>NW_026554998.1:3600000-4200000 GCF_021234165.1 Pteronotus mesoamericanus | reverse complement strand
TCTTGCTGAGGGCAGGCGCAGGTGAACCGGCCACCCAGGGGATTCTTGCTAAAGCTGAAAAACGCAGAAACAGCACAGAAGTCCCAAAGTAGGGCCCAGAGGAGCTGGAGTCAGGGCAGCCTGCCGGGCATGAGGCCTGGCTGAGAGCCCTGGTCAGATCCCTTTGCCCCTCCAGCCCCTGCCAGGCCTGTGCCCCCCCCGCCCCCCCCCCGTGCCCATCTGGGGGACCTTTCACATCCAAGGGACTAAGAAGAAGAGCTAACGTGTATTTGGCACCTAGTGTGTGCCTGGCATTGTTGTAAATGCTTAATATAGCAACTTGTTTAATTTTAACAGCCCCCCGAAATAGAAACATTTTATAGATAGGATGTTTGTGCTCGGAGACCTTGCCCAAGGCCGCAAAGCTGATAAGGGCTGGATCTGGGCTTCAAACCTTTACCCGTACTTACGGGTCTGGGTCCCACATGCCCAGGTCGAGGGGGAGGAGGGGCCGGTGCTGCCCTGTAGGAGGACGGCTTCTGGTTCCTCCCAGGGACCCCGAGAGCGCCCCACAGCTCATCCTTTATCCAAATGTTATTGGCAGGTTGGAGCCTCTTGTGCCGATTCCACAGCGATCTGGGCCTGGAGACCCTTCCTGAAGGGGGTATAACATCCCTTCAGACTCACACGCAGGGGCCCCTCTGTGCAGGTTCCTGAGGGCCCTATCCAGGCACCCGCACCACCCCACAGCACCCGCCCCGGCAGCCCGAGTCACGTCCCGTGAGGCGCGCTCTTCCCAAAACGATTCCGGGTGGCCTCAGAGAAGAGGCAGGCGCGCAGGACGTGATCACAGTAGACGTGTGAACCCAGAGGAGACGTGTTGGAGCTCGCTTGCGGCCCGTTCACACGGGAGCATTCTGAGTTCCCCGGCTCCAAGGCGCAAAAAGGAGGGAGGAAACGTGTAACTTCCCAGGAGAGTCCCAAGTTTTGTGTTGGCTCTGAGTTTAAACACACATCCGCCCCTGCGTGCCCCCCAGCGCAGACGGCCAGCGTATCGCCGCGCCATGCGGGCCCCTCGGGGCTCCTTCTCTTAGACCCCCGCCCCTGCGTTCTCTCTCTACAGGATAAAAGACACAGAGTCTGGTGCCCCCACCCCAGCCAACTCAGACGTAACGACAACTGTTAAAAAACATGTTGAGGGACAGAACAGACGGTGTTTTGTTGACGTTGTTAAGCAAATATGTGCTTGTCACGTGTCTGGGGGTCTAGGTCTTTGATAAAGACTGAGTGTGAGGGAAGAGGGAGGTGGGAAGCTTGTCCCCGGCTGAGCCCAGGCCTGAGGGGGTGCAGGTGGAGTGGGCACCGCAGGACAACGGAGCAGCCTTGTGCAGCCGGTCAGCACCTGCCGCTGGCTGGTCCCAGGGCCTGGCTCTCACTAGGCTGGGAAGAGAGATCCCTGAGGTGAAGTCACTTAAAACGGTAGACAAATTGTCATAGCGTTAATAGTGGAGCAAGAGAATTTGAGAATTTATCTTGAAAAACAGTTACAATAACGGGGGAGGGCTGTGCAAGGAGCTGGCGGCGCCAGACCCCGGGAGGGCGGGGCCGGAGTGCCTGGGCTGCCGGCAACCACCTCCGGGGGGCAGCAGAGGCCACAGAATGCTCTGGAAGGGTGGCGCGGGACCGGGCTTCACCAGGGTGGGCGAGGAACCAAGGTCTCCCGCCTCCTTGCTCCCCGCTGGAGAAGGGGGCTCTGGCCTCTCTCGGTCCCCTCCCACTTTGTCCTTGTGCCCAGCACTCAGCCCGCCCCCGTCTGGTCTCCGACCTGGATGTCTCTCCCTTAGCCAAACAGTCCCCTAAGGGCAAAGCTTTGTCCTCTGACGTTGTGACATTGGGGATTTACGTCACAGACACCTGCTGAGCCTGCCCCAGGGCCAGACCCTTTGTGGGTAGCGGAAGGTGGCAGGCGAGCCGCAGGCTGTGGGAGGGCGGCAGGTCTGCGGGGCCGAGGGGCTGGGGAGCGTCAGCTGGTCCAGACTGGGCTGCGCGGACCGTGCTGCCCACTGACTGTTCTCGCAGTCAGTCATGGAGCCTCAAAGGACACGGAGAGCAAGGTGCCCGGTTCCCGCCTCACTGGGCGCGGCTTTGCAGACTCCTGGGGGGGACGCGCTCCCCGCCCTCGGGCCCTCTGGAGGGTCCCCGGGTGTCAGGGCGATGTCCTCATGGCCCCTCGCCGGGATGAAGCCCCACAGTGTTGCTCAGAAGGGTCGCGGGAAGGGGGCCCAGCCTCCCCTAGGGCTGAGCCTGGAAGAACTTCGTGGGGCCAGGCATTTTGAGGAGAAATTGCAGGCACTTGGCCAGACTTGGGTTTTTTAAATAACTTAAAAACTTGAGACATGATTCACGTGTAGTAAAATGCACTTGGTGTGCAGTTCTGTGAGTTTTTAAAAATATTTATTGATGAGAGAGAGAGAGAGGAATGGAGGAAAAGAGAGAGACGTCAGTTTGTCCCACGTATTCACGCACCCACGGGTTGATTCTCATCTGCGCCCTGACCAGGGTCGAACCTGCACCTGGGACGACCTCCAACCGCCTGAGCCGCTGGCCAGGGCCAGCTCTGTGAGTTTGGACACACGTGTGTGGTCACGTGACCACGGACACACACAGGTGCAGAACAGCTGCCGCGCCCCCCCAATTCCCTCCTGTCCTGGTTTAGTCGGCCCCTCCCCCAACCCCGAACTGTGGCCCCATCGTCCTTGTCCCTGTGGTTCTGCCTGTTCCGGAGCGTCACCTGAATGGAGCCCCACGGCCCATCGCGCAAGGGCCATCGGAGGGTGAGCTGTGCCTGTGTCTGTGCGTGTGTCCACGTGCACGAGCGTGGGTGTACGTGTGTGCGTGCACACACACAAACGCGTGTTGCATGAGTGCATGCGCGTGCATGCACGCAGGTAGCAGGGCCGCCCCCCCCCCCCCCCCCCCCGCCCCGCTCCGGCTCCCACGCCCCCGCTCCCTGTGCCCCGCTTCCCTGCGCCCCCCTTGGCCCCACCCCCCGCTGCCTTCATTCTTCCTGACTCGTCTTTGTCGGTTTTCACTGGCCACAGCATTTTTCAAAATGTTTTAATTTTGATAAAATAAACATAAAATTTGCCATTTTAACCATTTCCAAGTGTCCGGTTCAGGGCATCAAGCACATCCGCAGTGTTGTGCGGCCATCGCCACCACCCTCTCCAGAACGTCCCGTGGCCCCACAGCCGGGCTCTGTCCCCGCGCACACTCCCCCCCCACCCCCCGCCCGGACTCCGCCGCCCGTCCCTGGGTGTGAGCCCCCCAGGCCTCCCGCGGGTGGGGTCACACAGCACACGTCATTCCGTGTCTGCTTCTGTCACTCAGCCCAAGTCCTCGAGGCTCATCCCCGTTGTAGCAGATGACAGAGTTTCCTTCCTGTTCAAGGCTGACCGGCCGCCCACTGTGCAGACGGACCCCAGGGTGTCTCTCTGCCCACCCGTCCGCGGACGCTGGGGCGGCTTCGGCTGCTTGGCCGCCGTGAATGATGCCGCTGGGGGCGGGGCATGCAGGCACCTGCTAGAGCCTCTGCTCCATCCCTCGGGGAGCGCCTGGGTGGCCAGCGCCACGAGCAGCTCCTGGGTGTCGGGGCCCTGGCTCCCGCGGGCCCGCCCGTGGCTGTCCTCTGCCCGGCCCCCCTGCCTCCCTGCAGTGGCCACAGAGCCCCTGCCACCGCCATCAGTGGGAGGAGCAGAGGCCACAGCATCTTCCCTGGGGGTGGGGGGGGCCAGCCCGTGCTCTTCCTTCCAAGTGCGGTCAAGGTGTGAGATGTGGCAGCAGCTCGGGACAGGCCAGCCAGCCTCCCCAGGGCGCGGGTGGAGCACTGAAGGGGCGCACAGGGAGGCCGGCAGGGAGGCCGGCAGGCCAGATCCCGCCTACTCCCACACCGTGGAACCGCTAGGCCGCTGCCCCGGGCAGGACGGACAAGGCCTTGCAGAGCAGGCCCCTCCCGGTCAGCGGGCTCTCAGTGCGGCAGGGTGTGAGGCAGGGCCCTGGGGCGGGGTCACGCACAGGGCACCCGTCCTGCCGCCAGCACCTGCTTGTCACCTTGGAGGTCAGGCTGGGCTCTGTCTCCTCGCTGGGGCGTCCGGCTAGAGCGCCGGCACCTCCCCTCTGGCGCAGCCATGGCCACCGTGGGTCTGGGTTTCCCCGGCTGCCCCGAGGCCGCAGCCCAAAGCCTGAGCTGAAGCCAGAGGCGCGCACTGGGCTTGAGCTCGCTAAACCCCAGGAACCCTCCGCCAGAGAAGCTGTCTGGGCCGGGCCTCGTAATCTCGTTGGGCCGCGGGGTAATTTGTTTAGCTGTGCTGATCAGCTGAAGGTCAATTCAATTGGACTTGGGTTATTTATTTGTGCCCGGATTTGCCAGGTGTCATTGGCGGTGCATGAGGTCTCATTACGGCGGTGGCCCCTCCTGGCGGCCCCTCCCCGCTGCCCGCCCCAGACCTGGAGGCATGGCAGCCCGAAGTCTGGCCCGAGCTCCCCAGACGGTGACGTGGCTGGGCGCGTGGCACCCCATGGGGAAACCAGGGCCAACCGGTCAGCAGCGGCACCTGCTGGCTGCCTGGGGCCTGTCCCCACAGGCTGCTTAGCCCACGCAAGGGATGCCCCAGGGCCGCCTGTGGGGTGGGGGGCGAGGGCACAGCCCCAGGGCTTCTTGAGGTGGAACTTGCTGATGTCGCCTCTTCTGGGGCTGATCCTGACTGCGGGGCAGGGGCGGTGGACCTGACCGCTCTGCCGGGAGGGACCCCTGTGGCCACCCAGGAAGGCAATGTGCCGCCAGGGTCCCAGCCATCAGGGTGCACGCTGGGCAGGAGGCCACACGGTCTGGGGGCGGGTGGGGGCGCACAGGAGGGCGGGCCTGAGACAGCAGTCTCAGGGGGCTGCAGTGACTTAGCGGTGGGGGACCCAGGGGGGTGCTGGGCTGCAGGGCTCAGTGGGTGCGTATCGCACGAGGGACGAGGAGGGCACAGACGGCCGGTGGGCCCTGGGCCACGCCAACCCCCGGCTCCGAGCTCTCTGGCCAGGCGCAGCGGCCTCGGTCTGTGGCACCATGCCAGGGGCTCCTCCTCTCGTGGGGCTCCCGCCCCACACCGCCTCCCCGCCACCCCGCCCCACCGCCCCGCCGCCCCGCCGGCTGCCTCGTCCCCGCAGTGCCAGCCAAACCCGATTCCCCTAAGGCCTCCTCTCTCATCACCATACTTTGTCATTTGCAGGCTAAGTTGCACCTGCTCTTCTCAAACATCAACTCATTTTCTTGCAACTTGCTGAGCTTCTCAAACACCTTGGCCTCCATGCCTCTTTATTTCTGGGGGAGGCAGCCGGGGGAGCAGAGCGAGGGCGCCCCGGGAAGGGGTAGCGTGGGGCCCCGTGTGCGGGTGGGCAGGGGAGGATCTCGGCCCTCCGTGGGACCCGCAGGCCCGGCACCCACAACAGGGCTGGCCGCATTCTCGCTGGGAAGAAGGCAGTGCAATCTGCCGTCTGTCTGGGTGTCCCTCTGTCCCTGCTTTCGGGGAACAAGGGAGGCAAGAGAGTTTGGGCAGACTCAGAATCTCCTTCAGGAAGGAGCGAGCACCTCCACACTTGCGGCTCCTTCCACAGCTGTGGGGACTGCCGGCCGCGTGGGACCTCTGAGCCCTGCAGCCTCGGGGGGCCTGGGGAGGCCCCTGAGGAGAGGGGCCCCGACCCCGGTGGGCGGGGGTCCCAGTGGGGCCTGCGGAAGCCCAGGGCAGGGCTGCGCAGCCAGCTCAGAAAGTACAGCCATTTAAAAGGTCACTCGCTGACCTTGTTGGGCAGAGTCACCGGCTCCCATTGTTTTCTGGGGGAGGAGGCGAGGGGCACACTGGCTGCCGCCCTGAACAGCCCCCCGCAGCCTTTCTGCCCGACCGCAGGGCCTCTAGGGCTTCCGCCCTCAGACCCCGTGGCCCCCCGGCTCCAGGGGGAGCTTCCCCGCTCGGCTCTGGAGCAACAGCGGCATCAGCTGAGGGGCTGAGCAAACCACGAGGCTTCTCCAGATGCATCGCATCCTCAGGCTGTTCCCCCCACCCCCGCCCGTGGGAGCGGCACGGGCAGGGGGGCTGGGCCACAGGCCCTCCGCGGGGCGCAGGGCAGGCTCTGCGGGTGTCGGGGGCCTCCTGGCTGGGGGCCAGACACACGGGGCATGCCCACGCACACACACGTGTGCACAGTGTGCATGGAGTCTGCGTGGCCTCCGAAACCCGGGAGTCAGGGCCGCCCACCCCCGTGTTCACGGGCTCTGGACGTGGCCCACAGGCCAACAAGCCCGAGTTGGGCTCGGACACGCGGCGCCCCAGTGGGCGGGGCGCAGGGCTGGCGCGAAACCTCGGGACTGCCAGCCCCGTGAGCACCCGCGCGGCCCGGGCCTCGCCAACAGGAGCTGCTGTTGGGAAGTGTGGGTGGCTTGCCCAGGTCCTGCCGCTGCCAGGGCCGCGCCAGGGCTCACGGCCGCCCCCAGACTCAGCGCCTCACCGTGGGCTCGGCTCCCAACTCCCTGCACAGCCTTCTGAAGGCCCGCCCCCCATACACTGCCCGCAGCCGGGCCGCCTCCTGTCGCTCTTGGCGCAGCAGTGCGGCCACCAGAGCCCCTTCTGGGGGCTTGGGTCAGCACGGCTGCCCAGGGCTCGCAGGGAGACCCTCTGCCTGGGACTCCCGCTCCCCAGGGGAGTGGAGGGTTCGCGGGCCGCCCCGCAATCCCCACGCCTGCACTTCGCGGAGTCAGGCTCAGCCACGAGGGCTTTCTGCAGCCTGGGGCCCGCAGACTGGCAGTTCATGAACGCCCTTCCACCACCAGCGCCGTGGGCCCGGCCCGTGGCCTCTCCGGAGGCGCCCTGGGACGTGGGCATTGGTCAGGGTGCCGGTGCCGCGCGCCCGCCAGGCCTGGGCGCTAGGGCAGCACGGGCCTCTGGCTCTCGGGTTTTGGAGGCCACACGCGGCGATGGCGGTAACGGCAGCGAGCAGAGCGCAAACGGAGAGAGTGTCCTGCCTGGGGCCACTGAGTCGGCTCTGTGGAGCTCGTAGCAAGCGACGCGCCGGGGAAAACCAGGGTCTCAGTGAGAGCGGAGCCTCTCAGCTCCTTTGGCACCTCAGGGGCCGGGCCAGCGCTGGCCCGAGTCTCGCCGAGTGTGTGGGACCCCGAGAACTCGGAGGGACACGGTGCCGCAACAGGCAGTCCTGGCCCGGGGTCGGGGCTGGTGGGAGGGAGGGACCTTGCCCCCTTTTGGGCTGGAGTCCAAGGGGCTCTAGCAGCGTCCACTGGGTGAGGGGGCACGGGAGGAGGCGGAGGGCCAGGGCCTGGCCCGGCATCGCGGGGGACTGAGACCCGCAGCCCGGCCCCTCCCGTCGTGACGCTGGCAAAGGTGGCAGATCGGGTCCAGCCCCCCCGTGCCCCGTGCGGGTGCTCAGCGCACTCGGAAGCTCCTTGAGCCCCACTGAGAGGACACAAGCCCCCGGGAGGCGGGCCCACCGGCAGAAATGCCATCGAGGACAAGGAGGCCACAGCTCGGGAGGACGCTGTGACCCGGACAATGACCTTGAGAGAGGACAATGTGGAGCCATCCTCCTGCGCGGCCGCTGGACGCCCGCCCTCCCCCGACGCCCGGCAGAACCCGACGCGTTCGTGAGCTTGGCAAGCGTCGCGCGGCTCCTGATTTGTGGGAGAAGCGACCTTTTACGTTTCAGCTCACATGAAGTTAATTTGCACTCCAAGTCAAGAGAGCTCCTGAGAAGGTACCAATGTGATTTCTTAGCAGCTGTTACCAGAGGACGCGACAGGACAGAGTGGGGGAGAGGCCAGGACCTGCTCTTAAAGGGGCAGAACCGCAGGCTCTCCCTGGAGCCCGGACGGGGCCTCAGAAGGAAGAACCCCGGGAGCACCAGGCCCAACTGCGCGCTGCGTACTGACCCGTTGCCGTGCCATCCCTGCTTGAATGCCACCAACGACGGGGGGCTCACCACCTACGGGAACAGCCGAATCTCATGCTGGTCAGGCTTGGCCGTGAGAAGGTCTTGCCATGTGAGGTCGAATCGGCTTTTGTTGATTGTGTTCTGCCGCCTGAAGACACACAAGCTCACGCTCTCCCTCTCCTCATGCCAGCCCTGAGCCACGTGTCCCCTCACCGGGCTCCAGGTCCTGCCACCTTGTCCCCGGGGGGTCGTGGTGCCAGGGTCCCTCAGGGAGGCACTCGGGGTCAAACACGAGGTTCCTTTTTCCAACCGACTGGCCCAGTTTCCTTCGCCTTCCGACCCCTGGACACCCCCGCACCGAGGCATGGCGGCCGGAGCTCACGTCCCCAGCAAGCGTCAGCAGGAGGCTCTGTGTGCCGGTCCCCTGCCTCAGTGCCGGAGTCTGGGCGGGAGAGGCCGCCCGCAGAATGGGTGAGCTCAGACTGTGCTCGGGCTGCTGGTTCAGGGCCGAGCCCACCGGCCCACGGTGGCCAGCTGACACCAGCTGACACGTCTGCCCTGGGCCCCACCCCGTGCCCACCCGGGGCTCCCCCCAGCCTGACCCCTGGGCTCCTGGGGCAACCGTGCCGCCTTTTCACTCTCGCCTCAGGAGTCAGACAGCACCTGCTGGGCTGCGTGCCTGCGGCCCCTCCGAACTCCCCGGGGCCCCAGCCCCCAGGGCCTCGGGGTGGGACGGGGTTTGGGGACAGAGTCCGCACAGAGGCGATTAACGTGACGCTGAGAGGGTGGGTCCTACCCCGCTGTCACTGGGATGCGGGGACGGTGGCAGACACACACAGGGACGGCCACACGAGAAGACGGCCGTCTACCCGCCCAGGGCAGAGGCCTGGGGAGGACCCGGCCCCACCCACACCCCAATCCCCTGGCTCTAGAGCCGAGGGGCAGCCGTGGCTGGCTAGGCCGCCGGCTGGGGCACATGTTACTGCCCCCGCGCTGGCAGACGAAGCCTCTGTTCGTCGAGAGGTGATCACAGAGCCCTGTCCAAGTTAGAGGGAAGGTTCTGGAAACGTGGGATTCAGGCACGGGAGGAGTGGGGGCTGGGCAGCTGGCCGAGCGCGGAGGAGCGCTCCTGGGAGGGCGGGGCGGGGGGGCGTGAGGCGGGGGCTCGGAGCCTCTTTTGGCGCCTTCACAACCGCGGCTGGGGCCGGGCGCCGCCCCTCCGTCCCGGCCAGGCCCCCAGCCCAGGTCACAGTCCCCGTGCGCGCGGCGGCCAGAGGAACACGACTTCCCCGTGGCCGCGCGTCTTCAGAGCGTTGGTGAGGGTGTGTGTTCCTTCCCGTAAAATGTTTTACAAAGCGTCTGCCACACACAAAATGCTCAATGAATGTTAGAGATTAAAAAGTAATAAATTCCTCTCGGGCCCTTGAAAGCCTGTGTCCCCGAGAAGCCTGCTGGGCCTGCACGGGGGTTGGGGGGGCATCCACTGGCCTCCTGTGTCCACGGCCCTCACCCCGCCACACCTGGGTGTCAGACACAGGCGCCTGAGCTCGGGCTTAGCGGTCACCCCGCCCTCTGGCCTCCTCTTCTTCTTCCCCTTGCTCTCCCTCCTCTTCCTCCCCCGCCCCCCGGCCCCACAGGGCCGGTTCAGTCCCCCGGGGAGGCTGGCCGGGGGGCGGGGGGGCTGCCTCCAGGCAGCACGCGGGCTCCTGCCCTGGAAGACAGGCTGGCAAATCCATGGGCGGACGTTTGCAGGTGCCATTAAGCAGACAGAGTGGCTCATAATTTAGATAATATTAAAACGCTCCGACTCTGTCTGAGTAAATGAGAAACATAAAATGAGATTCATCAAGGGCTATGCCAGAGCAGCCTGAAGGGAGACTCAGGGAGAACAAGGAGGCGGTGTGGGGAACGGGCGGCAGGGCCGAGGAGCTCCGACGGGGCTGCCGCGGCGGGGTCCCCCGGCCCGGCTCTGCGGGGCAGGAGGCGCGTGCCGGCCTCCTCGGGAGGCGGTGGCAGTGCCCACGCGCTGGGGGCCCCTGAGCGAGTGCCCCAGCAGCTCTACTGCAGGCATCACGCGCCTGCTGCCGCCGCCGGGCACCTCCGCGGCGAGACTCCAGGGAGCGCGGCGGAGATTCCGCACGTGGGGGTGGGCGGGCCGGGGAGAGGCTGAAGCAGCGATTCCGCCCGGGTCCGCGTAGGAGGGGGGTCCGCGTAGGAGGACCGTGGGGCTCGGAGCAGGCAGGAGCAGAGCGCTGACAGGCACCTGGACCGGGGGGCGCGGCGGCTCGCAGGGAGGCAGGCCCCTGCGATCAGAGTGGCCGGGGAGCCAAGGGCGGCGACGCGGGCAGGCAGGCACCCCTGGGCCCCTGGGGGCACGGCCACGGCAGTCCACGCGGGACAGGCCTGTGATGGACAGGCAGAGCGGTGGCCGTGGAGGAGGGGAGTGGGCGGTGGGTGGGGGCCCCTCCGCAGGGGCGAGGGCTCTGGGGCCACTGCCTGGGCAGGGCGCGGCAACAATGCCCCGTGGCGCTCGCCCGAGCCGCCGCCGGCACCACTGTGCCAGTTAAAGCCGAACTGAGCCTGTCATCGGTCCCCGGGCGGCAGGGATCCAATTAGGGCATCTCAGGCCCACGGGAGCAGCTCTGCGGACTGTCTGCGCCCCAGAGGCTGGGCTGGGGTGGCTGCCGGGGGAGGGGCAGCTGGCACCAGACTCCAGGCCTGGCGCCAGGGCCCTGCTTCCCGACCGGTCAGTGAGATCCATGCGTGCGTGTCCTTCCTCCTGGGGGCGACACCAGCCTGGGCCGAGGTCCTCTAGGGACAGTTCTAGATGCCCTGTCTCCGTTAGAACGGGCCCTGGGGCCCCCAGGCCAGCCCCGCGTTTCAGCGGGAGATGCAGAGGCTGCTGGGGGCTGGAGGGGAGCCTGGAGCTGGCCCACACCCGACCCCGAGCCAGCCGGCCGCCGCAGGCCATGGAGCCCGGGCCGTGGCGAGGGAGAGGGCACCGCGGCCCCCCCTGCCCATCCCGGGACCCCTGGCGGGCTGCCACTCTGTCAGCCGTGGGCCCGGGAGGGGTTCCCTGGTGGGCCCGCATCCCCAGGAGCCGCGGTGGGACCCAGGGCTGGGGTGGGGGGAGAGAGCGGGGGTGGCAGGGACTTTCTGGGGTCACAGGGTCTCAGGGCTCCCGGGTTAAGCCTTGGGTGGGGGCGGGAGAGGAGGCCGGACTGGGGGGCACAGAGCGCAGACGCCCCCGGCGGCCCGGCCTGCGGTCATCAGAGGGGGGAAGGGGCGAGGGGGCTGCTGTCCTCAACGGCTGCTGGGCCCCTGGGCACCAGGCGTCTCCTCCTGAGCCCGCGGGGCTTGGATGGGGCGGGGGTGGGGGAGGCAGGCGGTGGGCTCCTTAACCCACAGCCGCTGCTCCCCACCTTTCCCTGCAGGTCCGCGATGGTGGTCCGGCCATGGGCTGGGCTTGAAAAACAGTATTTTTTTTTAAAATTAAAATCGGCTGCCAAGATTTAAAATGGGGAAATTTTACATTAAAATCTTATTTCTAGCTTTTTCAGGAAACAAAAGGAAGCAGACGGCCAGGTGACACTGGGCCCCTGCTCCGGCTCTGCTGAACCCTCGTCCCCGCTCACTCCCAGAAAAGCCCGCACCCCCGACAGAACCCACCCGGCCCCGCCCCCACAGAGCCCGCCCCGCCCACTGCTCGCCCACAGAGCCCGCCCCGTGCCCGCCCACAGAGCCCGCCCCGCCCCCTGCCCGCCCACAGAGCCCGCCCCGCCCCCTGCCCGCCCACAGCGCCCGCCCCGCCCCCTGCCCGCCCACAGCGCCCGCCCCGCCCCCTGCCCGCCCACAGCGCCCGCCCCGCCCCCTGCCCGCCCACAGCGCCCGCCCCGCCCACTCTGCCCCGGGACCCCCGGCACCTCCCACCCTCCCCCGCGGGCCGCGGCCCCAGCTCCGGTCTGCCCTCTCCTTTCAGTCCGACCGGCTGGTGGGTGGGAGGCGCTGTCTCTGAGGCTCATCTGCGCCTCCCTGGTGACTAAGAGTGTCAAGCCCCGTTCGTGTCACAGTGGCCGGTGCCGTGTCCTCCTGGGGAAACGAGTGCCCACTCAGATCCTTGACTCATCCTGGAGGGTGGGTGTTTGTGTGGTGGTGCCGGAGTTGCGCTGGACCCGGACGACCCGCGCAGACCGGGGCTTCGCGAGCCTTGTCTCCCGTTCCGTGGGCGTCTCCTCGCTTTCCCGTGGGTCCTTTCACACGAAACGGCTTTCAAAGCTGAGGAAGCTCAATGGATCCATTTTTCCTTCGGTTGCTGTGGTTTGGTGTCATGTCCAAGAATCTGTGACGAGGGTTAGCCTCTGCTCTCCTCTGAGTTTTATAGTTTTAGCTGTTACTTTTAGGTTGTTAATGTGTTTTGAGTTAATTTTGTATTTGGTGTGAGGCAGGGGCCGAGCCTCGTTCTCTTGCACCTGAACGTCCAGTTGTCCCAGCCTCATCGTGGAAGAGGCTGCTTAGTCCCCCTCGAGTGGGCCTGGCCCCCTCAAGGGCTCCAGGGGGCGGTTGTCTCTGGGCGCCGGGGGCGTCCCTTGCTGTCTGAGTCCAGTGGGAGCCTCCTGCGGACCTCTGCAGCCAGCGTCCCCGGGCAGGGCGGGGCCCCGGGAAGTGGCAGGCCTGTCCCAGCCCAGGGCCGGGCCCAGCCACACAGCCCGCAGCCTCCGGCCCTCCGCGGACGTCTGGTCAGCCCCGGAGCGCTGCCCGCACCTCCCCGCCTCCCCCGCGTGCGCCGAGGGGGGCTCGGGCTCTGGCCAGGCCGCGCGTGGTGCCCGGAGGGCGGGGCTCAGGCCGGGGCCGCCTCCGCGGCGGAGGGACCGCTGACCCCTGCTCTGCCCGCTCGGCCCCAGCCCGGAGCCCGGGCCCTGTGGCGACGCTGCACGGCTTGGCGTGGCTCGCGGAGGTTGTGTCGTCTTTTCCGCCCCCCCCCCCCCCGCCCCCGGCTCTGGCGCGCGCCCTCCAGGTCGGGGCGGCCGCCTCGGCGCAGGCAGACCCAGCTGAGGCCAACGAAGGCGACGGGCTGTCCAGATGAATTGTTAAACACTTGCTGCAGAGAAGGCATCCTGAGCGTGGGGAGGGTTTCTTTTGTGAGAGGGAGGCTTCTGGGAAGAAAGGGTGTTTCAATGAGAACGTGGCCTTGATGGGCACAGGCCAGAGGAGGGGCCTGTGGGAGGGCCTCACCGCCACCCCACGGGGGGCAGTCGCTGGGCCGGTGACCCTGCCAGGAGGCGAAGGGCGGGAACCGGCAGGTCTGGGGCTCTCCCCAACCCTCGTGGGGACGCCCCCAGGGGAGGCTCCTGCTGAGGCCCTTCCTCGTTACTGTCACTGTTGTTCTCGGCCCACGGAGCAAATGGCTCGTGTGTCAGTTCGCTATCGCCGTGTAAGAAGCCACCCCAAAGCCCAGTGGGAAAGAGCGCTTCACGACACTCGAGCCCTGGGGCCAGGCCCGGCACAGGCGGCAGAGTCCTCCCCCGGGCCGCGGCGTCTGGGGCGCGGCGCGGCTCTCGGCCGTGCCGCAGGTGCCCCAGCAGGGGAGGGGGCCAGCCTCCCAGATTTCCACGCGGGCTGCGTACATGCACGGACCCCTCTCTGAAGGAGACGGGGCAGGTAAGCAAAGGTGCTCCGCGTCACCCGTCACTAGGAAGATTCCGGTGGAAACCACTGCACGGCACCACCTCCCCCCCGCCCCGCCCCCGTGAGAGTGACCGCCTTGAAGACCGGCCACAGCGATGCGGACAAGGGCCGCAGCTGCCCGGTGTCCCTCCCTGCCGACGGCCTCCACGCAGCAGAAGGACGGGCCGTGCTGGACAGTCGGCGGGCTGGAGAGTCGAACGCGTCCCGGCCTGGGCTGGAGGCCACAAGTCGGGGTCTCCTTGACGGTCCTGGGTGTGCAGCTGGCAAAGGGCGGGCGGTGGGTCTGCTCGTGCCTTTGAGCTGCGGAGGGTTCGGGGCGCTCCCGACCTGGGCCCCAGCTGGAGCCGGGAGGGCGGGATCTAAGCGCGGGGCCCTGCCGCAGGGAATCGGCGCTGCCCGTCCTCTCCCTGACTTTCCTCACCCACAGAGAGGCCCCCCGGGGACGGGGTCGGGTGACCACAGCCCCGCAGGCTCTGGGTGAGCCCCAAGCTGTGCCTGTCGGGGGCACCGGGCTCTCTGCAGGGCCCCTGGGCCCAGCCCCTCCCCCGTGGGCCGCCTCGTTCCCCAGAGCCTCCACGTTAGCTGTGCAGGCCGCGCGATTCGCTAGATTTACAACGTTGATGCAAAAAATCAGGATATAAATAAATATTCCTGGAGATATTCCACCCCCTGCAGGCGTGAACTTTTGAATAATTGGAGAGAATTATGCTGAGGACTAATCAAAACTTTTTCCCTTTTGCTAATTACATCTGGGTTCCATCAGTGTCAGAGCCTAATCAGCCCCAGACATCTTAATCGGCCCTCGGGAAACAAGAGGGGTGGGGGCCTCCCGTCCCGTGGAGGGGGATGGGGAGCGGGGGTCCTGGGTGCGGACCGCCCTGGCCTGGGCGGGGGCTGGCGGCGGGGCGGCGGGAGAGCGGCTGGGGGCTTCCGCGCCCCGGGCCCAGTGGTCGCAGCCCCTCCTCGCCAGGCCGTGGGCGTCTCCAGCTTCCTGCCCACCTGGCCTTTACCTGCTCGTAGGGACCTGCGGGGCTGCCGCGCGGCCTCGGGCAGGTGTCCCTCCTCTTGTCTGGATTGGATTCCAGGCCCAGGGCCTCCCTGGCGCAGCTGCTTCTGCTCTGCAGGGCGGTGGCCAGGCCAGGCCCCTGACCGCCCCGCCCCGCCCCGCCCCGCCCCCCCCGCTCCCCCCGCCCCCCCCCGCCCCCGGCCGCCCGGCCGTCCTTGCGGGAGCAGCCGTCTTGCTCCTTGATAGATGGTCTGTGCCGCGTGCTGTTTGCTATTTTGGTTGCACAAATTGTTTATCACTTCACACGACAGCGACACCTCCCCCTGCCCCCCCCCCCCGCCCCCCGCACCGTGGACCCAGGCAGACGCCGGCAGGTTTTCTGGGGCTGGTTCCTTGGTTTTCATCTTCCATCCCCCAGCCCCTCTCTTCCCCCTTATTACATTTGGGGCTCTTTTCGGGCTTGAAATGAGCATACATTTTCCAGGTGATATTTTTTAATAAAAACCATCATTTATGATTTTGTTGCTTCCCCACTCACTGTCAGCCTCCTCATCGGATTCCTTGTCGCTGCGCTTCCCCGCCCGCCGCTTGCCCAGGGGACAGGGCGCGGGGGCGGGGGGGGGCGGGGTGCATGTGCAGACGCCCTCGGGGCCCCCCCACCTCCCCACCCGTCCTGACTCCGCCGGCTCTGCCGTCACCCCCTGCTCTCCGGAGCGGCTGTGTCCTCCGCCAGGGGACGGGCCCAGCCTGCCTCTCACAGGGGTGGGGGCCGAGGGTCCCGAGGAGCCCGGGCTGCCCTGCAGGCGCCTCGGGCCTTTGGGTCCCCGTCCGACCGGCCCGTGGCACCCAGTCCTACACAGGCCGCTCACCCCCCTCCCAGCAACATGCTTCCTCTCTGAGACGCGTGTCTCCTGCCTTTAAACCCAGGGTTGTGGATCATTCACTCATTCAGCAAACACTGATGGGGGGCCTGCTCGGGGCGGGAACACTGGTCCTAAGGCAGGGACCACCTTCCCGCCGCCACAGCCCCACCCCCTGCATGTCCGCACTCAGCACAACGCAGCCCTGAGCGGCCCGGTAATTTTGCTGTGTGACCTTGGGCAAAGTGCTGACCCTCTCTGAGCCTTCCTGGCTTTTCTTCTCTGGGCTCTCCCCACCCTGGGCCGGGCCTTTTCACTTCTCCACAGGCCCCGGGGGAGCCCGTTGCAGCGGCAGCCTGCCCCCAGCTGCTCCGCGGCTGCTTGGAGCCAGTCCCCAGGTGGAGCCCGCCCTGGCAGGGAGCGGCCACGGGGCCTTCCCTTCTCTGGCTGGACGCTCTCTGGATGCATCTCCCAGGCAGTTTTTGGAGGGGACCCTGCTGGGTGGGCTCCAAAGCCGGCCCCCACCCCAGGTTCTGGCCTGAGGTTGGTGGAAGAGCCCAGCTTCTCCCGCCTCAGCCAGTGGAGCGTCTTTGAATATTCATGCCTACATGAATATTCACGTGCTAATCATGCGACTCCTACGCACCCCCTTGCCCTTGGGCACCTCCAGAGCTTTCTTCTCTCCATTGACCCTGACCGGCAGGCAGCTGTCCCTTCACCCGCAGTGACCACCCAGCTGCCCTGAGGGACTCAGGAGGACCAAGCTGTCGTCGCGACTCCGAACCCACAACTGGGGCCTCAGTGTCCCTTCCAGCCTCCAAGGGCTCATGGTGCAGGGGACGAAGCTGGCAGTCCCTCGGTCAGAGAGGCAGAGGGGGCCGAGGGCGTGGCCGGGAGGGTGCAGGGGCTGCAGGATGGGCAGCCGGGCCAAGGGGTTCAGAGCCAGGACCCCGTGGCCACAGGCTCAGGGTGGGCGGGGCTTCCACCCTGGGGCGTCCTGCGAGGAGGAAGCTGCCACACGGCCAGCGCGTGGGCGACTGTGGCCAGGCCCTCGGCTCCGTGCCTCGGTGTCCCCTCCGTGCAGGCCCAGGCACTCTCGCCTGGCATGGGACAGCCCCACCCGGGGGGCATGCGGCCTCTGCCCGGGCGCCCCGCCTGGGGAGCCCTGCTGCCACGGCTGAGCCCGACGCTTCGGGATTCTGGAGGCCAAGCCCTGCTCGTCCCTGGTCCCCTGCCCAGGCCTGCAAACTGCCAAGAGCGAGCTGGCTGCTGGCTGCGGACCACTGCGGGCGGCTCCTGCCCCTTCCCCCGCCGCCGCCCCCGCCGGACCCCAACTTCCCACGACTGCCCTCACTTACGTGGCTCGCCCCCTTCCGGGTGCCCGGCCCTGTCTCCCACTGAGGGAGCCTCGTGGGGGCAGGGGGTGGCGCTGCATCCTGCTTCCAGCTGAGCACCCACTTTTTTTTTTTTTTTTTGGAAGATTGTATTTATTTTTAGAGAGAGAGGGGAAGGGAGGAAGGAAGGGAGGGAGAGAAACATGCATCGGTTGCCTCTCGCGTGCCTCCTGCTGGGGACTTGGCCCGCAACCCAGGCCTGTGCCCTGCCTGGGTATCGAACCAGCGACTCTGCGCTTCGCAGGCCGGCACTCAGTCCACTCAGCCACAGCAGCCGAGGCAGCTGGCCCCTCGCTTCGCGCCTGGAGCTTTGCTGGCTCTCTGACTCCAGCCTCCATGAACAGCGGCCCCTGTGCCAGGCGCAGTCCTTGCTCAGGCGCGGAGTGAAGACCCCCAGCCCCTGAGCCCCCAGCACGCCCGCCGACCCCGTCCCGCGCTCCGCCCTGCCCTCGCCGCAGCATGGAGGTGTGGGTGCGGAGGTCCAGCGCATGCCCAAGAGCACGCAGGGGGCGGGCGGAGCCAGGCCGGCCTTGCTGCCCTCTGCGCTTCGGGCCGCCGCCGGGGGTCTCGCTCGGGCTGACCCCACGTGAGCTCTGTCACGGGGCCTCAGCCCTCGGTGCTGCCGGCCTGCATGGGCTCAGCCCCGCCGTCCCACGGGGCCCACGCGGCGCCGCCAGCATCTGTGGGACGCGGCCGAGGAATGCCTAATGAGGGCCCGATGGCCCTCCACGGCGCGCGGCGGGGACAGATGGTCTATCATTACCCATTTTTATTAATTACTGGCTCCGTGTGCGTGAGCGGCTCCCGGGCGCCAGGCTCATCGGACGTGCCGCCCTCCCTGCTCCTCTGGAGGAAGACGCGGCCCCTTGTGTAGCTCAGTGCGCGTCCCCTCCTGGCTCCCCCTGGGCCACAGCCATTTCTGGACCCGCATGGTCCCCGGGGCGCCGGCCAGGCGAGGAGAAGCCGGTGTGCAGCTGCCACCTGCCCAGGGGGCTGGGAGAGGGTCTCATGCAGAACAAGCAGAAAGGGCCCCTCGTGCCCCCCTCTCTGGACGTGGGCCGGCAGGAAGGCGCCAGGACCCCCGGGACGCAGCTCGGGGCTGAGGCCGCCTGGAGGCCCACCCTGGGCCCTCCCTGCCGGGCGTGGCTGCCTCTGGGAGCGAGTGTGTGTTCTCGGCCCCGCACTCGGGCCCTGGGGCCTGCGGACCCCCGAGGCTGCGGCCAGACCGTGCCCGGAGAGCGTCTGCCTGGGGCCACCCCCTTCCTGGCCTGGCGGGGCTCCCGCAGGCTCTGGGCACCCACAGTCCCAAGCCCAGCCCTGCCTCCCATGTGGCAGGAAGCCGGCTGGTCCCTTCCTGTCCCTGGGCCTCCCATTCCCATCTGCAAAATGGGGCTGCATTTTGCCATCGACGCCTGGGCGGCAGATGTGCACCAAGTCCCCCACCGCCCATGGCCTTGGTGAGGGCGGCTGTGCCCTGCCAGGCCCCCAACAAGAAGGAATAGAAGGTGCCTCGGGGGCAGGTCCTGGGCGGGCACTGGCCTGGGGGGCCGGGAGCCGGGGCCAAGGCTGGGCTGCACGGCCCCCAGAGCTAGTCCCCTCAGCCAGGCCCCGGGGCTCCCCCGCCCCCTTCGCTCGGCTCCGGGTGCGAGCGGCCTGCTCGCCCAGAGGTGAGAGGATGTGAAGCGCAAGATTCCTAGTCAACGCACAGGTGCCTCGGAGGCCTTTCGCGTCGTGTTCCATCACACGGGGGGCGGGGGCGGCGTTGCGTCCGCTGCCGGCCCGACGTTCTGTCACGGGGTGGGGTCCCTGCCCTGCGGAGAGTCCCCCACACCCCCAAGTAGCTCCAGGAGCGACGCCGGCGGCTGCATGTCAGCCGGACGGCACTTTGCGGAGATCCAGGGAGGAGACGAGGCTGGGGGGGGTCCACGTGGGAGGGGCGAGCAGGGCTGGCCGCCCCAGGAGGCCTCGGAGATGGGGCCAGCACAGGGGGGCGTCCCCCAGAACTGGCTCCTGGTGGGAGCCCAGGCTGCAGCTGTGGGTCTGGCAGCAGCGCAGGGCCAGGCGGCGGTGGGCAGGGCCACCGCGAGAGCCCTGTTTGCGGGCCCCCGACCCGGACCGGGGGACCGGGAGCTCAGCGGGGAGAGGGGTGCCACTGGCCTGCGCCCTGAGGGAGCCCTGTGACCGGCTCCAGCAGCGGAGGGCGGCCGCCTGCCCGCCCGCCGGCCGGCCATGCGTGGGCTCCGGGTGGGCGCTTGGGTCAGCGCCAGGCCCATCCCTGCCTCGGGCGGGGCAGGCGGGGAGCGGCGGGCGCAGAAGCAGGAGCTGGGACCGTTGGCTGGGGTGCTGCGTGGGGGCTGCGTGCGGCGGGGCACGGGTTGGGCCCCTTCTCTGGGAAAGCCCCTCCTCCCTGGGCCGGCCGCCCACCCCTCCCTGAACTCCCAGCCCTGCCTTGGCCGGTGAGTTCAAGGAGTGGGAGCCACCGGGGCCTGGACAGGGAGCCCTGGACTGCAGTCCCGGCGCCGGACCCGGCCCAGGACACCTGACTGGGCCTGGAGGACCAGGGACGGGCTGGCCAGCCAGGGCACGAGAGGCGCCGCGGCAGAGGGAGGCGGCGGGGGTGGGGGGGCTTGTGGGGCAGGCCCCGCGCATCTGCAGGGGCGGGGCGGGGCGGGGCGGGGCGGGGCGGGGCGGGGCGGGGCGGGGCTCGGGCCGGCAGGGGCCAGCCAAGGGTTGGGGCGTTTTCTGAGCGCTCTGAGGGTGTCAGGGCACGGACTTCGGGGAGGCTCACTCTGGCCACAGTGTGGGGGGGGTTCTCAATCAGAGTGGGCACGAGGGCGGCCAAAAAACCTCCCGTGGCTGAGCAGGCGACTGGTCCGGGCAGCTGGTAGCTGGGCACCTGGCCGCTCCCGTCCGTTCCTCGCGCCCCCCGGAGCCTGCCGCAGGCGCGGCCGGTCTGTGCCTCCCGTCTGGGGTGCCCGGGGCCAGCCCGCAGGCTGTGGGCGCCCCAGGAGCCAGGCTACTCTCACGCCACAGCACCCCACCCACGGTCACCCACGTCCCGAGCGGTAAATGGGGACAAGTCAGAACAATAAAGAAAGTGAGGGTGGGCACGGTTTCGACGCCCACGGCACGGAAGAGTTCACGCAGGTCGAGTGCTTACGCACAGTAGGTGCTGCGCACAGTGGGGCTCACTCCTCAGCCCTGGGGTTGCGGGGGCGGCCATGTGTCGCAGCGGCTCAGGGAGGTGGAGGGCCCGGCCAGGTTCACGCTGCGTTCAAGAGCAAGAGACCGATCGGGCGGCCTTGGAAAAGCGGAACAAAGTCAGAAGACCCCCACATCACTGTCGGAACGTCCCGCAGGCATGGAGACAGAGGTGCTAGTAGAAGGACCACCGTGTGCGTCCACAGGGCAGGCTCAGGGCAGGAACAAAGTCTCACGTTTATCGTCGTTTTATTTTCGACAAGGCGCCAAGACCACTCCATGGAGAAAGAACCATCTTTTCAACCAGCGAAGCTGAGAAAACCGGATGCCCACATGCGGCAGAACGAAGGCAGAGCCCCACCTCACACTGCACACAAAATCAGCACAGCGGCTCAATGGCTGGAACCCACGCGCTGACGCTAGGAAGCTCTCAGGAGAAACCACAGACCTAGGTCTTCGCCTTGGGTAAGGCTTCTCAGATGGGACCCCCAAGAGCACAAGCGCCGAAAGGGGAACCCGACTTCCTCGACAGAAAGACTCGTGCGCTCTGAGCGATTCCCACAAGAGCGTGAATAACAGCCCATAGGAACGTGTTTGCAAATTACATATGTAATGAGAGGCTTGTGTCTAGATGATCTGAAGGACTCCTAACGCAACAATAAAAAGATAAATAACCCCATTTAAACACGGGCCCAGGATCTGAACAGCCATTTCTCCCGAGAAGACACACAAATGGGCAGGGAGCACCTGAAGTGTTAGCCTCCGGGGAAATGCGAATCAGCCACGAGAGACGCGCCCTCCCAGCCACCAGGAAGGGTGTCACGGGAGGGACGGACCACAGGTGTGGCGAGGGCGCGGAGAGGCTCCACACATTGACGGTGGGAACGGAAGACGTCGCCTGCGCTTTGGCAAACAGTCTGGGAGTTCTTCAAAATGGCAACTGAAGAGGCACGTGACCTTGCAATTCCACTTAGATGTACCTGTATACCCAAGGGACGGACGTGACCACCGAAGATCATTCAAAGACTTGTCCATGGGTATTCATAGCCACTCACTCATAAAGTCCCCAAATAACCTAAATGTCCCTCAGCTGATGAGTGGACAATAAAGCGTGGCCCGTCCGTGCAGCGTGCTCTCGCCAGGCAATGGGGGGAGTGACCCGCGGTACACCCCGCACATGGAGGAACCTCACGCACAGGCGCTCCGTGGGGCGAGCCTGTCACGAAGACCGCTCGCAGGGGAGGCCTTCGTGGACCGCGCTGGCGCAGAATCGCTGTGAGACCAGGAGGTGGTTGCCGGGGCTGGGCGTGGCGGGAGGGGTCGGGGTGGCTGCTAATGGGGAAGGGGGTTTCCTTTTGGGATAAAGAAAGTTCTAAAATTAGACGGTGGTCGTGCGGGCCCCATTCCGTGAGGTGCTGGAACCCATCAGGCTGCCCGCCTTCCGTGGGCGAGCTACGCGGCACGGACGACACCGCGGCAAAGCCGTTGGGACAGTTAAAAGGGCGGCCTTGGGCTCCCGGCCGGGGCCGCCCTCAGGGGCCGCCTCGGGCAAGTCGCGGTCCCCCGGCTTGTCCCCTGAAAAACAGGGCTGCGGAGACCCACTCAGATGGCCGACAGGACGCAATGTTTCATTTTGAGTTTGCATTTTGTCTTCAAATTTATCGCAGAAGGAAACGTACGCTCATCACACAGAGTTCACCCAGCGGACAGGGGTGCACGGCGAAAAGCCAGCCTCACTTCTGGGGCGACGAAGCTATTCCCTGTCCCGACTGGGTGGCGGTCACATGGCACGAGAGTCCAAACTCACAGAGCTGTGCCCTTGAGACTGCGAATTTCACTGTTTCTCAATAAATAACCCCCTTACCAACGCCTGAAGGTGAAGCCGCGCCCCGCCCCCCGGCCTGGCCTTCCCAGTCCCCTAGGGAGGCACCTCGTTTCCGCCACATCTGCGGGCCACGCGAGCACAGAAAACATCGCGTCTCATGAAGCCCTCTGTGCGCAGCACGAGGCAGTGTGCTGCATGCGCTGTTCTGCCCCCTTCTCCCCTAAGAGGATTCTCAGAGATGAGCCCCACCCAGCCCGGCTCCCGCGTCTGCCCGCCTCTGGGTCGGGAGCTGCCGGGACGCAGCTCCGCGTCCGCCGTCAGCGGGCAGGAGGCTGCTGCAGCCACTGCTGTTACCGGGAGTGCTTCCACGGGTAACCTTGTGCACCGCGATCGATCATTCTCCCATTTGGGAGCAGCCTCTGGAGAACAGATTCCTGGAAGTCAGCGCAGGGCCAAAGGACAGTGTGTCTGGAATTGCAACATTGTTCCCGAGGTTCCTCTGCCTCCCCTCCCTATTGCAGTTGGCAGTGCCCTTAAGGTGCTTAACCTGTGCCCCTCTGATTGTTTAAACGCGCACTTTCTCACATGCCTGAGTATCCTTTTAAATTTCCTTTTCCGTTCACAACCTCTGCCCATGGTTTTTCTTCTTGGGCATTTTTCCTATTGATTTGCAAGTGCTGTTTACATATGGGGACACTGCCTCTTTGCTTTGGATACATCGTTCCTTTCATGGCTTTTGGGTTTTATGCATGTTTGCTGTTAGATACTGGGCGAAGGAGGGGCCGCCGCCTTTTCTCAGGGCAGGAGTCGGGGGGCCCTTTCCGCACTCATCCCGGCCAGCTGTGCCCTCCAGCTCCCCAGCACGGCCTCGGGCCACTGGCCGACCCTCTGGGTTTGCCGCTCCCACGCAGGCCGTCCCTAGAGGACGGAGGAGCCAAGTGCAGAGCGCAGACACCCGGCGAGTCCCCGTTTATTCGGAGCGCGTGCCCGGTCGCCCCCTCTGCACCGGCCCAGTGTGTGTAAGGTCAGTCCGGCTGGGCTGCTCCCCTGAGCGCACAGCCCTGTGGGAGACCCAGGTGGCCAGGGAATCTGAGGGTGCCAGGGATGCAGCCCATCAGGAAGGGGGCGGCCCCGCAGCCTCAGGCCTCGAGGGCCTTTCCGCCCAGCTTGCCCCTCCCAGGGAGCACCGGGGCGGGTCCTGCCGTGGAGTTTGCAGCTGGAGGCCTGGTCTGCTGAGAAGAGGGAAACACGGAAGGCCTGGGGGCTGGGAGGGCGAGCGGACCCCGCAGGCAGCAGGCACGGCGGAGGGCGAGCAGCACAGATCCACCTGGGGCGTGTGCATGGGGGGCTTAGGCGTGGACGGGGCGTGCTGGCTCGGGGCGTACAGGGCAGGGCGCCAGGTCGACGGGCTGTACCGGCTGCCACCGAAGCTGGGCTTCTCAGCGCAGTGGCGGGCGTCCTTGTGGGGGATGGGCTGTGGGGCGAGGCCTGTGTCCTGCGGGGGTGATCTGTGTCTACCACAGAGACTGGGCGTGTGTTCAGGAGGTGAGTGTCTGGCAGGTCGTGGGGAAGATCTGGCCTCAGAGCAGAGGGCCTCCCCCCACCTCCTCGCAGCGGACTGCCCCGGCTTCCCAGTCCCAGCTTGAGGGGTGTCTGCTGGGAGGGGGGCAAGGCATATCCCAGCCTCTCGCTGAGCTGGAGGGGCGGGGGGGACACGGAGGGGCCCTGCGGCCCGCCCACCCCAGGCACCCTCTCAGCCAGGACTCTGCGGAGAGGAAGCGGCTGCTCTGCGGCCTGGGTGACGGGCAGCTGCCAAGGACGCAGCGCCCGGCCACTGGCCACCTGGCGGCAGAGACCCCAGGCCGGCCTCTGCCCCCGCGCCCCCACCTCCCCCGGCTCAGGGACTGAAGGACAGGGCAGCCCGCAGGTGGTGACTCGTCCCTGTCATCCTCCGGGTCCGAGCCTCCTGGAAAGGTGCTGGTGTCTCCTCCACCCCTGCCCCCTTTGGAGACTTGGGGTCTGGCGGGGGCGTCGTGTCCTGAGCGCGGGTGGCGGACAGAGTTTGTGGGCTCCGGGGAGACCGCTGGGCCAGACCCCGAGCTGTCGACCTGCACACCCATCCTTGCCCAGGATGGCCTTCGGCCCCGCCGGCCCCAGTCGGCCCCAGCCTCACGCGAGGCCCAGGGCTCCCCGCCACGGGGCACCCAGGACACCCCTCCCCAGTGCCGCGGGCGCTTCCAAGCCGCCGCCCGGCCCCGCCCTCCGGGGCCGGGACGCAGCGAAAGGGGGTGTGGGAAGGAGGGTCTCGCGAGGCCCCCGCTGGGGTCGCGGCCCCGCAGCTCCGAACCCGGCGGCTCGGGATGGGGCGCGCAGGCCGCGCCGGGCGGGGGCGCTCTTGACCTGGTTTGAAATTTTCACCCAACGCACCGCCGCGGGCGAGGCAGAGCGAGACCCCCGGGAGGGCGCATGGCCGCTCGGGGAGGCCGGAGAGCGGCGAGGGGGCTGCGGGCTTAGAACCTGGTTTCGAGGCCGACGGAGCAATTTCGGACGCCCGGGGATTCGGGAGGCGGATGAAGGGGAATGGGGGTCGGCAGGCGGAGAGACCGCTGAACCGAGCCTCCCGCGAGCGGGAGGGGGCCTGGCAGACCTCCGCTCCCGCCCTGCGGCCGGGCAGGGTGGGGGCAGCGATGAGAGGGCAGCGCGAGAGCTTAGCGGTGGGACGGGGAAGTCCCCGCGGCCCGACCACCTCTCGCCCGCTTCCCGGCGCGTGCGCGCCCCTGCGGGCTGGGGATTTGCACTCGCGGGTGCGCGCACTCGCACAGGGTCCGGCTTAGGGGCAACTTTCACGCGGCTCCTCGGGCATGTGTGAGTCCACGGCGAGGTTCGTGCGCGCGTGCACGCCCCCACCCCACGCGCTCGCCTCCCGTCGCCACCCCAGGTCCACACTCCCAGACCTTCGGGGGCTTCCGCGCCAAACGGTGGGCTGGGCCGGGGCAGGGGGCGCTCGAGGCCGCCTCCGGGCTTCCCACGCCGCCGCCGCCGCCGCGCGCGCCAACTTCCCTTCCCGTGCCACCTCTCCGGGCGCCCCCCCGGCCACCGACGTGCCGGAGCGACACGGCCGCCCGCGCCTGCGGCCGCCCCCGCCCCTCCTCCACCCGCCCTGCTGCGCTTCTCCACGGCACCTTCTACCGCTCGGGAGAATGTGCTACAACCTCGGCGCCGCCGCCGCCGCCGCGCCCGCGCTCGAGCCGGAGCCGGAGCCGCCCGGCCCCTCGGCGCCGCCACCGCCACCGCCGCCCCACCTGCCCGGTCAGTCCCGGGCTCAGAGCGCGCGGTCCCCGCCGCCGCCCCGCGCTCGCCCCGCGCTTGACGCAGTGAGCGCCGCAGCCGGGCTCCCGCCGCTCCGCTCCGGCCCCGGCGCAGGCCGAGCCCAGCCCGGCGGGCTCCGGGAGGGGCGGGCAGGGCGCAAGGGGGAGGAGATCTGTCTGGAGCCTGCGAGCCCGGAGGAGGAAGAGGAGGAGGAAGGAGGGGAAGCCGCCGCGCTCCGGGGACCCGAGCACGCACGCTCCGCGCGCCGCGGCCGCGCCTCCAGCCCCGGGCCCGCACCCCCGGCCCAGGTAGGAGGGGGCTTCAGGGCTAGGGTCTGCGCGGCGGGGGTCCCCGGAGCTGCAGCCGCGGGGTCGGCATGTCCCCACCCAGGGAGGAGGCGGGAGGGATGCTTCCTTCCCCAGCAGCCGCGGGGGCGGACGCGGGTCCCCCCGCGGTTCTCCGAGCCCCGCCGCCCCAGCCCCTGCGCCCTCCCCCGAGCGGCCGCGCCGGGGCCGCGTCTCTCCCGCCCGTGGGGCTTTGTCTGCGGCTCTTGGGGTCCGCGGTCTCCGGACTCCGCCCGCCCCTACCCCCGGGTTCCCATGCGGGCGCCCCCGAAGTTAGCGGTCGCCGAGCCGGACAAACTTCCCTCCCCTGCGCCGCGGCTCAGAGGGCGGGGACTCCCGGCCCTTCGGGCTTGGAGGCGCCGCGGGGACCCCGAAACTTTCCTGAGCGCAAGGAGAGCGAAAGGCGGGCTAGGCAGGGGGGCGGGGGCGGGGGTCATGCCAGCGGGCGCGCGGTGCGCTTCGCGGCGCCCCAAGCTGGTCCGGAGACCCCCACCATCCGGAACCCGGTCTCGGGGTCGCAGGCACGCAGGGGTGGGTGGTGGGGGCCCGGCCTTGGCACCTCCCGCGGGGACGGGGCAGGGCGCCTCCCCGCGCGCCACCAGACTCCTCGGAGAGGGGGGCAGCAGGAAACCCCGTCCCCAGTCTGGTCATTGCGCCGCCGCCGAGCTCGCGGGACCGACCCGCTCTCGGAGATTGGGCACCAGCGACCGATCTTCGGCCTCCCGGGGAAGCCGCGGCGCTGGGCGGGGCTGCAGGCCGGGTGCGACCCCTGGCCCCGAGCTGGCGCTGCCCCCCCCCTCGCCACCAGGGTCCCCGCCCTGCCGCCCATCCCTCCAAGCCCCCTGCGCTCCTCCAGCTGCCTCCTCTCCGGTCTCGGGGTGGCGCCCCCCCAACTTTTTCTTTTCTCAAACTGCCCGGTGTGGCCTGTGGTCGGCCCATGGGTCGGGGGCCCGGGCGGGCCGGCGCGCTTCCAGCGCAGCCCCGGTGAGCCCTCCTCCCAGACGTGGTGGGGCCCTGGGTGCCGGGCGGCGGGGCCGAGCAGGAATTTCCTGGGCTCCGCTCCCTTCCTCCCTCTCCGCGGGCTGCCCTCCTCCGCGGCCGCCTCTTCTGCGGGGCAGGGGTCAGCGGGGTGGCTCGCGGGCAGCCCGGGCTTATGGAGAGCAGAGGGGCCCCAGGAAGCTCCCGAGAGGGTTCGGGATGTAGCCCCAGCTGTACATGCTCGGAGCGGGGGATGTCCTGGCGGCTCGGCTTCCAGAGTCGCCTTCTTGCACCCAAAGGCCCCCGGGGACTCGGCGACCTCCTGAGCCCCACCCCAAACTTGAGTGGGTTGGAGGGTTAGGGGCGGGGGTACGGGGTACTTACTCCCATCCCGGTCTGCTGAGCGCTGCCCCAAGAGCCTGGGCTCTGAACCCCAAGGTTGGTGCCGGCCCCACCCCTTCCATTCACTCTGGGACCCCTGGCCACACAGCCTCAGAGTCTCGGTGAGTGGGGGGTCTGTCCGTCCCTGCCCCAGCTCTGGGTGGCGGGGGGTAGGGCCTGCGAAGCACAATGTGGGGTTCCCGACAGATGCCCTCACGGCCGGGGAGCCGGTGTCTCCCTCACAGAATGAATGCTTACGTGCAGGCCGCCAGTGTGCGGCCACTGGGGAGGGGGACCCCGCTGAGACTGGGGACAGGTCGGAGCCCGAGAGCGCGGCCTCTGCTCTGGGCGGGGGACAAGGCCAGGACCGCGATGCCCAGTTCTGCGTCCAGCCCCTTGCGCCTCTTACTCCGGGCTGGCTTCCTGAGCCGGCTCCCTGATCCTCCGAGTATGGAGACCTTGCAGAAGGGACCTCCAGCCGCCCCGGCCGTTTGACCTCTGAGCTCCTTAGAAGACCCCTGACCTTGCACCTCCGCAGGCTTGTGAGGCAGCGCCGGTCCAGGGCCTCGGCCTGGCCTGTACACGCAAACTCGGGCTCAGGCTTGTGCCAGGGGTGCGTGAGAGGCTGTGCTGTGACTCACATGGCCCCTCGCACGTCCCTGGGACCCCGAGACACCCAGCAAACACCGACCGGGACTTCCCGAGCCAGAGCTGCCTGGCTCAGGGGTCTGGGGGCGGTGGCGGGCGGCAGGAGTCAACACCTCCCGCCGGGTCTGCCTGGGAAAGGCTGCCCAGGGCCGAAGTGCCCTCCTGCGCACCCCTGCACAGGGCCGGCGAGGCCCGAGGCTGGACTGCCGCTTTCTGGGGCCCCGGAGGGCGACCAGGGACCCCTGTGGGGGCAGACCGGCTTCTCCCCAGCGGGAGCTGCAGCGGGGGTGGGGGGCCATCTTAGACCCAGGGAGGAGGGGTCAGCCCTCCGCTGGCTCCATCCCCTGCGCCCAGGCCTGGCCTTCCGGAGGCTTGCAGTACTGTCTGGTGACCAGTAAGGGCCTGCCCTTGGCCAGCCCCTGCGGGGTCAGGGTAGGGGGCAGCCCAAGGGGGCCGCTGCAGCTCAGGTTCCGCCGAGGGCCCAGCTGCCTTTCTCTGTTTGCCTCGCCCTGACCCCAGCGTGGGGCTGTGTGCACCCAGAACTTGCGTGTAACTGTGGGGTTCACAGGCTTTTGTGCCAGCACCCCAAATGGCTCCGCACCTTTCAGGGAGCCCCGCGCCCCGCGGGGGGTTGCCGCCAGAGCCCCCTGCCCCTGCCTGGCCGGCCCCCTGCGCAGCCCTGTAGGACCGGCTTGTGCTGTGGTTGCTCATTCACATCCTTCTCCGTCCCCACACACTATAGGATTTATCTTGATTTGCTGCCTTTGAATTGAGTCAACTCTTTTGTATGCTCGGTGAATTGCCCAGCTGCTGGCGGGAGCGGAGAGCGTGCAGGGGGTACTGAGGCCGGGAATCAGGCGCGGGCGGGGGACAGGAAGCGGGGAGGGGGCGTGCGCGGCGCGAGGCCGGGCTGGGCTGCGCTGCGCGGGGACCGAGCGGGGCCCGAGCGGGGCCCTGAGGCGCGGGCAGAGCCGCGCGTCACCCGGGGCTGGCCGAGGGCACTGCCCGGGCAAGGAGTCCGGAGGGGAGGACGCTCCGTCCTGAGGGTCGAGGCTGCCTTTCTGGCCCTGCGTCGGGCGGGCAGGGCGGCGTGGGGCAGCCTCGGGGCCTCTCTTGACTCAGTTTACTCGCTTGTAACAGCGGAAAGGGGGGCTTCAGCAGACTCAGGTGGCGAGGGTCAAGCTAAGCGGGTGGAGTGTGTGAGAGCCCCCCCCAGGCCTCCCGAGGTTGGGGGGAGGGAAGGAAGGGGGCCAGAGTTGGGGGGCGCCCTGCCCTACCAGTCCCCCCACCTACTGCGTGCCCTGCACCTACGTCCCTGCCTTCGCCCCTGTGGGCCCAGCCGACCGGACCCCCAAACGACTTGGCTTTGCTTAATGGGAAGGGGTCGCGGGAGGCTCGGCCCGGCCGCAGCTGTTGCACGCGCCCCCACCCTGGTACCGCCCCGCCGTGCCACTGCTAGGAGGGTGGGAGGGCAGGGTGGGACCGCGAGGAAACCCCCAGCCCTGCCCCCTGCGCCCCGGAGCCGCGGAGGGAAGGCGCGCGGATGGGGCTCGGCAGGGAGGGGACGGAGGGGAGGGCGAGCCTCGGCGGCGGACCGAGCGGGAGGGGCGAGGGGGAGGGAGCGGAGCGCGGAGGGAGGGCGCGCGAGAACAGGCCCCCCCTGCCCGGGAGGCGAGGGGCGGGGCCGCGCGCGGATCGATGGGCGAAGCTGGGGAGGAATTTCAATCCCCGGAGCGAAGTTAGAGCTTGAAGGACGGCGGTGGCGGCGGGCGCAGCACCAGGACGGCGGCGGCGGTCAGGTAAGCGTGGAGCCGCGGAGCCAGCGTCCCAGCGCCGGCAGGCCCGCGGCGCAGGACCCCCGCCACTCGCGGGGCGGCGCGGCCGGCCCTCACCTCGCGCCCCCGTTCTCTCCGTGCGCCCTCGGCCCTGGTGCGCCCCGCGCCCCGCGTGCCCTCCGAGCGCAGCGGGCAAAGTTGGAGGAACTTGGAGACGACGGAGCGGGAGCCTGGGTCGGGGTCTCCTCACCTCCCGAGCCGCCGTTGCACGCGAACAACTGCTGCCTCTCCGAGACCTGCGCCTCCTTCCGCCACCCCACCCCCAGCCGCGCGGCCCGAAGCCCCAGGATTGCTGCTCCCTGCGCGCCGCCCCCGGGGCCTCTGCCCTTCCTCGGCCCTGGTCCCTGACCAGCAAGCGTGCCCGCATCGCCACCCCGGACTGCCTACCTCCCCCCGGCGCCCCGCCCACGTTGCTGCGCCGCCTCGTTCGGCACCAACCCCCCGGTCGGTCCAGCCACACTCGGGGAAGGGGCCGCCTTCGCGGCGGGGAAGTCAGGTGGGGGGCGGGGCCTCTGCTCCGTCCCTCACCCCACCCGGACCCGCTGTTAGCGCCTTTGCCAGGGGCGGGGGTGTGCGGAGGTTCCCTGCCCCAACCTGCCTCGAAAGATAGGGGTCTCTTCTATCTTTCAAAAGCCGCGGGCCACCGGCTTGCTGCTTAGGGTGGGACCCCTACGGGTGTACCCCCTTCCACACGGACCCACGACCTCATCACAGCCACTCTTACAGGCGTCAGCCGTGTGACCTTGGGGCTGTAACCTGTCAGAGCCTCAACCTCCACATCTGCGAAGTGGAGGCATGAGGGCACCGCATGCTCTAGGGGAGGGACTCCGCGGCGAGGGCCCGCACAGAGAGGGCTCTGGAGTCTCTGGGGCAGGCCTGGGGGCTCCCGCCTGGCTTGCAGCGCCCAGCAGCCCCTCAGGTGTGCACGCCGGGTGGGGGGGGGGTGCTGAGCTCCCAGAGGCTCGGGGGATGGGCCTCTGGAAGGGTGCGGAGCTGGCCCAACGGGGGGAGCGGCAGGCCTCCCCACTCTGCCTCTCTCCACACGGCTGCTGCCCAGCCCCCGAGGAAGCCGGCCAGGTGGGCTTGGGGGCCACAAGGCCTCTCGCCACTCCCGCCAGCAGCACCCCCGCACCTCGTGCCCTGAGTCCTTGTGCGTTTCACCTCGCCACTGAACAGCTTGGGGGGCAGACACACCGCCCACGTTCCAGGGGTGTGTCCCACTTCATTAGAAGAGGAGACACCCTCGGGGATAGAGGGATGCGCTCCAGGAGCCCCCCCCCCCCACAGGCGAGCGCCCACCTTCACCTCCCGTGTAGGGCGTGGAGCGCGGCCGGCCCCCAGGACTTCGGTCCTCATTCCTGTGGGCAGAAGACCTGAGGGTCCCTGGGTCACAAAGGTGGGGAGCCTAGCGTCCCCCGCAGCCGGACCCTGTGCAGCCCCTGGCCTGGGGCGGACCCCTGCCTGCGAGATGCAGCCGGCTGACCTACCGGCCGACCGGGCCGACCAACTGCCCCGACTCTGGGAGAGGGCGCCACGGCCCCTCCCCTTCCCCCTCAGGCCGCCCTCCTGGAGGGCTGGGGGGGGGTGTGTGCTGGGGCGGCACCCGGGAGGAGTGAGACCGGACGCCTTCGGAAAGCTCAGCCACCCTCCCCCGTGCAGGGGGCAGCGGCCCCCGCGTGCTGCCCACGACCCAGGGAAACAGGTGGCCGGGCGCCCAGGAGGGACCCAGCGACCCCTCCCCGGTTCCCAGAGGTCTGAGTGGCTCCCGACGGCATCGCCTGCTCTCAGGGGAGAGCTTTGCGGGGCCAAAGTCACGGCATGGGACCAGCGGGGTGAGGTGGGGCGCGTGTCAGACACGCACACAAGCCCACGCCAGCTCTGCCTTTCAGTGGGCTCGCCACCTGCTCAGGGGCCCGCCCTCCTCGGGCCCTGCAGCCCCTGCCCCGTTGGTGGCGAGGACCCCGTTCTGGGGGCGTGTGGCCGCGGGGGAGGCCTGTGAGCGGAGGCGGCAGGCCCGGGGCTCCGGTGTCTCGGCAGGACGCCAGCAGGCAGCCCCGTGGCTGCGGGGTGGGGCGGGGCGTGGGACGTGTTGGGGGCTGAGACCTGGCTTCGCCCAGCTCTGTGGTGTTGTGGGGGGCTGTGGGGGGCCGCCCTGGGACTGCTGGACCCACGGGACCGGTGGCCGTGGGGGCAGGGACGGGGGGCATTGGAGCTGGAAGAGCTCCTGCCCGATTTATTCAGCAAACACGTGGCGGGCAGGCTGTGCCCTCTGCCTGGAGCCTGGGGACAAGACCATGACGGGGCCCTGGCGTTGGCGAACGTGCGTCCGGGGAGGGAGGAGGGCGGCGGGCGCCCGTGCACACGGCCCCCCCGCGGGGGCCGGCTCGGGTGGCCCGCCGGGCCGGTGTGGCTGGCCCAGGCCCCTGCCCCGTGGCCCCGGCGGGGCCCCTCACCTGTGAGCCTCGGCGCCCCCCGAGGGTGGGCGCAGGGCGGGCAGCCTGGAGGAGTGTCCAGCCGCCCGTGGGGCCGGGGACACCTGTCTGCCGTCCTTACGGTGGCCTGAGGCAACCCCTCCATGTGACAGACGGGGAAACTGAGGCCCAGGTCAGGGAGTAGCAGCAAGCCAGCGACGGAGCCTGCAAGTGTCTGGATCAGGCCGCTCCCACACTCTGTCCGCTGAGCCATGCCTCTCCCCACCCCCAGAGAGCAGACCCCCTTGCCTAACGGAGGAGCTGCAGAGACACCGCCCACGGCTCGCCAGCGACCGGGCGAGGGTCATGCAGTGGCTCCCGGGGCCCACTCTGTCCACCCCCTGTTGACCCCCCGCAGCACACGCCTCTGCCCCACCAGCGGCCGCTTCCCTGGAAGGGCGAGGGGACCGCGAGCCTTGGGGAAAGCCTCGGCCGCCGCCCGCACTGGGCGCAGAGGCCGTCGGCCCCAGGCACCCGAGGAGCTGGCGCTGCCTGTGCCGACCCCTGGCTGGGGCCCCAGGAGCTGACAGCTGCGTCCTCGTGCCTACCCACGGGCCCCCCGGTCATTTTCAGCGGGTCGGACTCCGGCCCCCCCAGTCACCCGCCCCCTGTCAGTTTAACACACACGCGTACACACACACGCAGGCGGCTCCGGGCGGCCCCACACGCGAGCACGGGGCCCTTCTGCAGAGGGGCCGTGTTCCCGGGCCCCTGCGCACGCGGCCGGCGGAGCGTGTCCCGCCCCAGTGGTGCCTGCAGGGCCCAGGGTTGCTGGGGAGGGCGCCGGGCCAGCACCTGTCTCAGTGGCGTGGACACCCCGGGGGCATGCACCCCCCACGCGCCCTCCTTGTGGGCCGGGCCCTCGGGCCGTGCTTCCTGACCGCCCTGGGCCTCGGCCACCCCGCAGAGGGGCCCCCCTACCCCTGACAGCCCTGCAGGGGCCTCTGGAAGGGCCCAGCTGCTGGTCAGGGGGTCCCTGCCTCCAGCCGGCCCTGCAAGCAGTGGCGGGGGCCACTTTTCCTCCCGGGCCCTGGTGCTGCCCTCTGCCCAGTGGGCGGGGAGCCCCGCCGCTCCCGGGCGTGGGGATCGCTTGGGGCAGAGCCCTGGTGCCGCTGTCCGGGGCCAGGAGGCCCAGGCTGGGTGGGTCCTCTCCCCTCAGAGCCGGGTCTTCCTTCGCCGGGGAAGATGGCTGGTGGGTGAGCCTGCGTGCTGAGACAAGGTCAGCTGCTCCTACAGTGCCCAGGGCCCCTGTGTTTGTCCCAGGGGTCCCTCAGCCCCCCATAGGGCTGACTCAGCCCTTGTGTCCCCCCGCGTCCTGCTGTGCAGAGGCGGGGAGAGGGTGCCGGGAAGCAGCAGCAAACGCAAAGGCAGTGCTCCTGGCCGCTGGAGGAGAAGCCGAGGCCCGTGGGCTGACCGCGGGGCCGGAGGTCAGTGGGGGAGGCCGCAGGCCCCGGGGGTGAGGCTGTGGGGCGCCGGTGTTCTCCCCCACCATGGGGAGCCTCTGCGAGTCCGGCAGCCGGGGGGGGGGGCGAGGCTGGAGCGCCGCTTTCCAGGCCCCCAGTGCTGGACGGCCAGCTTTCCGGGGCGCGAGCCGGCGCCCGGGAGAGACGGGGAGCCCTGGCTGGCCGATGACGCCGGCAACGCAGAGCAGACAGAGGAGCATGCGACATCTGTTTTGATATTGCTCAAAACGTCGGAGCTGCGTTCCTATAGAGAAAAACAGTCTGTAGAGCAAAACCCGTTTTCCCATTTATATCCATTATGAAATGAGGGGTGCACTCGTGTGGAGAATAGGATTGTATGAGGAAATGTAGTTTTCCCTTTGACAGCCATTAACATTTTCGAGATGTCTTTCTGGCGGAGATGAGCCACCCCCCCAAAATAAAACCGGATCACTGTGATTCACAGGTGGATGTGGCGCCAACCGAGGTGGGGCCCGGCAGGGGGAGGCGTGGGCCACGCGGGAGCCGGCTGGGCGATGCCTCCCGGGGCCCCGCTGCTCAGATCTCGCGTGCGAGCGTGGGTAGCAGTGTGCACCGGGCGTGCATGGGTGTGCATGCGCCGCACACCTGTGTGCGTGTGCGCGCCCTCCTGGGGGCGCTGCTGCCGCCGCCGCTCCGACTGCGGGTGCGGGTCCCACGTCCCGGGTCCCGCTGCCCCACGAGGGGTGCATCCTGATCTTGGAGTCCTCAGTTCCGTGACACGAACCCGTCGTCGGCCTGTCTTATTTTCCGCGCGTTCCGTGCAGCCGACCGAGGTTACCAAGGGGAGGGTGCGTGGGGACCCACGTGGAGGGCCATTGCCGTGGGCCGAGCAGCGGCCGGACCGGGCCTCAGAGGTGTGGCCGTCCGACAGGCGTCAGGCTTATTTTGGTCTCCCGTCACGGTGTCCCTGCGGAGCCAGAACATGCTGGATCGGAAGGACGTGATGTGCCAGAGTTGGCATTTTAGAGAAGCAGCTCGCCAGCAGCCCCGAGTTCCCGCCCGGCCTGCGGCCCACACGCTCACGGGACGCACGGGGCGGCCTCCGGCGCACACTCAGGCGCCGCACGCACCGTAGGGGCCCGCGCTCACGCTTCCGGTGCTCACACAAACGGCGTCCGCTCGGGCACACCTGCGTGCAGGCACTCCAGGGTGACGCGTACCCCTCGCCCCGCCCCCGCGGTGCTCTCGTGGGCGCACGCCCTGGCAGGCCCGCAGGTCCAGGTGTGTCCCCAGGTGCGCCGGGCTGACGCTGTTTCTGGTCGGCTTGGGAGGAGGGCTCCTGGGGGCGGCTTGTGCAGGTGGGACACCCCTCCAGAGCCTCCCCGCAGCTGCCTGTCTGCTGGGCGCGAGCCTGGGGCCACGTGGTGCGGAGGGGTCCTCGGGAGGGCGGAGGGCAGGGTCGCTGCTTCCGCTGCCCATCCGGGGAGGCGGGGGACCTGCTCCCTCTCCAGGCCACGCATGGGACCCCGGGAGCCCCGGTGCCTCTGAGCGCACGTGTCCGGCCGCTGAAGCAGATGTGGCTTGTTGCCCATTCGTTTCACAGAGCAGAGCGCGCAAGGCCCAACAGGCCCCTCGGGAACCGCTGGGGTGGGCGGGGCCTCCTGTTGGCTCTGGATCCAGGGACTCTAAGCTGCAAAGGCCGGGGCTGAGGCCGCCCTGTGTCCCGCCGATGCCCCGCGCTGCCCAGGTGCTTCCTCAGGCCGGGGCGGGGGTCCGCAGCCCAGGGGGCCACAGGCCGCTTCAGGGGACCCTGCCAGGCAGGGGTTGCCAGCGGGGTGCCTCTGGGCGTCTGGGGTTTGGCCCTGGGGGCTGGGCGGTGGCTGCGAAGCTAGCCCCTGCAGTTGGACAAGATGCTGGCCGGCGGGGAGGGGCGCGGGCGTGGAGACCCCAGTGCGCGTTCAGGGTGTGCTCCCTGCAGGTGGCGTCTCTCTCTCAGCACCGCGCAGGGGTGTGTGTACACCGTGGCGTTGTACGTGTGCATGCTGAGCAGGAAGCTCTATTCCGTGGTGTTTCCACATTTCTAGGTTGGTGCAGCCGTGGCTACAAGCCCAGAGGGCTCCCTCAGCCCCCGCCCAGCGGCGGCCGGTCAGCCGTCACCCCCGCGCAGGCCCCGACGGGCGCTCGATCCCGAGACCGCGCTCTGCCCGTGGCCTGTGTCCGGCCGCGCGTGGCCTTCCCCGCCGGCCTCCCCACTTAGTGCATGTTTTGAGGTGCATCCGTCGTACGCCTTGCGCACCTCTCGTGTCTGTGTGCGGAATTGGGCCCCGTTTCTCACCGTTATCGGTCTTACTTGCCTGAGGAGCCGCCACGGCGTGCGGTTTTCGGGGTGCGGCTGGACGATGCTGCCGGGAGTGCCGCGTGCAAGTCCCGGTATGGGCCCACATCTCCCCTCTCCGGCTCCGTCCTCAGGCGGCGGTCAGTTTATATTCAAATTTTTAGTTGCCAAACGGGGTTCGGAGCAGCAGCCCCGGTCCCCACGCCCACAGCTGGGCGGGCGGCCCTGTCCCCCCATGTCCGCGGCGTCAGGGGCGGCGTTTGCTTCAGGGAGTCGGCCGGCCGGGCGCTGTGGGCTCCCTCCGGCTTTAACGGGCATATACCTGCCAACGGGTGAAGTTGAGCCGTTTTTCATGGGTTCATGAGGCATTCATATTTCTTCTTTGATAAAATGTCTGTTCAAATCTTTTGGCCATTTTCACGGTTTAAAAAACTCTTAAGAGTTTCAGTCACATTCACAATGACTGTGAGAGTTCGTATATATTCTGGGTGCGAGTCTTCGACCAGAAACGCGATCGGCGACTCTCTCGCCCTGGCCTGTCGCTTGTCCTTCGTGTTTGTGCAGGTGTCTAAGGGCCCAGCAGCTTGTTTATAATAAAGCGCGAGACCCACTCGTGTGTTCGGTGTGAGAATTCTTTGCCTCCTCCAAGGTGACAAAGATTTCCCTCCGTGTTTTCACGGAGGACTTTTATCGGGTTAGCGCCCACTTAGGCCTCCTGTCTGCGTCCAGCACGTGTGCTCACGCCACACACACGTGCTGGCTAACAGTCCCAGCGCCGGTTTCTGACCAGGCTGCCTGTGCCGCGGGAGGCCCTCCTGGGGGGGTGAACGTCGGGGGTCTGCCTGCTCCGGGACGGCGTGTCTGTCCTCGCCGCCCCACGGCGTGCGGGAGGCTTTCGGCGTGTCTAGTGCGAGGCCCCCAGGTGGCTGTTTCTTCCTGAAGGTTCCTGGCTGCCCCGAGTCCTTCGCATTTCCACCTAAGTTTTAGGATCAAGGTGGCCAGTTTCTAAAAAATTATTTCACTGACTAGTTTTTTATTTTTAATTACAGTTCACGTTCTATATTAGTTTCAGGTGGACAGCAGAGAGGCTGGACATTTATGTAATTCATGGAGGGACCCCCGATAAGTCCAGTGCCCCCGGCACACGGCTGCCACAGTGTCACCGGCTCTGCGCCCCCCACGTGCCCGCCGGGCGTCGGGCTAGTGCTTGACGTGGGAGCAGCAAGTCCTCCAATCCATGAACATGGACTGTCTCCTTGTGTATTCATTTTTCGTGGCGATGTTTTGTGTTTTCAGTGTGCAACTCTTGCTAGTCAATTTTCTTCAGCTGAACTTATGCTAAGTATTTTTGAAGCTCTTGCGAGTGGAATTTTTTCATCTTCTTTTCAGATCGTTGCTAGCGCACCGGAATAAAATCGGGCTTGTGTCTTGATCCTTGACCCCCCCCCCCGCCCCCGACCTCATGAAGCTGAGCTACGAGCACGTCCGGGAGGCCCCCGCGGGCGCCTGAGGCCTGCTCCGCACAGGGCGGGCGGGCCCCTCTCTCCCGGGTCAGACCGGACACCCTTGATCTCGCTTTATTTTCTGCCGTGTTGTGCGGACAGAGCCTCCGGAGTAAGCCACGCCGCGTGCAGAGGGGCCTCGCCCCGGCCGTCACGGTTCACTGGGGCTTCAGCGCGGTTTCCCTACGGAAGCCACAGAAGGGCCTTTGTCAGGGTGAGCGCGGCCTGTGCTGCTGCCGTGCTGTCCCCCCGGCTCCCACGCCCTGCGGGGGCGCCCGCCTGTGGGTGGGGCGGGGGACACCGGCCAGGGCTGGGCAGGTCTCGGCTTGGCCTTCCTGCCAGACCGTCTTTATCTTCTTTTAAAAAACATTTTATTTTTAGAGAGAGGGGAAGGGAGAGAGGAAGCGAGGGAGAGAAACGTCAATCGGGGTGTTGTTCACTGGGGACCTGGCCCGCAGTCCAGGCCTGTGCCCTGACTGGGAATCGAACTGGCGACCCTTTGGCTCGCAGGCCGGTGCTCAGTCCACTGGGCCACGCCAGCCGGGGTCTGCCAGGCCTTCCTGTGTCTCCTCTGTGTGCGTCCTTGGGCTCTTGGTGGCCCGGGAGGCCCAGGGTCCTCTCTGCTTCCCCCATGCGCACCTGCTGCCTGCCCGCTGGGTGGAGGCGGGGCGCCTGTCAAGCATTGCTGTGACTGTCACACTTCATGGCTCTGTCACGTCTCCAGCTGGTTCGCGGGGGTCCTAGCCCCCGCCAGGACCGCAGCCTCAGCCTGGCGGGGCCGCTGGCTCTCCCCGTCCACCTGCCACCGAGGCTGCTGCTCTCCCTGATGTCACCGCCGCCGAGCGGGAGTCTGGTGCCTCCGGCTCTGAGTCACGGCAGCCTCTGGCTGTGAGCGGGCGTGTCTGCGGCCGCGGGGTCCCCGGGGCAGGGCAGCAGCTGGGGGCCCGGGAGCTTTCCAGCCGGAGCGCCCCAGAGTTCCCTCTCTGCTCAAAGGTCAACCGTTGCTCACCAACAGAGGCCTTGGGTCAGTTTCTAGGATGTTGAAATGGTTATTTTTGATCATTCTGGGTAGTTTATAGTGGCTCGGGGGAGGGGACTCAGTGGCCTTCTCACGACAGGCTGCCAGCAGTCCCAGCCTGTGGTTTTATCTTTCAAAAACAAAACTTTAAAACACTTTACGTAGGCAGCTCGGTGAATTATCACAGAGTGAAATTCATAGAAGAACCACCTACGTCAAGAAATAAGACATTTCCCGCATCTCCGAAGCCCCTCAGGCCCCTCCTGGCCCGGCCCCCCTCTCCTGCCGGGGATTCTGAGTTCGTTCTCGGCTTTTCTGCTTTGCAGGGATGGAGCCGCACAGCCTGTTCTTCTGAGGCTGGCTTTTGTTCGGCACGGTGTATGCGTGTGAGAGCCGTGAACGTTGGCGGTGTAGACAGAGCTCAGGGTCAGCGCTCCACAGCAACCACGTGTCCCTTCCGCTGCGCACGGACCCCTGGCTCTCCTTCTCGGCCGCCGCGGGTCGGGCTGCTGTGCCGTCCCTGTACGGGCCCCTCCCGGCGGAAGGGGGGTCAGGCGGACACTTTTCTGTTGGACAGTTACCTCGCGGCGGGGTTGTAGCTTGTGCGTATGTTGCATTTCAGTAGATGCTGCCGAACAGCTTTCAGGAGAGGGCACTCGCGTTTTCGGTCCCGCGGATGGGCCCGCCTGCCCGCACCACCTCCGTGCTGCTTGTCCCGCGTCCTTGCCTGCACTTGAGCTGGTCGGTCCTTTTCCTCTTCGGACCTATGGGCGGGCGCCTGTCAGAAGCTCGGGCGTGTGCGTGTTCTCTCCTGTGAGGCACCTCTGCAGCACCTTTTCCCCGTTTCTGTTGGTACGTCCGCCTTTGCCTTATGCCTTCGCCGGGACTCTTGGCGGGTCCGTGGCTCTTCCGTTCCCGACTGTCCAGGTTGCCGACGTCTCCTCGGTGTCCCTGCCGCTCTGTGGCTTGACATCTCGCTCTCCGGCCTTGTCTTGTAATCGGCTCATTGTGTGTAGCCCACGTTGTCCTGGGGGACATTGTGTTTTGTTTGCTTCTCAGCAAGCCGTTCCCCACGTCCGGTTCTCAAGGGCGTCTCCCAGGCCGCCGTCTGGCCGGGCTGCCGCCTCCCCGCTGGCGGCCGGCTCTCCCTCCGCCTGGGCTTCGTGTCCCCTGTAGTGTGACGCCGGGGTCCAGGGGAGCTTTTCGTGTATGTGCATAAATCCAGTCGACCTTACACCTTTTGTTAAAAACACCACTTTCAGTGGTGTGATTTGTTCATTCAGGATGAAAATGTGAACCCGCGGTCCCCGCCGCGTCCCGTGCTGCTGTGGCTCTGAGTGGGAGCCCACGCACCTGCCGTCCAGGCCCCGCAGCGGGACCGCCTTGCAAACCAGCGTGCGTGATGGCCAGGGTGTGGACGGCGAGACCGCGCACACAGAGGACAGCGCCCTCCACGCGGAGACGCCTCGCAGCCCTCGCTCCGGCCCGCAGCCCCCGCCGGCCTGGGAGGCCACGGCTCCTCCTCCGTCCCCACGGCCAGTGGCGGCGGGGGTTCTCCTTGAGCTGCTTGGGTGCCTGGCATCCGGTGAGGGCACCGGGCCTGGCTCTCGCCCTGGCCCACCACGGGCGCCGTGCACACTCGATGGGCTCTGTGTCCCTGAGTGGCCGCGAGGGGAAAGGCGGTGGGCGGGCACGCGGACGAGGGATTCAGCGGCCGGAGGCTGGACGAGTGAACGCCGGCGGATGCAGAGGATGGATGGTAACACCTGCAGAGGTCGGAAAAAGACAGTCAGTGTCGACAGGGGCTCGGAACACAGGGGAGCGTGGAAGCCCTGCTGGAGGAGCTGGCGCCATCCAGCGGCAGCGGCTCACAGAGCTGCGGCCAGGCCGCAGCCGCACCGAGACTGGCACCCCGCTCTGCCCGAGCCCGAATTCAGGCTTCTGGCCCCCAGCGCCCCAAGAGGCGGGGCGCAAACCAGGCGGGGCCGCGTCCCTGCGAGGCACGCAGGGCGTCGTGGGCTGTGCAGCGGGTCCAGGAGGCGCGGGTCGGGGTCTCCACCCCCCGCCGCCGCCAGCCGCTCTGTGGCCTGGGGTGACCCGCCCCCAGCAGCAAGCACATGTTGAGCGCCGGCTGTATGCCCACGCCATGGCCCGGAGCATTGGGCACGCACAGCCCCTCCCTCGGTGTTCTCCTCTAGAAGGGGGTCGGGATCGGCACCCGGGAGGCTGCGCTGGGCTGGGACCCCCGCTCCTGCCTGCTCCTGTGGCTCAGGCCTCGCCCCTGGCTCTGCGTCCTGCATCCGGGCCACCGGGCAGGCTTTCTGTGGGCACCCAGGGGCGTCGTGGAAGCCCACGTGCGCCAGGGCCTCCCGAGCAGCCTCCTTGGCCCCACTCCCAGGATGTTGCCAGGCTGCGTCCGAAGGCCGGGCCGGGGAGCCTGGGAAATGTTTAACTTTGAAAAATGGACCTTCACAGCTCATTAGGCCTCAGCGGCATGGCCTGGCGCCTCGGGCGGCGGGGACGAGGGAGATGCGACCGCGGGAAATAGCTGAAGTACTTAAAGGGCAATTCCGCATTCCCGAGCAGCCCTGTCTGCTGCCGAGCCCCCACGAGGCCCCGCTGGTCTGGCGCCAGGGACTCCTGTCCCCACATACACGGCTGCCTCCCCAGGTCAAACCCTCCTGGCGCCGGCCGCCCCCAGGCTCCGCGACCTTGGACAAGCCGCTCCTGCCTCGGGGCCTCGCGGCCCCCTCCGCACCTGAGTCCTGCGCACAGCGGGAGGCGGCTGGCTGTGGGGACGGGCGGGGGGCGCCCTCACCTCTTGAGTGTGCAGGAGCCGCGCTCGTGGGGCGGAAGGGCTGCACCTCCCCCGCCGGCCCCCTGGGCTGGTCCCCGGGCCTGGACAGCTGTATCCTGCCTGTCGGCCAGGCCGGGGCCCCCCGAGGAGCGGTCCCCTCCCTCTGGCTCATGTGCACGCGTTGTCCATCTCAGGGGAGAGCCCTGCGGGGGGGGGGCGGGGGCGGGGGGGGCGGGGGGCGGGGGGGGCGGAGGGGGAGCGGCGGGGGCACGTTGGAGCGGAGCTGGGGAGGAGGCAGCCCAGAAAAATGAGCGCTAATCAGCGGAGGCGGCTGTAGCGCTGTAAACGCGGAAAATTCATTACATTAGCCTCCTTGCCGTGTGCATTAGGTGCAGAGTCGTAAACAGGGGCCCACGGGGCCAGCGACCCGCTCGCCCGCCGCCGCTGCTGCGGGGGCAGGGCGCAGGGCGCGGGCTCCGCTGCTGGAAGCAGGTTTTCAGGGGTCTTGCTGCCCTCCTTGTCCCAGCCCGACCCGCTCCAGAACTTTCCAAGGGCTCAGGGACTGGGCAAGTTACCTTCTTTCTCTGAGCCTGTGTTTCTTTAATTGGAAATTGCCAAAAGCTCCCTGAATTCCTTCCTCGACGATTGTGGATTAAATTGAAAGAGAGGTGAGGGAAGGCACCGGCTTCCTCCCGGCACGCGCCGCGGGGACGGTGCCGGCCTGTGCGAGGCCCGGCTAGGCCGTATGCGCCCCGGGCTGCGTGTGGGTCGGAGCTGCGTGTGCACGCGTGTGCACTGGGGCGCTGGGCGGGGGCGCTCCCGCGCAGCTGTGTGCACACCGGGTGCGGGCACCTCGGCGGTGCCCGTGCCGCCCTGCCAGCTCATCCCCATGGCAACGCCGAGGGCAGAGCAGGTGTCTGGCGGCCGGATGGCCCTGGCAGGTGGGCCCACGTGATGAGCTCCCCAGAGGAACTGCGAACGCCCTTCCCTCCCCACACCCGTCGGAGCAGGAGGGAAGCCCCGTCCGGCTGTCACGCGCCCCGTGTGCCCGGACACTTGTTAGGCGAGGCCGTGGTCTCCACCCCCGTCTCTAGAAGGGAAACTGAGGCTTGAGGCAGCTCCAGCTGTGGTCCCGCACGGCCCCACCCGGACGCCCTGGGCAGACGTGGGCCCTCCTCGCCGCCTCGGGTTGGGCCGCGCCCGCCCTCCCCAGGGGCCGCTGCCTGAGCCCTGGCCCCGCCCCGCTGTGGGCGGCCTCGCTGCCCCCGGGCCGTTCGCCCCATTTCCAGGGCCTTCACAGTGAGACCAGGCAGGCCCAGCCAGCCTCTCCCCGCTGCCGGCCTGTGAAGTCATCGCTCAGCTGGCAGGGTTCCCATGGCAACCGGCGCCCTCACAAAGGGCCCCGGGAGGCTGGCGGGAGGTGGGCGAGGCTGAGGGGGGCATTCCTGGCTCCTCGGTTGCCCACAGGCATGTGCTCACCGCCGCCTGAGACAGGAAGCCGCTTCCACGGAGGTGGCCCCGGCCCCCCGGCCCCCCGCCCAGGGCGGGACCCTTGCAGGAGCGTGCGAGGGCGGGCGACGTGGGGCTGGAACTGCGAGGTGCCCACGGGCCCCACGCCTGGCCGGCTGCTCTGCCACACACCTCGCCAGTGTCCGCGTGGGTCTCACGAGCCGCTGGGCAGCCGCCCCTGCGGGGAGGGGACATCAGAACCCGCATTCGAGATTCTGGGTTTCATGGCAACGAGCCTAAGATCATTCCAGAGAAACCACAGCCCCTTCTGTCACGCAGAGGTGGGGACCCTGGGAGACTCCTGTCCCCCTGACCACAGTCGCCTGCAAGGCAGGGGCGGGATCGATCCCCGAGAGCGGGGGCCGCGGCCGGTGCAGGGACGCTGCGTCCCTCACAGCTGCACCCAGCGGCCAAGGCTGCCGGAGGCCTATGTGGCCGCTTGACCCGTGGGGGGAGGGGCAGGTCCCCCACTTCCCAGCGGGCCCCAGCCAGGGCAGCACCCTGCTCGCTGGGTCCACTCAGACCTCCCGCTGCCCTGGGGGCCGGAGCCCAGAGCGACGAGGGCCCCACCCGCCCAGCCCAGCCTCCTGCCCTCGCCCCCTGCCCGGGCAGCACCCTCTGGGCTCAGCCATTCAAGTGGAGGTCACAGCCAATGCTGCGGCCCAGGCCAGCCCCGCAGAGGCGCCTTTGGAGGGAGCAGGAGCCGCTGGCAGGCGGTGGGGGCGCCGAGGGGCCCGGGGCCAGCGTCGCTGCGCCCCATGCGACTGTTCCAGGCCGCTGGGCGTTCCCAGGCACGGGCTCTGCTGTGCCTGCAACGGAACCTCTCTCCCGAGTTTAGCCAATGAGAGGCCGGGGGACCTCAGGCTTCACTCACGTCAGGCAGACGAGCGTGTTCCCAGCCTCACGCTCTCCGGCGTCGGACCAGCGCGCCCCGGGCTTGCAGCCCCTGCACAGGACACGGCAGCTCAGTGCCGCAGGAGCCCTCCCGCCGACCAGGGCCGCCGGGGCCGTGGCCGGAAGACGCGGCGAGGGTCCCCGCACCGGCAGCGTCACCCCGGGGTCCCCACAGCCCCGAGAGAATCAGGCCACCGTGGGCTGCGAAACACCCCTCAGCGCGGCGCTTTCTCTGGCCTGGCGTTTAAATATTTATTCAATGGTGACACAGTGTTACTTTTGTAACTTCAAAAGCAGGACGTGCATCCCTCCGCTGCTGACAGGGACGCGGGGAAGGAGGTGACGAGCCACAGCCCCACCCCGGGGACACTGTGTCGGCACCTGGAGACTTTGGTCTTTTCTGGCCTCTCCTTCTGAGGATGAGTTTGCTACAGTGTGGCTGTCGTCCCCAGAGAAAACTTAGGGCGCCCCCGCCCCCCGCGCGCCCCGGCCCCAGGGCTGCGCTCGACCGTGTCCCCTCGCAGGCCGCCTGCCTGCGCACACGTCCCGCGCCCTTTGTCTCTGGAGGGATGGTGTTCCTTCAGAACAGAGAAGCCGGCTGTCTCCCCCGACCCAGTGACTTGTGTGTTTATTGTTCTTACAGCCTCCTCGGCCAGGGCGGGAGGTCTTCGCTTCCAGGTGGCAACGCCATCAGCGGGCTCTCGCTGGGCGGGAGGGAGAAGGCCACCCCGCGCCCAGGGTTCTAAGGGACCTTCTGAGCCCGTCCTGTGTGTGGCGTGAGGGAGGCTCTGTTCCCTTTCTTGCCCCCGTGGACTCTGCGAGCGGGGCTCTCCCTGCCCACCGATCGGCTGGGCCACCATGTCACATCGCGGCTGCCTCCTGGGTCAGTGTCTGCGGCGTCTGATCTGACCCGCGATGGGTTCGCCCAAGGCTGCGCAGACACAGCAGCGCCTCAGCGCCCGCAGCTGAGCTGTAAGTCGCTGGCGCCTGACCCCACCCTCAACCTTGTTCGTGTTGAGGGCAAAGCTCCTGCGGCCTTTTGCTCTTGTAAGTACAACTTAAAATTGGCTTGTCAAGTTCCACAAAAAAGAAAAACCTGGGATACTTTTGCGATGGTATTACACCTGTGGATGGAGTTCCAGTGTTAGCTCTGTTTGCTTTCTGCATTTGCCAAAGACGCTAGAAACCCACCCGCCTTTGCAGGAGAGTTTTACGCCTGGTGCTCTAAGCCGGCCGACCCGTTACTGTATGTGTACGTCCTTTGAGGTTTTTTATGTGCACAGTGTAACCCCTGTAAACAACCAGGATTCTGTTTCTCCCTTTCCGAACCGTAGCACGTGTCTTGTCTTTGCCTCGCCTTGCTGCGCTGGCTGAGCGTGGGGTGCAGGCGGTGGTGGCTGCTGGCGCCCGTGGCTGGCTCTGAGCTCTAAGGAAGCGGTACGGTTTACCGCGAAGCGCGTTGTCCGCTGTAGGCGACCCACCTTTCAAGAGCTTTGGTCTGTATCGCTTGATGGTCGAAGAATTTTGCCAGTTTCACTATAACCTTACCAGCACTGGGTATTAGTACCTGCAGGGTTTTTTGTTGTTGTTTTGTAGATCGCCGTTTATCCGATGAGCCTGCAAGGCGTCGTACTGTACGTTTTTGAATTTGCATTTCCCCGATTATGCGAGAGGTTGGACGTGGCCCCAGGTGCTTGTCAGCCACGGGTGTTCTGCTTTGTGCCGCCTCGTGCCCTCTGTGCCTGCGTTGCTGGGGTTTCGGCCCTCGGTGCCGACGCGTCCCCTGTCCTGAGGGCCGCGGTCCCTCCTCCGAGCAGGCCCCACCGGCCGCTCGCCCGCATGTCGTGTATCGTCTCATCGGTGCTGTGTTTTAGGCCCCCTGTCTTTATTTCCATGTGGTCCGATCAGCTTCTCGTTTCGTTTACAATTTCCTCTAGTCCTCCGGAGCCTGGAAGCCCGGTCTCCCTCCTGACGACTGATAGATATCGAGTTCTGTTTCCATCGAGCCCTTTTTAAATGGCTTAATATTTCGGAGTTAACTGCTGGCTCCGCCTGGAATTTGTGGGGCTGCGAGGTGTGGAGCGAGGGGGTCTTTGCTGTGTGGCTCACCAGCCGAAGGTCCGCCTCTGTGCCCTGGAGTCTCAGGGCCGCGCCCCCACCCCCCGGCCCAGGCCGAGGGGCCGCGGTGCGGGGGGCGGGGCCCTGTGGCTGCCAGCGCTGGGCTGGCGAAACTGCCGGCGCGGGGGCGGGCGGCTGCAGTCGGGACACCTGCTGGACTTTGACTCAGAGGCGAAGAGCTGTGAGCGCAGCTTTGCAATGTCCTGGGCGATCGTGGGTGTCTCCTCCTGGGTTTGGGCCTCAGTTTCCTCATCTGTGAAGTAGGGGTGCTCACGCGCCTGCCCCGCGTGCTGTCATGGGGAGCCCTGGTTGCATTTGGGTGTCTGCCCCGCTAGAAGCAGGGGGTCAGGCAGACCCAGCCCAGACCTCGGCTCCTCTGTGTGACCTTGGGCGAGGGAAGCCCCCTCTCAGAGCCTCCGTGTCTCCAGCTGGGCCCGGGAGCTGTCTGTGGCGGTCGGGGAATCCCCTGGCCGTGGCCCGTGTGGTTGGGGTGGGGGGGGGGGTGCCGTGGGCGGGGCTGGGCCGCGTTCACAGCCCCAGAGCGGCCGGTCCCCTCGGGGTCGGGGCTGCGGGTGACGAGGAGGGGTCCGCGTGGGCAGCTCTGGGAGGAAGCCTTCCAGCCACCCAGCAGGTGCAAAGGTCCGGAGGTGCCGCCTGGGGCGGGGCGGGCGCAGGGTGGGTGGCCCCTACGGCCCCATGCCACAGGCCCAGGCAGTGGGCGGAGCCCTCCTGGCCGCAGGCCCCAGGCGGCGGAGGCTGCGGGTGGGGGCGGGACAGCTGCGGGCTGCGCTGGGCTGCTGGCGTCAGCAGGAGCCGCTCCTCCCCCCTCGCCACACAATCATTGCACAAAATATGCAAATGGTATAATTACTGTTATTTGTTTTGCGGATATAAGTGTTTGAAATGCAAATGTCAAGTTTGGGCGCTCTCCTTTCCCAGCCCTCTTACCGTGTCCCCGGAATGTCCTGGAAGGAGGGGAGGGAGGGCGTGGGGCGTCGTGCCTCCAGCGCCCCCATCCCCGGGCGCTGGGGAGCGTTGGGGCTTTGCTCCCCACGGCTGCTTCCTCAGCCCTGAGGGCCCGCGTGGTGGGGCGCGGCCCCCCCCAGGCCGCACACGGGGCCTGACCGCCCGCCCCCGCCCCCGCCCGTCCTGCCGGGTGTCTGTGCCGGGTGTCTGGCCTCCGGAAGCTGCGTTCGTTGCCTGGGTCACAGGACGCGCCTGCCTCTGGGCCTGGCTGGGGCCCTGACCGTTCAGTAGAGGGGTGTGGGCCCCCGTTTCCCACCTGCGGAACCCTGCAGAGGTGTGCTTCCTCCTGTAAAATGGAGGCTTGGCGTCCCCAACGGTCTCTCCGGGCCCAGGCGAGCCCCCAGGATTGCTGTGCACGCCCTTTTCCAGGGTGCAGCGTCGCCTTTGACCCCTCCCGCCTAAGTGGTCCCTGAAGTTTCTAGGGCTCCCAGGCTTGTGAGTTTGGAGAAGCCTGGGCTGTGGCCCAGTCAGAAGTGGTCACCGCCACCCTCTTTCGACAGAGGGGAAACTGAGGCACGGTGGTCTAGGGTCGCCCCACGAGCACTGCTCCAAGGCAGCTCTGTCCGGAGCCCGGCCCCGCCCTTCCCCCACGGCGGCGGGGGGGGGGGCGGGAGGGGGGTTTTCAGGCCAGGAGCTCCCCTCGCGTCCTACCGTAGCCCAGCCCCCAAGGCCCTGCCGCCCGTCCGTGCTGCCTGGAGCTGGGGGCTCCCACCAGGGCGGCGCCGAGTGTGCTCTGGGTCTGGGTGTCAGGGTCGGAAAAGGGGGGAGGGGCGCAGGGCCCGCACGGCCTGGCAGTCCCCTCGCACGCGCGGTCGGTGTGGTCAGCGAGGGTGACGCTGGTGGGGCGTGAGAAGCTGGGGCAGGCGCCCAGCCCACGGGGCGAGGACAGGGCCGCAGGGCGCTCTACCCGGGCCGGCCTGGCTTCTGATCCCGCGCGGAGGCGGAGGGGGCCAGGGCTCCCGCCTCGTCCGGCCTTCGCGAGGAGCCCAGCAGCAGCTGGGTTGTCAGGGTGACGGGGACCCAGGGGAGCCGAGCGGCGGCGGCGGCGGCGGGGCCGGTGGCACGGCTGGCGTGGGAGGGGACCGGCACCCGCCGCGGGCCGGGGTCTCGGCCCGGAAGCCGGAAACCATCTCCGGATCCCTGGAAGCTTCCGGGGGAGCCCCCCATCCTCTCAGTGTTCATTCCATTACCTTTTCCAAGGCAGGTTCAGCCTCATTTGCATATTCAAATACAGACCATTATTATTTCAATTAGCTGTTAAGTAATTAGCTCTAATTGATGAGCATTCCCCCCACTTCCCCATATTTTTTGGTTATTTACATCCGCTCCTAACCAGCAATTTTAGGTAATTACACGCCACTCACTCATCTATTTGCACACATGCACACGCGCGCGCGCGCACACACACACACACACACACACACACTCTCTGACAAGGCAGGTTCCTCCTCGCCTTTCTGTTCCCACTCCCAGCCCGGAGCCAGGGGGAGGGGCCTTCTGTGGGGGGCCCAGGGGTGCAGCAGACACGGCCAGGGACACTCGCTCCCGCCCAGGCCTTCCTGAGGGTCACCAGTGGCCTCCAGGGGCTCAAGGTGACCCAGAGCCCCCCTTAGTCCTTGCTCCCAGAATCCCCCTTGTCCCAAAGATCCTGCCACCGCCGCCTGTGGGCCCCCGGCCCCCGCCCCACCCCTGCCCAGCGGTGCCACACGCTGGTGAGTTTCACGCCTTCAGTCACGCAGACAGCGTGGTGCCGGCTCTGCCCCAGCAGCCTCCGCACCACGTGGCAGCTCCGTGCCCCGGGAAGAGGGCTCCCTCTCAGCCTCAGTTTCCCTGCCTGCAGAGTGGGGGTCGGGGGCTGGAAAGCGAGGATGCGACTGGGTGACGCACGGAGAGTCCTCCGCACGGACACGCACCCAGCGTGGGGGGCCGCACGTGGGCGCGAAGGAGGGGGCCGCAGCTCGCGGGGGGGCCTGGGAGCAGCGAGGCTGGGGGCCGTGCCCTGGCGGGGCCCCCTCCTGAGTTGGCCCGTCTGGGCTGGGAGGGGGTCGCCCTGGACGGCACGACTCCGCTCTTTCGTCTGCCCCCGTCTCAGGGGACGTGGGCGACCGTGCCTTCTGTGCTCCCACTGACGTGCCAGCCCCAGGGCTCCTGGGCTCCCCCAGCCCCGGGCCATGTGCCTCTGTGTCCCCTCCCCCGCCCCCGCCCCCTCTCTACCTCTTTGAGTGTTGGCACATCCCAGAGGCTCTGTTTGGTTTGTCGAGGCCTACCTGCCGTGTGGTCAGCGTGCCTGCGGCTCAGGCCCTTGGGACGTTCCAGGCGCTGAGGTGGCTGCAGGTGGCCTGGCCCTGTCCCTCCTCACTCCCTCCTCTCTCTGTTGCTGCAGTGGGCCTGCCCGGTGACCGCCTGCCCCCCTCGTCCTCTGTGTCTGGAAGGGAGAAGATGTATGTGACCCCCGAGGAAAGGAGGCCACCAGCCTGTCCTCAGACATATCTGGCCGCCGGCAGGCCCTGACCCAAAGGTAAGGGACAGTCTTGCTCGTCGGACCCTCAGCAAGGGTGGCAGGTGTGCTGGGGTCACGGGACAGGCCTGGGAGGCGCGGGGTAGGCCCCAGCTGCTCTGCAGAACCAGCGTCCCGGGGCAGGGACGCCGATGCCGACGGCCTGTTGTCGGGGAGGAGGGGGAGGGCCAGCAGGCCGCCCGAGGGTGTGGCGAGAGGGGCGTGGGCGTGGGGGCCCCGGGGAGGTCTGAGGAGGAGGTGGCCGTGCTCAGGCCTGTCGGGTGCCCTCCCTGATGGGTCAGGCGTGCTCTGCGTGTTAACAGAGGCTCCGCCTTCCACCGCGTTATGGGAACGGAGTCGGGGCTGTGGGCTTGAGCGTGAAACCGCCACGCGGACCGCAGGGCGCGTGTCAGCGTCGACTCATGCTACGTATTTGAAGGCGGGATCGCACTTGGACAAACTCATCTAAGTTGCTGCTTCCAATTTCTAAGGGAGCGGGGGAAGGGGTGGAGGCCACCGTCCTGGCGACGTGCCAGTGACTCAGCTGTGCTGTGTCGGCTGAAGTCTCACCTCGCGCTGGAAGGCGGCTGGACCCGTTATTTCCTGTTGGAACTTTCAGATCACAGCCATGCCCTCTCTGTCACCTGTCCTCGGGGGGCTCCGGGATGCAGGCTGTGCAGTCGGCACACTTGGCTCAGGCAGGCACTGTTTTCTGGCAGCTTCCTTGTGTGATAGAGCTGGGTTGTAATGCCTCACTTGACCAGCGGGAGGTGCTGTTGACGAATGACTGCTTTGAAGGGTATGGCTTTTTAGGTTTGGGGTTTTCGCAGTAGATTGCGTGCCTGCTGTCTTAGCCATAAAGGAGTTCTATAAATTGAGTTTATTTAAAGTGACCGCAATATTCAGGCTCAGCCAATTCTGAAGGACTTGGAGTTGGGGGGGACAGACCCTTTTCCAGGACCTGCAGAGGCTCCCCTTTCTCTGCTGGTGGTCAGGTGGATCCTCAGACGTCCCTGTGGCTTTAGTGACATCCCGTGTCCCAGGGACTGGGCCGTGGGTGGGAGGCCTGAGGAGGAGAGGCCGCCACTGTGAGGAGACCAGGCGCAGGGCACTCTGGGCAGAGGAGCGGGGGCGTGGCGTGTGAGGACCGGCTGCAAGGCCAGGGCAGCTGGAGCGGCGGCCGCAGTGCGGCAGGACGGCCTGCGGCCCGGGCTGCTGTGCAGCAGGGATAGTCGGCGCTGAGGGAGTAGGACAGGCAGGCGAGCAGAGCTGGACTTTGGCCGGGACTCCGGGGCGGCCCTGCGCCTTCCCGCCTCTTGTCTCTGCCTGGAACACCCTCTGTCCCAAGCCCGCTGGTCTGCAGGGTGACGTTGGCGAGGGGCGCGCCCCACGCTGCTGGTGTTCAGGGCGCTGGGCACGTCGCTGACCCCCTCTGAGGTCCTGCCTTCTGTCAGGGAAGTGGAGACGTCCTCTCCCAGAAGGCGGGGCACGTGGATTGCCTGGCATACGGCAGGCGCTCGGGAGCCGCGGCGGCGTGCCCCCCCCAGCACGACACGGTGCCGGCAGATCCCCGTCTGGTTCACGGTAGACAAGTGCCAGCCCTTTCCTTCCTCCCCGAGGTTCCGCCCCCGCCCCTGCCCTCGTGAGTCGGGCTCCCCTGTTGGTGCGGGGAGCCCCTCAGGCCTCCGCCCTGCCCCCAGCTGCAGACCCCAGGGGCGGGCCTCGCCCCCGCTCCCCAGGCTGCTGGCTGAGCCCTGTCAGCCTCCCGAGCCTGGCCGGGGCAGGGCCGAGTGGACGCTGTGGGCCGCATGGATGGCGTGCTCCTCAGCCCGGCCTACCTGGGAAGGCAGGTGGCAAAACAGGTGGCCGTGGCTCCGCAGGTCTGGCGGGGGAGCGCGCCTCACACTAGGCCTTCTTCCGAACGGTGGGGGGTGGGGCGTCGGGGCGGGCGGGCGCGTTTCCAGGATCCCTTCCAGATGGAACATGTGTCTCAGGGAGCTGAACTTTGTGGGTTCTCTTCTTGCCTCCTTCCCCTCTGTTTCCTGGCCCCGGGGCCTTGTCCCTAGAAGCAGCTTTTATCGAAGTGATGCCTGAGTCCAGAGGCGCCTTCCCGGTGTCCTGCCGACCCCGGAGCCCTGCTGGACGCCACCCAGCCCTCGGCCGGCAGGGCGTTCAGCACCATGGATAGTACCCCTGTGGGCACCGGGAAGCTGTGTGGGGGGGGGCGGGGAGCTCTGGGAGCTGGTGGAGCAGGAGCCCTGCCCCCGCGGCGGACCCCTCTCCCCCAGGCCTCGTTTGATCCTCTGGGAGCGGGCGATGCCTTCCCCGGCAGAGCTGGTGTGACACAGTGGTGACTTGCCCAAGGCCGCCCAGCGAGCTGAGTTGTGGCAGCGCCCCGCTCCCGGCTGCCCGCCACGCCCCCCGCCCTCCAGCGCGCGGGCCCCCCTCCCCGCCCCCGCCTCGCCGAAGAGCACAGTTGTGTCTCTGCCTGTGGGTGACAGGCTGCGTGGCTGGAGTTAGAGCTGCTGTCCAGAGATCGGCTGGCGGCTACTGAGCACACAGCCCGAGCTAATTAGGAAAAGGTCAGCCGGCTCCGGAGGCCGGTGTTTGAAGTCGGCCTCGCGCTGGAGGGCTGGAGGGAACCTGGGACTGCGAGTTAGTGGCTTGGTTACCAGGACGCCCTCAGCCGCCACCCACCGCTCCCCTCCTGCTCAGCCCACGGCTCCGGCCTCACCTTCCAGAGGTTCCGGTGCCGGGAGGGGGCCGGGCCTCCACCCCCGCCCCCGGGGGACAGAGGGAGACTCAGCCCCGGGGCGGGGGGCGCGGGGGTGCAGCGAGCAGCCGGAGAGGGGGCTGGGCAGGGGCTGCCCACGTGTGTCCCTGCGTTTCCTCTGCATTCTTTGTTTTTTTCTAAGTCAATTCACTTTTTAAAAACTTAAATACATTTACTTAAAAGGGAAGTTTTATAGCATGCTACAAATGGAAAACAAGCCTTCTTTGCCATAAATAGAATTCATAATCATAAAAATGAATTCAGCGGAAAGAAAACAATGTTATTAAATTCCGGTCGGATGCTGCGGCCCAGGGGAGGCCCGGAGCCCAGGCCTGCGAGCGCTTTATTGGAAACGTGGTGGACGAGGTGGTCCAGACTCACCGGCCCCAACGGAAGACTTTCTTTGCGATGTAATCAGAAGTGCTGAAGAATTAAATTGAGAGAAACTTTCTAGTAAGATCACTCAGCATTATTTTATGCTGTGTCAGCGAGGGATCGCACTGGCTGCACAGCGCAGGGCCTGGCTGCCGCGTGGTCGAACCCCGTGAAGGGGTTCGTTTTTCTCACGGAAAGAAGCCGGCGGCGGGGGTAGTGGGCCGCCCAGGGACGGTGGCGGGGACCCGCTTCCACAGGGCTTCCTCCTGTGCCCTTCTCAGCAACCGTCCTCACGGCCCCAGGGTGGCTGCTGCGTTTCCAGCCATTGTATCTGCATCTCAGCCGGAAAGGGGCGGGGGCGCTGAAGGGGGCGGTGCCCCGCCTTCCTTGTTATGGGAGCCAACAGCCGCGCCGGTTCTCTCACCCGCGGCGGTCCACGTCTGCCTGGTGGCCGGCTCGCACTGAGTAGTTGTCCGTTTGTGACACGTTTACTAGGCACCTGCTGTTTTCCCGCGCCCTGCTTGGGGGGTGTTCCTGAGGTCATGTGCTGTCCTTAGGGAGGCGAGCTGGGGCCCCACCCTGGGCGCCCTGCAGGGGCCTGGGGCCTCCCCTCCCCCCACGCTGGGCTCCTGCCCCCAACACTGGGCCCCACGCAAGGGGGTCCTGCCTCCGTCCCCCTGTCCCCCCCCGGCAGCCCTCGGGGGCCTGTGCCCCTTCCCTCTTCCCAGAGCCCCTCCGGTGCCTTTCTGTCTCCTCGGGGCGGCAGGCCAGGCTGCAGGGGCCCCACTTCCGCTCCTAGGTCTCACCTCGCCCCTGTTTCTGCGCGGAGCAGGCCCTGGGGCGGGGACCCTTCTCCTCCCTGCCAAGGCCCCGGGTCTCGCCTCCTGCCCCGGCAACACCTGTCCCTGCCGCGGGCTCCGCCGCTCAGCCCGTGCTGCCTCTCGCCTCCGCCCTCCGGCCCCTCTGGGCACCAGCGCAGGGACCCGCCAGAGGCCCCTTTAAACATGGCTCCACCGCTGACTGCGCGCAGGGGAAGCCGCCCAGCCTCGCTGCCTCCTGCCTGTGTGGGCAGGCGATGGTGGCCACCGGGGGCCCTTCGACTGAGTGAGTGCGAGGCACGGAGGTGTCACGTCCTGTGCCCAGGCGGAAGCACCCGTGCATACGTGTCTGCACGGCCCTGGGGTGGCTCTGTCCGCCAGGGGCTGTGCTGCCCGGGACGTGCGGGAGCCCCTGGAAGGGACACGCGAGGACTCGGGGCGTTTCCTTGCTCTGTCCTGGGCCCCCGAGACCCTGAGACCCTCTGTCCCCTCCCCAGGGACTGTGCAGTGGAGCCTCACCCTGCTGGTCAGAGCAGCCCCAGGGTCGAGTGCAGGTCCGTCCCAGCCTTCACTCCGTGGCTGTGAAACTGCGGCCTGTGGTCCCCAGCCCTGGGGTCCCGGAGCCGGCGGTGGGCCCTGCGAACCGCCACCCGGCCCCTCCCTGGCCGGGGAATCTCCTCTGGAAGCCCACGCGCGGTTTGGACGGGCTCCTGGTGCAGGACCCACGGCTTCAGTCCACCGGCCGCTGGCGTGCGCGCCCCCTCCGACACCCGGCCTCTCCTTGCACGCCTCTGGCGACGGGGAGCTCAGCCCCACACAGCGGCCCGTTCCTTTTCAAAACATTAAAACATTTATTATAGACTATTTAAGACGTCTCAAATATTTAAGACATCTCTCATAAATATTTCACTAAATATAAAATATTAAGTGCCGCCAAAGGTACGAAGAAAAATGTCCTTTCCCGTGAAAAACCGACCCCGCGCACTGCCTGTGGCCGGCAGGCCCTGATGGGGCGAGAGGCCCTTCCCCGACACCCCCTCTTCTCCCTGAAATTCCAGTTGTGGTAAAGCACACGTGACACGCACACCCGTGTCTTGCCGCGCGCGCGTCACTCAGCAGCGGCCAGCATGTGCCCCGGCGCCCGCCCCGCTGGTCTCCGGGTTCCCCCATCTTGCCCTCTTCCTTAGACGCCCGGTCTTGTGACTGCTCCCTGTCAGGGGGCCGTGACCTCTGGGCTGCCCCGTCCCCGCCCCTGGCTCAGGATGTCGGGTTGTGCGCGGGGACCCCGGGCCAGGCTGCGGGGTCGGATCGGCTCTGCCACAGGCGGCCGTGGAAACCAGTCCTGGCAGCACCAGCCCCACAGGGTCAGGACGGGTGTGAGACGCCGTGTTATTTAATAAACGACAAAGGCGCGTGGGGACATCCGAGGCCAGGCCCCGATTTTAAAGACAGTGCGCAAAGCAGCCCTGGGAAGGGGCGCCTCTCACAGAGGCAGCGCCGTCTGAGCCCCATGGCCAGCCTCGCTCTACATGATGGGACTTCAGTGATTCCTATTTAAAAACTTTTATATGAAAAATCCCCAGCAGGGCCCTCTGTCAGCGTGCAGAAGTTGTGGACGTAGCAATAAGACATGAAACAGGATTGAGTGATAGGCTTACAGAGAAGAATTGTAATTATTTGCAGCAATATGAGACCCAGAAACCCAAGAGAAGCCACAGAGAAGATAATTTGACTTGAGACCGCAGAAGCTCCGGGGCTGGATCTCAGACACACAGATCACTGGTTTTCACCGGTACCAGCAGAAAGCCGCTGGAAGACAAAAATGAAATGAACGGTCCCCACTCACGATGGCAACATGAGAAGCCCCACAGGGGGCCCAGGCATGAGTTTGCCAAAAAACGCAGGATCTGGGAGGACACGCCGAAACGCGGCTGGCACGGCGTGACCTCGTGGGAACAGCACAGCAGGGAGGACTCGGAGTCAGCGCGCAGGCGGCTCGGGGCGCGTTGGGGGCGCCGAGGAAGGGCCTGTGCGCTCACGGGGGAGGGCGCGGGGACAGAGGGGGACGGGGGGTGTCCCGTCCCCAGGAGCGAGGGCAGGGGTCCCCGCATGGCCCCCCAGGGGAGCACGCAGTAGGGAGGCTGCGCGTGACAGGCGTCTGCTGACGAGCAGCCGGGACACGCGCCGCCCCCTCCACAGGTGTCCTCGCTGGCGGCTTCTCATCGGGCCACGCGTCCCCTGGGTGGGCACTTTCAGCACAGACTCAGACGGGGACAGGAAGGCGGGGCCCCCTCGCGTCCAGGGACTTTGGGGAAGCAGCCCCGACCTGAACAGCGAAAGACACGGGGCAGGGCAGCCAGCGACCAGGAGGCGGCAGCGGCACCTCAGAGGAAACGCAGGACCCACAGGTCGGCCGGCGCCGCGGAGGGCAGGCTCAGGGGCAGGCAGGGACGTCGGCCGGACCGGCGGGGGGGGGGCCCCGCTGGGGACGGGGACGGGGACGCGCGCGAGGGCCCGGGGCGCCCGGCGAGGCTGCAGGGGAGCAGGTGCCAGGCTGGGCGGGGCCCGAGCGTCACGGTGGCGGAAGGGACGCGGTCGCTCGGTGTTAGTGTCCCAACAATGTGTTGCCTGTGTGGGGTCCGAAGTCAGTTTTTCATGCTGCTTCTCTCCTGGAAATGCTTGCTGGTTGGACTGAATGTTGTCAGAAATCCAACCGTGAGGCGAGCAGAGACGGGTAGAGTCTGGTGTTGCGGCCAAGGTCGCGGGACAGGCGGAGGGAGACGCATCGATTAGAGGGCACGCGTTCACCAGCGTCTGTGGCCTGGGCCGCGGGGGGTGTGCGGGGTCGGGCAGGACAGACCTGAGCGGCCCCTTGGGCACCCAGGGCGGGGCGTCCAGACCAGGGCCGCGGCGCCCGTGGTGCTCCCGGCTGCGGTGTCGCCTGCGCGGGGCCGGGGTCGTGAACCGTCCACACGTGTGGTGGCCGCGAGAGCCCGGGGCATCAGGAAGGGGGTCCCCTGGCGGCGTTGCGCCGGGATCCGAGGCTTGCGACGGAACTGTCCAGAATACACAGGAAAGCGCCCGTGTCTGACGTGGAGGGGGAAACAGTGTGGCGAGGGGGCCGCGGCGTCTGCCCCCACCCGGTCCTGCGGCCTTGACCCCGGCGGGGCAGCCACCCGCGCGCACACCCCACAGCGGCCAGTGCCACCGCACATCCCTCAGGCTGGACTTTGCCTGGTGCTTTACTGCCCTCATTCCCGTGACGTTTGGGAACTGGTCACTGACTTAGAGCCTCTGATCGAAGCCAGGCCCGTGGTCTTAATACAACGGGCAGCGGCCATGTTCTCGCACTGCGACCTCGGGCTGGGAGGCGGGACCTGCGTGTGCAGGGGCCTGAGGGCAGCGGGGTTGGTGGTGGTGACGGCGGAGGGGGGGCAGGGCGCTGCACCTTGGTGTCCCCGCGTCCGGGTCCTGCCCCCCCGTCAGGCTAGGACCAAGGGCTCCCCAGAGCTGGGGCGCTGGATGGTCAAGGCTCTACTGGGAGTTGCCGAACCAACAAACCTCTGCCTGAAACCTCCAAGCGGCCGTCCCTCAAGACGAGCGGAGAGATTCAGGTCAGACTAAAGATAGGACTTCCCGCTGCCAGGGTGTGAGGGCTGGATGGGAGCAGTGCCAGCCGGCCTGCGGTCGCCGAGACCCCTGCCTGGCTCCCGCGGCATGCTTCCCGGCGCTGGGGTGCGCCGGGGCCCCCGAGGAGGGCCGCGCGCCGCCCTTTGCCCCTGGTGGCCAGCCAGCTGCCGGTCTCCCGCGCGTCCCTGCCACACGGGAGCCGGAGACCATTGCCGGGTGATTTCTCCCTCCAGCGATGCTGCACATCATGTTTTTTAATTTAAAAAGATGCCCAGTGGAAGGCTAACAGACCATTAAGTGTTTGGGCTCCTAATTAACTCTGCAGCCTGGAGCTGCGGGCGGAGGGAGGGAAGGAGGGAGCACGGCGTCCTCCCTGGGGCCACGACGGGGCGCGGGGCGGGGGGCAGACACACAGCCCTGGGCTCCGGCTCCAGGGCCCCCTGGGGACTCGGGACCTGCGTCTTTACCAGGCTGCACGGGGGGACGACGGGGCTGTGTCCATGGCCCTCAGCCGGGACATCTGCCTCTCCCCCGCGGCAGCCCCTCCTCCCCGCCCCCGGGCCTCTGCATCCCTGTCTTCTGATGGGGCCACACCGATGCCTGAGCCTGTGGGACTGGAGACAGGGCTTGGGGTGCAGGGGACCCTGTAGGGAGGGAGCAGCCACCCCTGCCAGCTCCCGCAGCCTCCGGGAAGGCAGGGCAGGCCCGCCCGCGGTCACCGCAGGTGGCAGCCTCTCCGCACCTTCCTCGGGCCCCGTCCTTCACCCTCTTGTGCCCGCGGCATCCTTGGGGGGGCGTGTGTGGCGCAGGTGGCAGCCCCTCCCCCTCCCCACAGAGGACAAGGCCACAGACGAGGGTCCCCCTGAGCCCGCAGAGCCGGGGCGGCCACTGCGGGACCCGCGCCAGCCTCCTCGGTGGATGGGGAGCCCGGGAGGGGCGGGCGGTTCTGGCTGGGACGGTGCTGGCTGGCCCGCTGGGTTTGCCGAGGGGAGAACCACGAGGGGCGTCCGGCCGGGAGGCCAGGCCACCCGCGCTGCCCTGAGCTGTGTGCCTCCTGCCCTGGGCACCGGGCCGCGGGCCGGAGCCTCGCGTGCTGGGGTCCCTGCGACAGAGAACAGGCTCCCGGGGCTGGAGGGGCCGGCCCAGGGTCACAGGGCCAGAGCGGGCGGCGCCCCTCAGCCATGCGGCCCGCGTCTGCGCCCCGCGGGAGAGCCGGGCGGACACAGGACTGAACACGACTGATCGGTCGGGGAAGCCCTGGACCGGTGAAAAGTGACCGGTCCAGAACCTTCTCCCCGCTCCGGCCCCCGCGGCCCGTGGTTCCCTCGGCAGGTGGCGAGGTCCACGCGGCTCGCTGCTCGGTCCGTCAGGGCTCGGTGACCGAGGTGGCGAGCAGTGCTTTTAGCAGATGCCGCCCCGTCCCGGCTCGCTGTGACGATTATGCAAATCCAGTCATAAGCAGTTTAAAAGCCTGGAACCGCCATATTTCTTTGTTTCATTAGCGGAGACACAGGCTGCAGCGTCGGCGAGTGGCAGGACGGACTCGGGCCGGCCCCACGCGCACTGGCCCCCTCGTCTCGCGAAAGCGGGGCTCCCTGCGGTGCGGGGTGTGCGTGCGGACGCGGGCAGCACAGGGGGCTCTGGCCAGGGACCCTGGGGCCTGGCTGTGCCGGCAGAGCCCTCGGGGGCACGGCCGCCCACCTCGCGCTGCGGGCGGGGACCCCGAGGCCTGGCGGGGGGGTTCGGGCGGCGGCTCTGGCACCTCTCCCCGCTGGACTCCCCGCAGGGGCCGCTGTGCCCGGCAGTCCCGCCGCTGTGGAAGGCAGGCCGCTGTCCCCTGTGCGCAGACGCCGTGGGAGAGGAGGGGGCGTCGGGGACGTCCACGCCGGTGTGTCGCAGGCCGAGGACGTCAGCGCACAGGCGCACAGGACGGGCGTGTGTCGGCTCACACGTGGGGGGGCAGCAGGGTGGGGCCCGGGAGTTACAGGGCAGCGAGCGGCGTGAAGCCCGGAAGGGCGGCCTTGGGGACTGTCCCTGATCGGATCGGAACCGTCCTGGGTGACCCGGCCACGCCCCAGGCGGCTGTGTCCTGGGACCCGCCTGTGGCAGGCCCGGGGGCCCCCAGAGCCTCCGGGGCGACTTGCTGAGTGACCTGAGATGAGGCGCCCTCCCCCCGCCCCGCCTGGGCCTCTGCTCCCCCCACTCCCACTCCGCGAGGCGTGGAGCGGGGACCTGCCCCAGGCCGAGAGCTGGGGGCCGTGGGGGCAGGGGCAGCCCCCAGGGTCACATCCTCTCCCCAGCAGGTCCTCCCACCCGAGGACAGGCGGGAGGCTGAGGACACCTGTCCATCCGTCCATCTGTCCAGCACGCAGGCCTGGCTGCCCCGGCCCAGGCTCTGGGGGCAGGTGCTGGGCACCAAGGCGAGAGCGAACTGGGGGGGCCGGGGGGAGGGGACAGGCCCGGTCCGGGGCCCGCCTCCACCTGCCCCCTTCATCGCAGGAGCCAGCTAAACGGAGGGGCTGGGGGTTTAGGTGCGCAGAGAAGGGGGACTCTCCCCGGATCCACTTGCCACTCACAAGGTGCCGAGACGGAGCACAGGTTCCTAGACAGTCACCTGGGGAGCGGGGTGGGGGGCCGAGGCGCGGGACCGTGGTGGCCACAGGGGCCTGGGGGGGCCGCGGAGGCGCCGCGCGCCCACATGGGCTCGGATGGAGCTGTGTGCACCCCCAACACAGACACTCGCGTGGGCCCCGCGGTGCGGGGGCAGGGAGAGGCAGGGAGCCCTGCCGGCCGGCGCCGCCTGTGACGAGGGCGCTGTGGGGCCTGTAACCCTCCTTAACCCGACTTTGGGTTATTTTGAGCAAGAGATTAAAGGTGATTATGACCGGTGCTGCTGAGGCGCCACGCTTCCTGGGCACCCCGCTCCCGGCGCCCTGCCCCCGTGGGAGCCGGCTCCCGGTCAGCCCTGCCGATGCCCACACCTGCTGGCAGGTCTCGGAGCCCAGGACAGAAACCCCAGGGGGCTGGGCAGGCACACAGGCACACGCTGCGGGGCTGGGGGTGACCCAGCTCCACCGCCCCCTCCCCCACCCCATCCCTTCTCTGTCTGTAAATCCGAGCCGGGCTCCCCTGGGGACCCAGATCAAACCGTTCTCCCTGCAGGTTTGGGGCGGGGGGGCGGGAATCCATCGCTTGTCAGACTTCTCCCCGACTCCAGCCGCCTCCGTGCTGACGGGTTGCAGGAGTCGGTGTCAGCAGCCCGCAGACGGCCGCCGCGCGGCCGCCATAAACGCCCCCCCGCTGAACCGGCCGCGCACCCACCGGCCTGCCTGGCTGGCGGGAGAAACGCGCAGGCCGGGGGGCAAGCCCCACAGGGGGGACCCTGGGGGTGGAGGCCACGTCTCCCCAGACGCACCTGTCCAACAGCCACGCCCTCGCTTCTGCGCCGGCCCCTGGGGGCGCGCACAGGGTGCCGCGGCCCGTTCGTCACCCCGCAGGGAGGAGCCGGCCTGGGGCGGCGTGGTCAGAGCGGGGGTGTGGGGGCCTGGGGACCACAGTGGCAGGGGGACCAGGCCGCGCCGTCCGGGCGCCTGACCTGCGGCCCCTGGAGTGGAGCTGGGGCTCGGGAAGGTCTCCGGCGGCTGCGGGAGCCCGGGCCTGGCCTCGGGGGACAGAGACGGCTGCGTCTGGAGGGGGCATCCGTGTCACCCCTCGGCTGAGTGGCTTTAGGTGTCGGCGGGTGGCTGAGCCGAGCTGGGGCCGCAGCGACCCGGGGCCGGGGGACGCCAGCCGCCCCCTGACGGGTTCTCCTCTGTCGCCCGCAGGAGCCGCCGATCCAGAAGCACGCGGCGCAGCTGCCGGACGCGCAGGCCGACGGGGAAGGACGCCATGGCGGGGGCAGCACACCGCGCGCAGACGCCGAGCGGCGACCGGCCATGAGGGGCGCGCTCCCAGCTCCCGCCGCGTGACCATGCGGCCGGGCACAGGACGCCGCTGAGCGTGTGGGTGCCCTCCCCACCTTCTCCCGGGGCTGCCGCCCAGCCCCGCCCCCGCCTCCCTGGGCAGGCGCCGCGGGGTCCCCCGCGATGGCCGTCCCCATGGCCCGCTGCCGCTGGGGCGCGCTGCTGTGGGTGTGCGTGGTGGCGGCCGCCCTGCTGCACGCGGGCGGCCTGGCCCGCGCCGACTGCTGGCTGATCGAGGGCGACAAGGGCTTTGTGTGGCTGGCCATCTGCAGCCAGAACCAGCCGCCCTACGAGGCCATCCCGCAGCACATCAACAGCACCATCGTGGACCTGCGGCTCAACGAGAACCGCATCCACAGCGTGCAGTACGCCGCGCTCAGCCGCTTCGGCAACCTCACGTACCTCAACCTCACCAAGAACGAGATCGCCTACATCGAGGACGGCGCCTTCTCGGGCCAGTTCAACCTGCAGGTGCTGCAGCTGGGCTACAACCGGCTGCGCAATCTGACAGAGGGCGCGCTGCGCGGCCTGGGCAAGCTGGAGTACCTGTACCTGCAGGCCAACCTCATCGAGGTGGTCACGCCCGGCGCCTTCTGGGAGTGCCCCAACATCGTCAACGTCGACCTGTCCATGAACCGCATCCAGCGGCTGCACAGCGCCACCTTCGCGGGCCTGCCGCGCCTCTCCGCCTGCGAGCTCTACAGCAACCCCTTCTTCTGCTCCTGCGACCTGCTGGGCTTCCTGCGCTGGCTGGCCGTCTTCACCAATGCCACGCAGACCTACGACCGCATGCAGTGCGAGGCACCGCCGCCCTACGCCGGCTACTTCCTGCTGGGCCGGGGCCGCCACGGCCAGCGCAGCATCCTGGGCACGCTGCAGTCCGTGTGCACCGACGGCGACGATGCGCCCGAGCCCCGCCCGCCGCCCGAGCGGCCGCTGCCCGGCCGCGCGCCGTCCCCGCCGCCGCCGCCTGAGCCCAGCGAGGGCCCCTGCGCCGACGAGGACTGCTTCTCCGGCGACGGCACCACGCCGCTGGTGGCCCTGCCCACGCTGGCCACCCAGGCCGAGGTGCGCCCCCTCATCAAGGTCAAGCAGCTGACGCAGAACTCGGCCACCATCACGGTCCGGCTGCCCAGCCCGTTCAACCGCATGTACACGCTGGAGCACTTCAACAACAGCCGGCCGTCCACCGTCTCGCGGCTGACCAAGCCGCAGGAGGAGATCCGTCTGACCAACCTGTACACGCTCACCAACTACACCTACTGCGTGGTGTCCACCAGCTCCGGGCTGCTCCACAACCACACCTGCGTCACGCTCTGCCTGCCCAAGCCGCCCAGCCCGCCGGGCCCCGCGCCCAGCCCCTCCACGGCCACGCACTACATCATGACCATCCTGGGCTGCCTCTTCGGCATGGTGCTGGTGCTGGGCGCCGTCTACTACTGCCTGCGCAAGCGGCGGCGCCAGGAGGAGAAGCACAAGACGGCGGCCGCGGCCGCGGCGGCCGGCAGCCTGAAGAAGACCATCATCGAGCTCAAGTACGGGCCGGAGCTGGAGGCGCCCGGCCTGGCCCCGCTGTCCCAGGGCCCGCTGCTGGGCCCCGAGGCCGTGACCCGGCTACCCTTCATGCCGGCCGCCGGCGGCGAGGCGGAGCCGTACAAGCTGGGGGAGAGCGAGACGCCCAAGGCCAGCAAGGGCACCTACCTGGAGGTGCGCACGGGGGAGCCGGCTGAGCGCAGGGACTGTGACCTGGGCCGCCCCGGCCCCGACAGCCAGGGCTCCGTGGCCGAGATCTCCACCATCGCCAAGGAGGTGGACAAGGTCAACCAGATCATCAACAACTGCATCGACGCGCTCAAGTCCGAGGCCGCCGCCTTCCCGGGCGGCAAGTCGGGGGCTGTGGCCAGTGCTGAGCCCCCGCTGGTGCTGCTGTCCGAGCCGCGGGCCGGCAAGCAGGGCTTCCTGTCGCCCGCGTACAAGGACGCCTTTGGCCACGGCCTGCAGCGCCACCACAGCGCGGAGGCGGCGCCCGGGGCCCCGCGCACCAGCACCTCGTCCAGCGGCTCCACGCGCAGCCCCAGGGCCTTCGGCACCGAGGCCCCTGGCGCGCACAAGGCCGCCGCTGAGGCCAAGTACATCGAGAAGAGCTCCCCCGGGGCCGACGCCATCCTCACTGTGACGCCCACGGCCGCCGCGCTGCGGGCTGAGGCCGGCCGCCCGTACGGCGAGCACCGGCACTCCTACCCCGGCTCCCACGCCCCCGAACCGCCCGCGCCGCCCGCGCCCCCGCCCCACGAGGGCCTGGGCGGTCGCAAGGCGTCCATCTTGGAGCCGCTGACCCGGCCGCGGCCCCGCGACCTGGCCTACTCACAGCTGTCCCCGCAGTACCGCCACCTGAGCTACACCGCTAGCCCCGAGTACACCTGCCGGGCCTCCCACAGCATCTGGGAGCGCTTCCGCCTGAGCCGCCGGCGGCACAAGGACGACGAGGAGTTCGTGGCGGCCGGCCACGCGCTGCGCAAGAAGGTCCAGTTCGCCAAGGACGAGGACCTGCACGACATCCTGGACTATTGGAAGGGCGTGTCGGCCCAGCACAAGTCCTGAGCCCCCGCGCGCCATGCCCGGCACTCGTGACGCCCACGGGACCAAAAAGAACACAGGACTCACCACAGGGCTTTGTGGCCCAGAGACTCTCGCGCACCGCGCGCGCGCGCGCACACACACACACACACACACACAGACACGCGACGCAGACACGGGCAGACGCGGGGCCCGCACGTATCGGCGGGTGAGGCGAGGGCCCTGCGGGGAGAGCAGGGAGGGGACACCGATGGCACCGCGGCAGCCGGGCCTGCCCTGCGGTGTGAGCAGCCTGTCCCCGCACGCACGCACATGGGTGCACACACATTGCCTGCACACACTGTGTGCACACTGCATACATGTACATGCTGTGTGTGCACACCACACACCTTGCATACATGCACACGTGTGTGCGCACTGCGTGCACACTACACTGCACATTACATGCACACGCGTGTGCGCACACATTGCTTGCACACTGCACACACCCCATACGTGCGCGCGCACACACAATTGCCTGCACACACACTGTGCACACATTGCATACATACACATTGCTTGCGCACACTGCACACATCCCATACATGCGCGCGCGCGCACACACACACACACACACACACACACAAGGGACTTCGGAAAACTGTGTCTTAGGGATGGGGGTGGGGGAGGGGGAATTTCTTTTTCAGTATTTTTCCTGTTTTGATTCTTCTCTGCCTTCTTTTCCTCTCTTTCTCTCTCTTCCTTTTTAAAAAAACATAATAAAAGTAAAGTTCTCTTAAAAAGACAAACACCAGGTGAGGGGCGTGGCCCCCGGCTCCTCCCAGGAGCTCCGCCCCTGCTGGTCTGTGGGCTGCCGGGCCTGGAGGCCACCGAAGAGGGACTGCCGGCGGCTGAGTGGCCTCGGGGCGGGCGGGGTGCCTGTGGCGGCCGGGGCGCGCTCAGCCCTCCACACTGTGCGCTGTTGGCATCCTATGTACAGAAGAAATATCTCTATATTTGCAATGTTTGCTGTAAAACGAGAAAGAAAAAAAGACTATGTCTACTAAAAAAAATTCTGCAAAGGAAAAAACACACAAGCTTGTTTGTATGGGTTTTCAATGTGGGATTTAGGGGGAGCTTTGGGGTTTCTCTTGCGTCTGGTTGACGGGGTGGCTTTACTGGTGTGAGCCTGGGGAGGGGCCCGGTCACAGAGCGCTCGTTGGGACAGAATGGGAGTGACCCTGAGTGACACTGGGGAGGAGCAGGAGGGGGTGAGGCGCTGGGCCTGGCCCGTGGCCGCGCGTGGGGCCGACTGTGACAGGGTGTGCCGAGCCGGAGCTGAGGGGCCTGCGGGCTGTGTGCGGGCTGTGTGTGCGGGCGTGTGGGCCGGAGAGGCGGGGGGAGGGGGCGTGGGGAGGGGCGGCCCCGGCGGTGGCAGGAGCCCCGCCCCCCGGGAAAGTGCCCTGGCGCCCTGCCCGCGGTCCTCGGGGTGTGGGGCCCCGAGCCTGCCTCCCCCTGCAGACCCCGACCCAGCCCAGCAGGTGTGACCCGTGTTCAGTGAGCGGCACAGCCAGGGACCTGCCCGCAGGACTGGGGGCCCAGACTCTCCAGAGACGAAGCCCCCTCTGCGGCCCCGGTCCTCCAGGCTCCGAAGCCACGGGGCCCCCTCGTCCCACCCAGGGGCCCGCGTCAGGCTTTGAGGAGGACAGGTCCTTTCCTGTGCCCGTCCCGAGCCCTGGGGGCTGGGCCAGCCTCCCAACCACGCCCTCTGCCCGGCAGGTGCCCGGCCCTCTGTGCAGGGCAGACCCTTCCCGAGGGCCCGGGGGAGCCCAAGCAGACAGGGCTGGGCCTCTGAGGCCACAGGAGCCCAAGGGACTCGAGCGGTCGGAGGGTGGGGGGACCCCGAAGCGCCCAGGCCAGCAGCCCGCCCTGCTCGCCTGGCAACAGCGGCTGTTCCAGCGTCTGCCGTTCCTGAGGCCGAGAGGAGACCAGCGGTCCCGGGCCTGGTGGCCACACAGCGCGGTGTCCGGGCTGCCTGCCCAGGCGGCCGCTTCGATGTCCTGTGTGCAGGGCGCATGGCCTGGGGGGCTCTGCCCAGACCCTGCTTCACAAGGCCCCTGCAAACAGGTCCTATCCGTGGACGCCACACGCCCTGCCCCTCCCCACGTGACCCGGCAGGCCCCCGGCTCCCCCAGCTCCGGGCCGCCCCCACCTCCGCCCTGGGCCCCAGAGGGCAGCGTGGGGGAGGCTGACACGGCCGCGCCCAGCACGGCGGGCACAGGGAGAGGAGGCAGGGCCCGGAGGGGCTGGTCTCACCCGAAGCCACACAGCCCCATGGCCGCAGCCCTGGCCAGGCCGCCTCGGCCCGCTGCTGCCCGCCGCCGCGGGGAGACAGCGCTGGCTGCACACAGGGGCAGGGTGGGTGGGGCGGTGGGACAGGCAGGCCAGGGTGCGAGGGACACGCCGCCACCGAGAGCACAGCCAGGAAGCAGGGGTGCGAGGGGACAGGCAGGGGCCCAGGGGGGACCCGGAGAAAGGGGAGCGTGTGGGTCCTGGGGGGCCAAGAAGGCCCTTCCGGAAGCCCGGCCGTCCCGGACACCGAGGGCTGCGCACTAACTGCCCGGAGCCAGGCCCGCCCCGGGGACGTGAGCACCTACGCAGGGGACCCCAAAGAGCTGGAATTACTCCTGGGGGGCAGGCCCCTTGCCGTCCAGGCTCCCCCGCTGGGCGAGCGTTCCAGGAACCCATCTGGGTCGGGGCACCGCGGGCGTTGCTGTGAGAGGCGGCGTGCGGCCTCAGCGAACTTTTCTGAAGACTCAGCGCACTTGCCCCCTTCGTGAGGGGCGACGGGCGAGCACACCCGCCCCCGCCCCCGCGCTGAGGGCCCAGCCGTCCCCACCAAGAACAGCACGACCCCGTGCCCACCCTCCCTGTTCCCCCGGTCTCGCCTCCTGCGACGCTTCCTGTCGCCCCGGAGGGAGAAAGTCTCCGGGGCAGACGTTTTGCCGAAGTGGAAGCGGGGCACGAAAAGCGGCAGGCGCACCACAGGCACGGAAACCGACCGGGCCCGGAACGGTCTGAGGCCGTGGGAAAGGTCTCAGTAGGTGCAGGCGGCTTTAACGGTGACTGAAGTTTAAACGTGTAAGAATACATGCACAACTTTTTAGAAATAAAGTCCAGGATTTTGGGGGTCCCCCCCGTATGTCACCGTGTCCTTGCCTGAAGGAAGTCACCGTGGAGTTGACCGGAGCGGACACGTGCAGGAGGAGATGCGCCCAGTAGGCGCTACGTGTGCAAGGCTCAGTGCCAGCCACCACCCGGGGCCCAGAGGGGGACCCGCCCTGTCCCCGCCCTCAGGGGCTCCCCGGCGCCGGGCCCTGGCCGCAGAGGCAGGCCTCCCAGCTCGGGGGGCGGGTGCAGGAGCCCGGGCGGGCGGGCACTGCCTGGGAGCGGCGGCTGTGGCCTGCGAAGAGGAGGCTGTGGGGCGGCAGGAGGGGCGGGGCTGTGAAGTCGGGTCGCCACCCTCGTGGGCTCGGCCCTGGGCTCCGAGCGCAGGGTGCGGGGTGCCGGCCAGAGTGGGCGCGGCCCCGGGTTCCTCAGCGGCCCCCGAAGGGGCCAGCGGCCCACGGGCCACACTGGCTGTGCGTCAGTGTCTATCGGCCGCGTAGCACCAACCTGTACACAGGTCACTGTTCACGGCCCGGCCGCCCACGCTCCTCGGGGGGCCGGCGGGAACGGGGGCGCCGGGGACGCTGAGCCGCGCCGTGGCGGTCCCCGTCCTCCAGCAGACCAGCAGGCGGCGGCCGCAAGCAGGTCCCGCGCTCACGCCGGGGGCGCTCCACTCTGGGCGGCTCACTGGGGCGGACGCGCACCATCCGCGGGGGCAAAGGGCGCCAACACGGGGTGGGTGAGGGCACCAGGGGCCCAGAGCAGGCCGAGCCCGCGGGCTTCCACCGGGGACCAGGCAGGGCCGACCGAGAGGCCCGGGCAGGCGATCCTGAGGGTGCCCTCAGCCCGTCCCCCCTCCCACCCGCCCCTCCCGCCATCGTCCATCTGCCCGGCCGGCCGTCCGCACGTCTGTCCGCCCACCTGTCCAGTGTAGAACTGCGGAGCTCCTACTGGGTACTGGACATGCTAGAGGTGTCAACAAAACCCGTCCCCTCCCTCGAAGAGCTTATCACAGTCCGACAAGGAAGTAATGGGGGGTCACCTACAAAGGGACCGTTTCCAGCGAGGAGGCGCGAGGGACCCGCAGGGATGGCTGGCAGCGCAGCTCGGCCACTGCGACGAGGGCCCTGGGGGGCCTGCAGGGGCGGCCAGTCCGTGCGCCAACGCCCCCTCCCCCTCCCGGGGCACCGCCGGGGTGGAGCAGCCAAAGACCCAAGAGGCAGAAGCCCATTCTCATGGGGCCCCGGGGAGACGGGGCGGGGGCGGGGCGGCCGCGCTGGCCTGACGTCCTGTGCAGGGAGGGGGCGCCGGGGGACGCGGACGAGGGGCCGCCACTTTAACATAGACGGCTCCGAACACGCTGTCTCATGGAAGCTGCACGGCAACCAGGAAGCGAAGTCCGTAGCAGACACACAAAGGACAAACAAATGTCACCGTCCGACACTGTCGGCCAATCATTACGTAGGAGAGCACGAGACGGAGGAGGGACAGGGAGTCACAGAGCAGCCAGAAGGCGATGCACAGAATGGCAGTAGGTGCCTGTCTATCGGTCATTTCTTTAAATGTAAATGGAATAAATTCTCCGATCGAGGCAGAGCGGCTGAAAGATTAAAAATAAGGCCCGTCTCCGTGCAGGCGACTCTGGTCCAGTGCAGGGACACACAGGCTGCACGTGAACAGATGGAAAATCTAGGGAGGTTTTCTCCTAAAGAAAGTGCAGATGGAAACCAGTAAAGCTGAGGTCACTATACGCAGCCAAACACGCTTAGGACCAAGAGTGTAGGAAGGGACAGGGGACGTCAACGCAGGACGAAGCAGGGGTCTGTCCAAGAAGACGCTCTGGTGCCTGTGCGCGGTGCCCCTATACACCTAAAACGGCTGTCAACAGACCCAGAGGGAGGGACGGCAACACAACTCTAATGGGGTGTCAACGCCCCACTTTCGCCGGTGGATCGACCATCTAGACAGAAAACCAATACAGAAACATTGACCTTCCATGACGCGTTATTCCAGGTGCGCTTGGCAGACATTTACAGAACATTCCATCCAAAAGCAGCAAAGTACACGTTCTACTCAAGCGCACATAGAACTTTCTCCAGGATAGATTACATGTTAGGCCACGAAAGTCAATAAATGTAAGAAGCTTTAAGCCATACCAAGCATCTTCTTCCTACCACAATGTAGGAGACTAGAAATCAGTTACAGGAAGAAAACTGAAAAACCTGCAAATATGTGCAGACTGAACCACACGGCCGAGCCACCGATGGGCCAAAGAAGGGAAAGGAGGAGCCAGTCCCCAGACGAGCAGTTCCAGCAGGGAGGTGCGTACGGCGGCCGCGAACGCCTCCATCGGGAGACAAGAAAACCCTCCGAGCAACCCCCTCACTTTCTACCTCTGGGAACTAGGAAGAGAAAGAGCAAATGGAACCCAAAGTTAACAGGAAGAAAGGACGGATGTCAGAGTAGAGAGAAGTGAAATAGAGACTCAAAGGACCATGGGGAGAGCAGTGAAACCAGGAGCTGGTTTTTAAAAAGATAAACCAAATGGACACGCCTCTAGCTAGACTCGCCAAGGGGAAAGGGAAGAGGACGCAGACAAAACCAGAAAGGCAGGCAATAGCGCAACCGGCACCGCAGATACACGAAGAGGCTGCTGTGCACGACTGGTCACCAACCAACTGAATGACCTGGAGAAGCGGAGAAACCCCCAGACACGCACAGCTCACCAAGGCTGCGTCGCGAAGCAGCAGAAGACCCGCACAGCTTGAGTGCTGGTAAGGAGACCGAAGCAGGAAGCCCACCTCCCAGCGACCACGAGTGCAGGGCCAGACGCCTTCGCTGGTGAACTCTCCCAAACATGTAAGGGAGAATTAATGCCAATCTTCCTCAAACTCTTCCAAGAAACAGAGGAGGCGGGAACTCTCCCAATCCTGTTTTACGAGGCCACTGTTATCCTGACACCGGAAGCAGACAAGGAACCACAAGAAAACTCCAAGCCAACATCCCTGATGAACGTAGATGCAAAAATCCTCAACATACTAGCGAGATGAACTCAATGACACATGAGCGGGATCCCACGCCATGAGCAAGGGCCACTTATCCCAGGGAGGCGAGGACAGTGCGCCATCCACAAATCAACCGAAGCGATTCTCCCACATTCACACACGAAGGACAAACATCAGGCGGTCATCCCAACAGATGCCGAAAAGGCATTTCACGAAATCAGTGTCCTTTTATGATGAGTACTCTCAGTAAACTGAGGGGGAACGTTTCTCAGCGTCGCAAAGACCGCACACGACAGCCACAGCCACCACCATACGGAGCGGTGACACGCTGCAACGCCCCCCCCGCGAGACCAGAAGGGAGACAGGACGTCTGCGTCCCCCACGTCCGCCCACCGCAGCCGGGGAGCCCTAGTCCCAGCGGCCGGACACAAGCCAATGCAAGGTGCCCCGACTGGACAGGCGGAAGCGGGAAAACTCTCACAACTTGCAGAGGACATGACGTTTTATTAGAGAAAGCCCTAAAAACGGCCCCCCAAAACTGTTCGCGCAAATGAATTTAGTGGAGTTGTAGGATACAGAATACACAAAAGCGTTGCTGCGTGTCCAGACGAACGGCCAAGGATCAGAAAGGGAAATTAAGAAAGTCCTGCTTACGGTTGCACGGGGAGGGACGGCGCGCCTGGGGCCAGGGCTAACCGAGGCGGCGGCAGGCCTGCGCCCCGAAACCCGGAGACCCTGGCGAGCCGCCCCCTGCGGCCTGTGCACGGGGCCCACGCCACACGGCCCCCAGGCTCCGCGCCCACGCGCGAGGCGCCGAGCACGCCTCCCGCTTAGCACAAGACCTTGTCTTCTGGTTTTCATTTCCTTATCTTAAGCGCTTAACACTCTGGAGTTTATTTTGGCCTGTGTATGAAGCAGGGACCTCAGAACAGGTCGTCCGCGCGGCTGACCCGGCCTCCAGCGGCCCGGTGTGCCGCCCGCCGGGCTGTGCCTTCCGCGCGGGTCTGTGGCCCCCCCGGCCGCCTCCCCCCCCCGGACGGAGCGGCGCGGCCGCGGAGGACACGCAGGGTCTGATGGGTAAGCCCCATCATTCCTCTTCTCTGTTTTTAACCTTTTTGGCTGTTCCCACACACATCTCCTTCCAGATGAACATCGGAATCCCTGTGCGCATTCCAGGAGCCCTGCTGGGCTTTTGTGTGGAATTGCTTTCAATTTATAGATGAACTTGGAGGAAAAGGACGTCTTAACGACATTAGGTCTTCGGACACGGCCGCCTAGCACCTCCCCTCTTTCCGTCAGAGTGATTTTCTAAAAGCCCTGGGTGCAGCGGACGCTGTGTGCGTGAGCGTGAGCTGGTAGGTTTGTGTCTGCCTGTGACCCTCCCCTTCCCTCCCCAGAGGTGGAGCGTGTGAGCTCCTCGGACCCCCGAGAGCGCCCTGCCCGGGGCACAGGGGCGCCAGGCTCGCGGCGGTTCCACGGACCCCCGTAGACCGCTACGTGGACACTGCGAGCCGGCCCCCGTGTTCCACGGCCGCCAGCTCTCCCACGCGGGCCGGGAGGAGCTGCCCATGCGAGACACGCCGCCGCCTGCCGCCGGCCAGGCCGTGTGCGCGGTGCTGGGAACAGACTCCCGGGCCCCACCCCGGAGCCTGCGTGCTGGGCCGGGGGCTGCTGGGGACACTTCTCACGCGGAGGACCCAGGGCTGACGGGTCACCCTGGACACGCCAAGGGGCGGTGCCGGCGGCCCATCGCCCTGTTTAACCCCCAGAGGACGGAAGCCCAGCCCGGCCCCGCGCAGGGCTCCGCAGCGGGTGGCTGGAAGTGTTTGAGATGTGGGTCTACGATCCCTTTTGATTTCCGTTTTGTATAGAGTGGAAGAATAAATCAAGGCTCTGTAAACGAATGTTTCTCACCAAATTCAGGGAGTTTGGCATTGATATTTTGACATACTGTTTTCTGCACCGATTCCGCCTCCCTTTCCAGGGCTGCAGGCTGAGCCTGGGTCCTGTCTCATGGGAGATTTCCAAAACACTGGTCACGTTTTTGCTGGCATTAGAGTGCAGTCCAGGTAGCAGATTTGCATCAGCTTTGAAAACGTGTATTTCCCTGAGAATGTGTCTGTTTCATCTGTATTTTCAGATTTACTGGCAAACAATGTTCTCAGTGTTCCCTAACCCTAACCCTAACCCTAACCCTAACCCGCGCTCCCGGCTGGGGAAGCCCGTGTTCCGACCCCCCCGCGGCGCCCTGTGACCGCTTCCCGGCCCAGCTGAGTGCTTTGTGCAGATCACCTAGATCCTTCCGTGCCTGAGGGTGCTGAGCGTAGCTCATCCTCTTCCTGACTCATATTTTCATTTCCTACCTTGTGTCTCTGAACAAACCGGCCAGCCTGTTCCCCTCCTCCGGCTTGCGCCGCGTCCAGCCCCTGAGGTCTCGGGACCGAGTCCTGGGGCCTGTCTGACTCGGGAACTCCCAGGCCAGCTGTGCGGCGTGTTCCTTCTAGAACCTGTGCTTGCTTCAGCAGGTGCGCGGGGCACCCTGGCTCCCTGTCATTGTTCCCGTGCTACTTGGGGGTCACGCAAAGAGCAGAGGACTCGGGCTCCAGCCCCGGGCAGGGCTGGCCGTGCGGCCAACCCCGTGACGAGGGCCGAGCCGGCGGCCTCGCTGGCTAAGGGCCAGAGTGTCCCCACGGCACTCGGTCTGAGGGTGCAGCCCTTCCTGAGCCCCGGCCTCCGGCCTGGGTCCCTGGTCCGTGCCCGCCACCCCGGGTCCCCGGGCTCGGTGCCCTCTCTCTGCGTGTGGGACCCAGGCCGCAAGCGCCGCCCGTTCCTCCCCGGACTCACGGTGCTCAGCACGGGTGGTCCCCCAGAATTCCCTGCCCCTGCGGTCCGTCTGTGCCTCCATCCCCGACCCCCACCATCGCCCGGCAGGGCACAGCCTCGGGGCCTTGGTCCAGGCCTCTCGCGCTTCAGCTCCCGCGGAACCTCCGGGGGGCTCGCGGGGGCTCTGGGCCCCGCCTGCCCGCAGTGTGCGGTTCAGACCCTCAGGGTCACGCGTGGCCTGCGTCACCCTGGAATGTCCTGGGGCACCTGCAGGGCCCGGCGGGCTCCCGCCGGGCGCTGAGGTCGCTGCCCCAGGGGTCGCTGGAGAAGCTGACGTCCCTGGATCAGGGCCGCAGAGAGAGGTGCGCGGGCTTCGGCGTGCACAGGTCGCCGCGGGGACACGCACAGGCACGCTCCACCCCTCCGTCCCCCGTCCCCGCCGTGGGGCCGAGCCCCCGCGACAGCTCCGCCTCAGACGGCGGCTGGGCCCGGAGAGCCGCGCGCTTGCTGCCCGTGCGTCAATATTGGCTTCTGAGAACCGGCTGTAGAGCCGCACGTTCCACCCACGGTCTGTTTTTTAATATAAATTCTATTCTCACTTAGGCCTCCTTCCTGTTTTCCCTTCAGGTGTGTCTGATGTACGTTCCTGGCTTTTCTCATTTTCTGTTAAAGAACGAAAACACTGTCTCCTGTACATCTGTGCCCTTTTCTCAGCATTGGCTGAGTGCCACGCGTTTATATCGCGAACAGGCTCGCCACCAGTGCAAAGCTTTTTGTGGCCTCTTCAGCTCGAGACTTATTTAGGAGAGTATTTTCAAACTCTGTCTTAATGATAAAATGCCTACTAATTACGACTTAAGAGTGTGTTGCAGCTTGAGAATAGTGTCCATATCATAAATATTGATTTTTTTATTGTTTCAATATATTGTGAGTCGTTCTAAACGTTACCTGAAACTCCAAGGCATGTTGTCTGCTTGCACGGAAGACGACGAGACCGCGTGTGTCTCTTCCGTGAACCCTGCTGGTCACAGGGCGCGGCCTCCTCTAACTGACCTGACTCTCGGCCTCCTGGGCCCAGCCTGTGACTCTCAGCTTCCCGCTCTGGTTGTCCCCAGACCAGGACACTGGCCGGGCAGCCAGAGCCCAGCCCGGCGGGCAGTCAGCGAGGAGCGCCACCCCGGTGTGCACGGAGCCTCTGCAGCTCACCCTGCGCCCTCCCGTGCCCCCGCCACGCACGGCTCACCCGCGTTTCCTGTGCGCCCCCACCCCCCTCACGCAGACGCCCGGTTCTGGGGGTCCCGCTGCGGCGCCGGGCGCCCAGAGGGACCTGCTCCGGAACCACAAACGCGCCACCTCACGGTGCCGCGCTCGTTGCTCCCCGGGGGGCCTGGCCGCGCGCCCTGAGCCTGGGGCTCCCTGCCGCCACACCCCCCACCCCCGATGCCTTCCTGCCCCAGCTTGATCATTCTTTACGTGAGAGCTCGCGGCTGAAATTACTGTATGGCTTCTGGCTGGATCCAGACCAAAACTTGAAAAATAAGAGCCAATTTACCCCGAAGCAGGCAGCAGGAAGGGAAAGACAAAAAGAGCAGAAATGAGTGAAACTGGAAAGAGAAAAACAACAGGAAAAAAAATCAATGAAACCAAAACCTGGTTCTTTGAAAAGGTCAACAACATTAATAAATCTTCAGCCAGACTTGAAGAGGAGGCAGCGAGTAATAAACCGGCTGCGTCACGGATGAACTCGGGCCGCGTGGGGACACGGGCAGCCCCATGCCCGGGGATGCTGTCGCCGACGGGCCAGGCTCCAGGGAGAAACCACCAAGCCTCACTCGAGAAAAACCAGAGACACGGGCTGGTCCTCTGTTAGAGAAATGAGATCCGTACTTAAAAACATTGCAGAACTAGAACCCCAGGCCTAGACGGCTTTCCTGGCAGATTCTGCCGAATATTCAAGGAGGACATAGCCCCGCGTCCACACAGCCCTCCCGGCGTCGGGGGTGGGGTGGGGGGGAGGGCGTCACCCTGCGGGGTGCCAGCACGGACAAGGCTGGGACAAGGACATTTCAGAATATGTCTCATCAACACAGACCTCCAAACCCTTTGTTCGGAGCCAGCCAGCGGAACCCGGCACTGGGAGGAGAGGGCGCCAGGATCGGCTGAGGCCGGTCCCGGCAAAGAGAGGCAGGTCCAACGCCTGAAAACCGCCCACAGAGCCCCGCAGGGAAGCTGTCGGCCGCCTCTGAGGACTCAGAGAAGCAGGCGCTCGGCCCCGCTTGCCCAGCGCCCGCGCCTCCCGTCGGCCCAGGGCGGGACACTCGCGGCCGACGCCGTGTGCACCTGCCCCGTCTGAAAGCAAGGCCAGAACCCCAGAGCCGGCTCCCCGAGATGCGGGCTGATCGCCCGGTGAGGAAAGGAAGTGTCAGCGCACGAAATCAGAAGGCATGTTAGTATTAATAATGAACTGAGCAAAACTCCACAGACACCTCATTCCAAGCAGCGGCCGTCATGGGTGCAGGTCTCGGGGTGGAGGAGCTGAGACCCCCACCCACACCGCCCCGCTCTCCCCGCGGCACGGGTGGGTGAGAGGGCGGGTGGCCCCCCAGTTCCTGGTTCTGGGGTGACGGGGTGCATCAGGGAGGAAGTGACCTCATCCCACGCACACAAGCGACCTGCGGCGGGTCCTAGAACTGGGAAGCTTCCAGGAGGAAATATAGAGTAATCTCGGGCTACACGAAGCTATCTTAAACACAGGAAAACGAGCCGTTCCAAAGTGATGCATCGGGCTTAATTAAAATCGGGAACTCTGTTCGTCTGGAGACATTATTAAGCAAATAAATCCGTGTGCCCGGCGTCTGGCAGAATTCAGCCCCGAAGACGGGGTGGATCGCACAGACCCAGCAGGAAGACGAGTGGAGCGGCCTGCCTTGCCGAGCCCCAGAGAGGCCGGTGCGGGGCGGGCTGCGTCCCCCGCAGACAAGCCGAAAGCCGACCCTGAGGTCCGTGGGGAGGCCGCCGGGGAGCAGACAGCGGCAACTTACCGGTGGGGGCTGGGACCCGGGGGGGCTGGCCGCAGGCTCTGGCCGGTTCTCCTTCCTCGCAGCCTCTGAGGGGGGATGGGCGGCCGCGGCCTGGGCCGCACACAGCGCGCCTGCGCCAGCCCTAACCAGCCTCACCTGCGGGCCTCCCCGAGCTTCACCTGCAGGTGGAACGGAGGCTCAAGTGGCCCTGCCCCCAGCCAAGCCCCCGCCTGCCAGCGGCACGGGGTTCCCGCCGACACAGGGGCGCCCCGTTAGACTCGTGGAGGCCCCCCCGCTGGGGGGCGGCCCCTGTTCTTCTGCAGGGACCGGAGGGAACACGGGGCGTCTGGAAGCCCGGTGCTGGGACCCGCCACGCAGGGGACTTTGTAACGATGACAAGGGTGACGGACTGCTCGCCTCTGAACTGCTCTCGGCAACGTGGTGACCAGGAGCTGAGCGTGCCCAGGGCCATGAGCGGGCAGCGTGGCGTCCGACCGGGTCTCAGTGAGGCTGGGGACCAGAGGGCTGCGCCCACATGCAGGACGCGGGGACTGCCGGGGGAAGGAGGGAACTTTCCGGAAGGACGGCAATGTTTTCCCTGCTGCGGTGGCGGGGGGCGGGGCTCGGGGACGCACGTGTACACGTTTGTCACTGAAGACGCTCACATTCCATCTGTAAGTGTTGCTGCAAAGGCCGTGAGCCGTGGAGGCGGCGCGTGGGGCCGGGGCTGGGGGTTGACAAATGTGCCAAACACGGACGTGGGACGGAGGCGAGGACAGTGTTTGCTGGGGCGTCCTCATCTTGGTTAAACGCCTTTCCTGGATGAAAACGGCTTCACAGTGACGCTGTCCCGGGAGCCACCGCAGACGGCTGGGGGAGGAAGCCAGGCAGCGGAAGGGCTCGCCGTGTGACTTCGTTCACGCCGAGGTCACACCGGGGAGACCTCAGGGCGCGCAGAGCCACCACCGAGGGGCGTGGGGCGTGTGGCGTGTGGCGGCCGGCGTGCTCCGTGTCCAGGGCTGCGCCCTGTCGTGCCGCGCTCCGGGCCACACGGATTCCTGCCACCGGAGGCTGACGTCACACGGCTCCGGAGCGTGGGGAAGAGGCCGCCCCTGCCCCACCCCCTCGGCGGCGCAGGCAGCACCTGCGTCTGTCTACCTGCCACCCGAGTGCGGCCTGAGGCTACGAGAGAAGCACCGCAGACCAGCGCCCCGGTGCCCTTCCAGTGCTGTCCCCTGTGCGGTCGCCGATTACGGTCCTTTGGCACTGACAGGGTGGCTGCACGGCAGCAGCAAAGGGCACAGGCCAGGGAGCTGCCGTCCCCCATGATTTTCAGCAGCAGGAGGGGAGGGGGGGCTCGGGAAGGAGCTGATTGAACGAAGCCGCCTCTGCAATTAGCTGGTCGTGTGGAAAAAGACAAATGGGATTTCCGTCTCCACCACAAATAAAATCCCCGTAGACAACGCGGCATCCTCTTCAGGGTCCACGTGTCAGGGGTTTACAGCCGGCCAGTGTCCAACCCAAAGGAACATGGCGCCAGTATCTGCGTCCGCGCGACCGTGTGGTGGGTCAGGAAGGGACACAGGGCGAGAGCGACGTCGCCGGGAGACAACCCGCAGGTAAACCCGGCGTGTGCAGGAGACACCGGCCGCGGCGTGGGCGGGCCCCCGGCCTGCCCCCCGCAGGGACACGGGCACCGAGGGACCGGCCCCCCCAGGCGGGCGAGCCGGCCCGCGGCGGAGAGGGCCAAAGGCGCTGCCCGGGTGCTGCGCACGTGAACAGGCTGTGCCCCGTGGGCCGGGCGCGGGCCGTCGGCCGCCCGGTTCAGTCCTGGGCGAATGCTCAGCAGAGCCCAGGGCGCCGCACGGGCGTCTGCGGCACGTGGCTTCTAGTAGCAAAAAATGGGACACAGCCCACGCGTGTGCCCGAGGGAGCGAGGGAAAGGCGTGCCTGGTCCGTGTGCGGGATGGAAGCTCATGCCCTGCAACGTGGCGTGACAGCAGCGCAGGCCGTGGGCGACCTCGGGGGCGTCCCGCGGGGGGAAGCGGCGGGTGGCAGGTGAAGGGCCGGCGCCGGCCGAGGACACCGCGCCCCACGCCGTGCGTGCCGGCTGCCCTCAGAGCCAGAGGCGAGCGTGCGCGCGGCTGAGGACGGGCCGGGGAGGCAGGCGGGTCTGCGGGCTCCCTGCGCGGTCGTGATGGGCAAGCCAGGTGACACTCCCCAGTGTGCCACACACGCACGGCCAAGTGAACTCAGCAGAGGACGTGCCCGGGCCTCGCAGAGCGACCGTGCCTGCCCCGCAGCCTTGCTCCCCAGAGGGGCGGCCGCAGGAGCCTCGTGCCGCTGGCGGAGGGGCTCACGGAGACCCAGAGGCTAAGTTTCCCCGAAGCCAACGTCGGTCCCCCCTCGACAGCTCGCAGGTCCCTGTGTCCCGTTGGTCACATCCTTAAAGACTAAAGGGGGACCTCCCCTGGGAGCTCCGTGTGCTGGCGGCTCTTTGTCGCACCCGAACCCACCAACAGGGCTTGTCCGACGCCAGGACCCGGGCGCAGGCGTCTTCCTGTCCCGACTCCGCCCCCTGCTCGGCGGTCCCTTCGCCTCATCCGTTTGGAGGGCGGGGAGGGGGCGCTGTCCATCGCAGAGGCTCGCACACCCCTTCCGGTGGGGTCTTCCCGCACGGCGGGGGGGGGGGCGTCCCACTGGGGCCGCCTCTCGCTGGGGCGCTGTCCCTGCACGGGGCTCCCTCCCTCAGCCTGTCCTCTGCCCCTTCGGGGAGCAGGGGCGCCCGCCCTGTCCTCAGGCCGCCTCCGTCACCCTCCAGGACGGCGTCTCCGCGTGCAGCTCCTGCAGCCGATGCCACGCCATGCCCCCCGCGTCGGCTCTGGCCCCGCACTTCCCGAAATCCGGCTCATCCCCCGTTCTGTCTCATCGTGTCTTCCTTGAGCGACGCTGTCACTGTGCAGAGCGGCCTCGCCGGCGACTCCCACTTTCCCCAGGTCACGGCTCACAAAGCTGGAAGCCGGCCTCCAGGAGCGCCGTGTGGGGGTGGCCTGCGTGTGCCGCCCTGTCCCAGCAGGCCGCGGGATGAAGCGGCGTCCGCCAGAGCAGGCGACGGCTTCCGGGGCGGCGGGGCGCGCAGTGGGGCTGCGGCGGAGAGCCAGCCCGTGAGGCCCCCGGCGGACGGCGGGTCTCGGCTCTCGGATCGCTGAGGGCCTCCGACGCATGGGGAGGAAGCTCGCTGCTCTTTGCGCGTCGTTGAATGATCAATTCACTAATTTTCAAAATCCATTAAGCATATTTTCCTAAATATTTAAACACTTGCACAGTTAATGAATCCCAACTAAAAAAATTAACCAATAACATTTCCCAGATATTTAGATATTGATTATAAACTTGAGTCAAATGCTTCTCAATGTTTAATTAAAATCACAGGCTAAGTACATCAGATTTGCTTAAATCGTTCCCAGCGCCTTTACGAAGGGAAAGCCGCGGGCCGAGTCCCCGCAGCGCGCGTGCTGAGCGGGGCCCCGCGCCCGGGGCTGCATTTGGGGTGGGCCTTCGGGAGGTGGCCCAGTTAAGCAAGGTCATGGGTGAGGGCCTGGCCCCCAAGAGAGGACAGACACAGCAGGGCCCCGCTGCCGTGGGGACACAGCCCGCCAGCAGGCCCCCCGCGGAAGTCAAGCCCCACGGTGCCGGGGCCGCGGATGGACGTCGGCCTGGGCCCCCCGGCCTGGAGTGTTCTGTTGGGACGGCCGGCAGCTCGTCCCTCCTGACAGAGGGGGTGCGGAGGGGTCCGGCGCTCCGGGGGCACCCCCGCGGCTGGGCCACGCTGCTCGGGACGCGGGATGCCACGGAAGGGTGCGAGGAGGAGTCTTTGGGGGAAACGGGAACACTGCGGGCAGGTGGGCAGGCGGAGAGCAGCGGGCCGGCGAGCGGCACCGCGCATGCACACAGCGGAAGGTCCTGCAGACAAGCACCCAAGTGCGCCGTCTGCAGGTGACGGACCCACGAGCGATTTTCATGTCGTCCTTAGACTTTTCTGCCTTTCCCAAACATCGTGCCCGGGCGCGAACGCTACCTAAGGAAAAGAGATTCCCCGCGTGTGTTTTCAGGCGGAAACTCCGGCCGGCACTGTGTCCTGCCAGGGCTGCGGCAGGGGCGGCTGAGAGGCCCCGTGGCCGCCAGGTGCGGCGGGAGCTGGGTGCCCACACCAGCCCTGGGCGGCATTTGCCCCCCACCCCCAGGCTCCGTCTGGCTCAGAAGGGGTTAAGATGCTCCGCCAATGCAAATTAGATGTAATTAATCCTTTTCATCAGCTACAAATATACCTTCTGAACCCTATTAAAAACATGAATATGCAAATGCAGACCTTTTTAAATTCTCATTTTCAAGGACTTGGCATTGGGGTTTGATTAGTGAATTCCGTGAACAGCCTGTAAACCTGGCGCAAAATTTAATTTCCATTTTAAGTTTGGAAAAAAAGAAGAAACAAGGGGCGGGAGTTGGTAATTGAGCTAATTACTTGGTTCCACTGAAGAGGCCACCCACGGGGCGGGGGGGCGGGGGGCGGGAAGCGGGGACGAGCCAGGCGGGGCCCCACGTGGAGGCCCCCAGCTCTGCCACCGCAGGCAGGGCTCCACGGGGGGCCAGCTCGCCCGAGCGCCCCGGCCTCCGCGGGGAAGCACCCAGGCTGTCCCCGCCTGGCCTGCGCACGTCGCAGCCGCGGGCGTTGCTCTCCGATTCCCGGCTCTGCCGCCGTCCCCTGGAACTCGGGTGACAATTTGAAGAGGCCTTGAACGTGACAGTAACTAAAAGAAGATCCTGGACCTCGAAGGCTCTGAGCCAAAAAGAGGGTTTATCGATTCCAGGTGGAAATCGTTTCAGCTATAGTGGGTTCAAGAAAACATTAAAATCGATTTCACCTGTTTCTTGTTACTTTAAAAGTGTGGCTACTCAAAACATTTCAAGCGGCGCCTGTGGGCCGCGTGCATCTGCCGGAGGGCGTGGTGCGCGTTCCTGGGGGCCTGGCACCGAAGAGCACGGACGTGTGGGCTCCGCTCTGCGCGCGTTTCAGATGAGACGCGCACGAAGCTGTGGCGGGCGGGGCGCACGCCTGGGCGCGGGCCGGCATCTTAAGCCGACGTGTCCCACGTCCTGGAGGCTGGAGTCCGAGACCCGGGGGTCGCAGGCTGGTTCCTCCCGGGCCGTCCCTCTGCGTGTCTGCGAATCTCGTAAGGACACCGGTCCTATTGGATCAGGGCCCGCCTGTGTGACTTCCTTTTAACTCTGTCACCCCTTTCAAGATCCCACCTGCAAACAGTCACAGGCCGCGGTGCTGGGGGCAGGGCCTCTGTGCCTGGGTCTGGGGACACAGCTGAGCTCCCAGAGGTGGAGGGGACGGGAGAACCGGGGAAGGGTGCCCCCGCGGGGACAGCAGCGCGGGGGGCTGGCCTGGCCTGGCCTGTTCGGGGCACACCGAGGAGCCCGGTTCTCAGAAACATCAGCCAGTTAGGAAAAAAACAAAACCGAAAAATCCACTGCTCAACCTGGAAAAGGTACATGTGCAAAAGACGGGACTGTGAGTAGGGTGGATACCAGGCCGCAAGGAGAGGCCACAAACTGGCCGTTTCTTGATTCGAACTGGGGACTCAGTGCGTTGTTTTGGCTTTTGTTTTTAAAAGTAATGATCCAATGGTTCAGAACTACAGAAGTTCTGAGGACGCTGTCGATTTGGCTTTAAAATGAGAATCTGGTGTTTCTGTTCATTACTGTTTTCAATGAAACTCCTTAGGCAATTTGGAGACAGCCACAGAAAGCCCAGTGAAATGCATCAAGAGATGCTTCTATGGAAAACTTCCAAGACAATTATTCAGTGAGGAAGCCAAGCCGCAGAACAGGTCACGGTTATCCCAAAACCGCACGCGAACCCGGAGACCACACTCCGTGTCTGTGGTCCCACGTGCCAGCGGTGCGGACCGTCTGGGTGGAGGGGCCGGGGAGCCGGTCCTGTTACTCTGCATTCCTGTGAGGGAGGGCTCTTCTTGTTCCACTGAAAGCGTGTTAAAACTACAGATGAAGACACTGCAAAGGACGGGAACGTAAACAGGGCCGGTGGCAGGCGGGCCACGTGAGCCTGCACAGGGCCCCGCCCCCCCGCCGGCCCGCAGAAGGCGCCTAAGCGGTCGGTAGGGCCGCCTGCCCCACCAAGCACGTGGGCCCGTACGTACACGTGGCGGGCTCAGCCCCCCGTGCACGCTCCCGTCTGTACAGCCCTCTGCCCCTCGCCCCTGGCTGCCGGGGACAGAAGCCCCGCCCTTGCTGGCCTGGGAGTCCCGACGACCCGGAACCCCGGCTCGGGCCACGTCAGACCCAGAGGCTGGGTGGGGAGGGGCCGGGAGTTTGGTCAGGAGGCCGGGTCTGGGTCCAGGCCTGACACCGACGTGCATCTGACCTGGGACAGGGCCCTGCCCTTCCTGGGCCCCGGCCTCCTCCCAGGCAAGACCCTGCTGGGGCGTCACTCTGGGGCGCGGACGAGCTCCCAGGCGCGCGAGCTTTGTGAGCCGGGAGTTTTGATCGGGTGGGAGCTGTGCAGGCTTGCGGGAGACACAGGCCACCCGGGGCCATGTGCAGATTCGGGGTCAGCGGGCCCGGAAGGGGGCCCTGGGAACCTGCACTGCTCACCGGGTCCTGGTCCACGGCCCGCACTCTGGGTCGTAAGGGGCCAGAGGGAACCCCGGGCTCATTCCTTTTCAGAACAGGAACCAGGCAGATGCAGAGCCAAACAGTAAAGCGGACCCCCACTGGGGGGGTGGGCGTCCCGCGGTGGGGGGGCCCCGGGGGCGAGGGGGGCCGGGGAGCCTGCCGCCGCCGAACCCTGTTCCCTCCTGGCAATTACAGTTCATCGCTGCGGCACTAATCCCTCCCAATCAGTCATTAGCAGCTTAAGAACCACTTAGCGTGGCGCCCACTAATGAGCTGGCGGAAGTGGGGATCTGCCAGAGCCAGAACTTTCTGGGGCGGGACCTCTGGGATGCAGGGCCCACAGCGTGGCGGTGGCAGCTCCGCCTTCTGCCCAGTGGGCAGTCAAGCGCTGCCCTGCCCGCGTGCCAGGACACCCCTGCCGCCCGCGCCAGCTGGACGCACCCTCACCCGCGCTGGGCTCTGCCACCCCGTCGGGCCGACCCCCGCCTCCCGCCTTGGGGCCACTCCGCCAGCAGAGGCGGGGGTGGGGGGTGCTGCCCTGGGAGCCTCCCACACAGGTCCGGCTGGGGGCGGGGCTTGGGCGGGACTGAGCGCAGGGGTGAGGCCCACGGCCTGGAGTCCTGGCCCCGCCCCCTGCCCCGCCCCCAGAGCACCTGACGACGGCTGTGCCGAGGGAGCCTCAGCCTTGGAACAGCTGCCCTCCCAACTCCCCCGGGGCGGCCCCTCGGGCTCCGCCTCCGACCCGTGGAGGGGTCCCGTCCGCGACCACAGTGACCTGGGGGCCGCCTCCCGTCCTCGTCGCGAGGCGGTGCTGGGGGCTCTTGAGCAGACGCACCCAGAGCCGAGCACGCCTGCAGGGGCAGAGAGCCCGGAGGCCCCTGGCTGGGTGGTCCCGGTTCTGAGCAGCCTGGGGACCGCGGAAGCCACCTCGCCTCGCCAAGCCTCGCCTGGCGCCCGCGGAGTGGGGACGGCAAAGCCCCCGGCGCCACGTTGTGAACGCAGGAGCCGCAGGGGTGCAGCTGGCCCTGGCCCGGGCCGGCCCTGGTGACCCTGCCGGAGGCTCCCGTTCCTGGTCTGAGCCCCAAGGCCCAACGCACTGTGTCTCCTGCCTCAGCTCTGCCGGCGGGGGCGGGGCTGCAGGGGTGGGGTGCTGCGGCGGCGCCCCAGGCCAGCACCTGCTGGGCGCCAGGAACAGGTGGGCCTGCCCTGCCCCCCCACCCCCTGCCAGCGGCCTCAGGACCACGTGGCCGAGCCTGCTGGATGAGGCCCCCAGGGCTGCAGACACACCGCCTCTGTTGGGCTCAGGTGGCGGCTCCCAGGGCGCGTGAGGCTGCCTGGCTGGGCGCTGACGTCGGGCTCACCTCCCCGGCTGGCAGTCCCGGGGGCCTCTGTGAATGCCGGTGAGGTCGCAGGCAACGTCTCCGTGCCCGCTGTGCCCGCACAGAGGGCGGGACCACCCGGGCTCGCCGCCCCCGCCCGCCCCGCCCCGCGGGCCGGGCCCTCCCGCGGCCAGAGCTTGTGCGGAGCCAGTGTCTCTCCATCCCTCTGGGAGCCTTTCTGTCGGGGCCTCCTCCCGAAGGCAGCCCGGGCCCAGCCCAGGGAGGGGGCGGGGGGGGCCGGAGTGCTGTCCTGACATGTGTGTCCTGAGCCCCCTCAGCCCTTGGGGCCCCAGTGGGCGGGGGCACAAGCCCTGGGGCCGGAGGCCCCCGTGTTGCGCGGTGGGAGAACCGCAGTCCTAAGGGCCCTGAGGGAGAACAGGCTGGGGTCACAGGGTCGACAGCTTCTCCACGGGGGCCTGGGTTTTGGGAGACCCCCGGCCCTGTGAGAGGCCCAGCTGCTCCTGCTGCCGGTGCCCGAAGCCGCGGGGTGAAGGCCTGGGTCCAGGAGGCAGGTGGGGAGCCCAGGGCAGGGGCAGGCGGACAGGCTCCGCGGGCAGATGCGGGGCCACCCGAGCTCCCTCTCCTCTGCCCGCATCGGTGGCCCTGGCTGCTCCCACCGCCCCCCTACCTCCCCGGGGCCAGGCCGAGCTCCACAGACGGATCCTGTCAGCTCGGGGGACCAGACACACACACAGCGAGCGAGCGGTGGCCAAGCAGAACTTTTATTTCACAGGAGCCGGGGGCTCCGCGGGGACCGCAGGCCCGCCTGCCACGGGGGCCACTGCGGGGCCGCAGGGAGGGCGCATGCGAGGGCACAGCCCCGTCGCGCAGGGCGGCCCCGAGCTCAGGAGGCAGGCGCCTGGGGCCTGTGCAGCGCTGCGGGGGCGGCTCGGGGTCCCGGCGGCTCCACGCCACCCCCCCCCCGGGCAAGGTGGCGGCGGCCGTGCCGCGGGGGCTCCTGGGCAGCCCGAGCCCCCCTTCGGAGCCGAGGGCGCGACCGGGGGGCGGGGCTAGGCCACGGTCTGGCGGCCGAAGAGGTCGAGGGTGAGGGCGCCGAGGAAGGCGGGGATGCTGTCCTGGCGCAGCAGGTGCAGCTCGATGAGCTCCGGCACCGTCCGCGAGAACTCCGTCTCCAGCAGCTGCATCGTCGTGCCTGAGGGGCCTGTGGCCTGCGGGGGCAGGAGACGGGCGTTAGCTTGGTGGCGACCCGGGGGCCTCCCGCTTCCCCCGCCACGGGCCCCCCACTGGCAGGACAGGGTGGGCCTGGAGGCCCAGGCGCGGGGGGCGGCGGCGGCGGCCTGCTGCCCCGGCTCCCTCGGCTGCGGGGGCCGGGCCTGCCCCCACCCCCCGAGCCCCAGGCAGGCATATCCCCACAGGTGACCCCATTCTCTGGCCTTCTGGGTGGGGCCAGGCAGGTCCCAGTGGGTGGGGGCTCGCCCACGGTTCTAGGATCTAGAGGCCGGGGCGTGAGCATGGCCTCTGGCTCCCGTGGCCCCCGGCTCGGCCTCCCCCGCTGCCCCCAACCAGGCAACAAAGGCGGCGGCGGGCGCTTTCGCCAGGGAGTGCAGAGGCTGCAGGGCCGGGGTCGGCCCCATTGCACAGGGAGGTCGAGGTGCCTGCTGAATGACGTTCCCCTACGGCGGCGACCAGAACAGGGGGCCCCTGGGCTCAGGGCCCGGGCTGTGCGCCCGGCGGCGTGGCCTGGGGGTCAGGAGGAGGCGGGCACGCCCTCCGAGCCCACACAGCCCACAGGACGTTCCCTCTCGCACGGCACGTCTGGGAAAGGACTTGTACCCAGAATGCTCACGACTCGGTCCCAAGAACACAGATGACCCAGGGACGAAGTGGGCAGAGGCTCAGGATGGCGGGTCTGCCGGGAGGACACAGACGCCCCAGCGGCCCATGGCGCTGCTGAGCACCGCCAGCCACGCGAGATGCCGGCTCAGTCCCGGGAGAGCGCCATGTCCAACGGGCCCGTGCCTGCTGGGGCGGAAGTGGTGCGTCCCCGTGGGAGACAGCCAGGCGGGTCCTCCAGAGTGAGCCACATGGCCCGGCAGTTCCACTTGCGGCACCTGCCCCAGGGGAAAGGAGACAGCTGTGCACCCAGAAACCCGCCCACAAAGGTTCGCAGCTGCCACCTCCCAGTAGCCAAAACGCGCCGACTGCCGTCGGCGGGTGAGTGGAGAAGCCAGCGAGGTACGGCCGTCAGGGGACGGTGACTCGGCCCCCAAAAGGGACGCGCTGCCCTGCGGGTGAACCTCAAACACACGCTAAGGGCCGGCCCCACATGTGCACGACTCCACTCTCCATTGGCGCCTCCAGGGGACCGGACGCGCCCACGGACACACCAAGCGGCCGAGCGGGGACGGGGAGGCGGGCCGGGTCGCCCGCGGAAAGGTCCTCCACGGGGATTCGGGTTTTCCTGAACGTCAGAGGGGCTGCGTGGGGAGGGGGGGCGCGGGCAGGGGTGGCAGGCACAGCCCAGGCTGGGGGCAGTGCCCACCCTGGCCCTGTGCAGGCCCCGCCCCGCCCCCACCAGGCCCACCGCCCCTGGGGACGGCGGGCTCCTGCCCTGCATGGCGAGACTCAGATTCCTTCAGGGAGGTGGCGCCGTTCCTGCTGCGCGGGACGACCGGGCTCCGCATCGGCGTCAGCGGCGCCCTGGCCCCATGCGTGTGCGTGCGCTGTTCCCACAGCGCCCACTCTGTGCCCGGCCCTGGGCAGCGGCGGGGAGTGTGGCCCCAAGACACCCCTGTGGCCTGGAGACCCGGGGGCTGGGCGGGGCCGGCGCCACGCGGGGACGGGGGACGGGTGCCGCGCTGTCCGCTCCGCCCAGGGCCGGCAAAGCCAGGGTCCGGGGCCAGCGCCCCCCACCCCCCCGCCGGAGGGCCTGGCCCCCGTCTCTGCGCGGCGCGCTGCCGTGCTCAAACCCCCTCCCGGCTCCTCGCCCCTGTAACCCGCTCTCAGCAGGGCCGCTCACTCCGAACCAGAGCGCACGCTTTCAAAAAGCAAGTTGCCGAGCAGGATGTGTCGGCTGTGGCTGGACACGGATGGGCCCACTGCGTCTCTGCTTCCTCTGCCCCAGCGTCTGCAAGTGACCAGCCGTGGTGTCGCCTGCAGGTGCCCGTGGGGACCGAGGCACGCGGCCCTAGTGAAGATGCCCTGCCTGTCGCTGGCTGGCACCGTGCAGGCCCGGCCGGGCCGCGCCTCAGGCCTCCCGCTGCCCAGCGGCAGGGCGCACCAGCCCCCACGGCCCCACTGGCCCGTGGTGCGTGTCCCCGGAGCTGCCGTGAGCGAGAAGGGCCACGTGCGGGGGTGCCGGGGGCACTGCGGGTGGGGAGAGCCCCGATGGCGGGTCAGAGGGCCGTGGGCCCCTCTCGACGACATGCGTGGGGCGACCCTTGTGTGGTGGTCTCATGATGCCTGGCTCTGAGGGGCTTCAGAACGCAGCCCTTCCCCCCAGGCCTTGTGGGGTCCCGACGGGCTGGGAGGCACTGGCTGAGGCCCCTTCATCAAAGGCCCCTCAAGAGCAGAGGCAAGGCCCCCTATCCCCCGGGCGGGGCCTGTCCCAGGGCTGCTGGGATTCCTGGGCAAGGCGCCGTTGGGGGGGGTTCCTGCCAGAGCAAGGCTGCCCCCCCCACCCCTGCCGCTGAGGGTGTGGGAGAGAGAGACGGAGGAGGGCGCACGGACGGGTTAGACCCCTGCAGGGCGCGCCCCGGGCCCTGCCCCACGCAGACGGAGCTGGAACCACACAGCGGGGCCGCGGGGCGGCGGGGCGCGCCCACGTCTCAGGCCCCGGAAAGGGCAGCGCTTCAGAGGTGAGAGTGTCCCCGCTGCTTCTCGAGCAGGCGGCCGGGCCCGGGCCTTGGGAGCCGGGGCGTCTTGGGCGCCGCAAAGGAAAGAGGTGGCCAGTGACAGAAGGAAGCAGGAGCCAGAACTCAGTAACAGAGAGACACCAGGAAAATCCTGGAAGCACAGAAATTAAATTGCTCCCTTCGCACACTCGCGGGCCAGAGGGGACGCCTGGAGAGAGACGGCGGCTCCCCGGGGAGGGGGACCCACAGCGCCGGGAGGGAGGAGACAACCGAAGAGAGGAAAGCAGGGGAAGCAGTGAAACGAAGGCTGGCCCTTCGGGGAACAGCCATAACAGCAGTGCACGTGTGGCAGAGCCGACGCCCAGAAAGGGGAAAGGGAGGCGCGGCCATATCAGAGATGAGGCAGGTCCTGGAGCCACTGAAGGACGTCAAGGAAACACCACACAACCCCCCTGTGCTCCTAAACTCGACAGCCTAGAAGAACTGGGCAATTTCCCGAAAACCACGAGGTGCCGAAGCGCCGCTGCGGCGCAGGCCGAACGGGGTTGCCCTTCACCGTTACAGAGACGGGACGCGAGTGACGGCGCCTCAGAGAGGCCGCCCGGCCCAGGCGGCTTCCTCGGGGGGCGGCTCCTCAAACAGCGAAACAAAAATTGATACCGACTTCATACGACTCCAGAGAACAGAGGAGGACATATTCAGGGCTCCCTGACCAGCAGCAACCGGACGCCGACACCAACAGCCAGCGCGTGCACACAAAGGAAACCGCCAGACCGAGAACTCGCGTGAACTAGATGCAAACCCCCCAGCACACACAGCGCATCGCACCTCGTCTGGCAACGTGCAGAGACGGGGCGTGGCCCGGCCAAGCACGGCCGCCCCGGTGCATGGCTGGCTCCGCGTCCCGGCCGCCCTCCCCGGGACCGCCGAACCTCGGGCTCTGGAGGAAGCGCCGTGTGACCCGCCCACCGACGCAGGGGGAGCGCTTGCCGAAGCCCAGCGTGCGTCCCGACGCGCGCTCCTGGCCCTGGGACCTGCACCCACGCAGCTGCGGGCAGACACGCGGTCCGACCAACAGAGGCCCGAGACCCGCACGGACACGCCCGACCCCTCTGTGACCCAAGGCTGAAAGCAGGTCCGGGGCGGAGGGCCCTTCCCCTCAAATGGCTCTGGGCAGGTGGACACGCCTAGTTCAAAATGAAGGATATCCTTCGACCTTCACACCACACTTCACACGAAGCTTAACTCAGAGGAGCCATGGACTTAGGTGCACAGCACACGGCTACAGAGTGTGAAGAAACACGGGGCGCACGCCAGGGCCCAGGGCTGGGGGGGGGAGCGGAGACCTGGCATGGAGCTCGGCCGTCTGAGAGGCTGGGCCGACTTCCGGCCCTGCCCTCCCCAGCATAAGGCCCCGGGGTCTTGTTTACGGCCCGCCCCGGGCCTGCTCGGGCTGCAGCATGTGCGTTGCTGCTGAGACTCTCTGATGGCTGCCTCCTCCCCAGGGACCCGGGAGGGCCCACTGGGCAGACACAAGGTCCCCTGAGGCCGCAAGCAGGGAGGAGGCTGCAGCCAGGACCCGTGACCCCCCAGCCCCCCACTGCCGTGGGCCCTCGCTCCCGGGCAGCCTGTCCTGAGGGGAGCTGGTGGCTGCGAGGCCCAGGTCAGGAGGGTGGAGTGGCGGCTGTCTTCACAGCGGCACCAACATTTCGCATTCAGATCTGCGGGCGACAGGCACCCACCTGGGCACAGCGGCCGGCGGAGGCCGCTCCCTGTTCCAGGTGCCGGGCACCGCCGGGGCCTCAGCCCGCGCCCGGGCGCTGCACACACACAGGCGGTAGAAGGCCACTGGAGAAGACACGGAACGGCAGCAGTGTGGGCCCGTGCCAGGGGCGGGGCTGGCTCGCGGGCATCTTCCACGTTGCCCGGGCGCCCCTGGGGCTGCGTGTCGCCCAGGCCGCATCTGTAAGAGCTCAGCTCCGGGGACGGGGAAGGACGCACCACGCCGTCCCTGCTCCCGACGCCTGCGGGCGCCCAGGCCTCACCGCTGACACGTGGCCCTGGCTGTGGTGGGGACGCCCTGCGCCCGCTGGTCAGCTTTCTTCCCCGAATGCCCTGTCCCCCGGGAGACAGCCCTGTCCTTCTGCCACCACCCCCCCCCGCCGGTGTAGCAGTGGGGGGTGTGGCGTGCGCTGGGGCAGGTCACGGGCCGCCCGCCTGTCGCTCCTCCAGGACCCGGGCGGCGGGCCCTCCCTCAGGCGGCCTCTGGGGCGCGCTCCTGCCCACATGGGGCTGCTCCTGCCGCTGAGCGTCCGTCCCAGCGCCGCATGGGGGAGCCTGCCCGCTCATCCTAGCTGCCAGCAAAGCCTGGCGCCCCTGTCGGTGACGCCTCCTCATCCCAGAGGCCAGGCCAGGGGTGGCTCCCCGGGGCACCTCGCACGCGCACTCCGGGACCGGCGTCCCTCAGGGCAGCGGACACGGGCGAGGCCGCACCTCCCTGGGCCCCTGGTGCCCGACGCAGGCAGACCCGAGGGGGACAGACGCTGCCGCGCGAGTGAACAGGCAGAGGGACACGTGGCAAGTGGGTCAGGACGACTTGGACAGAATGCTGAGAACGGAAGCAAAAGGCATGTCCAGCACAGGAAAATAGCTCACCCAATTATTCCTGCTTAATGGTGCTGAGAACAGCGTCCAAATACGGCGTGTTCTAATTATACCGGCGTTACTGGAGTTCGCCGGCCCCGGGGAGGGGTGACCTTTTCCCGGAGCGGTCGGTGGGGGTGAGGCCGGGCACCCCAACAGTTGCAGATCCATCTCAAGCCCAAGTTGTGATTATTATTCTATTTATACAGCACCGCGTGCTCCTACGGGTGCTCCAGATCCACACGCAGCTGCTCCGCGGTCTCACGCGGGACAGGCTGTGCACGTGGGACGAGGAGGACTCGGGGGGCCCTTTCCGGGGAGCCTCGCCCCCCTGAGGGGGCGCCGGGGCCGACAGCTCACCCAGCGGCCCAGGTCCGGGCGAGGAGAGGGCCCGTGTTAGGAAGCGCGGCGACAGGGAGTCCTGGGGCAGGAAGGTCAGGGGGCCGCGCAGGGACGTGCACGCGGGCGCCCTCTGCCCCGCGCCCGGCGAGTCCTGCCCCTCGGCGCGGCGTGTGGGGGGCTCGCAGGGCAGCAACACCGTCGGGGGGGCCGGTGGCGGGAGTCAGAAGACCCGCGCCGCCTGCCACGCTGCTTCCTCGCCCCACGTGACAGCGGGCATGTCCCACCGCCGCTCCGAGCCGCAGTGTCCTCGCTGTGACCGGGACGCGGTGTCTGAGTTCCCGCCCCCGGACGCTCGGCAGGCCTCTGGCCACAACACAGGGACAGGGACATGTCTACCTGCTCATCCAGAACAGCCAGGGACATGAGCCACGAGCCATGAAACAGTGGTTTCCAGTCCCGGGCTTGAGGGAACGCAGGGCCCTGGGGCGCCCTGTGGGCCTGTGAGACGCCCGGGCGGGGCGAGGGGGTGGCCGGGCAGAGCTGGTGGACCCCCTGGGCTGGGGAGGCAGAGCCGAGGGTTTGGGAGACCAAGGGGGCCAGAGGGCACAGGACGGAGTGCCCGGGAGGGGAGCCAGACACAGAGAGCCGACCGAGCAGAGGGTCCCCACGTCCTCAGCCGAGCGCTGGCCAGCGCCCGAGCGTGAGAGCCGGCACAAGGGCAGGGAGGGACACCCGCAGGGTCACAGCAAACGCTGCCGCGGAACGTGGTACCACACAGCCAGGAGCGGGGCCTGCCCCCGCCGGCCACACTGACAGCCGCACGGTCAGGTGGGCAGAGAAGCAGGAGGGTCCCCGCTTGGGGACGCCGAGTCGGCCTCGGCTCCGTGATGCTCTGGCCCTGCCCCAGTCCTGGGCAAGCACCTGAACGCATCGCCCCCCTGCCCCAGTCCTGGGCAAGCACCTGAACGCATCGCCCCCCTGCCCCCAGGCGACTGCGCCTCTGAACATCGCTCAAGGGCCGGCCAGGAAACGCCAGCTGCCAGCCCCCGCCGAGGCGACCGGCGCGCACCGAGGCAGGACTCACAGCGACAGGGAAGCCAGCCGCGGACGCTGGCCCAGAGCCGCCGGCGGCGCCGGGGCTGGGGGACGACGGTCGATCGCTACTAGGACTTTACCCCAAGTCCCAGAAGTCAGAGTCCCAGGGAGCACCAGCAGGAGCCAGACTGAACTCCCACAGTAGAAGACACAGTGCCCTGTGCGGGCTTGGTGGCAGGTCAGAGACGGTGGCAAACAGAGAGTGACTTTGAAGACAGAGTGACAGCCGGCATTCCACGCGGAAGATGGAGAGGAAAGAACGAAAGGAGCAGCGAAGAGCGCCCGGGAGCCGAGGGCCCCGCCGGGCCGCGCCGCTGGCCCCCGTGTGCGCTGCGCTTCTAGCCCCGGGCGTGCGGCCGCGACGGGCTGTGGCCCGCGGGCTGCGTCACGGAAGACGGTGGCGCCCGCCGGCGCGCTCGGGCGCTGCAGGGGCCTCGGCCAGCAGCCGTGCCCCGGGGCGGCCCCAGAGCCGGGCCCTGCCCAGAGGCGGCCTGCACGGGCACAGCTGGGACAGAGGCCGCGGCGGGACCCAGCCAAGCGCGCTCCGGGGCCCGACCTCCGGAAACCAGGAGCCGCTCAGCCGAGAGGTGATGTCTTGTTCAGTGACAGATAGGCCATGTACGAGGACAGAAAAAACTACATGGAAGAAGTGTCCCCAACATTAGAGATGTGATGAAACCATCAACTGGCGGAGCCTCGCAGGTCAGTGAGGCCCAAGCACGGCATGTCTGCATCAGCAAAGAGCGGTCTCAGGTCGGTGGCTTCAGCGTCCACCTTAAGAAGCTAAAATGAAAAGGCAAAATCAGACCCACAGAAAGCAGAAGGGCAGATCAAAGTGAAAGTCCGTGAAATAGAAACAGAAGAGCAATAGGAAGAACCCCCCCGCCCCAGAGTGGTTTCTTCTAGAAGGTTAACCACCTCAATAAACCCCTGGCCAGGCTGGTCAGGACCGGAAGAGAGGAGGCGGGTGACTGGCGTCGGGAGCAACAGCGGCTCCGGCACAGTGAACTCTGCGGACGGTAGAAGGACGACGAGGGGACATCATGCCAGAAACACGTCACAACTGAGACAAAACAGACAGAGCCCTTGGTTGGCAGGCCGGTGCTCGATCCACTGAGCCACACCAGCCAGGGCTTAAAACAGACAGGTTCTTGGAAAGACACGAGCCACCAAAGCCCGCCAGAAAAGAGCCCTGTATGGACGACTAAGAAACTCCTCACAGAGAAGCCTCCGAGGCCAACACAGCGTCCAAGGGATGCCCATCACACACGGACGGGAGGTCCCGGCCTGCGCACCGAAGGGTCATGGGTTCGATTCCCAGCCGGGGTCCAGGCCTGGGCTGCAGGGGGGGCAACCACACAGTGATGCTTCTCCCCCTGTCTCCCTCCCTTCCTCCCTCCCTCCCCTTCTCTAAATAAATAAAGACAACAGCAACAAAACCCCTCAAAACAAAAGCGAAGCCACCGAGAGAAGCCGACCACCGACTCTGCCTCGGCTCTTCAGGAAGCTGAAGGGCGAGGGCAGCGGCTGGGTCGCTCCCCGGGCCCGACTCAGACGAGGGCCTTACAGGAAAGAGGCTGAACCATGGCCTGCAAGGCCCTGGCACACGACGTGATGCCGCCGCCCGCGCGGGCGCAGAACCGTGCGCTTAAAGGTACGCTTACTTAAATGTGCGACTTTTTTGCTCATCCATTTTCATGAGTGTCTGTGTATTTAACGTGTGGCACGAGACAGCTCTCCTCCTAGTGTGGCCCCGAGACGCCCGGAGGCGGGTGTCCAGGAGGGGCCTTCGAGACGTTGGCCCCTCTGGTCCGCCCGGGGCCCGGCCGCCGCTGCCTCGGCACACACCGTCTCCTTTCGTGGGCTGGGGGCAACCTGGAGGGAGGGAGCACTCTCCCGCCTGGCCACCCCTCCCGGGCACAGCTCTGGCTGGCACCGGACGCGAGAACACAAGGACAGGAGGACGGCTGGGACCCCGAGGAGCAGACAGAGGCAGGGAGCGCGCTGGGCAGCCAGGCCCCCGGGGAGTGTGCAGAAGACTCTGGGCAGGCCGCTGACGTCGGGCTGGCCGGCCAGCGCTGGGTGGTGTGGACAGACGTGACCAGCAGGCGGGGTCTGCCGTCCCAGACGCTGTGGGAGGGCTGCTGAGCTTTCCGCTGGTTCAGGGTTAAACACACCCCCGAGACTGGGGTGAGCTTCCAGAAGGCTCCCCCCGCGCAGTCACACTGCCATGAAACAAGGCCACGCGTGGCAGAGGCAGGCCCCCCAGCTGGAGCGGCTGCCGTGGGGCAGGGCTCTGCAGTGCTGACACGGGGAGACGCCTGGCGGGTCAGGGCGCCAGCTCTGCGGGCACCCACAGGGCAGAGGGCAGGGGCCTGGCCCCGGCCGGCCACGTGGATGGCGGCTCTGTTTCTGCCAAGTTCGGGGCGGGAAGTGACGGCTGAGGCTCCGCCTGTGGGGCCTCGCCGGCGCTGGGTGCACAGGGCGCCCTTCCAGGGCTGCAGAGCGCAGAGGGAGGGCGCCGGGAGGCCGGGAGGGACCCAGGATCCGAAGCCAGCGCACACGCGCACTGGGACTCAGAGGCCGCCCCGGCCTTCCCGCCACCAGGGTGCCCGGGAGCACGTGAGCCTCTGCTGCGGGAAGCCCCCGCCATGGCGGTCGGACCGGCTGGGCCCGCAGGCAGCCCGGCCAAGGCCACAGAGCCAGGCCCGATGTTGCCCTGGCCCCGCCCCCACGTGCCTGCCACCGTCTCTGTGCTGACCGCCTACTCTTCCCTCTGGTGTTGGGTGGCATCGTCTGCCAACGGCCTTGTTCCTCATCTTTGGCTGAAAACCTGATCATGAAAGGGAATTTTCTTTCTTCTTTTTTAATTAGAGCCTGGTGATACCACCAAGCTGGGAGTTTATGGCTCGGTAGATCTTGTGTTTCTGACACTAATTACTCACAAAGGCTTTCCTGGCCGCATTCAACACTGCGACTGCCACGCTGGCACCCAGGCAGGAGCAGAAGTGGCAGCAGGTCTCACGGCCCGCACACGGTCCGCCCGCCTGCGCCCGGCCGCCGCCTGCCCCGCGGAGCCCAGCTGCCCAAGGCCCCAACCCTCGGCCGCCGGCTTTCGCCGGCTGCGGGGAGGAGCTAGACGTGGGCGCTCAGCCCCGGCTCCTGGGGCTGCCCTTGCGCTGCCTGCTCCCAGAGCCACCTGGGAGGGTGGGCGCCACTGTGGCCCTTTGCCGCCCTCCCCCATCTCCCACGCTCCCAACAGAGCGGAGCTGGGGTCAGGGCACGAGGGCAGGCCGGGGTGTCGGAGCGTGAAAGCCGTCGGGGAAGCGGAGCTTGAGCCCAAAGCCGACCTGAGGTTCGGGCCCAGCGCCCTCTCTGGCCCGTCTGTGGAGGTGATGTTACAGTACCCAGGGTCCCGACCTGTGCGCTTGAAGCGCAGGGAGAGGCCCTGGGACCTCCCCCAAGGACCCCGAGGAATCCCCACAACGGCTCAGAGTCAGGGTCTGGCAGCGTCTGGCGACCTGCCGCTGCCCCAGCCCCCACGGTGGGCTGGTCTCCCCTTGAACCGGCTGGACGGGCCCTGGCGGTCTCTCCTTGCTGCTCCCGGCAGAGCCCAGAGGTGCTTCGATGGGCAGTGGGCCAGCCGCCCCTCCCCCTCGCCCCCCAGCCCCAGCAGAGCAGCCTGCACAGCGGCCTGCGGGGGGCTGGGTCCCGCGGGTGGGCAGGCTTTGTCGGGTGGCGCCCGGGCTTCTGTCAGTACAATTGGTCAGTCACAGTCAACGTTCTTTATTGCAGTTCTATTTTAAGAGGCATTGAGAACGTCTCACTGCCAAAGCGCACGGTTCCCACTGGGCTTTCCTCCCGATAGAAAGGATCAGAAGCAGGGCCGGGTGGGGACTCGGGCTCCCCACCGGCTTCCAAAGTGGCAGGTTTGGCCAGGACTGGCCTTCCCGGAGAGAAGGCGAGGAGACCCTATGTCCGAAGCAGCTTAGGGCCGTGCGGGGCTGAGCTGCCCTTCCCCCCCGCCCCGCCCCCGGCCGGGGCTGTGACAAGCCTGCGCTGCAGCTGGCGGCGGCGACGGGACACCTCCCTCGCTTTCCGCACCTCAGCACCCCCTTCCCACCGCCTCAGCGGAGAGGGGGGCTCGGGTCTCTGCATGGGCGTGAGGCCCACGCCCCTGACAGCAAAGAGGAACCGTGGCCGTGGAAGCGGCGGCTGGGATGACCACGAAAGTTGGCACGGCTTCGCGTGACTGTGAAGGCAATTTGGAGAGCCGGCGATTTTGGGATCTTGGGTGTGTCAGCGGCTGGGCCCTGCCCGCCCCGGCCCCGTGGGCCGTCAGCATTCCCGGGGGCAGGGTGCACACGCCCTGCACTGACCCTCCGTGACCAGCGGGGCGACCCGCGCACACCTGGGCTCTGGAGGGGCCCAGCTGGGTACCCGAAAGACAGGCCCCCAGAGGAGCGCGGGACCCGTGGGAGGGGCCCCAGGGCAGGCCAGGGGCTGGAGGTGGGGGCCAGGGTGGGGACGTGGCCCCCACGGCTGCACATGGGGGCCTTTCTGCTGTGCTGGGGGCTGACCCCTCACCGAACATGTGCTCATCCCGTGAGGCCCAGGGAGGGGTCTGAGGGACCAGAGAGCCCAGGTCCCGGGTCCCCTTCCCCCAGGGCGGCCCCCAGGGTGGCCTGGCACAGCTCAGCACGTGGCAGGCAGGCCCTGTGCGGGATGGTCCACATGCCTGACCCTGCCTCCCTGCTGGGGCTTCCGTGGGTCCTGGGCTCACGCGGCCCCCCCGCCCCGCCAGTGAACAGGGACCAGCTGCCCTGTGTGCCGTTCGCACGCGTGGCCAGGGGCTGTGTGCAGGCACGGAGCAGCGGTCCGTCCCCCCAACCCAGAGCCTGTGCGGCAGAGCAATGGGGGAGGGGAGAGGCCACGGTGACACCCAGGGCTCGCCTCGCTAACGCTAGGCAAGGGGCGCCGCACGGCCAAGCTGTGAGCGTTGCAGGGAGAGCACACGGGCTCCCCGAGGTCGACCTGCTGGGCGCAGCCCGCCGCCCGGCGCAGCGTGCTGGGCTCTGGGGTTGGGAGGCCCTGCTCTTTACTCCCAGCCTGTCTGTAGCTTCTCCGACGCAGAGACGGGGCGCGCGCTCTAAAATGCGACCTGATCCCGGACACGCTGTGCGCAGAATGCTAATACGGAGAAGCAAAAGGCTGTGACCTTGGCTGAGGAGACAGCCCTTGCCAGCTCCGTCAGTTGTGCTGACGGCAGGAGTCAGCACAGCACACGCGGCGGCCTGAAGCCCAGCGGAGCCACCGACCTCCGGCTCGCGGGAAGGAGCCACCGACCGGGAGACGGCAGCCTGGCCCTTCCGCCTGCCCTCGGACCTCAGCTGTTCTTGAGCCAGGAGAGGACCGGCAGGTCCCCAACCCCAGGTCCACGGAGAGGCTGCTGCTGCCTCGGGCAGCAAGGAGCCCTGCCCTCCCAGCTGGCGCCGCCAGCGGCCACGACCACGGAGGCCGGCAAACAGGCTCGGCCACACCGTCAAAGTGGGAGGCAGGCGGGGCCGTCACTGAGCTTGGGGACTTGCTCTAGGACAGCAGCGCCCGGGGCTGCTGGAGAAGCCACAGTGTGGGGGCAGACGGCGCCACGTCCTCTGCAGGCAGAGCAGGGCGCGCGCTCTGGAGCCTCCCCAGCCCTAGGCACCAGCGGGGCTGCCTTGTGCCGCAGGCCGTGCCCCTCAGCCACCCCTGCTCTCACTCTGCAGGAACCCCCGATGCCTGGGCACGTCGGGGCGCAGCCCAGGCAGGGGTGGGGCAGTGAGGCCTCCCCGGGCAGCGTCTCAGCCCCGGGGAGCGTGACGCCCAGGGCACCCACCAAACAAGTCATTTGTACCCGGGGTGCCCTCAGACTGAAGGGCTGCTCAGAACCCAGGGCGACCTGGACCCACGAGGGTCCAGTGCACGCAGAGGCCGCCAGGCCGGGAAGCGACGGCCTGGACCCGGGCGTGACTGGTTCCAGGCGGGCGTGGGTGCCGCAGGCCCTCCGCGGTCCCACGGGCCTGAGCGCGCCCCCGCCCCCTCCCCGAGCGCCCCCGCCCCGCCCTCGGATGTAGCGCGGGAGGGAGGGGCGCCTCAGCCTCTGCGGAAGCTCCTCCAACTGGCCTGACGGGCGGGACCTGCGTGTGCGAGGCGTGGGGGACACCTCCGCCCCTCGGCCCTGCGGCCCCTGGGAGCTGCCCCCTGGAGCTGGCGTCGTATTACAGGGTCTTCTCCGTCCTGCTGGTAGCTCTGCATTTTCGTTGACCATGTTGGTTAAAAAAAGTCCAAAACATATTCTGCATCTGATTTGCTCCTTGGCCCCAAGAAAGGAATACAATCACCTCCTCACACCCCACATCCGGCAGACATTCCTGGGACTTAATTTCAGACACAGCTCTTGAAAGGGCTAAAACATCCCGTCTGTCCTAAGGAAGGGAAGCTGCCCTCCTCTTTGGGGGCATTTGGAGGCCGCACACTTTCCCCGACTTCAGCCTGTCCTTCGCTGTCGAGTAAGCGGCAGGGCTCCCGCGGGGTGCGGGCCACCGCGCAGGACGGGGCGCCGTTCCTGGTGGGCAGCAGAGCAGGGGCGGGCGGGCAGTGCCGGCGGGGCCTGGGGGGGCAGGGCGCCCCGGAGCAGGGCTGGGCAGGCCTGAGGCGGCTGCGTGCAGGGCGACCGGACACCTGGCTCTACGCTCCCCGGGCTGCGGGCTGGCACCCCGGCTCCTGTGGGGAGACGGGGCCTGGGGCTGGCACCAGGCGTGGTGCCATCGTGTCCACTGGGCTGGGAGGGCCGAGCGAGGCGACTGAGGGCCTGGGCGGGCGGGAGAGCCCGGTGCCGCCACCCAAACCTCGCACAGGGGCGCCGAGAGGTGGCACCCAGCGCAGCCTGGGCAACAGGAGGCGACCTTCGAGTTAATTAAACTGAGTGGCATGAAGGGCAACAGCCCCAGGTATTTGTTTTCAGAGAGTACTTGGAAGGAAAAGGGGGAACCCTAATGAGAACCTCTGGAAGGTATTGCGTGAGGAGCGACCACCTCTCTCTTGCCCGGCGTCTGCGGCCCCAGCTCTGAGCCGCTCTGAAGGGTGAGGGCACCTGCCACAGCCCCCCGTGTGAGGCTCTGGAGCCACCAGCCAGGAGGGGCCAGACGCCCCGGCTCACAGTGGTCAGCTGCACGGCACCACACTCAGCACCCCGCAGCTCCCCCCGGTCACCCCGCCCCGGCCGAGGCTCCCGTGTGGGCGCCGCTCGGAGGCCTTCGGAGGCCGCTGCCCCTGGACCTTTCCCAGCAAATGCAGAAGGGACGGAAGCAGGCCGACAGCGCTCCTGCCAGCCCAGAGGTGGCGCCTACAGCGACCAGAACACCGGCAGGGCTGGCCGCACAATGTGGCCGCGACGGGGAAGGCGGCTGGGGAGAGACGCGAGCCTTGGGGCCAAGGGCCGGGCCGCCCTGCCCCAGGAAGCCGTGGCCCGGTCCAAGGCGCGCTGGGCCCTGTGCCTTGGGCTCTGGCGGGGGCTCCCGGCCACCCCGCTTCCTCATCGGACCAGAAACGCAGGCGGCGCCCGGGGCACAGGCCTGAGGCTGGGCCTGGCTCCCGTCCTGCTCTGCACCTGCGCGCGGCCTGGGCTGGGGCTGGTGGCCCGGCGGGGCTGACCCTTCGTCCCTGCGCACGGTAATTACGAGACGGTGAACAGCAGCGCTTTTGAAAAACCCACGTTTCTATGTGATTGCTTTTTTTAATAGGTTGGTTTAACATCTGAAACTTGATTTAATTTCAACTTGATTTTCCTCAGCACAGGGTCAGACTGAGTGTGGGGGAATCATTCCCGGAGCCCGTCATTAACGGCGGGGACCCCGGAGCAGGCTCCGCTCCCCGGACACCACAGCTGCCCTTCCGCCAGCAGGTGGCTGGGAGCACCGAGGGCGCCGACGCCGTGCGCACAGCTGGGCAAGGGCACCGCCGGAAATGCACTCGCAGAGCCCCGCCCTCTGCTGGCCAGGCGCACGTGCCCAGCGATGGCGTTGCAGCTGGCCGGTGTCCCCACGTCTCCCCACGGCGCCGATGCCAGGACGCAGGCGGAGGCCTGCACAGAGGCGCCACACCCTGCGCCCTCGCCACGCTGCCCCTGAACGCGTCCCGCGCTCCCCTGGCCTGTGCCGCTGAGGGCGCTGGGTCCCTGGCAGGGCCCCTGTCTCTTACCGAAGCTCTCGTTCTTCAAGGTCCCCCTCAGGCTCCGCGCCTCCTGTGAGCCCTCCCACAGCCTCCACACAGAGCTGACTGCTTCCTCCCCATTCGCGCTTCGCCGGCCACCCACCCACCCATTCGTCCACCGTTGTCTGTTCCTCCGTCCACCCACCCACCCTCTGTCTGTCCATCTGACGCTCCCTGAGGGCCTCCTGCGTGCCAGGCTCTGTCCTGGCTGCCAAGGACGCGGCCGGCAGGGACAAGGCGCCCGCTCTGGCGGAGAGCACGCCACCTCACGGGATAGAGGAGGAGCAGGGGCCTGCACAGAGGAGGGTTTCCCTGCAGGGGGGCGGGAGAGCGCTGTCCACAGGGCGACCTCGAGCAGAGCCCTGAATAAAGCCAGGGAACACACCGTGGGGCCTCGGGGCCTCGGGGCCTCGGGGCAGCAGACACATACATGGCAGGCCGGTGCCGGGCGGCCGGCGGCCCTGGAGAAGGCTGAAGGCGGGGCCTGCGTGGGCGCACGCGGCCTCCTGGCGAGCGCACGGACCCAGCGCACAGGCCGTGCCTGTGAAAAAAAAAGCAGGGCCGCCTCCGCCTGGGCCCGGCCGCTCCGCCCCAGCTCCTCCCTGGACGGCGCTCGCACAGGCAGCCCCGCCTGCCGCTTGGCCTGGGGGCCCCTTGCCCTCCCTGGGATGGCCCCCGGACACAGCCCGTCCCTGCCCCGGAAGCCCCAGCCGGCACCGAGCTCCCCTCCGCAGCCACGCTGGCCTCCCACCGACCCAGACGCAGACCGGCGCAGACCGGCCCATCCCACGGCTCCGGGATGCGGCTCCACCTCTGAGCCCGCGCGGCCTCAGCTGGAGGTGGGGCTGGCGGGAGGGTCCCCAGAGAGCAGACCTCGCTCATCACAGGCCCTCAGATGCCAGCGCCTCCAGGCTTCTGCAGAGCCGCTCAGGGAGGCAGGTGGAGCCCTCCCCTGCGGGCCCTGCCTCCCTGGGCTTCTTCAGAGATTGCAGAGCCGCCTCCGCCTCCCAGCCTTCCCGGCCTCAGAGCCCTGTGTGCACTGCACCGGGCCCCCGCCAGCCGCCTGGGGGCACCTGGAGCTCCCGGGAGCGGGGCCTCTCACCGTCAGCCCCGGTCCTCGCTGTGGGGGCTCCCCAGGCATTGTGGGACACCGAGCGGCTCGATGCCAGGAGCACAGCCCCCATGTGACGACAGAACATGTCCCAACGCTGCCAAGCGGCCCCTGGACGCGGAATCATCCCAGCTGAGACAGTGCCCAGAGCGAGCAGAGCTCAGGATGCAGCTTCCCCTCCGACCTCTGACCGCTGCCCTGTCAGAGGGCCTGCAGGGGCCCCAGTCCCCAGGGGCAAAAGGGAGCCTGGACAGGGAGCCCCGGGGCTCTGCGCTTCCTGGGGCACAGCCCCGCCCCTCCGGGCCCGCACTGGCTGCCAGGGTCTCGGCCCCCCAGCGGAGGTGGCAGGAGCCGTGCCTGCAGGGCAGCGTGAGGAGCAGAGCGGCGCCGCTGCCGGAGGCTCGGCTGGGGACAGCGGGCCCCCGGCAGCTTTCCAGGTGGCGCGCGTCTGTGTGGCACCGCGCCCCCAGGTCCGCTGTTGTGTACTGCTGTCCTTCTATCGACTGTCACCATAAACAAACCTAGCTAAAAAGGAAGCTGCGGAGCACTGCTGCAGCGGGAAGCAAGCCCCACGCTGTAAACAGAGCGACTGAGATGCGGGTCCAACAGAAAAAAAGCGGCCCGCGAAGCCGCGCCAGTCTCGGGGGTGCGTTGAGCCCGAGGCCCACCCCCCGTGGCTGGAAGGCCGGACGGGACCAGCAGGGCCGGACGGGCCGCGTCGGAGGGGCCCCCCGCCCCGGGGGGCCCCTGCAGCGCCCACTCCTGTCTGCCAGCCACCTCGGAGCAGGCGCCCTGCGACGGAGACCAGAGCCCCGCTACACCCGGCTCCCGGAGGCCGCAGGACCCGGACCTGCTGCACCCCCACGCTCCCTCCAGTCTCCGCGGAAACCCCTGCTTTGTTGTTATTTACAGCAGTGGTGTGTGGGGAGGGCCAAACGGGGAGCGGAGTGTTTTGGAATGGGAGGACCTGAAAACCTAAGCGTGGACGTCCGTGTTAACGACATCGCTGAGGGGTGGCGCTGGCCTCCGGGTGACCAGGGCTTTCGCACGGCCCCAGGAGGGCCCTGCACAGCCTGGGGCGGGAGCCAACCGCGCCTGCAGAGTCCGTCAGGCCGGGCTGCCTCGGGGGCTGCGTCAGCACCCTCGGACGGCCTGCGAGCCAGGGAGCCTGGGCCCCGGGCCCCACCGCGGCTTCTGCATGGGGCGAGCAGACCTCAGAGCTGGCACGGGAGGTGGGGAGGCAGAGGACCAGCCCTGTGACCCCTGGCACAGTGCGGGCTTACCCTGGTTTCCTTAATAAACGGGCCAGCAGGCCAGGCATCAGTTGCCTGGTGGGTTGGGTATCGCCCAGGGAAGGGAGAAAGAACACCTCGCGACACCCCCGCCACCTACTCCCTCGGCACCGAGGCCTGGGCAGGGTAAGGGCAGACTCGGGGGCCGCAGGCCAGAGCATCTGACCTTCCCCAGCCAGCGGAGTGACCAAACCCTGCCGAGGGGCCTGCATCCTGCCAGGGGCCGGGCTGAGGGCCGGTGAGAGGAAGCAGTGCGCATGCAGCGGCAAAGAGGCAGGGAGCGGGAGCTGCGGGCGAGGGAGCCCAGGCCCCCCCCGTGGCCGGGCGCTGCCAGCTCAGACTGGGCCTGTCTGGTCTCTGCACAGTGGGGCCCGGGGAGGCCCTGTGAGGGGCGCAGGAGCTGTCCCCTGCAGCGCCGCGGGCGTGACCAGGGCCTTCAGCCTGGATGCTCCTTAGCACGTTCTGAAGCTGCCCAAAGACCTAAGGCACCGAGTTTGAAAATGGCCGTATCCCCAACTAATGACCTTGTGGCGTGAAACCAATAATCCCTCTGTAGGAACTGAGCCTAAACACGCGAGCAAGGGCACTGGCAACGTTGGTGGGAATGGGTGACCATCCCAAAGGTATTTTACAGTGGTAAGTGAACAGGTAAGTAATAAAAACAGAGACCAGCTAGACGTCCAGCCACGAGGGGTCTGCTGGACCAGGCATGGCGTGACCGCGGAGCAGCGCACCACGCCACCCCGAGCGCCCCGCTGCGGGGCCTGCTCCACCGAGGCCGGGCCGTGCTCTAGTACTAGCCAGAGGAGGCGGCGGCAAAGGCCCTGCTCAGCTGGCCTAGACCCAGGCACACCGAGCCCGTGCAGGGGACACCGCTGGGGGACAGCGGCGCGACGCCACAGGCGCCAGGTCACGAGAGATTCGAGCTTTATTCTACGCACTTCGTCATACGGTGACGGACTTTCTGCAGTTCCTCGTACAGTTAGGAAGCCCCAGGTGCTGTTGACTCAGGCTGGAGCCCGCCTACGCAGAGGCCCCGGGTGCCCGGTCCCAGCACCGCCGCCTGTCCTTCCCCGGTGCCCGCCCGCCTCCACTGGCAAGGCCTGGAGGACGGCCGGGGCCGCGGCAGCAGCCTTCCCATGGACCAAGCACCCCGAGGCCCCTGGGGCTCAGGGCACGCACCTGGCCCGCGGGCCTGCACAGCGGCTGCTGGAACGAACCCCCCTTCCCGCCCCCGCGCCAGGCTGCCTCCCACGGTTGGGGCCGCTGACCGCCAGAGGGGTCTGGTCCACCTCCACGGTCCGACCGCAGCCCCATCACTGCAGGGAAGTCGCGGCCTCCGGTGACGGAGCGCGGCACTCCCTGCACGCCGGCCGGTTCTCTGTGCATCTCTGCGGACTTTCATCCTGAGGTCCACAAGGCTTTGTGTGTTCTGCGCTGAGGGGGCCCCCCCAGACCCCCCTAAGCAGCCAGCCCCTCCTGCACAGAGCAGCCCAGCACATGGGGAAGTGGCCCCTCTGCCTGGCACCGTCAGATGAGCACAATCCCAGCCTCCCCGGTCCTCCCTGCTCCGCAGCCTCCGGGCTGGAGAAAGGGGAGAGGCTTTGAAGTCATGTGTGTTCCAAGCCACTGCATTTGAAACTCAGGGCTTCACAAAAGGCAAGTTCACACTGAAGTGTCTGCCTGGACCCCGCGCTGTGGCAGGAGGCTGGGCTGCTCCACAGGAGGGCTCGCCGCCCCGCCTTTGGCCAGGCCTGCGGGGGCCCCGGGGGCGGCCAAGGGCCGCGGAGGGCGGGGCAAGGCCGGCCGGCAGGGACGAGCGCCCCCAGCACTTCCATCCCCCAGGGGGGCTGCGGCCCTCCTCTCCGAGGCTCACCGCTGCCCAGCGGCCTGCGGTCTGGACCCGCGTCAGAGTGCAGGCGAGGGGTTGTAGGCGGTTTGGTGCACGCGCCGGTCTTGGGGGACTAGAAGGCTCAGTCACAGGTGGCTCATCGCAGGTGCTCCATCCAAAAGGAGCGGCGTTTCTGCAGGCCCGGGAAATGGCGTCTGGGGCAGCTCTCTGAGTCAACACAAGCCCCTTCCCGGGGCCACCCCGGCCCTCCCCGGCTGCCAGCCTTGGGGACGGAGCCCGGCAGTGCGGCTCAGCCACAGCCCCGGGCAGGGGACAGCTCCCGGCCCTGGTCCAGGCTGGGCACGAGACGGCTCTGCAGCCACAGGCAGGACAGGGCAGGTTGGGGTATGGGCGAGGGGGCTGCAACAAAGGGCCAGGCTCATGCCGCAAAGCCTGAGTGTCCTGTGGCCAGTATTTTTACCGGGGCTGCTGCATGGCCCCCGGGCTGAGTGGACAGAAAAGTTCCTAAAGCTGTTTATAAGGAGCTTTACTCACAATTGCTGAAAACCTGGAAGCACCCAGATGTGCTTCTGCAGGTGAAGAATAAACAAACTGTGATCTGTGCAGATGGCGGAACATTATTCAGTGGCAAAAAAAACAAAAACCACCACCAAACACGAGCTGTCCGCCACGGAAAGACACGGGGACCGTGACTGCAGCTCAGTGAGGGAGGGAGGCCACCCTGACGAGGCCGCGAGCCGTGCGATCCCTGCTCCGTGACGTTCTGGAAAAGGCGAAGCTGTGGGGCCGGGGGCCGGGAGTGGGCGAGGGCGGCGAGCGGCCCACGGGTAGGGTGCAAGCCCCCCGTCCGGCACGCAGCAGCAGAGTGCACGCAAGCGGAAGGGCATACCGCCACTTCCAACGCTGCCCACGGCCCCTTCCTGCCTGGAACATCGCCTCTGGGAAAACAAACAAACCGAAGGGTCCAGGAGGCGGTGCTCCTGCCGCAGACAGGCGGCTGCCCCTGTGGCAGGCCTGGGCGCAGCGTGGGCCCAGGGCCCCGTCGCCTCGTCTGCCGGCCTTGGGCTGCTCTCTGCTCCTGTGGCGTCTCCCTCTTGGGGCCACCGGTTCCCATCGAGATTGTCCCTGGGGCCCTGGGACCTGCGTGAGGAGCACCCCGGAGGGAGCCGGACTACACCAGGCACAGCTGGCCGGGTGCACTGTGGGCGAGGGGCTGCGTGGGGGGCCGCGGCTCTGGGCCCCCAGGCGGTGCTGGGATGGCACCCTGGCCGGCCAGGTCCCGAAAAGGCAGTGCCTGGCTGCTGGCGGAGGCGGGACTGGTGCCGTCAGCCACCGCGGCCCCTGGTCAGTCTGCCGCCTGCCCTCTCTTCATTTCCCTGCCGTTTTTGCCCATCTGGCCACCTGTTGTCTGCTGCCCACCCGTCCTGTCGGTCCCCAGCGAGCACTCTGCACCCCAGGCCTCGAGCGGGTGGAGGGCGGCGCTGCAGGGGTGCGGTGTCTCCTGCCACTGAGCTCAGCGCCATCGGAGCAGTGAGATGGCACGTGGGCGGCTGACACCCTCAATTCTGGTCCCCTGGTCAGAGGTTTCCTGCCAGGGGGCTTGATGGCTCCACACTGGTCCTCTGGGCACCCAGCACGCAGGGGGTTTTCCCAGGGGTCCTGTGAAGGGGCCCGAGGAGGCTCTGCTCCGAGGACCAGGCTCTGCGGGGCCCTGACTGGCAGGACAGCGTGCACACACCCTCCTGGGCTTGCAGGCCAGCAGGGCTGTGCACAGCTGCCCCCAGAGCCCAGTGCTTTCTGCCAGCAGAGGCGGTGGGGGGCAGCCAGGAGCCCCAGCGGCGTGCCAGCCTCCGCCCCACCGACGCCCTGCAGGAGGGCCAGGCTGGGTGTGGAGGGTCAGGGTGTGGAGGAGGAAGCAGGACTTCACGGCCTGGACTCTTCCTTTGTCCCTCAGCCACTGACGCCCACCCACCTGTGGCTGGAGCAGACTCTGCGTGGGGACCACCAGGGGAAGAGGCCCTGGGGGGCAAAGCACAGATGGGGACCCGGGGCCCACACATCCCGGGCTGCCTGTCCAGCGTCTCCTACGGAGACCCCCAGGGTGGGAAGCAGAGCCCTCACCGCACCACGTTCCTCTGGGGCTGCCAGCCGCCCCCCAGGCTGCGCCCCGCAGCAGTGACCAGCCCCCCGCCGCCCGCCGCCCGGCACAGACGCCAGGGCGGGCCACGGAGGCAGGCCGGCCGCAGAGCGCACGCCCTCCCGCCAGCCGGGGGCTGCCCTGGCTGCTCCCGACAGCGCGCGGCCCTGGGCCCAGCGGCTCTGACCGCGCCCAGGGCACCTCCGGGACCAACGCCGGCTTTCTCCCGGGTCCTCGGCCCTTGTGGGCGCTGCCGCCCCGGACACAGCCCAGCCTCATGCCCCTGCCTTCCCCGGACAGGCGGCGCAGTCGCAGGGCGGAGTGCGGCTCCAGAGCCAGCTCAGAGGAGTCCTGTTCCCACGTCTAACGAGACGCTCAGCTGCGTGTCAGAGACAACGGCCGGAACCCGAGCCGTGCAGCTGAGGCAGCGCGGGGGAGGGAGCCCGGACCTCCAGTGCCGCCGGGGCTGGGGTCCGGCCCCCGCCTCACCGGGAGCCCCGCCGCGGGCGCCCACCTTGAAGACGAGGCAGTCGTCCTTGTGCTCGGCATACATGGACGTCAGCCGGTACTGGTTCTCCCTGGTGATGTCCACCTGGTAGCCTGTCAGCGTGTAGCAGACCTTCCGGAACTCCTGGATCTTGGTCTGGAAGACCTCCTTGAGCCGCTGGTTTTTCAGCTCAGCGCTCTCCACCTGCTTCTTCAGCTCTGCGGGGAGAGAGGGGCGTGAGCTCACGGGCCTCGGACACGGCAGGGTGCGCGGGTCCGCGGTCGGTCGCTGACCCCAAGACGACAGGGAGGGACACCCGCCACAGGCCAGTGCCCGTGCTGTGAGCGCTCAGCCACCAAATGGAGAGGACGCGCCCGCCGGCGCCTGCCGCTTGTGGTAACAGCAGTGACCGGGGCCTGTTAAAAGCAGTGACTAAAGAAAAGGCGATGCTGACCACCAGCCCCCGCCCAGCTCTGCGCTCCGGGCCCACACCCGGCCCCGTTCCTTCCAAACAGCGTGGCTCTTGGCCGGCACTCAGGCACCGAGGCAGGGCCCATGCCAGGACGCGAAGGGCAGCGGGGGCAGGTGTGGTCCTGCCGCAGGCCGCAGTCTCAGGAGGGCTCGAAGGGGCGGCGCTGACGGGCGAGCGGATCGGCACTGCAGTCCTGGTGCCGACGCCCCACGTGGGTGACTGACGAAGGCTCCTAGTCCGCAGGGGCCAGCGTGGGGAGGAGGGGCGGGGCCCGGAGACAGAGGTCATTTGGGGATTCTGGGTCATGTTGTCCAGCGGGTCCTTTGCTGGCCGCCCAGAGACCACAGGCTCCGGCTGGCTCCCCGGGCAGGGCCCCGGCGGCGGGCCCCGCTGCCACGGTTCACGGCCGCACGGGGAGACGCCAGCAGTGAGAAGCCAACAGGAGGACACGGGGCGATGACCACGAGCCCTCACCCAAGGCGCCTGCCCCGCCACGGAACCTCGACTCGTCGCCTGCTAACCAGCGAGGCTGGCTCACTCAGACACAGACGCAGCCGTCCCCGAGGCCCGGGGCTCCCGGAGCTCCGTCCTGGAGCTGGACAGGGGGCCAGCGGCGGGGAGCCCTGTGGGCCGAGCCCCAGGACTCCCGCCACGACAGGACGGCGGTTCCTCGGCGCGGCCGCCCTCGTCCAGTCTGGCAGGGTTAAGAGGCGTCGCAGGCACAGAGCCGCCTTCAGGGGCTGCGGTGAGGGTGCCGTGCGGGTTTAGGCCCTGTGCACCGGCAGCGGGCACTCAGCCAGTCACGGGGCTGGGAGGCGGCGCAGGCGCCCGGCTGTACAAGCAGGGCCCGAGGCCGACCCCCGGCCCCCGCAGAGCCGCCCGACTCCAGGAGCACAGCCCCCCGGCCCCCCCGCACACCCCGGCGCGCATCAGGTGCTGAACACGCCCCCGGGGCCGCACTGCCTGTCGGTCTTGCGGGCGGCCCGGCATCGGCCACGTGGCTCTGAATGAGGAGTGTGCTGCTCCCGCTGGCCCCTGCACAGCACACGGAGGGGCAGTGCTTGGCGCCTGCCCACCTGGCCGTGCGCCCGGCCCTGCCCTGCCCCCCTTCGTCACCGGGCTGCGGAGGCCTGGCGGGCACTGCCGTTCTGTGCTGGGAGCCTCTTGGCCGGGGACGTGGGCGCGGAGCCCTCGACTGATGGACCGATCGGGTGGGGACCCCAGGAGGCCGCCGGAGTGCCGCCCCCAGGGCTGACCCAGAGCCGTGCCCCCGGGCAGGCCGCCGGCAGGGGAAACCCCCCTTCGCAGGGAGGACCCAGCGCCCACGCATCCGTGGCGGCATCTCACCCCGTCACAGGCTGCACGGCCGTGAACGGATCTCAGGTGTCCAACAGGGAAAACGACATTTCGGTCATAACTGCAGCCTGTCCCTGGGGAAGGGAACAGCCCGCTGCCCACCCCGAGTGCGGCCTGATCCGCGCTCGCGCCTCCTGCAGGTGGACGGGCTCGGGTCGGGAGGGCACGCCACATGCACTCCCCGGGAGCTTGTGCCTGGCCCGCGTGGCCCTTACGCCACAGGGCAGGCCTCATGTTGCCCTTTGATGGGAGAGAACGCAGCGGCTTGGAGGGGGCAGGTGCTCCGGGGGACGTGGCCTAGGGGAGGTCAAGGGGCGTGACTGTGCGCCTGGCCCAGGGCAGGCCAGAGGCGTGCAGCTTTCCCGCCTCAGCGACGCGAGGCAGGGCGGGCGCCGTGCGCAGTCACGCCGGCTGGGGTGCAGCACAGCTGGTGCTCCGAGCACCCCGCCACCCTTGCTCAGCCGCTCCCATAAATCTGGAGGAATAATTCCCGGGGTTGTTTGGATCAGATAAATAAGAGAGGGGCCCTCTGCCTTAGAGGCTGTGACTGTGAGGCAGCCTCTTCCTGGGGCCCCAGGGGCCAAGAGCCAGAGACCCTGAGAGTCACAGGAGGCCCGCTCTGCACCCACGCCGGTGACGACCACAGGCGGGCCCCCAGGGCCAGCAGAGCACACGGTGGCTGCCGGGCCTGCTGAGGGCTCCGCTCTGTGCCTGCCGGGACCTGGCCGCAAGTGCCTCAGGGCGGGCCTGCGGGCCGGTCAGCCTGGACCGGGCCGCCCCGTGAGCACCACAGCGGCAGCCGGCGCCCAGCCCGAACGCACTCCTCCGCCCCGCCTTGCCTGCCCTCGGAGTCCCCCCCTCCAGCCACACTGACCACAAGAAACTATGCGCAACCACGTCTGGGGTCTGTGCCAAGGCCTCCCCTCCCCGCGTGCCACCCCACCGCACCCTGGGTGTGCCCCGCGAGGAGCAGCCCCCGTGGAGGGCACCGGGAAGGAGAGTGCAGTGGGGTGGAGTGTGGGCGCGGCCTGTGCGGGCGGTGTGGCCGGGCTCCCGAGCTGCACCGCCTGCTGTGGATGGACCCGTGGCCCAGGCCCACCGGGTGCCTCCAGCCTCGCCCTCCACGGGACCCCACACTTGGCTCCCCCGGGGCTCGAGAGGCAGCACCGAGAGCTCCGTGGGCAGGATGCAGAACACAGATCAACCGACTGCACTGCACAGAGGCTGGCCGAGAAGCGTGCCCACCCCCCCCCGCCCAGGTAGGGTGTCAGGGTGGAGCGGTGTTTAAGGGCGTGCGCCTCCGGAGACCCGGTTCACAGCCGAAACTTGGGAACGGTGTTACCCCTGAGGGCAGGGAGAGCCAGCGAGAGGCAGGGGCGGGGCACCACTTCCGGGCCCGTCTGCAGGCAGGAGGGCGGGCACCAGGGTGCTGGTGGCAGAAAAGGCCTCTGTTCGCATGAGCCACAGGGGTCCCGAGCCTTCCGAGGACGCGCCCTCCTCTGAACTCTGCTCACCCCCCGCAGGTTAAGGTCCACACACAGCCACGACGGCAGTGAAACGCTTTGAAAAGACGCAGACGGCTGCTTAGGAGGGCGTCCACAGGGTGCGCTCGACCACGTCCCTCCTGTCCTCGGGCCCGGGCGGTGCCCATGCCCGAGCCAGGCCAGTGCAGTGGACCGTGGCCACTGGGCCGTGGGTGAAGGGCACGGGGTCTGACCCTGCGTGGACGCCTGCCGACAGCTGGCCAGCCCTGCCCGGTGGCTGCGTTCTGGCAGCCGACACACCTCCAGCACCACCATCGGCTCTGTGTGCCGGGCCCCGCCCCTCCCCCAGCCCCCTGCGCAGAGACCCCCAGCTCCCCGTCTGTGCGTGGGCCCCGCCCACATCTGAGCCCAGAGGACCAGGACTCACGGCAGGTGCCGTGCGGGCTCAGCCACCCGCGGGGAAGCTGCGCCTCTGCAGAGGGCGGCTCCGAGGGGGAGCCGAGCGCAGACTGCAGGGCAGGCCAGCGTGCGGGCGCAGGCCCGTGCTCTGGCCCCCACCCCCGGCCCCGCTCTGCCCCGTGTGGCGCCCGCCCTGCGTGAGGGCCCACACCCCCAGACAGCACCCCAGGCCCCCGGGCGGGGATGCTCCCCGCGGCCTTCGGGCGGCAGCGAGCCCTCCTATGTCCCCGCTGTGAGTCCCGCCTCTGGGAGAGACCTGTGCCGCGGCGTGTGGCGCAGTCACGCCGTTCACCCTGACACAACAGAGTATGCAAAGCTTTTCCACGGGAGCGCCTCTCCTGCAGGGCGCTGCGAGCTCGGGAGGGAGGCCCGGGTCTCCTGTCACCGCTCCGCCCGCAGTGCCCGCGGGGGCTGGCGGGATGGCGGCCGGTCCCCGTGAACCCGGGACCACAGCCCGCGAGCGGCGCTGTGGTCAGGCTGTCAGAGGTGAGCCCCGCTGCCACCTCTGGACGGGGCTCCCACCGCCCGAGACGCCGGCGGGAGGGGCGGCAGCGGGGGGCAGAGTTCTGGAGGGGAGACGCTTCTGGCCGAGGGGCAGGGGCTGGGGAGCAGCCGAGCAGGAGCACGTGGGGTCGGGGAGGAGACCGGGCTGCCCTGAGGGCCCGCACGCCTCCGAAAGCCCCAGGGGACACCCGCCCTCCTGGAGAGGAGGCGCAGGAGGCGGAGCTGAAGGGAGGGCTGTCCCCGCCGTCCAGGGCGCGCAGCCCTGGTGCGCCTGCCCTCTCGGCCACTCGCTTCCTGGGAAGCACATCTGGGCAGGGAAGGGGGTGGAAAGGAGGTCTTGGCAGCAACTCAGATGGCTGCGCCCCAGCCCGGCTGACCCGGGGCCCCACGCGGGTTTTCCGCCTGTGCTTGGCCACCCACCGTGCCGCCCAGGCAGGGGTGACATGCCAGGTGGAGCAGGCCCGAGGCTGCCGACTGCGGCCCCTGCCCACCATCCCTGCCGCTGGGCAGCCCTCCACCCGTCTCTGTCCAGTCCCAAAGGGGTGGCCCTCAGTCCTGGGCCTGGGAACTGGCCAACCACCCTGCCCACAAGGAACAGCCCAGTGGAGCCCGCCTCCTGCGCAGAAGCAAACGCCGGGGCCACCAGACACCGCGGGGAACACCTGTCATAAGACAGCTGAAAGCGGGTCAAGCAACAACCTGGAGGAGAAGCAGGCGTGAGAAACAAGGGGAGTGGCTGCACTGGACGCGGCTGGAGGCAGAGGAGAAAGGACGCGGAGCTCTAGTGCCGCCTCAGCACCTGCGGGGGGGCGTGAACAGCCAACAGAAGGGGCCCTGGAGCCCCAATCCAACACACACGGGTTCCACAGGCAGACGTTCCAGACTGTGGGAAGAAATCATTTCGAGGGATTCTACAAGAAAACCAGCGGAAGTGACGGCAGTGTCTCTGGGGTGAGCGGGTGCAGCCGGACAAGGCGGAGAGCTCCGTGGTTGAGAAAAAGGTACAAAACCCCGTACAACTGCCAACGAGCCGCGACCCGAACAGGCCAGCGGTTCTCAGCGGCGTCCCCAGAACAGGGGCAGGGCGGGGCCTGCCAGGCTGCCGAGGGAAGGAGCCGTGCCTGGAGTGGGAGCTCGGTCAAGCCTGCCCGTCCGAGGGCCGACGGGGGACGCGCTGGTGTGCGCAGGCCCCTCAGGGCGCTTCCCGTCCGTCTTTGGCCCCTGGGGGCTGCGTCCCACTCACAAAGACCCAGCAAAGACAGGAGTCCAGGAAAGGGGACCCAGCAGGGGGTCAGAAGGCACCTGCTCCGAGGGAAGGGGAGCCTGGGGTGAGCGCTGGGCATGTGGCCTTGGAGCACACAGTCCCCGTCGGGGCAGGGGACCACAGGGGACAGGAAGGACAGGGGACAGGGTCGGGGAGGATTCCGGAGGCGCTCGACCCGTGAGTAGAGAACCGGGACCTGAAAGAGCGAAGGCTGCGGGAAGCCTGGGAGACAGGAAGGGACCGCCGCGAGCGGGGCATGCTCCAGTGCCGGGGCGCGCGCCCCCGGCAGGGGAAAGCCGGAGCCTCCCGTCTGCTGAAAACAGACGCGCCGTGCTGGCCAGGCTGTGGGGGCGGGTTCTGCCTGTCCCCCCGAGCGACCGCCAGCGTGTGAGGGGGCCCCCCGCCCCGGCTGCCGGTCACGACTGCGGGCCTGCCGGGCTGGCATGCGGCCCCCGCGGCAGCTCCATGTAGGAACTGGAAGCAGCCTTTCAGGTTTTCCTCTGGGGACTCAGGACAGAGTCATTTTTCTTTCTGAAAATTGAATAAAAAACACTTAGCCAACACTGAGATATTTTGGGCTTTAAAAAAACAAGGACCAATACGCGCCCATTGGAGGCAGCGGCCCTCCGAGCCCAGGCTGAGCCGGGCGCGTCGGCAAGCCTGGTGCCCGGGTGCTCCAAGAGCAGCAGCTGGACCCCCCGGGGGTGGCTGCAGGAGGCGGGGGTCCAGGCTGCCCCGTGGGGGGGGTGCATTTTCCACTTTCCCGAGAGCCTGGACAAGGAGCTCCCAGCTCTGCCCCAGGCCAGGGGGCAGCCTGTGGGCCTCTTGGGCCGGCTCTCTGCCCGCCTGCCCGTCTCCGCACCACGGGCTCTGCGGCCGGCGAGGGTCCCGGGCAGAGGGGCCGGCTGGTGGCCCGCGGGGCAGGACTGTCCATGCCTGCCCACCCCAGGTACATGGAGCCCCCCCCCCATGGCCTCTGTCGCCCCGGCGCCCGCAGGCAGGCAGAAGGCCGGGGCCATGCTGGCTGGCAGTGTGGACTGAGCTAGCGTGGACCACGAGCGTCTGGGTGACAGTGTGGCTCAGCCGGGACACTGGTCACCCGCGTCTTCCCAGCACAGGCAGCAGAGGCTGCGCCGCTCTCAGGCCGCGTCTTGTGGCGTCCTGAGGTCCTGAAACTCCCCCCTGAGACTGGACGTGGGGTCGAGTGACAAAGCAGGGACGAGAGCCGGTGACAGCACCACGCTGCCGGCTGAGCCCCCGAGGACGGACCGTTGTCTATTACGAATGGCCCTGAAGCAGCAGCGGGCGGGGTGGGGCCACGGTGCCCGTGACAGGCGGGGGAACGTGCGGCTGGTGCCGGGAAGGCCTGGAGGAGAGACATGCCACAGGGACAACTCCCGCGGCCCGCCTGCAGAGCGCGGCCCCACACCTGAAGGGCACCAGGGACGAGAAACCAGTGTATTCTGAGCGGTCCCTGTGGGCCGGCGAAGGCTGGGAGGGGACTCGCCCGGGGCGGCCACGCGCCGGCTGCGCCTTGCCCTTCATACAGGCTAGATGCCCGACGAAGCGCCGGGGGTGCAGAGCCCGCGGCAGCACTGCCGGGCGCCTGCCTGGGCTGCATGTCCGCGTGGCTGGCCCGCTCCCGGGCCTCCAGGCCGGCGGCGGGGGCTGCGGATTCCGCTCGGGCCCAAGGCCGGGCTGCGCTTCCGCACTTCCAGGGTTGAATTATTCATGCCTTGTGACTCCTAAACTATTTCAGTTTTACATTTTTAAATATTTAATAATTAGGCATCAAGAATTCATGCTATTTTATTAGCAGCTGTGGGAGGTGGCACGTCAGGCCTGTGACTGCGGTCTGTGCCTGGGTCCCGGCCCGAGGTCCCCCGACGCCACGCGCGGGCGTCCTGCGGGGCGCCCCTCAGAGCCCGCCTTCCGCCCCAACCCCAAATGCAGGGAGGAGCCCCGCCCAGGCGGCCGGCAGCGCGCAGGGCACGGGGGCACGCCCCCAGCTGCCGGCTCCAGCGACAGGTGGGCCCGCCGTCCACGCGCCAGAGCCCCCCCGACGGGGACGGCACGGCCCGAAGTGCCTGGCGCTGCAGGCCCCTGAGCCGCAGTCTCCGTTACGAGCCCGCGCCCCCCACAGGGCTGGAAATTGCACGTTTTACACCAGAGAGAAGACACTCGCCCCGAAACGACATGCAGATGAGCAGCGTGCGTGCTTGCCGCCAAGCTGCCTGGCAGGCGCCGCCTGGGCGAGCTCCGTGCCGGCTTTCCAGAGGGGCATCTGTGTGATTAACGGCTCACTCCGCGAACAGCCTGTCACCTTGCACAAAAATGATCTGAAAAGACACCAGCAATTACAGCCCACCCGATTATGGGGTGGGAGAGCCCCGGGCTGACAGGCGGGCGCTGATGTGACATCATATTCCCAGGAAGGCTCCCTCCCCCACCACTGAGAACAGAGCAGCCGGAGCCCCAGGGGACGGCTACGCCTGGGTCTTACTGGGTGTCGGCCTCCCGGTCCTGCTGGCCCTTTCGGGAGTGACGGGCCAGCTGAGCCTCAGCACAAGGCCACGGCCTGCCCCTCATCTGGGCCTCTGACAAATGTGGGGACAGGCCCAGCCAAGGAGCAGAGAAGCCAGGCACAGCAGACAGGCTTTCAGGTGGGACAGGTCCCCCAGAGGCCCCAGGGCAGCGCAAGCACGGCCTGAGGGCCCGACCCTGCGCATGGGGCGCCGCCGGGCTCCCCAGAGTGGCGTCTTCGTGGAACTCACTACCTCTCTTATTTTCACTCAATTTTCTGCTGGGCTACCGGCCACTGCTTCCACGAGAGCAGGGACTGGCATACGCTGCCCGCTGCTGGCCCATGTGGAAGGATCCGGAGGTGCTCGTCCAGTGACGTGTGACCCAACTTGCGACCACCCTGTGATGCGGCACTACCTCCATCCCCACTGCGTGGACCGGGACACCGAGGACCAGAGTCAGGATCGGCGGGCCTGGGCGCGGGTCCGACCGCCGCCGAGCCACGCCGCCAGGGGAGAGGCGCTCAACGGCTGGCCACGCCTCAAACCCTGTGACGTGCCTGGGACCAGGCTGCCGGGCCCGTCTGCGGTACCTTCCTTCCTCACACGCCCCAGCAGGTGGACTGGGAGCCCAGCGGGCAGTGGGAGGCGCCTGTGGGCGCGGGCGGGCGTGGGCCGGGGGGCCGTGGCTCTGGGCCGCGCCGCGCGGGGGAGCACCGCCCGTTTCTGACATGGCTTCCAGAAGCCTGCCGCCCTGGAAGGAGCACTCCCTCTTGGAAGAGGAAGCCTTTTCAGAGCTCATCTTTTATTGACGGAGTCGTTTTTGAGTCAGTCTGTCTGCTTTTCTTGCAAGACAAGAGTTTTAACTCCTTTCTCCCTCCCTCCTCTGAGACAGGCAGTCTATTAAAACTGCGAATGCACGCGGCAGCCGCGGCCTGAAACACAGCGGCTCCTGCAGACGCAGCGGATGAAGGGAAGAGGACCCCGATTGGGTTCGGCAGCTGCAGCTGCCGATGGGGGAAGGGCCTGGGAGGGGGGGCCGAGGAAGGACGGAGGGGTGCTCGGGTCCGGGAGCCAGGCTCCCCGGAGGGCGGGGTGGGCAGCAGTGACGAAACTGAAGGACGCAGCACGCACGCTGGAGCCGGGGGGGTGGGGGACCAGCCATGGGGACGCTCTCGGGGGCGCCCGCATGTCATTGTCGGGGACGAACTGCAGCAAGGCCCCCGGCCCCTTGCTGGCCCGGACCGCAGCCCTGGTGTCCTGGGCTCCATCCTAGAGCCGCTCGCTAGTCCCAGCACACGCAGCCCCGTCCGCAGCTCTCAGCGGCCCCGCGAGGCCCAGCCTGACGACGCTGCACCCCCTGTGCACGGCCCTCCCCCCGCCAATGTCACGGCAGGACGCGTGAGGGAGGGGAGGGCCCGTGCTGTCCAGGCCGCGGCCTGTGTGCGTCCGGGGCCTGGCCACCTGCCTGGCCCTCCTGCCGCTCCGCGTGCTGCTCCCCGCCTGAGTCCCGGCCACCAGCGAGAGTCCGAGGGAGGGAGCTCCTATTCCAGCTGGGTGACACGTGACCAGAGTGCAGACCGGGGAGGCGGCACCCGCTCCTGGCGACCAGGACGTGGGACTGCTCCCTCTGCCAACAGGCAGCCTGCAGGCGTGAGCAGCTCGGGGCAGCTGGGATGGCCCCGGCGGGCCCGACGTCGCCACAAGGGGGGCGGCAGGCGCGAAGGTGCCTGGCTCCTGGCTCGCAGCACGGGGCCCCGAGCCAAGGGACGGGGCCGTCTCTGCAAGTCCGACGCGCCAGGGAGGGGCCCCCGGGGCCTCTGGGAGGAGGGGACTTGTCACAGCAGCCGTGGGAAGCTGACACTGTCCCCCTGGATTTCCAGACCCGCCCACCCCACCGTGGGAAGCAGCGGCGTGCGGCCCAGACCCTGGGCCAGGACGGGGCATGCTATGCGCCTGTGTCACCCAGGCTGAGAGGATGTGGACAGAGGTCAGAGCCCCAGGCCCAGGGGAAGCTGCCCTCCCATGAGGGGACACAGACACAGCTGCACCGAAGACGACGGCCGTCCTCCGAAAGGCAGCCGGCACCACGGAGGGCGGGGAGCGGGGCGGGGCGGCCACCCGCTGGGGAGGGACAGCAGGGGCTGGACCGCGAGGCCGCAGGGCTCCTGTCCTCAAGGCACAAGAGTCTGCACCCAAACTTGCACTATAAACAGATTTTCAAAAATCAGCAAAGAGCGTCAACAGGAAAAGCCTTCCGCTGGGCACGATGGCAGCGGCCGAGCCTCTAACGGCTGGAGGCCGGCGAGCGCCCCGGCCGCCCCGGCCACCCTGGCCGCCGGCAGCGCGTCGCGTGGCGCGGGCTCCCCAGGCCAAAGCTTCTGGGGGAGCCAGGGCATGGCCACGCCGTGGTGAGCACAGCGTTCTCAGGACAGGCGAAGCACCGAGCACAGAAGGAAACCTCATCAAAACGAAACACCTTTGCTTATCAAAGAACAAACAGCTGGTTCCAAAAACAGGCACGCAGCGTTCACAGACAGTTCACCGAAGGTGAGCGGATGGCAAGTAAGTGCATGGAGATCTGCTTGGTGGCACCAGGCACTAGGGAAGGGCGGCCGCAGGAAGACGCCACTGCACAGCCAGGTCAGCTGTGAACGCAGGATGGTGCCGCCACTTTGGAAAACAACGTGGCAGCTTGTTAAAAACTCAAACGTGAATCTGCCACACAACCCGGTAATTCCATTCATACCAAGAGAAGCATAACCCTGCTCCACACAAAGACTTGCATCCGAATGTTCACAGCGGTGCTACTCACAACAGCCAAAGAGGGTCCACCAGCAAAGTGCTGTGTATCCCGTGAACCATCACCCAGGAACACAAATGAAGACCGACACGCTCCAACATGGGGGAACCTCAAAGCAGACGCAAAGGCCCGTGCGCTGCGTGACCCCCTCATGTGACGTGTCCGGAGGAGACACCCGCAGGGACAAGGCAGACAGCGGCTGGGAGGCTGTGTGTGGGGACAGGGGCGACAGAGATGTTCTGAGAGCACACTGGGGACGGTCGCAAAACACTGCGTATTTGCTGAACACCACTGCGCACCTGACGCAGGTGGGAGTCGGGAGTCTACTTGGTTTTTCAAAAAAGACGACGAGAGCAGTTTAAGGTTCACAGCAAACGCGAGGGGAGGTGCGGAGCCCCCACGTCCCTCCTGCCCCCGCGCAGCCTCCCCGCCAGAGTGGGACGTTCGACAGGACGAGGGGCCCGCGCTGCGAGCCCGTCACCGGCGCCCACCGCCCACGTCAGGCTCCTGGGGCGGGGCGCGTCCTGTGGGCTTGGGCCGGGGTGCAGCGATGTCGCGTGCCCGCCACGACAGGGTCGCTCAGGGCGGCCTCACTGCCTGAAGAACCCTCTGTGCTCCCGTCTGTCCCACCCGCGAAACTCCTGGTCCCCCGATCTTTCCACGGCCCCCACAGTTTCACCTTTCCCAGAATGTCCCAGCGGGGGGATCGTGCAGCACATAGCTTTGTCAGAGTGGCTTCCGTCACTTCCCGATGGGCACCCGAGGTCTCTCCATGTCTTTTCATGGCGGACAGCTCATTTCTTGTCTATCACTGAGCAGTGTCCCCCCACCGTCTGCATGGACCACCGTTTGTGTGTCCGTCGCCTGCTGAAGGACGGACGACCCCGCGGCTTCCAGTCTTGGCGACCATGAATAAAGCTGCTGCAAACATCCGTGGGCAGGTGTCTGCGGGGATGTAAGTTTTCAACTAGCTGGATCCTACGCTCAGAGTATGTTTCACTACATGAGAAACCACCACACTGCCCTCCACAGGGGCTGCGGTGTCTGCAACGCCCCCGCCCCCGCAGCGAGCGAGGCTCCAGCAGCTCCGAGGCCCCGGCCCTGCCAGCGTCCGTGCTCCGGGCTCTGGTCGTTCCGACAGGCGTGTGGTGGTGTCTCGTTGTTTTGGGAGTTCAGTTTGGAGCACACTAACTCTGTGGTGCCCCAGAGACATGCAGGGGGAGGGTCCGGGAGGGGGCTAGGAGCCTGACAGAAAGAAGCGCGGAGACCCCACTGACCGGCAGATGCCCGCGGGGCTCCCTGCGCCGCCGGCGGGGCGCTGAGGCAGCCCCATTTCCCCAACGCTGTTGCCGGCCTGCTGCTGGCTCTCCTGCAGACAGCCCTGGCCAGGCCACGGGCTCTCTCCCACCCTGTCCCCGAAGCAGTGGAGAGAAAGGCTGGGGAGGGAGGTGGAGAGTGGGCTAGTGCCCACACTAGAGCGGGCCCTACCCTGCAGGTAGAGCCAAGGCGGAGGTGGGCCTGGGACCTGGCGGAGGAGAGTCACGGGGGCAGGGCCACCCGGGCATTTGTGCACAGGGAGCAGGGTCAGCAGCAGGGGCCAGCAGGCGGCCGACCGGCCGACCGGGCTCCCTGTCCCACCCGCCTGCAAACCCAGGGATTAGGGTACAGCTCCAGCCAGACACCCAGCTGCTGGTGCTGTCCTTTACCCCCTGAAGCAGAGGACAGACAAACAGCGGGAAGGGCGCAGCCAGGACGCACGGAGGGTAAGTGGCGCCCGCTTTCAGCAAAGCCCGGCCCGGAAGCCGCCCAGAGGGCGGGGCGCTCTCCCCCGGCGGACGGCGAGGCGGATGGTCTGCCTGCCTGCGGCCCGCCGGGGACAACGCCCAGGCCGCACACACCAGGGGCCCGCCTCGCGCTGCTGGCCTTGCCTGAGCCACAGGGACTCGGCCGGCCGCGGCGGTCGGCCGCCAGGCCTGGGGCGGTGCGGAGACGCAGGAGCGCCGCCCCCTCCCGCCTGCGGTCCGCGATGACCTGAGGACGCGCAGCAGCTCTGGCCGCCCCCGCGCCCCCCGCCCCCCCCGCACGCGCCCTGCCAGCGGGACAGGGGCCTCCCCCAGCGGCCGCGCTGGGCCCGGCTCCGCGGACGGCCCCATTTCTCAGAAGGTCAGAGGGTACGAGCCCTGCCCAGGCTGCCGGGGGGCAGGCGATGAGCGGGACTAGGTGTCCAGGTCCTTGGACCCTCGGGCCGCCTGTGACTTCCCCTGAAGACCAGTGACTGTGCCCTGCAGGGCGCTGTCGGCTGGCTCGCCCCTTCCTCCGGCTGCGACTGCCTGCGACAGCGGACGCCTCCGTCCCGCGTGGGCCGCACCGGGGACCGTGTCAGGCGCAGCCCCCCGCCAGCAGAGGGTCTGCGTGAGAGACTGGCCCCCGGCGGGTCCAGACCCAGGGCTGATGAAGAGGGCACCTGCCACTGTGACTGCATCTGAGCGCACCCCCCGTCCCCCCACCCCTCCGCCGCACGGGCCCTGGTGATCAGTCTGCTGTCAGAGCTGAGGGCACTGGGGCCGCACAGCGGGCCACAGAGCACAGCCCTGGGAGCCTGCCCGCTGGGCCCGCAGCACTGCGCCCGGGCTCCGCGGGCTCCGCAGGCCCTGCCACCGGACCTGAAGTTCACTCAACAGCCCAAAGAGTTCACGAGAACGCAGGAGCAGCAGACCCGGGGGACTCACGGTGCAGGGGACAGTGTGGACCCTTTCCCTGGCCCTGGAGGTAAGAGGAGGCCACCCCCTCTCCCCGGCAGCACGTGACGGGAAGGTGGCTGGGGCCTGAGCCCTATGGCAGGCGGCGGCCCCGGGGCGGCGGGGGGCGGCTCGCAGACCAAGCCCCTGCAGCGGTCCCACGCGTCCGGAGAAGCGCCCTGCCGGGCGAGCCTGTGCCCGGGACTCCACCCTCGCAGGGCCCGTCCTCCCTCCCTCGCCGGACGCGCAGACAGAGCGAAGCAGGAAATGCACCTACCAAGGAAGACAAAAAACCTTAATGGCCTTTTCTTGAAATTGACAAAGTAATTCTAAAAATTCATTTAGAACAGTAAACAGGTAAGAAAATCTTTCAATTAAAAAAAAAGTAACGCTCTACCAGATACTAAAACACTTTACAGTTAAAATTACTAAAAATATAGCACAGATAAGTGAAATTAAAAACCCAGGAAACATGAATACAGATCCAATGTAATAAAGATAAGGACACTTTATAAATTACCGGGCCAGAAAGGCTTGGCTGATAAATGGTACCAGGCAGGCTGCTTATGGTCCAGGAGACGGCTGGTCTGCATTTGACCTTGTGCCACAATATCAAAATAAGTTCTGAGTAGATGAAATCTTTGAATAGTTTTTAAAAAAAGCCAAAAAATTCCAAAGAAAACAGAATTATTAATCAAATCACTAAAGAACTTTCTAAGCTTAAAAGTAATAGAATTAATGGATTAATTTCCAAAAAATGTTAAAGCTTTCTACAAGGAGAAATCATAGGCAAAAATGGGAAGTTAAGCTTCTACACAAACTGAAGAGATAAAGGACCTCTGGCCCTGAGAGAGCAATTCTGAAGAAAGGAAACACAGTATTCTTCCTCAGGAACAGTCAGAAAAAAATGCATGTTAAAACAAAGCACTATTTTTAATATTTTAAAAAACCATGCAGTGAAACGGGCAGTTTTTGGCGCCCAGTCTGCACGGGTCGGCAGGGAGGACAGCCGCCGCCAGCGCCCTGGACAGTCCGGCCTCTGCCGCGTGCCGAGGCGCCCCGGCCCGCGCCTGCAACCGCCGGCCTGTCCTCGGGCGTGCGTTCTGGCCCCTTCCAGGATGCCTGGCAACGTGGAGCCGTGGGACCGGCTCCCCGCTCCAGGAGTAGGGCGCAGAGGTCCCCCCGTAGCTGGGCACACAGGCAGGCAATGGTGCCGCCGAGGGGAACCCGCTGGAGGGGCACCAGCTTGCTTGTCCGCTCGCCCGTCCGAGGACACTGGGCCGCCAGCAGCTACGGGGCCGAGTGACGCCGCTGTAACGAGCCACGAGCTCCTCTCGGGAGAAGATGGAAACGTAAATCCAACCCTGTCTTCCGCGGAAGGCGCAGGCTAACCCTGGAGAGAGCGCGCGGCCAGCCGGCCGCAGACCAGGAAGGGGGCAGGCCACAGGTGACCGAGGAGCCCGGAGCTGCAGCGTCGCCGGCCCCGACGTGGGCTCCCTGCTCCCACCGCGGTGAGCGCGAGGGCCGAAGCGGTGGCCCGTGAACGCGTGTGTCCTCATGGACCCGCGCCTCCTCGGGCTCCCTGCCTCCGTGCCTCGTGGCTTCCAGGACACCGGTCTGTGTCCAGGACTTGCACTCCAGGGAGACTGAGTAGAAAGGTTATCATGCTTTTCATTTCCGTGTCCGTTTGTCTGCTGCTGGCATGTAACAGGTGATATGCATGCACACTATACGCACACACGTGCATCCCCATGTCATACACAGTGAGTTCAGCAAGGGTGCAAGACTCAAGATCAACACAGAAAAATCAATGCCGAACGCTGTAGTTTTTGTTTCAATGCCTTGCGGTCGTCTATATGAACCGCTGCGTTCCTTCCTCTCCACGCCCTGTGCCTTTGCTCTCCTGCTGCCTGACCAGGGCTCCCAGTGCGTTCAACAGGGGCGGGGGTGGGGAGCGAACGTCTCATCTCCCGGGAAAAGCGCTGTCTCTCCTCAACAGGTCCGAAGGCAGTCGGAGGTGTCCGTGGGTGCTGTTCATCGGGCTGAGGAAGTGCCTGCTGTTCCTAGCTTGCTGAGAGCTTCTGTGGGCGCTGAATTTCCTTCACTCCTTTGCTCCATCCACTGATTCAATCAGGACGATGCGGCTGGCTGGATCACTGAGCCGGGCTGGTATTCCTGGGATAAACACAAAAATAATCCCTACAGGCTTGGCTTTGCTGTCTTGCCATCGATTGTGAAACCAGGGCAGCATCTGCCTCATCGATGAGCTGCAAAGCCCCCCTTTGAGCTCTGGAAAGCGGCTACGGAGCTGGCCCGTCGTGCCCCTCCCGCGTCCGGCAGGGCGCACCAGAGAGGACGTCCAGGCCACAGAGTCCCAGCGGGAGGCTTCCGGGTGCGGGCCCATCAGGCAACAGCTGTGAGATGCGAAGTCTGGGGAATCTCGCAGCTGGCGGCCTGTTCCCTGCATTTGCTGTTGTTGGTTTGGACTCCGGCAGCACCCAGCCTGGGTCAAAGGCTCCTGACCCCTGGGCACAGTGTCGAGAGAAGCCCTCACTTCTGGCCCGAGAAAGGATGAGGAGAAATTGCGCCTTTCGTCTCTTTTCCATCCTCTTCGGTCCTGGCACCTGGGCAATCCCAGCGGTGCGGCTGGTCCAGTGTCCAGAGCCTGGGGAGGACCCTTCTCTCTGACCCGCGGTGCTGCGGCCGCAGAGCGGGGCGCGTCCTGGGAGGCGGGGGCAGTTGCGGGGAAGGCACTGCCAGCAGGGTGAGGAAACCCTGGGTTCCTGGCCAGAGGTCTGTGAGAGGTCCTCCGGGCATGGAAAACGTCAAGAGCCCAGGCAGAGGGAATTCTGGGGGACGCACCCACACAGCGACGGGCACACCCCTAAACGCCCCTCCCAGCTGCACGTGGGGGCATCTGACCCCAAACAGCGTGCCAAGGGCTGTGGGGACTGGACTGTGGGCCAGGTGCTGCCTGGCACCCAGGCGCACCGAGGGCGGTCCCACCGGGTGATGCCAAGCGCAGCGAAGGCTTCGACGCAGCCGACGGCAGCAGCGCAGCCTTTGGGAGGCGGCGGGGACTGCTGGCCGAGATGGGCCGGCCCATGGATGAGCCTTCTCCATGCAATTTCAGACAGACCCGCAAGCTCACGGCGCGACCGCCGCAGTCGCCAGAACACCACCACCATCAGCCACACAGGAAGAACCAGGGAAGCAAACCTGTTAGGAAACCACAGCCAAGAGGCCCCAAGCCTGGGGTGACCGAGACGCGCGGCTTTCTGATGCTCTGAGAAGAGAGCGACCGCACAGCGTGCGCTTAGCTTGTCCCTGTGGGTCCCTGTCTCGCAGAGGGCAGAGGAGGGGCGCTCGCCCTGGAGGCGGGGGACCCCGCATAGGCCCCGCCCCTCGCCACAGCTGCAGTCACGCACCTCAGCCACACCCACAGAGACCACGTTGCGCGTGTCTGAGCCGCGCTCTGTCCCCTCCACGACGCACTTACAGTGCAGTTTTCCACAACCGCGGCCCTTCCCTCAGAGGGAAATCACATGAATGACCACGCGTGGCCGACTCCTCAGCAACCACAGGGGCGGACGGTGCAGGAACTACATCGGTTTGAAAGTGTCGCAAGAAAAGACCTGCTGACCCAGAACCCCAGGCCCGGCGAGGAGGCCCTTCAGGGATGAGGGCAAGCGGACGGCGCTGCCAGAGACAGAAGGCCGACTGGAAGGGGGCGGGGCGGCGGCGGGGGGCCCTCCCCGAGGCTCCGCGGGGCGGTGGGCGTCTACCTGTCCCGGTGAGAGCCACTGCCCGGCTTGTCCTCTCCTGCTCCTTCAAGCACGTGCACAGTCAGAAGTACGCGTGACGCTTCTATGGCGGGATTTTCAAGACCTCTGTCCTGCTACGTGGGGTGGGGTGTGGCAAGGAACCTGCGTCATGATAAGATCTTATCGGTCGAACCAGTAGAATATTAATTACAAATGCACTCTGAAAAGTCAAGTATGCACACTGTAATCCCTAGAGAAGACTCTTTAAAAAGTATCTAAAGAGATATAATAAAAAACAAGAGAATTCAAAGTGCAATACCAAAAAAGGTTTGAATAATCTGAAAATAGTTTTTGAAAAGGGAAAGCGGAAATTAAATACAAACAGGGCACACAAAACTAGCCTAATAGTAGGCCTAAATCCAAATGTATTAAAAATTACATGAAAATAAAAGGTCTAAAACACCCCTACAGAATGCACGTTCCTAGCAGGGGCACATGGAGCGCTCCCTATGGGCACTCGTGGCCTTGGCCATAAACGTGAAGAGACCAAAATTACAGAAAGTAGGTTCTTTGAATATAATAGAATTCATGAGAAATCAGTAACAAGAAGCTACCTGGAAAATCCACAAACACTTGAAAATTAGAAACACATGTTTAAATAATGTGTATTTCACAGAGGTAATCTCAAAACTTTCTGAGGTGAACAAAAATGAAAATAAAACGCATCTACATTTGTGGGATGCAGCTAAAGTAGCACCCAGGTGGGAATTTATAGCACGGCACACTTACATCAGAAAACAAAGCAGATCTCACACTCAGCCATCTATCCTCCCACCTAAGAAACTAGAAAATGATCAAGGTAAAGCCAAAGCAAGGAGAAGAAAGGAAATAACAAGAAAAAGAGCAAACATCAGTAAAATTGAAAACAGAATGGCAATACTGAAAAAGCAATGAGACCAAAAGGTAGGTCTTGGAAAAGACTGCTGAAATAGATAAATCTTCAACAAAGCGGACAAAAAAAATAAAAAATAAAAAAAAAAGCAAAGACACAAACTGCCAAAATCAGGAAGAAAAAAAGGGTATTGATAGGCTCAGAAGAGACTATAAAATGAATACAAGAATAGTACAAGTAAGTCTATCCCACACATTTAACAATTTAAGCATAAAGGACCAATTCCTCAAAAACATACAAACTACCAGGATTCACCCAAGATAAAAGATAAGTCGATATTCCTGTTTTCTTAGCCCAGTCGGGCTATTGCGACAAAATACCTCAGACTGGGTGGCTTACGAACAACAGACATTTATTTCCCACCGTTCTGGTGGCTGGAAGACAAGACCAAGGAGCCAACAGTGTACGTGTCCGGGGAGGACCGTCTTCCTGGTACACAGCCGTGTCCTCACATGGCTGAAGGGCAAGGGTGCTCTGCGGGCCCCCGTCCAAAGGCTGTGGATCCCACGGGTAGGGCTCTGCCGCACGGCCCATCCCCTCCCAAAGGCCCCGTCTCCTCACCCGCTTCCCTGGGGGTTAGGTTTGCACGCGTGAGTGCGGGGGAACACCCGCTTCCAGCCCACTGCACCGGCCAGTTACTAAAAGTCTCCCGCAGCCCTTGTTGGCAGGCCCAGTGGGTTTCCCTAGGGAATTCCACAGACTATTTAGAGAAGAAACAAATCCAACTACGCCAACCTCCTCCTGAAGCAGGAGGAACACTTTCCCACTGACTCCACTCGTTACGCTCCCCTTGAATCAGACCAGGGCAGGACAAGGCAACTACAGACCGCGGCGAGCACAGACAGACAGTACTGACTCTCGTCAGCACGTGAGATCCAGCCACACACAAAAAGACAAATGTCCCCAAGTCACGGGGACTTTAATCCAGGAATGCAAAGCTGGCTCAATACTGAAAATTCTCACAAACAACCCACTACCCTGAGTCTAAGAAAGGAAAATTATGGATCACGTCAGTTGATGCAGGGAAAGCATCTGACCAAATCCAGCTTTCACGATCCAAACGTTCCCCAAACAGAAGAGAAGGGAACTTCCTGACCGTGATGAAGGCACACCCGCAAATCATCTACAGCGGCCAGCACCCCGCACAGCGAGGGCGGCGCGCGGTCGCCTGAGGTCAGGGGCAGCCACGAGGCCGCTCTCACCCGCCCTGCGGAGCCTGGCCCCGGAGCCCCGGACAAGACAGGACGGCAGGAGTATGAAACACAAGGCGTGGGTTTAGAAGAACGCCTAGAACGGTCCTTATTCGCAGATGCCAGGATTACCGCGGATAAAACCCAACCGCAGAGGTCGCCAGGACGCACAGCGAGTGCAGCAAGGTCACGGGGCATGAGGCAACACACCACCATGTTCTATAGCTGAGCAAACACTAACGGAAGCAGTGAGAGCAAAACCTTAAATAATTCCAAAAGTAAAAATGAAGAAGCAATGAAACACGTACGTCTCTAACAAAACATGGGGATGTGTGTGCTGCAAATCACAAAACGCTGATAAAAGAAAGGAAAACCTGAGTCAATGGTGGCGAAGACTGTGTTTTGGACTGGAAGGCTCAGCCCATTCGAGGCATGGACTCTCCTCAAGTTCATCTAGAGATTTCATGGAATTCCTATAAAGGCCTCAGCAGGGTCTTGTAGACATAGATCAGCTAGATTCTAAAATTTGTATGGAAGACAGTAGAACAGGAACTGCCAAGACAAGTCTGAGAAGGAAGCATAAAGGTGGAAGCATTATATGATTGATCTGCAGACTTCCCATGAAGCCACAGGACACAGCTGTGTGCGTCAGCGAAGGAGCAGGCGCTTGGCTCAACGGAGCCAAGAGCAGGTGCGGAAACAGACCTCACTGACTGGTTGGTTGACGTGAGTTAACTAATGGAAGTGCGAGTGTTTCCAACAAATGACGTTGGAACCATTGGACACTCCTCTGAAAAACCCAGAAAGAAAGAAAAAAAGAGGAAAAAGGTACCTCAACAAAAATCTCACGTTGTATGCAAAAATTAAATGAGTGGATTACAGATGTAAATGTAAAACTAATAAACTTTTATTACAGGGGTCCTCAAACCTGTACAAAGCTTGCCTGTCCCAACACCCCGCCGCCCCACCCTCGGTGCCAAAAAGATCGGGGACCACGTGCTAGTAGGAAATACTAATAAAAGGACCCCGGCCTCGGGCAGGCCGGGCTCCAAGCACTGGCTCCAGGAGGAAAGCCCGGCACCCCGGCGCACCGGCACGGAAGAGCGCGCCCAGTCAGGGCCTGGACAGGCACTGGCACGTGTGCTGCCCTGGAGGACGCAGGAAGGCCGAGGGCAGCAGAAGGCGGCCAGCACCTTGAAACGTCAGGAAGACCCCCCTGCACACACTGGAGTGACGAGACACAAGCGGAGCCGCCCGGCTGGCGCCCGAGCGCCATGCGCGCAGCGCAATGTGCAATGTGTCCGCTCAGTGCAGAGCTGAATGAACTTTCACCGCACGACCGGCAGCCCCTCCCTGGGCGGTGACCGCCAGCACGCTGGCACAGGACCCTGCCCCGCCTTCCCGTCTAGGGTGCTCAGCATTTGGCAGCGGTGTACCTGGGTGTGTCTGACCTGCCTTCCGTGGGCTCAGGTTCGAAGCCTATGCACTGTTTCAAGTCCAGCCCACATGTGCACCGAGCGGTGCTGTCTGGCCCCAGGCTGCTGACCGTAGGTACCCACCCAGTCTGAGACCCCTGGCTGTCGCCATCTTTGAGCTTCTGAAATTACTTTTCCCTTCCCTACAGGGAAGGCGCTAGTGCCCAGGCCACTTGAGCTCGGGGTCCAGACTCCCAGTGCCATCGGGAAGCAGGGACAACTCACGGGAGCAGGGTGCCGAGGACGGCTGGAGGCGGCCAGCAGCCCGGCCTCAGCCCCCCTGCCCACCGCCCCGCAGGCCCTCGGGAGGCTTCCCCGCCCTGAGAGGTGCCTCCGAGCGCAGGGCAGGGCTGCTCCTTCCTGTAGGCTTGAGAGGGGCAGGAGGGCACTTCGCCTGCCCCCAAAGGCTCAGAGTCCCCGGGCCCAGCTCCTGCGCTGAGCCCAGCCCCATGGGACTGGGACGCCTACCCTGAACCCCAGGCAGCTGGAGCGCACACTGCCCAGCACGGCCTGCCTGTGCCACCGGGCACCGGGCACGGGCCGCAGGGAGCCTCAGCGCCGGCGCGTCTGACCCAGGGCGGGAACCTCCCGCCGAGGGCGTGCCAGCCCGGGAGCGCCTGCTGCAGCAAGGCTGCCGGCCCCTGTCCGAGGCCCCCGCTGGGCACGTTGGATCGCCTGCGAAGTGTCGCTGTGACAGGATTAAATTACGTCACTGTCAAGGCACTGCCTCATCGAGCCACTGTCAATAACCTGTGGCCCAGCCTGTCCGAGGCATGAGGCAGCGGTGGAGGGTGAGGTTTCAGGCTCCTGTCAATGTGGGGGCCAAACCCTCAGTTAGGAAGGTTTAGCAAAAGATCCAGAAAACCCTCCTGCTGAGCTTTCCTGCCTGACCTTGAATGCAGGCAGAAGCAGGGGAGGGCGGTGGCTGCCCCCCCGCCCCCGCCCCCGCCGCCCCGCGCCGCCCGCCTGCCGGTGCCGAACCTGGACGCACCACGACCCTGCCCAGCGCAGCCGCCGCCCTCGGGGCGGCACCCTGGGCGGCACCCGCCGTCTCCACCCCCACGCCTGCCCCACGCCCTGTGCACAGCGACGGGGACCGGCGGGGCCATCGTGTCCCTGCGGGGGAACTGGCCCCGTTTTCACGTGGTCCCCTGTGCCGGCTCCCACATCACCCGTGCCCCTCAGCCCGGGGCTAAGCCACAGCAAGCCCTGCGGCTCCAGGCAGCAGCTGTCGGCGCCTGCGGGTCTGGCGGGGCCTTCGAGGGCTGGCGAGGAGGGTGGACTGGGTGGACTGGGAGAGGCACCTGCTGGCCGTCAGCAGGCCCTGCAGTCCTGCTCTCCGGGACATGCCTGGCTCCCAGGAACTCTGGTCAAAGGCCACAAGTGCGCAGGCTTCTACAATTGCATGGGTATCACAGGTCACAGCCCCGGAGACAGACATGGAGCCCCAGGGGAAGGCCACTCTGCTGACAACTCGGAGCCTGGCAGGCACGAGCAAACAAGCGGCCTCCCAGCAGCCAGCACTGTGTCGCCACGCTCGGCCCGCACCAGCGACCAGCGCGCAATGCAGGCAGGCACGACTCCCTGCCTACCCGGGTGCCCAGGGCCTTCTACATGGGGCCTGGCTGTCCCCACATGCTCCCTGCGGGGGCACGGCTGCGGGGACCCTCCTCACGGGCTGCCCTGAGCCCCAAGCAGGCAGCGCCCTGGCACCCTCCCGCGGAGAGGCTGCAGGCACCCCTCTTGCACCAGGTTCCTGTAGGACACATTGGGTACAGTGACTCTGAAAAATAGGGACCCCAAGGACCCCCTCCTTTGCGCCAATGGACGCCCCCTGCACATTCTGAGTGATGTTCTGAGGGCAGGGCTTGGCGGCTGTGAGGCCTTCCCCTTCCCGGGGGCGGCGAGTGCTGGGTCCGGGGGCCACTGCCTGCCTCATCAGAGAGCGCGACGCAGCGGGTGGCGGCTGCTGGGCCTCTGCGCCAAGGCCCCGAGGCCTGTGCCGAGTGCTCAGGCCCGTGAAAGGGCCTGTTTCTGCGGAGTTCTTGGTCACTCATGATTAATGGGCCCGGATAAACCAACAGATGGTTTCTGGGGTCTCAGAAGACTGTGTGTGGCCAGTGGCTTCTCCTCTGCGGCCTGAGGTCCTTCCTGCTGCCCAGCCCCTCCCGTGGCCTGGCGCCGGCACTGGGTGGACAGACGAACAGACGGACGCCCGAGCCGTCCCACTGGCTACCGAGGATGGGGAGGGTCCTACCTGTCACCTCCTTGGACGAGGGCAGACACGAGGCCTCCAGGTCGGCTGGCACGGGGCCGCCTCGCTCCAGGGCGCTCACCAGCTTCCGCAGCCGCTCACACTCCTCCCGTAGCCGGGCCTGGTCCTGGCGGAGGCCCTGCCGCGCCTCGCTGGCCGGGTTCATGCTCAGGTGCAGCACCTTGGTCTTGCTCTGGTCGTAGTCGCCCTGCAGGGCACAGGGCGGGGGCGGGGGGCTCAGCGCCAGGGCGGAGGAGGCCGACGGCGAGAAGCAGGGGCGCTCTTGGGGGACCAACGCGGAGCGCGAGCCAGGGCCCTCGGGGGCGGCTCCGGCGCAGCCCGACCCCCAGCCGCCTCCGGCCACGTGTGGGTCCCGTCCCTGAGCCAGGGCGCCGTCGCACACCTGCAGGGAACGGCGACGACCAGGCCCCCCCAACACACCGTTGCGACACTGTAGATCCTTGGCACACGAGTCCCCTCTCCTAGTTCTAACTACCAGGTGTGACAACGCTGCGATGGAAACATCCTACCGGCAAAGGGTCTAATGACCAGGGCCCCTGACAGCCTGCAAGGCTGCCCCTGGCAGGCCTCCCTCCGCCTCAGCCCACAGTCTTTTAAGATGAGGGCCCACGGATTAAAAATACAACCAGCCACAGAAGAAAGAAGACCCTGCCCCCCACGCAGGCCCCTCAGTGACGGGCGCAGCGCTCTGGCAGCTTGGCACCACTCAAACCAGTGCTGACGCGTGTCTTCACGTTGTGTTCCTTCTCCCCAACGCCCTTGGTCTGTTCTGGGATCCCACGTGACTTTGAGTCCAGCCTCTTCGAGCTCCTCGGGCTGGGACAGTTTCTGAGGCTTCCCTCATTGCAGACGACCTTGACTGTGAAGGACTTATGCTCAGGTGCTTTGGAGGACGTCCCTCTCCTGGGCTCTGTCCGGTGCTCTCGCCCGGATTAGCTGGGGTTGTGGGACTGGGGAGGGACCCGCCCCACGTCACTCGGAGGGCACAGCTCCCAACGACACAGCACTGCGCACGCCGGCCCGGACCCAGGTGCCCGTATGCTCAGGACACATTCCCCGGTCCGGGCCTGGCCCTCTGCCCCCAACGACCAGCAGGCCCGCCCTGCCCCGCAGGCTCCCGGGCCTCACGCGGCCTGATGCCACCAGCTCCCAGCCTGTGCGCCTCACTGAGCTGACCGCCTCCCTGCTGCCGGCTGCCCGGGGCCCTACCCGGGCACCGCCGCATGTTACCGGCATTCCCTGCAGACCTGTCCACTGCCCCACGGAGGCCGAGCGCGCCTCAAGTTAGAGACGCTGTCCCACCCCCACGGGGTCAGGGCAGTGTCGCCCTGGCCCCTCGTTGGCCCTGAGCAGCGGCTGGGGCACAAGGGCTCTGGGTGGAGAAGCGAGGGATGAGGGAGAAGACCTGCTGAGGCTTCTCAGCAGGGACGCTCCTGCCGAGCAACACAGGAGCCACGGCAGAATCAGCCTCTGCGCGCTCCGCCTGTCCCATGCGGCGCTGCGGCGCCGAGCCTGACCCCGCCGTGAAGACCAGGACGAGAAGGCCGCGGAGGCAGGAGCCTGGCTTGGATGCGGCGGGGGGTGGCGGGGGGTGGCGGGAGGGCTTCCCCTCCCGAACCACAGGTTGGGCACAGGATGGGGCGCAGGGTGGCCAAGCACAGCCATCAGCCAAGTCTCCAGACTGCCCCCAAACACTGCTGGCGGGAGCAAGTGGCATCACCCAGTCTGCGGGCCCCGGGTCTGGGAGAGGGGACTCCACGATCCGGCCAGCCCTGCAGTCAGGCCGTGAGGGCATCCCATGCCCCGTGAGCGCAGCCTGTGGCAGATCAGTTCCGGGACTGTGAGTCCACCTTGCTGCTCTCCATTTTACGTTCAAACAGAAGAGTGCTCCCAAGGCTGAATCCGCCAGCACCACGCTCCAGTCCGGCTCTGCTCCTGCCCCAGGATTCGCAGCTCACGCGGCGCCTCACTCCAGCACCAACCCCGGACACGACCGAGGTGCTCCCACGGGCACAGCCCGCCCCCTGCCTGCTCTGCTCCTGAGCATGCAGAGCTGAGGCCGCCCTGCCAGCTGCAAACGCGAGCTGAGGCCGAGCCCCCTGCCCACACGAGCAGCCATGACGGAAAGTTCCTGCCCGCACCGCTGCACCCGCGGAGTTTGGGGAGGCCACGTCGTGTCTACCGCCCCCAGACGCCTGCCGGTGACACCCCCACCGTCTCTGCGTCTGCACGGCGTGTAGGAGGCCTGGGCCCCAGTACGTCCGGTGCCTCCTGTGGCGGGAGGCGCGCGCGAGCCTGCGTGGGGACAGGTGGACGGGGCCTCCCGGGATCAGACCACCCAGAGAGGCCGCCTTCTGCGGCCACCCAAGGGGTCCAGCCCAGCAGGCCCGCCTGCTGAGATCGGCATGAACACAGCCGGGAGGGAGGGAGAGTCACCTGCCTGCCAGTGGGAGGCAGAGTGCTGTTGTTTCAAGCCACTACGTTTTAGGGTTTTTGTAACAAAGTACCAGGTAACTGACGCAAACCCCTGGGGGAAGCTACGGAAGAGACAGGCCGGGCACAGACTGCATTCCACCCACCGCCCCCCGGAGTCACTGAAGGACGGGTCGCGGCCACTGGTGCAGAAGAGGTGGGGACTCTGCTGAGCTCTGCTGTGACGACAGCTGAGAAGAAGAAGGGGAAATGGCTGATCTGCTAAAAATTGGCTGCCTTGTTTTATCCACAGCTGAGGAAACTGATGAGAGGCCGACAGGAATCAAAGGAAAAGTCCCAACTCCGCCCCGACGTGCGGGTGCAAGGACTGACCGAACGCGAGCGTCTCCCGGCCGAGGCTCCAGCCCGTGCCCGCTGGCGAGCGAGCGCCGCTCACCGAAGGACCCCTGGGCGGGCGCAGCAGGGAAACACCAGGCGGCGCCTGTGGGGCGCCAGGGGCCCGGGGCCCAGGGCCCAGGCAGCGAGGTTCCGAGGAGACAGCGGTGGGGGTGCTGCCTCGAGTCCAGAGAGGGCGAGGCCCGCCTGCGAGCGCCAGCACAGCTGGGCGGGCAGGGCAGGCCGGGCCGGCCGGGAGGGCTCCCCGCCCCCACTCCCGCGGCATGGATCTTTCCTTGCTCAGCTTCTGTGCAACCCTGGGGTGAGGGCTGTGTCCCTCTGCATCCAGGGCTGCCGGGCAACTGTCCCGAGTCTGTGGACGCAGGTGGGCAGTGGGCAGCACCCGCGTCACCCCTGTTGGTCTGCGTCCTGCCTCTGACTTGCTGGTGCCCTAAAGCCTCCTTGGGTCACTGAGTCTCAGCTCCCCGCCCGCGCAAGACAGAAACTGGCACCCCTGGTCTGTAAGGAGCTCCCAGGTTCTGCGCTCAAAACATGTGGACAGAGGACCACTCCTCACACCCCCTGTGGGGCCTGTGGCTGGACCTGCTGCAGTGCCCAGGGCCGTCCCCAGGCCAGGCGGAGGAGGCACGGCCCTGGCTGTGGCCCAGGGGTGGCCGCCTGCCCCCGGGCCCGCTGCGCATACTGAAAGGCCCTGCTGGAAGGGCCGAGACGGGAAGAGAATTAAAAAGCACAGTTAAGTAACCGCCCATCCTCATGCATATGTATAAGTGAACCAGCCTCAAACCCGAATCGATCTCTCTCAGGGCTGAAGAAAGCACAGCCAAGGGCCAAGGGAGGTGGGGCGGGCGAGTAGGCCCTCCGGGCATGCGCCCGGGTCCGGGGCAGGCCCAGCTGGGCCTCCTGGGTGGGGCTGTGCAGCCCTCCCACGCCCGTGCAGTGGTGGCCTTGTCCCCTGGCAGAGCGGCCCATCCTGGAGGCCTGCCTCTGTGCAGGCCCGGGCGCTGGCCTGTGTTCAGCCACTACGGAACCTTGGGCGGGTCCGTTGGGCGCCGGCCCCGCCCCACACGCCTCGCAGGCCGGAGTGAGCTTGCCTGGCTGTCGCACTGGGGCTCGGTGGGCGTGCGGGGACACTCCCTGCTCCGGAGCCGTGAGCACACGCCAGGCCCAAAGGAACTGCTAGGACTGCCCCCTGCTCTGCTCCGTGCCCTGGTGCTGAGGGCGCTGCTGCGCCTTCCTCCGCCTCCTGCTGAGCCCCTGCAGCTTCCGGCGCCCCAGTGGCAGCTGAAGCGACCGGAGGACAGAAGACTGCGACGCCCAGGGGCTGGGCAGCAGGGGTGCTTCTACCGTGGGAGGGCACAGCAGAGACAACCGGGTGATTTCTGCTCAGGCCCGCAGGGTCCCCACCAGGCAGCCGCTCCCGTCCTGCAGCGGGCGCCGGGCCCGGCTCCGCGGCCATGAGCTGTGCTGTGCGACGGGGCCGCTCACTGGACCTCTGAGCCCAGGCGACGACCTCACCGCACAGGCGCCTGCAGAGCCCGCCGCACAGCCTGTCCCCCGTCCGTCCGCTGTTGCCTCCCATGGCAGGTGAGGCCGCCTCGCTGGCCTGCACACTCCCAGTCAAGCCCCCGACCTCGGGCTCTAAGAGCCGGCAGGAGAGTCGGCGCGGCCAGTCACAGCTGCGGCGGTCGCCCTTCAGAAGGCGGTCTGCCGCGAGGCGGGGGCAGCCGCGGGGGGAGGGAAGGCGGCCCTCACTGTCAGCGTGGCTGGCTGGTGGCCACTCGGGCTGAGGACCGGCTCCGACGGCCCAGCCCGCCCTGTGCTCCTGCCTCCGCCCTCCCCCAGGCCCTGGGCCTGTGCGGCCCACCTGCTGCCGCCAGGGAGCTGCCTGCGCTGGCAAAACTCAGGGTGGGGGACGGTGGAGGTGGTGAGCGGGGGCAAGTGGCCGCTGGTGAGTGTGGGGACCCCCAGCTCGGCCGCCCGAGCTTCTCACCCGCCCGCTGCGCCTGCCAGCATGTGGCCTGCCCCGACCTCCCTCCCATCAGGGCCGGGCACCCTTGAGAGCCCACAGGACACCAGCCACCGCCTAGGCCGTCGGGCTGTGTTGCTGCGGGGCGGGGAGTGACACGCGTTCATCTGCATGTGCTTGTCCTGAGCAGCGGCCTGACAAGAGACCACTGTTGCTGCCCCAAGCTGTCGTTCCACAGCAACGTCACTGGGCCGGCCAAGCCGGCGAGACACGTCCCCTTAGGCCGGGCGGGCAGGCAGCCGAGGCTGCCAGGACCTCTCTGCTGCAGAGCGCAAGGAAGAGCCGGCGGCCTGAACCCGCCCTGCCTGGGCCGGCGAGAGCTGGCAGGGTCAGCTGGCAAGGGACTGTTCTGGAACCTGCTGTGGAGAGCGCTGCGGGGTCTGGAAGGCTGAGGTCTCCTGTCCCCGCTGGGCCGGGCGGGGGGACAGACCGGGAGCATGTGGTCCCTCCAGGGCCTCAGGTGGCTGCTCCTAAGTCCACCACAGCCAGCATCCTTCCTCTCGTGTCCTCCGCTGGTGGAATCGCCGTCTATAGTAAGAGTCCATTTCTGTCCCTCCTCACAGGGCACGAGCTCTTAAAACTCGGGGCCCGGCTGCCTCGCCCTTCACTGCGCTCCACGTCAGAGCAGCACCCACACAGTGCGGCCCTGTCCCGGCGGCTGCCGCATGGGAGGGGCAGGGCCGGCAGCGCAGTCCTGGGGCGCCGCTGTGGGGACGGAAAGACCCCTACCTGAAGTGACCGTGTTATTTAGCATGTCCAGATTCTAGGTCTGCAAAACGTTGTGTACCTAACTTTTTTGTCTAAAGGCTTTGCAAGGACCATGTACAAATAACAAGCGGCATCACAGCCATGGTCTGAGACGCCCAGGCTGACACTTGGAGGTGGTACCGAGGGCCAGTGCAGCCGCCGGGGCAGGACAGCGCCGCTCACGGTGCCTCGTGCTTTCCGGGTGTTAAGCACAGCCAGAGGCGGACAGGGTTGGCCGGTCCCTGAGAGTCGAAGGGTGAGACCCCCTAGAGGTCGCTCGGCGGCCCCCTGCGGATGCTGTGCAGCCTCTCCTGCCAGCAAGGGGCTGGGCCCGCCGGCCGGCGGCCAGGCGACCATGATGAGGCCGCTGGCACCGGCTTTGGGCCCAGGGCCCATGAGATGAGAAGGGGCTTAATATTCGGCACACGTCACCCTTCTCATAAAAAATCAAAAGAAATCAGCGCCTGTGGAAATTTCTACACAGAAACGCACATCAGCGCGCGGGCTTTTTTTAGCCCCGGCGTTAATAAACATGAGCAGCCTGGTGCCACTTCGGGGTGGGGTGGGGGTTGGGCTTGTTCCTCTGTTGAGTGTCCTGTTTCACGTACAACGCTCAGGATGGCGGGCCCGTGGCGGCGGCCGTGGCAGGACACAGGCTGTGCCGAGCGGCCGCCCTCGAGGTATGAAAAGCCAGCATGGCCACCACCAGGTAAGCCGCACGCCCAGAGTCTCCACGTGAATGTCAGGCACTGAAGACCAGACGCACTGACAACGAGATGCAACCCTGAGACCTAAGCGCGACAAGAAACACGCAAGCCCGCGGCGCCCATCTTCACGCTTCACCAAACCTAGCAAAGTTCAAAACCAGTGCGCGGCCCGGGGGGTTGACTCTAAAGTCCCTATAAACGCAAACAGGAGCTGCTGGGAGGAGTCACGGGGGGCGGCTGAGACCCGTCGGACCTGCAGCAGCGGAGGCACCGGGGAGAGCCGCCCAGAACGGGTCTGACACACGCACGACCCAGGACGGAGGGGACCACAAACAGACTCAGGACGCGTGGAGCCTCGCGCAGGAGACACAGGGCGGCGGCAGGTGCCGCAAGCCTGTGAGCAAAAGACGGGCTTCCATCAGCAGTTGATGGCAACCGGGAAGAATCTCTAAACAGCTTGAGCTGAGGCTTCACACCTTCTAAGCATCCAAACCACAGACTCCAAATCAACACAGGCTGCAGCGTGAGACGGACACCGCCAGGCAGCCGCCGGGAGGCGCCCCAGGAGAGCCCTCCCTCCCCTCATGCCCAGGAGGGCGGAGAGCGGACTGAAGCTCAGAAGCCCCGCTCCCGCCGAGAGAGGTCTGTGGAAACTTAAAAACCAGAACCCTCTCCTTGAGTAAAAAAACATATCAAGCAAAGTCAAAAAACAAAAGATAAATTAGGAAAATACAGTCATAACTTACAACAAAAAGAGCCCAACTCCTGAACATATAAAGAGCCCCAAGAAATCAACGAGAGGACCAAATTATCTGTTTGAAAAACGAACCAAGGACGTGAGCACATATAAACATACTAAAAAATCCTTAGTCTCACATACAACAGAAGGATTGGGCCTAAAAGTGCACTGAACTGTCCCTTCTGCCCATGGAACCAGAAACACCCGGCGGGATGGTGGGGACACGGTGTCCCTAGGGGTCGCTGGCGCAGACGTCCTGCTCTGCGATGGCGCACAGAGACGTTGGAGCACCAGGCAGGGCCTCTCACAGAACCTGCCGGTGCCCCCTGAGCCCGCTGTCTCTCTTCTGGAAGTACCCCGCCCAGACTCGCACCCAGAAAACGCTGCACCGGGGACCCTCTCCCCAACTCTTGTGTGGCCACAGGAGGAGAGGGCCGGCCCCCGGAGGTGGCAGCTGGCTGCACAGGTGAGGGCCCGGCTCATAGGTCCCCCAGACAGACAAGGAAGAGAGCCTCAGATCACCGAGTGACAAGGACGAGGTGCAGCAGGTTTGCCGACAGGCTTTCCTGTGCGTTAGAAAGGGGGCGGGTGTAAGGACGCGTTGGAAAAGGGGAGCAGCCGCCAGCCGGAGGACGCTGCGCTGTGAGGGCGCACAGAGCGCTCTGTGCACGGTCTGCATGCCCCCACTCCGCCCAGGAGCAGTCCTCGCACCTCGCTTTCCAAGGAGAGCTGGGACTCGGGTCCAGTGTCCGAGCCACAGCGGAACGCGCCTTGGACGCGCTTCCTCAAGAGCACCTGGGGCACGCTGCCTGCACCTGGCGCCCATGTGTGCCCACGCCACTGCACGCCAAGAACCCAGCTGGGAGCTGGGCTGAGGCTGCTGCTGACCAGGCGACTGAGGTAAGGTCAGAGCTCCCGGCCCAGAGGGACAGACCCCGGGGAAAAGCCTACGCTGGGCCCCCAGGGACGGGCAGGGTGCTCTGGACACCTGGGCTGGGACCTGGGACACAGGCATGGGTCATGCCCGGGGGCACGCGGGCAGCACTTGGTCTCGCCCCCTCCAGCTCTGGTTCCTCCCTGGGGGGGGCGGGGGTAGATGGGGGCAGCAGCCTCATCTGTGGGGCTCACCCAGGTGCCCCAGCCTGTTGGGCAGACGTGGAGGCCAGGGGCACGATGTGCCTGGACCGCGGCTGGGAAAGATGGCAGCCCAGCTCGGTGAGCTGGGGACATGACTATGTCACCTCCTGCTGATCACTGGCTTCCGTGCCTCTGGACTGCTTCGTGGGCACAGAGGACGGTGGTGCCCCTCCCGTGGCACCTGGGAGCGGGTCCGTGAAGATGCCAGCAGGGCCAGGCCCGCATGGGACGCAGTGCACGCAGCCGACGAGGAGCCTGTCCCATGACCCTGGAGGGGACATGCGGCAGAAACCTGCGCTGGAGGCCGCGGTACAGCCTGGGCCATGGTCAGTTGAGCACCCCTGCTCACGACAGACGCCCTCAAAGCCACAGCAGATCCTGGGGTGCGAGCCTTCCTCACCCAGGGGAACAATCTTTGGGGCGAGCCCCACTCCCTGCGGTGCCCGGCCCTGTGGCCTGTGGGGTTTTGCCCCTCCCGGAGCAACGCCCCGGAAACACTCCGGAAGTGCAGGCAGCAGGCCATTCAGAAACCACCTGCCTCGTTGGGGACAGGAGGTGCACAAGGGCCTGGTCAGCAGCTACAGGGCTCATAGGAACAGTCGGAGCCTAGGGGCTCGCTGCGGGCTCCGGGCTCCTGGCAGGTGGGGACAGGTGAGTGGGACTAGTGTCCAAGGATTGACAAGTTTGCCTCTGGGGCAGCAGGGACCAGCAGGGGCTCGGGGGTGTCACGCCGTTGATGGGGAAAGGGCGCTGAGGTGAGAGGAGCAGCGAAGCTGCCCCCGCGACGCCCCCGCATCCCAGAAAGGGAGGGAGGCAGAGCCCCAGAGAGTCTGTGCCCCCCCAGCGCCGCCTGCCCGGTGACGTGGGGGCAGGAGCAGCGCAGTCCCCAGGGGCACTGCGAGCATTCCGCTCCCAGGGAGCCCAGCGATTTTCTACCCACTCCATTTCCAAAAAAGCTACATTGGTTTAAAATGTCACTGGGCTGCAGTCCGGTCCCCTCCCTGAGCGCGCTGCGGGCCGGCTGGCGCGGCAGGGCCTCCGAGGGGACGCCGCCAGCCCGCCCGCGCCGGCAGCAGGGCCGGGCAGCGCTGAGGACAGCGGCGTGGGCTCAACCCAGCGATGAATCCTTCCTAATGACACGCGTGCCGAAGCATTTCAGGGAAGGTACAGATGTTTGCAATTTGCTTTAAAGTGCGTCAAAAAATTTAAAAAGGACGGGTGGGTAGGAGTGGGGTGGATGAGCACGTCACTAAGCAGCCATAGCGAAACGTCTGGGGCAGGATCGTGTGGTGGTGAACGGCTATTCATGTGAAACCCTCTCAACTTGCCATTGTTTGAGACCGCTCACCAGGCGCTGGGGACCATCCGGTGGGCTCCACCCCCACCCCGGCACCCGGCTGGGCGTGCCGCGGGCTGTGCACACCTCCCCGCTGGGTGGGGCCGTCCTGCTGGGTCTGGCTGCCTGATGGACAAATGCCTGCCGGGTCCAGGGCCATGTGTGCCTGGGCCTCGGGAGTCCGCACCTCAGGTGCTCCGGGGGCCTGTGGCCCTGGCAGTCCCAGAGGGTGGGCCAGAAGAACCGCAGATGTGGAAACCACCAGGTGCCCCTGTCACGTGGGCAGGATGGCGGCGCAGGCTTTAAGGCGACAGCAGCAGGGACCACGGCCCCCAGGCCTGCGGACGACCCGGCCGGGAGGTCACCTGTGCTCTCCTCGGAGGCCGCGGGGCACGGTTTCTGCTCTGCGCCCGGGGAGCGATGGAGGTCGGGCCTCGGCTGGCGGGGCAGAGCCGCCGCCATGCCCTGTGCCCCCCCCTTCCCCGGGAGGCTCCGTCAGAACACAAGGCTGAGTGCCCGCCCGGGGGCCACGGCGTAGCCATTTTTGTGGGAACCAGGCCTGTGGCGGGGCGGGGGGGCGGTGTGACCAGGGAGTCACCCTCCAAGTCCTTTGGCCAAGACACCTGGACCAAGAAAGTGAGACCGCGGGGAAAGGCTGGGCGGGCGGGGGCTGCGGGCCTGGGGCACAGGGACAGCCTCCCGCTCTGTGGCGGGGCCTCGCTCAGCGGTGGAGGCACCTCCCCGGCAAGAGCCCCCACCCGGCCTGCAGCCCGGGGCACTCGGGCTGCGTCATTGGGAAGCAGGTGCAAATCCCGCCCTGCCTCTTAGAAGGGGGTGTCAGAGTCCTGTGTTGCCTGCCGGGGGCCTGCCTCCCGATCTCCAAAGGGGGCCCACGCGCTGTCTTCCTGACTGCTAGCGGGAGGTCCCGCCCCCTCCAGCCACGTGCGACCCGGTCGAAGCCACTCCCGAGGGTGTGGTGGCAGCAGAGGCCCTGGGGGGGCTGCACAGGTCACGCCCCACAGGAGGAGGTCACCCCCCCGCCGGCCTGTCTGGGCGCTGTGCGAGCAGGCCCGGCTCTGGGCCCGATTGGGCCCGACTGGAGCGGCTGCCTCCCCACCCAGCTGGGAACTAATTACAAGAAGTTCTAACTAGTGAGCGCCCTCTCCAAGCATATGTTCCCAATTATGTCAAACCGCAGCTGATTTTAATCACTCTTCCTTGAAGCGGCCCAACTTGAAGACTCCTCCAGGGGGAGAGGAGGGGAGGGGAGAGGAGAGGGGGACAGGGGAGGGGAGAGGGGGACAGGGGAAGGGAGAGGGGGAAGGGGAAGGGAGAGGGGAAGGGAGAGGGAGGGGAGGGAGGGAGGGAGGGAGGGGAGGGAGGGAGGGGGGGGAGGGGAGGGAGGGGAGGGGAGGGAGGGAGGGGAGGGAGGGGAGGGAGGGAGGGGAGGGAGGGGAGGGGGAGGGGAGGGAGGGAGGGGGAGGGAGGGGGAGGGAGGGAGGAGGGCTCGGCGGGCGCTGAGCCCACTGGAGCACGGCGGCCAACAGGTGCACGCCAGGGAGCAGAACGCTGTGGCCCTCCACCCCTCTCCACTCCGGCTCAGCAGCTACGCCGCAGCCACGGCCGAGCTGCCATTCGGAGGCCAGCACAGAGGAGCCGGGGGCCCACCCCGCCAGGGAGAGCGGTGGCCAGGCCGCCTGGAGGGCGTCCTGTGCTGTCCTGCTGCTTCCAAGGCCCAGGGGCAGAGGGGAGGCGGATGAGGCCTCTGTCCTCACAGCAGGAAAGGCAGGAGCGGCAGCAGACGGACATTCGCATTTATGGGACAGCTACCGTGCGCTGGGTATGGCAGGCAGACGCGGCCCATCTCCCCCACAGCCCCGTGCGGGCCGATCATTGTCCCCAGTTTTATAAAGGACACACAAGGGGCTCTGAGGACAAAGCCCTGGCGTGCCTGAGGCCACCCAGCCAAGGGGCTGTGCCACGTCGGTGGCCTCGGTGCCAGACCCCCGCGAAGCCCCACCTCCACGAGCCCCTCGCCTGCGCCAGCTCCCTGAGCCCGACACGAGTTCTCCCCTGGCCTTTCTGCCTTGACCAGGGTAACTGGCCGCCCCCCGGGCCTCCGCCTCCGCTGCCGCCTCCGCCTCCACCCTGCCTGCTGTGCATGGCCGGGGCCGGTGGGCACCCCGTCCAGGAAAAAGAGCGACGTCAGCTGCACTCCCTGACGCCCAGCCGTGGGAGGCCTGGGAAGCCGTCAGCCGAGGTCTCAGGCTGCACTCAGCTAAAGAGCCAGGGAACATCAGCAGCGCCGTCTGACATGGCGCCCGCTGACGGGCAGCCAGCGGGCGGGCGGCCGGGGATTCACCTGCCAACAGCCCAGCTCTCCCAGCTGAGGACTTCGGCCCAATTAAACGGTGCGAGATGACAGGTCCTAGCAGCGAACACAGTCCGGCCGCGGCTCACTGCGCCTCGCTTTATCAGGCTTGTCACTTCTACCGTCTCCAGGAATTGGTAATAAAAACGAGATTTGATTTACCCCTAATGGGTGTCAAGATAAAATCAATGGCCTGTCCAAAATCTGGGTGATCGCAAACCTGCGGGCTTCCTGCCACGGAAAAATTTAGACAGCAGAATAAAAACAAAAAACAAGGTAAAATTAAACGTGTAAGCAAGTGGGGGAGGGGCTTGGCACAAGCCCCCGGCACACGGCCTGGCCTGCGGCAGGACCCCACGCGCACCGGGTAGGTCCCCGACTGCGGGCGCAGGGGGACAGCGGGGGGGGGGGGGGGGGGGGGGGGGCGGTGGCCACGCCCCGACTCACCAGCAGGGTGAGCCGCTCCAGCCGCGCCTCCAGCTGCTGCTTGTCCTCCTCCAGGCGACTCCTCTCCGCTTCCAGCTCCTCGATCTTCAACCTGCAGGCAGGGCAGACAGTGACAGGGCGCCCGTCGCAGCCCCGGGGCAGACCGGCCTCTGGGTGAAGAGGGGGCACGGCCACGCGACCAGGCCTTAGGTTCTGCTCCCACACACGCGCCTGAAACTAGGATGCCAACAGAGACCGCTTTTACACACTGTAAACACACCCAAGCAGAGGCCTGCAGCCTGCAGCCAAAGGCGTCTGCTCAGAGGGCGTGCCCCGACGGGGGAGGGGTCCTCGCTGGCCACCCCTCACTGCAGGTGGGCAGGCAGGAGCCACGTGAGGGGGGCCCCCCTGCCAGGGACCCTGGGAATGAGCGTCTAGCGGCACCGTGGAGCCCAGGAGAGCACCCCTGCGGTGTGGAGCAGGGCAGGCCCCAGGGTGCGGGGGCCCTTCCCTCGAGGCTCGGGGCCAGCACAGGCACCCCGAGAGTGTGGGGCGGGGCTGAGCCTTCCAGGACAGGCAAGGGGCTGGGGGGGGGGGGGGGGGGAAGCCTGCAGGCCCTTCTGAAAACGGCGCTTCCATTCTGAAGGCTCGTCAGCAAGTGTCCTCGAGGGCTAAATTCAAATAAGCATCCGCATGCAGCTGCAGACGTGTTACTCAAATGCTGTAATCTATCCTGGCTGTCAGAGAACAAACCCACATAAATAACTCTTGTTTGTGCATTTAAAACGGGGACTTTTTTCCTTGTCCTCCTTTTCAGGCAGACTGTTGTTACCTGGCAAGGGAGGGGGGAGAGAATGACTAAATGAGAGAGAGGGTGTGCGTGCGTGCGTGAGCGAGTGCCCGCGTGCACCGCGCACGCAGCCAGGCGGGCGTGGCCGTTACCTTGCCCACAGCATCGATGACGGACACGCCCCACACCCTGGAAAACCGAGAGGCCTGACCGCCGTGCGGAGCCTCCCAAAGGTGCTGGGACGGGGGCCGGTGGGGAGGCCACAGAGTGGCCCGGAGAGGACAGCGGGGGGGCTGGAGGCGCAGGCGGAAAAGGAGCCCCCAGCCCAGGACGCCACTGTCTGGGCACACCGCCCACTGGCCCCAGACTCACGCCCTGTCCTGCTGGCCCGCCTCGAGGCCCCGGCTACCCCCCCCCCCCCCACCCCCCGTTGGTGAGGTCTCTGCCGCCTCCGTCAGGAAGCCCGCTGTGCTCCCAGTGCAGACACTGCCGGCCGCCTCCCCGCACGAGAACACCCACCCCTCAGCAGAGACGGGAGCGGAGAGGGCGTGGCACACAGAGGCGGCGCCCAGCGCCGGCTGGGACCAGCACGGAGGCACCTCACAGAGGGCTGACGCGGCCTGCGCGCGCCCAGGAACCCCGCCCTGCCCCGTCCAGGGCGCGGGCACGGGTGCCAGGCCCACGGCGCACACGACGCTCGCGGCAGCCCCAGAGGTGCCCACCCCAGCCGAGACAGCGCAGACGTCCCCCAGCAAGGGGGCCGGGGGGCAGAGAACACGCACCCCCCATGCTGGTCCCCGCGGGGCACCCCCCCCCCCGGAACTTAGAGAGGAGCGCCGCCATCAGGTGGCCTAACAGGGTGCAGGCCCGCCCACAGCGCGTCCTTCGGGAGCCGCCGGGCCCCTTCCCCTGGGCAGGCTCCCTCGGCCCTGTGCTCCCGGCAGGCCCGGCACCGACACGTGCTCTTCGTTTTAGTTTGTCTGACAACGTCCTGATGTCCCTTCAGGCCTGAAGGGTATGTTCACCGCTGACAGTTCTGTCCTCTCAGAACTTGAAAAATGCTGTGTGCTTCCTTCCGGCGTCCGCGGTTCCAGATGAGAAATTTGCTGTCACTCAAACTGGTGTTCCCCGCAGATAAAGCGGTGTTTCTCCTAGTTCCTTCCAGCGTTTCTTCCTTTGTCTCTAACTTTCAGAAGATTAATTAGCAGGTGTCACAGCGTGAACCTCTTCGATTCTCTACAATGTGGGGTTCGCTCAGCTTCTGAAATCGGTAGGTTTATACCTGTCTCAGAATCTGGGAAATTTCCAGTCAAGACGTCTTCAGGGAATTTCTCAGCCCCAATTTCCCTCCCGCCCGGGACCCCCTCAGCTGACCGCCCTGTGTGCTGCCGCCGGCCAGGAGCCCGAGGCTCTGCGCCGCGCTCACGCCAGGCCGCTTCCCACTCGGACGAGCTGCTCTCCGCTGGTCTGTCTCTGAGCTCACGACCCTTCCCGCCCGCCTGCTGCGCACATGGGCCAGGGAGTTCTTCTCCGGCTTGTTGCATTGTCTAGGTCTACAATTTGTGTTTGGTCCTTTTGAGAAGTATTTCCCGCCATCTTTTTGTTGAGATTTACCACATTTCCCTTGCTTCCCTTGTGGACCGAGGGTTCACAGCTGTTTGTGAAGCAGTTTTATGACACCCGCTCTAACGCTCAACCGCCTGACGCCTCTTCTCCTTCAGTGATGACTGCCCGGCTCGGGGCACGAGGAGATTTCTGTCGTGCCTTGGACACTCTGAGCCTTATGCTGCAAGGTCCGCATCCCACGGGCCCTTCCGGCAGGCGGCCACCTGTTCTCAGGGAGCTGTGCCCTGGGCCTGCAGATGAGGCGCCAGCCGGGCTTGCCACAGGCCCCACTGACCAGGGACGGGAAGCAGAGGGCGCCTCACTGCTCCTGGGCGGGGCTGCTGCTGGGCCTCTCGCCCGCCTTGCTTTGGCCCTTTGGTGCCACCGAGTTGGGGGAGGCAGGGAACTCAGACCTGCGTCCGTGCCACAGAGCAAGGCAGGTCCTGCCGGCTCTCTGGGCCTCGCCACGCCTGCTCGGGGGCCTGGGGTGGGCAGTGGGCCCCACTGACCCAGCGGACACCCATGAGGGCTGGGGGCAGGGCAGGGCAAGGGGGGACCCTGGGCGCCACCAGGAAGGCTTCCCCTCTGGTGGGCAGGACAGGCCTTCCCTTCCTTGGACCTGCGCGCGCGCCGCCACGGGGCCAGGTCGCAGCTTCCGTCGCCCTCACTCAGGTCTGTGGGCGGCGGCACCGAGGAAACGGGGACGCCCATCACCTCGCCCCTTCCAGCTCGGGGTCCCCGCAGAGGCCACCTTCTCCCCCCCCCCGCCAGGGTCCGTGCACACCGCTGGGCCAGGTCAGAGTCTGGGGTCCTGCGGGGAACGGGGCCAGCCCCTTGGGCCAGGACTCAAGGTGAAGACCTTTTGAAAACCAGCCCCTCCTCACACTGGAGGTTTCCCTTCGCGGGGGAGACAGCAGGTCTCTGGGCTGAGAGATCCCAGATAAAGGGCGAAGCTGCCCCAGGGAACAGGAAACCCCAGGACGCTTCGGAGGTGCTGCTGTGCCCCCAGGGCTGGCAGCATGCCCCCCGCCCCCCAGACACCAGCCTCCCTAGTGTCATGACCAGCCCCGAGGGAGACCGGTCGCCGACCTGAGGCCCCGTGAGGCGGCCCATCCACAGCACGGAGCCCACCCGGAGCTGCTCCAAGTCCCTCCTGGGCGCCACCGAAACATGAGCGGGCGCCTGGGACCCCCACATGCTGGAGGGGTCCAGGATGGAAGGCGGTGGTCTGAGCCTCCACGCCGACGGAAAACAGCCACGGGGAGGACATACTGCACGGAGAGGAGAGAACCTCAGAAAGTCCCATTATTCCATCCGAGAGACGGTGACGTGCTGCGCTCACCACCCAAACTGTCAGCAAACATTCTACATATAAGAGAATGTTCAAAGAACAATAACAAAGCAACAATCAATCTTAGGAAACAAATAAGACAGCAAAAGTCAAATAAGATTGATAAATGTGAGAAAATATTACAGAAAGTAGAAAAAATCAGATGGGAAAATGGGGTAAAATGTTTTTAAAACGGAGGACTAATTCAGGAAGTTCAACATCCAAATGATATTTTTAAAAAAAACAGAGAAAATGAAAGAGAAAAAATAATGAATGAATAACTCAAGAGCAACCTCGAGAACTGGAGAATGAGCTGCCACCGGAGCGGCCACCGGCCCGCAGGACAGTGCAGAAGCCGGGCTGCCCGCCGTGGGGCCGTGGGGCGCGCCGGGACCCTCGGGCGGGGAGGTCCCCAGGCCTCCGAGAACGGGCCGCCCGCCGGCCAGGGGCCTGGGCTGCACGGCTCTCTCGCGGGTCCGAGAGCCCCCCCCCCGCCTCACTGTGCGGTCAGCGCGAGCCCGCGGACCCCCCGTTGCTGGCGTGTCAGGGCTCCGCTCAGGGTGGTCCTGATGGAGCTGCCAGTGGGCGAGCGTAGGCAGGGACGACCGTCCCACCCCGCCTGAGACACTGGTGCCTGCAGGGAGCGCCCTCCGGACAGGGCCCTCAGGCCCAGAGCGCCCACGTCAGGTGGAACCCGGGGCTGAGGTCCAGGGCAGGCCCGGCAGCAGGCGTCTGGGACGTGGGGAGGGGTGCCGCGCTGAGGGCTGGGCTGGGGTGGGTAGGGGGTGCGCAGGCCCGCCTCCGCCCCCACCCCCAACCAGCAGAGCCCGCAGCCCAGTGAGTTGACCGCCCCAAGGCGCAGACTCACTGGACAGACGGCTGGAGTGTCTGACAAGGGTTTGTTCGATTAAAAAAAACCCATATTTTTAACAAAACAATAAGGGCCCAGCACCTTGCAGTCTGGAAAGAGCGTAGATGGCCCTCAATCCTGGGCAGGGGAGGGGAAGACAAGGCCCCTAACCCTGACACAGGGCTCCACATGGTGGGAGAGGCCGGGGCTGGGTGGGCGCTGGGGGCACCGACGGGGCACCTGGGGCCGGCTGGCTCGGCCCGTGGGCTCAGCACGGACAGGAGGGGGCTTGTCTGGGCTGCTCCTCGATGGTGGAGGCAGCGGAGTCCAGGTGGCCCTCTGCTGTCACCACTTAAACCTTCACGGCTGCCCCAGCATGCGTTGCGGAGGAGTGGCGTCCCACGTGTGTGCATGATCTCACATGTGCACACTGCTGTATTCGTGCACCGTGTGAGTTAGGCACGTCACACACACATGCGTATGTCCTGTGTGACACGCGCGAGTGACAAGGCGGGTCTGTGCCACCCCCTGCCCTCCGGGAGGACGGCCCCGGGCGCGCTCACCTGCCTCGGCGCCCACCACTCTGCTCGGAGACGGTGCAGGAAACGCACCCGGCGCCGCGCAGGAGGAGGCAGCGGAGGGCCAGAGACGAGAAAGACACCCCCAGGACGGTACAGAGCTATGGGGGGCGGGGCCTCCCCGAGAGCAGCTGGGGCTGGAAGGCTGGGCTGCCCAGGGGCAGCCTTCCTTAGGGCGTGTCTCGCTCCTTCCCGCAGCCCCACCCTCAGGATGAGAAGGGCCTGCCTCTGCTGCCCCACCCCTTGGGGTCTCTCAGGAAGGCGGGGCGCCCAGCCCTGGATCGCCCCAAGGGCGCGGGGCCCGCAGTCCCGGACGGTCGCCCTGCGGGCCCAGGAACCACCTGCCTTTCCCGGGGGGCCCAGGGCGGGCGGTCCAGGCCAGCGAGCGTCGGGCCAGCAGGGAGGAGCGGGCGCCGGCGGCTTTGCGGATGAGGCGGACCCGGAAAGCCGCAGTGGGGCAGGGCTGCGCCCTGGCCGAGGAGGAGAGGCCACCTGCACACGCTACCGGGCCCACGGTCCTGGCGCTGTGCCGGCGTCTCCAGAGCCCACCCGACTGGCAAGTCCCTCCAGCAGCCTGTCCTCCGCCTGCTGCCAAGGCTGAAGGGACCCTACGTGGGCAGTGGGCGTGTGCAGTCAGGCCCTGCTCCCGCCCCCCAAGGGCAGCCGGAAAGGGGGACGACGTGCGGCTTCTCCCGGCAAAGCCTGTCGCAAACGCTGACCCCCTTTCTGTGCCTCAGCCACTGGCCCTCCGCTCCGCAGCAAAAGCCCGTTCGTGGGATAAGCGGCTTGGATCTCCTTGTAAAGATGTTGATAAAATCTCTGTCTTGGAGTTTACAAAATAAGCAAAAGTGACTAAATCCAAAGTGTGCCAGCCCACACAAATCGGACACACAGGTGGCCACGCTCACGGCCCTGCAGATGAGCCCGTGTCTGACAGCAGAGCACTGGGGGCGGCACCGGGACTGGGCCGTCCCGACTGCGGCTGGGGAGGGACGCTGGAAACCACACCCACCACGCAGGCCTGGGGGGAATGCAGGTGAGCAGCCCCCCAGCCTCCCTCCCCGCAGCACCTAACAGCTGCGGCTCCAGAGGCGAGGAACCAGCATTGAGTGCCTCACAGGGCACGCACGATCCGTCAGGATTTGGTACCAGCGATGCCCGCCCCGCCCCGGCCCCTCACGACGCCCCTGGGGGAAGCCTGCCTGCATCCCAGCCCGGGCCCTGCTGGGAGAGCCCACGCTGTGGCCCCAGCTGCCCTCCCCATGACCTGCCCCGGCCTCTGACGCCCTCCTGCCCACACCGACAGCAAGAGCAGCCTCCACCGCCCGCCTGCAGCTGCTCCCAGAAGCCTGGGCACAGCGCACGCCGCGCATCCCTGCGAGGACACCAGCTCTCCCGGCGTCTCTTCCGCCCGCTCCCACCCTGGGCAGCGGCTGCCTTTCGGCTCCAGACGCCGCCCTGACGCCCTGCCCTGACGCGGGGGGCCGTCCCAGGGCTCCCGGCCTCTGCGGTCAGGCCTTGCCCGCGCCCCGCTGCCCTTTCCCCACTCGGGCCCTCACACGCCACCCCTGCCCCCGCGCAGAGGCCGCAGACGCCCGGCCACACGCCCCACGGGCTCAGGGAAGGTTTGCTTAAGAAAGAGAACCCGACGGAACAGTGAGCTGTGGGGAGGGACTGCAGCCGAGCTGCTCCCCCTGGCAAGGCTGCGTGCTGGGGACCGGGGACCTGCTGGGGGCCGGGGAGCTGCTGGGGGCCGGGGAGCTGCTGGGGGCCGGGCACTGGGCACCGTTCGCGGCAGCGCCGATGCGGGGGAGCGCGCCTCCTCGGAACCCGCCCTGAACGGCGCACAGGCCCCAGTGGCCCCCAGGGACAGCACGCACAGCCCCGCAGGAGGCCCCGCGGACGCCAAGAGGCCTGGCTGCCGATGCTGGGACGCTGAGATGGGGCCCAAACCGCTGGGGGTGAGTCCTGCGCGGACAGGACGCCGCGGGGGTAGGCGGGGTGGGAGAAGAAAGCGCCCCCAGGAGGTGGTGAAGGGGGAGGGGCTGGCGGGGCAGGCGCACCTGAGCTCGCTGGCCTCCTCCCGGGACAGCAGGGCGCTCTGCTCGGCGGGGCCTGCCTGGGACCGCAGCACCTTCAGCTCCATCTCCAGCTGCGGGGAAACAGCACAGGTCAGCCCGCGGCACTGAGGGCCCCCACGGCGGGCCCCGGGAACCCTCCCTGGCCAGCCCCAGAAATCCAGAGGTGGCACCCTGCTCGTGGGGGAGGTGCTGAAGCCGCCACGCGTCCCGTCGCTGAGCTGGGTGACACTGACACCTCCTCTTTCTCAGCGCTGTCCCCGGGACACAGACGCAGCCGCCTGGGGTGGAGTCTGAGACAGGGCACCACAGGGAAAGAACGGTTTCAAATCTCCTGTGCTCCGGTCAACTCTAACAGTCACGGTGTTTTATTTGCTACATCAAATCCCACCGCAGAACGACAGGCTACATGCAGGCTGCCAGAGGGGACGCCCACCGGAGCTGACGCCGACACGCCTCGGGGGCCGCTGTGGAGGCCTGGGGGACACCGATGGCTTCAGGGAGAGCAGGGGTGGCGCCCACCTGGTGCGCCCGGGCGGGCGCACAGCAGCGGAGTCTGCATCAGGGCCTTCCCAGGACAGAGCCCCCGGTCTGGTGGGGCCAGGACGGCGCCCGGCCATCCTGCGCTTCCTCCTCGACATGCAGACCCGGAGCTGCCCATGCGACGGCCCATGGCCTGTGCATGCAGGTGCCCATGGGCCCGCACGCAGGGCGGGAGGAGCCCTCGCGGGGGCATCACGTCCAGAAGCTCCCCCTTTCCCAGGCGCCAGGGCGCTGTCGCAGTGTGGACAGCGTCTGCATGCTGAGAGCTGGCCGGAATTTTCCGTGAAAATGACTCAGCTTGATTCGTGTTCCGATCCGCTGCTTTCGGTTGGAGGAGGGCAGGAGTGGTTACTTTGTGACAACTTTATAATAACCCGTCTGCTTAAAATCTCTCTTCTGGAACAGTGATAGGTTTTAATTTCCTGGAAAATCATTATAATTCATAATTCTTTTTACAGAATTCCCGTAGAATTCATCATTCTCTTTAGATGTATCATTTTTGTCTGCCTTTATTTTCCTTACCATCGAGGGGCCGCTTGCACACAGCCCAGCACCACCCTGGGCCCACACGCGCCACACCCGGGAGGCCCGCGCCCACCGCTCCGGGCAGAGCTCGCGGTGCCGGTGCCAGGCCCGCCCCACCCCTCCGCTGACGATGCCCAGGAATCGCGCTCACTGTTTACGGTGGGTGGCGTTCTATTAGTTTTTTTACTAGGACTGTGAATAATTCATGTTTTACTGGTTTTCTTTCACAGCACAGGCATTTAGATTTCTTTATTATTTCTACGATTTTCCACGTTCTTATTAACTTCTGTTTTGATCTTTACAATGTCCTACCTTTGCTTTACTTGGTTTGTTTTGTTTTCCTTTTCGGAGTTCCCGAGCTGGTTGTTTAACCTACACAGTCACGCTCTCCCGTTCGATAAATATTTGGATCTGGGGTTCGCCTCCTGAGCGCAGTTCGCGCTGCGTCCCGCGGGCTCTGCGGGCAAATGTTTCCATTACAACGATTGTCGAGGCTGCGAGGCACTTCTGAGCTGCACTTCTTCTTTGACCCAATAATTGTTTCAGACAGAGGTTTTTGTCCTTTTTTTTTTTTTTTAATTTCCAAGTGTTAGGAGCCGCTTCTTTTTGTTTTTTTCCCCTTAATTTCACATTTCATTACATCGTGATAAGAGAAGGCTGTCTGGTAGTTCTGCCTATATGAATTTACGAAGATTTTCTTTATTACCCGAAATGTAGTTCATTTTTGTGAATGTTTTCTATGAGCATTTTTTAAAAGTGTTCCTCAGTTCTGGGGTTAACTTTTTTTCCCACATTTTTAGGTATATATAAAACATCTATTTTTTTTTTTTAATTCACTGCCCACACGCTTTGTCATGGATTAAGCAGCAAAACAAATTCTCTTATTGCTAGTGTCCTTCATGACTCCCTGCTGAATCTCTCATTTTTGTTTCATGAACATCGTTGATATCTGAGTGGACAGATCTTCACTGGCGCGGGGTTACAGAAAACTGCCTGGCCTGGTTCTCTGCGAAGCTTCTGGGCTGGAGTGCGAATTCCGTGGCAGACCACGAGGCCTCTGCTTCCTGTGTGCAGCCGCCACCCGGCTTCTGCTGCCTGACTCTAGGGCGCTTCTTGATTTTTCTCTGTAATCCAATCAGAAAGCCTTTTCCTTTTAATGGGAGAGTTTGGCCCAAGTAGATCTTGATGTATGTTTGCATTTATTTCTGTTGTACTCTTTTGTTATGTTTTCTGTTTTGGAACTTTTATAATCATTTCACTCTGTGGTCTTTTTGTCTTGTTTGCCATCTTGTGTGAAGTTTTAAGAATACTTAGAAGTCTGTATTTTTGTGTTCTAGTGGTTTTTACAAAACTCTTAACTCTGTGTAATACCTATACTTCTGTTTTTGGCAGTGTCTATTAACTTCCTTCACTGAATACCTGACTAGTCAAATACATTATTGCTGGATCGTGGGGGGCTGTTGGGGGTGCCCTCAGCCCGGCGGCTCGGAGCCACCGTGAGCCAGCCTGCGTTGCTCTCAGCTGACACAGGGCGACGTGAAGACCAGCACGCATGGACCGCGCAGCCAGCAACCCCCTGGCTCACACTTTGCTGAGAAAAATTGGCATGAGTTGCTTTAAAAATAAAAAGACACCGGAGTAACCGGATCGCGTCTTCTGGGAGACCCTGCTATGCAGCCTAGAACCACGGAGCCCTGTCCCCGGGCCCACGGCGCAGGAAGCAACGTACCTCCCAGTGGAAGGACTGCAGCGCAGTGCGCAGGGCCCGGGTCGCGGCCCGGGACGGGGACCAGGACGGGGTGCTGGGCCCGCCGCTGCGCAGAGAGCCTCTCCTCAGTGTTGCTCTGAACGTCTCCCTGCTGCATTTCCAAACTGCCTCTCGGAAGGACAGCGCTCGCCCCGCACACTCCCAGTCTCCGAGGCGAACACGCAGGGTCGCACCCCTCCCCTGGGCCTGCCGCGTTGCAAGTGAGACACACAAGCACCAGCACCGCCTGCTCCGCTGAGCCAGGCGCCGAGGAAGCAGGGCAGGCTGTGCTGCCGCGCGGCTGCGGGGGCTCCATGGGCTCCGTGGGGCCCCAGGAACGCCGGACAAGCGCACCCACAGCTGCTCAGGGCCCTGGGTCAGCTGAGCTCATCCTCACAGCCCCACCCGAGGCCCCCACTGCTACTTCTGTGGGTGAGAGTGCTGCGGCCACGGGTGGCTACCCGGCCTCCCCAGACGAGTGCCTCCTCTGCTCTCTGCAGCAGTCCCGGCTCATGGCCACGCAGGTTCGTGCCTGCGCACACGCCAACCAGAGCCTCACCCTGGCCTGTGGCATGAATGCCACGCTGCCCGTTCCCGCTCCTGGTGGCCTCCCCAAAGGTGGGCCCCGCCAGCCGCCCATCCCACACCCCGGTCCCAGTGGGTGCTGGCAGAGCTGTGCCCACGGTCCAGGCTCACCCCTCTTGGCCCCGGCTGCACCCTGCCAGGGGGGCTGCTGAGTTGCCTATCACAGCCCACGCCCGGGTGCAGGCGGCCCAGGTGTTCAGGGACAGCAGGGCGCAACACGGAGGGTGGCCTGCGGGGGCCTGGCCAGGAGCCCGTCCGCCTCTCAGGGGCCGTCTCTGGGAGGCAGGAGGCACCTCAGCAGTGCCTGGTGCCAGCACGCCAGGGAGCCTTGGCAAAGGCGGCGAAGCCCGGGGTGCTGGTTACAGACACCCAGGAGCCGGACCCGTCTGGAGCGAGCCCAGGAACAGCGGGGTCACGCTGCCTGTGAGGACCCCCCGACGCAGGGGCTGAAAGCCTGTGGAGGGTGGGGCCGGCGGGCAGGCACCCCCTCCGCGGCCCCACGGCCAGGCCGCTCGCTGTGAACGCGCTATGCGGGGCGGGGCTGCGCGCTCCAGTCAGCCGCGGCCCTTGGGTCTGCAGGGGGCGGTGGGCCCTGCCCGCTGGGCAGTGCACTATCAGACCGCACAGCGCTGGGCGTCGGCTGGCCCGGGGCCGGCCCCGGCGCGTGCAGCCTCGGTCACGCGGCCGCCATCGCACCTGCACGCCGGGGGACGAGTGGCGGGAAGCGCTTGCCAGGCCCGCCTCGCCGACCTTCCGGGGCTGCCAGGAGGGGAAGCCAGCGGGACCCCTGGAGGAAATCCAGGGCCCAAGGAAGACGAGGCCTGACCGCACAGAGCTGTGCGGGCGCGGCGCCTCCGAGGTCAGACGCAGGTCTCTGCTCCCGCAGGGCCTACACTCTCAGAGAGCTTGTGCTGCTTGTGGCAAATGCCTGGTTTCTCCAACTGCCGCTGGCGACACCCAATCGGCGAGGCGCCCGCACAGCCGCGGCCAGGGTGGCCCTGCTCCTCATCCTGGTGGCAGGAAAGCAGAAGCACGAGTTGGGTTTATGCTTTTAATTAGCACGGGCGTGCCAATTAATAAAAGAAAGTCCAACTGTCTTGGTCTTGTCATCTGCAATTAGTTAAAGACGTTTAGATCTTTCTTTATTTTTCTCCCCTTCCCTAACAAGTGAACTCACCCGGGCAGAAATCAGCAGATTAGGGGCCACGGGCTGGGAGCAGGCATGGGAACGGCCGTGCCCGGCGGACCGGACAGAGCCACGGAGCCGGCCGTCAGCGGCCTGCCGAGCCCAGCTGTCCTAGGACGAGACGCCCAGGCACACGGGCGCAAGGCCGTCACCGGGATGGTCAGGCGGGCAGAGGGGTCAGGCCAGGGTTGACACCGGGCCTCCCGCCGTGCTCTGGGCCACGGCTGCCCCTTCCACCTCCTCCTCCAGCTCAGGGGTCGCAGCAGAGCGGAACCAGCCCCCAACCAGGTGGGGCGCGTTCCACCAGGACGCAGCTCCCTGGGAGCTGGCCCCAGGCCTGGCACTCGGACCTCGCCCCGGCACTGCCGGCCTGGCTGGGCCTCTACCTCTCAGGTCGGGAGGGGCCCCGAAGGCACTGCAGACAGACGAGGGAGCGTCTGCAGGGAGAACACAGGTGCCCCGAGCGAGTGCAGCCTGCACGCTGGGCGCTGCCACATCTCATCTTTCCTTTAAGTGGAAAAGAGAAAACAAGTGAAAGAAACAACACGAAACAGGCTCAAGATTAGACCATCAAAGGCTGAGATCAGAACCTGTCTGAGGGGACAGCTGCTTCCTGGATCCAGAACCAAGCCGGCAGGCACCAGGGCACGGCGCCCACGGTGTCCTGCTCGCCGGCAGCAGGGCCACCAGCGTTCACGGACAGGGCCAAGAGTAACCTGCGGAGGGCCGGGCGCGCTCCCTCCGCAGCCCTGAGTGGGGTGCCGGCACCGCCACTCTCCTGGACCGTCCCCCCGGACACGGCAGGTTATCACATCACCCACCCGCCTTCCCGCTGTCCTGGGCCCTGGGCGCAACCTCCTCGTGGGTGCGAGGGCTCGGGGCCCAGTTGCAGCGTCCCGCCTCGTCCGCAGGACCACGGATGAAACCCTGCCGCCGGACCACGGATGAAACCCTGCCGCCAGGCCACGGGCGACCCTGCCCCTCTCACAGCGGGGGACGCGGCGGTCTCCGTGGGTGGCTCTGCCCCCCGCCCTCTGCCCGCAGCCAGGCTGCTTGGCCTCACGCCCCTGGGCCCGGGCTCCCATACCCACCCGCTGGAGCTGAGCTCCGCCAGCCTCAGGCCCCTCCAGGGCGACCCCTCATGTGGGGCCAATGCCAGGCCCACCCAGCCCTGTCCTCCAGTGGGAGACGACAGTGGAGGCCACAGCAAGGCCACGGAAGGAGGGCCTCTGGCCCGCGACGCAGCCCCAGAGCCCGTCCCAACGCCAACGGCCCGGGTCCCCTAGCCAGACGTGCAGACCGCCCCCCTGTCCTCCCTGTCCTCAGAGGCAGGCTGAGGGACAGGCAGCATGGAGGGGCTCACAGCCTGCTCAGGACAAACACGCTCCCCAAGCCAGGTCCCTGCTGGGCTCTCAGGCGGAGGGCGGGGCGGGCGGGGCGGCCCACGCAGCAGAGCCCACAGGCACCAGGGGAGGGTGTCTGTCTCGGTGGCACACGCTGCTGCGGGCAGAGCCAGCCCGGGGCTGTGGGCTGGGGACCACCCGCTGACAGCACAGGCCCTGGGGACAGGTTGCGACCTTGAGCGGGAAGCGAGTCCCTACCCTGCCTCACGGCAGGGCAGCAAATCTGTCTCTGGGAGCCTGGGCTCAGCATCCACCGCCCAGGCCTTTGCAGGGACTGGCTGTGCCTGCAGATGCGTCATGATGGCCCAGCAGGTGAGGTGCCCCAAGCCCCGTGCCCCCCCACCCCGGGCCAAGACCCGCGGCTGTGCCTCCGGGACTCACCGTGTCTGCTCTCTGCTTCTGGCTCCCCAGCTCCTCCAGGGCCTGCGACAGCTGAGCCTGCAAGACAAGGCAGGGAGCGGGTTGGAGTTGGGGTGCCTCCCAGCTCTGCCACCCCCGGCCTGATGGAGGCAGGAACGCAGGGGCGGGCACCTGGGGGAGCGGAGGGAACTGAGGTGCAGCCTGGGGCACGATCCTCGCAAAACCCGTCCCCAACCCTCCAGGAGCTCCGGGCAGAGACCACGGGTGGCTCTGGAGGAAGGGGGCTGGCGTCCAGGAGAGCTCCCGCGGCCCTGCCCACTGCCCGCTATGCGGGATGCAGGGGTCCGGGCAGAGAGGGCGCCCTGTGCTCTGGCCCTGGTGAGCTGGCTGCCTTTTAAGACTCCGCAGCAGCCGCCTCGTGACAGGCAGCGCCCCAGAGAGGGGTACGCTGGCCTCAGGCCCGGCCTCGAAGCCATGAGCACGGCTGCATGGCTGAGGCAACCCACGCACAGAACCTTCCTCACAGCTCGCCAGGCCAGGACCTGCACACAGAAGGCAAGCGCTGGGGCCGTGCTTCCCCAGGCAGGGGACACTACGCACGGAGCCATTCATGGGGCCACCTCCGCAAGCGCTGCCAGGAGAGCCCCGCACCCCTACAGAGGGGCGGCGCCCGACACAGGCTGCACCGCCATGAAGAAGGGCCGACTCACAGGGGGTGCTGCTCCGGCCCAGGGACGCAGAGCCAGCCCACAGTCAGCCCGGTGGCCAGGGGCTCTGTTCTTTCCCTGGAGCAGCGGACGGCAGACACACAGAGGGCACAGGCACAGCCCTTGTCTCGGAGCCTCTGGGAGGCCTCAGCGCCCGGAGGTCACGTGAAGGGGGGTACGGGACGGTGGGCAGGTGCGGGGCTGGCAGGCGTGGCAACCTCCGCAGGCCCTGCTCACGTCCCCGAGCGCCGGCCGCACGGGCACTACAGGGAGAGGGCGAGAGCACCTCGCAGGGCCGGGCAGCCACGCCTGGGGGTCCGCCGGGCGGCGGGCGGGCCTGCACATCCTCTGAGCTGGGGTGGCGGCAGAGCAGGAGCGGAGAGGACCGGGGCTGTGCTTTGTCCCTGTGCGGGTCCTCTGGGACCCACACAGCGAGGGCGGCCAGACCCACGCTCAAGGCCAGGGCGGCGTCGAGCGCCTTGCTGCGGCCATGCTCAGCTCTCCCACTGGTCATGCTTTACCAAGGACGGAACGGAGGCCCAGGCACTGAGTCGCCGCCACACCCACCCAGCAGTCAGTGATGAGGAGGACGTGCCCCAGGCCTGCGGGACCCCTGCCACACTCCGAGCAGCCCAGGGGGGCCCAGGGCCCACCCTGGGCTGCCTTGGGACATCCCGCCCACGCCCTTCCCGCCTCCCCAGTCCCATCGCCGTGGAGACGGGCCGTAACCCGGAACCCACCGTGAGCGCCAGAACATGGGCAACGGCCACAAAGCAGGGAAAATAAACCATCTGACAGGAAATGGGCCACAGATACCAACGTTCCGGGACAAGGACACAGGTGGCGAGTGGCCGCATGAAACGTCAGCCATGAGGAGAACGCGAGGCCAGCGCCACTCGGCGAAGCTGTTCTGGGCCGTCCGGCCAGCAGGGATGGAGAGCCCTGGCGGTGGGCGAGCTGGGGAGCACGGGCCGTGGCCAGGCCCCTTCTGCACTGAGTTGGGAATGGAACCGGCAGGTCCCTTGGAAAATAGCTCGGGCTCCCCCTGAAGCTCAGCACCTGTGCCCCCTCTGACTCGGCAGTTCCACCCCCGGCACATGTTCAGCTTCGCCGCCATGGCACCGCCCGGAACCACCAGGCACCGACCAGAGAAAGGGAGCATGTGGTGCCGGCCTGGGGGCCCTACAGGCGGCTCTGCCGGGCCACGGCGGGGCAGCAGGGTGCGGAGGTGGCCGGCAGACAACGGCCCGCCTGTGCCCGGCAGGGACACTGGTGGACAAGATGCCTGTCTCTGGGTCTCGCCCAGTCCCAGCCGCCCACTTAGAGCGTGTGCCCCCCCCCGCCCCTGACCCAGGGCTTGAGACTGGGCAAGTGTGAAGGAGGCCAGTTGGCTCTAGAGTCCCTGGGAGCCAGGAGAGCTGGCAGATGCCAGGCTTGCAGAGGAGTCCGCCCGCACTTGGGATGGTGCGCTTGCGGGCACTCAGCTAAGAGCCCTGTGCTCGAGCAGCTCTTGTGAGAAATGCACCCCAGGGAGGGGGCCAGGCAGGGTGGGCCGGCGGCCAGAGCAGCAGGGCTTGGTCTCTCGGCCAGGACGGGGTGAGGCTGCTGTGCGGGGCCCCAGGCCCCGGGCCCGAGGCAGACGCTGACTGACTGCAGCGTCCCAGAGAGCTGGCCGGGGCACCCGTGGGCAGCAGCCACAGAGTTCAGCCACACAGAGAAGGCTTCCAGAGACTGAGGAGCATCTCATCCAAAGGCCTGGGGACAAAGACGCCCCATCCACAGGCACATGGGGCCGCGGGGCGGGCGCTGCTGCCTCCCCTGCTCGCAGTGTGACCGTGCACCGAGCTGCAACCAAGTGTCACGCTCCAGAACCCGGAAGGACAGGCCTGCTGCAGACGAGGAGACTCGCCGTCCTCGGACACCATCAGAAAACCTGCCGTCTGGCCCCGGGGGAGGCTCGACGGGACGCCACGCGACGTCCTTCTGCGTCTGAGACCCAAGAGCACAGGGCTGCAGGCTGGCGTGTGACAGGGCGGGCCCGCCGGCGAGGCCCAGCGGGCGGGGGGCGCGGACGCACGGCCAGGGGCTGGGGGGCAAGGGCAGGCGGCGGAGGGCGGGCTCGCGGGCGCCCCTGCGGACAGGGTCGAGGGGCGTGTGGTGCTGCGCCTCGGCCACCACGGTGGCCGTAACGTAATTCTCCAAGGAGCAGAAAACCCCGTGTTTTGAAACAGGGTGGCGGGGGGAACAGCAGGCGTGGGGTTGTGAAGGGTGTGCTGGAGCCAGTCAGCCAGAGACCAGCCCCCCAGCCGGCACCCCAGCAGTGCAACCGGGGCCACGGGGCCGGGAGGGGCCGGCAGCGGCCGGCAGCGCTCATCGCGGTGTAGACGGCCCCTCGCGGACGAGGAGAGAAACGATCAGTGGAACCCCAAGCTGGGGTTTTGAAAGGAGAAACAGAACTGACAAGCCCTTAGCTAGACTGGCTGAGGAAAAAGGAGAGAAGCCTCAAATAAACAAAATCCGAAATGAAAAAGGAGACATCACACTGGATACCACAGAAACACAAAGACACACAAGAGATGACTGACAATTACACACCAACAACTGGATAACCTCAACGAAACAGATAAACTCCTAGCAACATACAACCTATCCAGAATGAATCAGGAAGGAATAGGAAACACAAACTAGTGAGGAGAGTGAATCAGTAATTAAAAAAAAAAACCTCCCAATAAAGAAAGGCCCAGGACCAGATGGCTTCACTGGTGAATTCTACCAAATATTTACAAAAGAATGAATACCAATCCTTCTTAAACGCTTCCAAAAACTAAAAAGGAGGGAACACTTCCAAACTCATTTCATGAGGCTGCACTACCCTAATATCAAAGCCAGACGAGAATGCCCCAAGAATAGAAAAGTCCAGGCCAATGTCCCTGATAAACACAGATGCAAAAATTCTCAACAAAATAGTAGCAAACTGAATTCAACAATAAAGGGGTCAGGCACCGTAACCAAGCGGGATTTACCCCGGGGATGCAAGGATAGTTCAACACCCACAAATCCATCAATTTGATTCAGCACATTCACACACGAAGAATAAACATCGTATGATCATCCCAACAGATGCCAAAAAGGTATTTGACAAAATTCAACATCCCTTCATGATAAAAAATAACGAGGTACCAAATAAATACTCTTCAACATAATAAAGACCATCTATACCAAAATCCACAGCTAACATCACACTCAATGCTGTATACTGAAATCTTCCAGTTTTCTGACTTTAGAAAGTTTCTTTCTAAAAAATTTTAACGAGCTCTGTCTGACAAAGAATGCAGAGCCAAGACTCAGCCTACAAAAGACAGTGTGGGCAGAGAGTCACAGAGGCAGCAGAGTGAGCCAGCCGGCCGTGGGCTCAGGACACAGTGCCAGAGGCAGAAGGAGGGTCCTTGGGGCCCAGGGGAAGGAGAGAGAGAGGAAAGCACACCCACCCGCCAGGGCCGGGCTGGGTGAGCAGGGCTGGGAGGAGAGCGGGGAAGTAGCTGAAAGCTTTTCCTTTAGGATCAGGAACAAAATGAGGACAGCCGCTCCTACCACTGTTACTCAACATAAAGCTGGAAGTCCTGGCCAGAGCCATCAGGCAGGAGAAAGAAATAAAAGACATCCAAACAGGAAAGGAAAAAGTAAAATGATCAGTTTGCAGGTGACGTAATCTTATACACAGAAAAGACTTCACCAGAAAACTGCTGGAACTAGTACATGAATTCAGTGAAGGTGAAGGATATAAAGTCAACATCCAAAACAAGTTGCGTTTCTATACACTAACAATAAACTACCAGGGGAAAAAATAAGCTAATTCCATTTACAATAGCATCAAAAACAGCGAAACAGAAATTCATTTAGCCAAGGAGGCGAAGAGCTGCCTGCGCACGGGAAGCCGGCAGACACTGACGCCAGGGCCTGAGGGGGCACAAGTCTGTGGGAAGGCGTCCCACGCGCACAAGCTGGAAGGAGCAGCAACGCTCGAGTGTCCGTATCACCGCACGTGAACTGCAGGTTCAGTGTGATCCCATTAAAACTCCAATGGCAATTTTGATTGAATTAGAAAAAACAATCCTAAAATTCGTACAGAACCACAGAGGACCTCAAAGGGTCACAGTGATCTTCAGAAAGGAGAACAAACCTGGAGCCATCGCACATCTAACTGCAAACCATACTGCGAAGCTACAGTCATCGAAACAGCACGGCCCCAGCACAGGGACGGACGCACAGAACAGCGGAGCGCAGCGCAGCGCCCAGGACCCAGCCCTCACGCCCGCGCCGCCTCGCCCTCGACGGAGGGGCAAGGGTGCAGACGGGGCCGCACGGCCTCTGCAGCGTGCGGCGCTGGGAGCGGCCCCTGTCGTACACGCTACACAAAAATCGACTGAAATAGACTGAACACTGAAACCCTGACACTCTCAGAAGAAAACAGTGCAAAGCTCTTTGACACTCACCATGGTGATGATCTTTTGGATCTGACACCAAAAGCACAGGCCACAAAAGCCAAAGTAAGCAAGTGGGACCACATCAAACCAAGAAGCTTCTTCTCAGCAAAAGAAACCGCCAACAGAAGGAAAGGCATGGGAGGACATATTTACAAACCACACAGCGAATGAGTTAATATTTCATATTTATGAAGAACTCTTCCAACTCAACAGCAAAAGAACAGGGCACAATTAAAAACAGGCAGAGGATCTGAAGGAAAGTTTCTCTGAAGAACACGGCAGGCCAGGCCGCTGGGGCACCCCCTTTCGCAGGGAATGTGGGCCGGACCTCGGTAGAGGCAGCGGGGGGAGGGGGGGCGCCCACTCCGAGGCCCCAGGAAAGGGGGCGGGAACAGGCGTGGCCGAGAGCCCGAGGGTGGGTGCGGCCACTCTGGGAAACAGCTGGGAGGTTCCACAAGAGAGTAAACTGGAACCGCGAGCCCCCCCCTCCCCCCCGCCCAGCAATCCACCTCTGGGACGGCATCCGAAGGAAATGAACCTGCGTCTCCAGGAAACGGCTCCACTCCCGGCAGGCTCCCGACAGCACTGCTCGGAGCAGCCGCGGTGCCGACGCAGCCCGCCTGCCTGTCGACGGAGGACAGGGGGTAGGACACGCGCGTCGGCGGGCATTCCTGGGCCTTCGTAAAGGAGGCGCGCCGCTTGCGACTCGAGGACAGGCCTGGAGGACGTTACGATGCAATGACATAAGCCTGGCACAGAAAGAGAAGCGCCACCCAGCATGACTTCTGAAACCTGGAAAAGCTGAACTCAGAGACAGCGCGCAGAGCGCGGGCCACCGAGGCGGGGAGCGGGGCGGGAGGGCGCACGGGGCGGCGCCCGTCAGCACGCACGCCTCCTGCGGGGTGGTGAAGGCGATCGGAAGCCTGGGGACAGCGTGACGGCCACAGCCAATCATCACTGTCCACGTCTGCTGTACTGAAACTTGGTCGGAAAGCAGCTCTGAAGTGTTTTCGTGAAAAGAAGAAAAAGAGGCAGGATGCAGGTGACGGAGGTGTTCGCGGGCTGGGCATGCTCACGCTCCCCCCCTCCCCCACCCCGGGGTGCGCGTGCGGGAGCCCGGCCCGCTGCGCCCCGAGGCACACACAGCTTCCACCTGTCAGCCACACCCTGGGCGCTGGAGGGTGACGTGGCCTCTGCCCACCTCAGTCACCTCGCCGGTTAGACCAGCGCGCCGTTTGCCCCTCCGTGACGGGGCGAGAATCACACGACAAAGCAGGAGGGCGGCGGGCGCAGCACGGCCGCTCCCGCCCGACAGCCACTGCTCTCCGCTGCCAGGCATCCCTGGGGAGGCCCGCCCGCCGCCCCACGCCCCAGAGCCGATCGTGGGTGCTGAGAAGCGCCCCTGCCCGCCTGTTCCCCCCACCCCACTGCATGGTGAGACCGTGTATCCCCACACAGCGTCCCTGGAGCCCAGGGCCGCTCCCCGCCGCCCACCCTTCTTTCCTCCGCGCCCCTCTGCTGCAGGGGTCCGCGCCGACGCTGGCGGAGGCTTCCCGCCCCGTCCACCCGGGCTGCCCCCCGGCGCCCCCTCGGCGCCTTCCCACGGGCACCGCTGTCCCCAGCAGGAACAGAGGGTCTGGCTGGCGAGCCCCAGGCCGGGGGGCAGGCGCGCTTCGAGCCGAGTGGCGGGTGTCCCCGCTTCCCGAGGTTACTGGGGACCACTGTGGCCTGAGAGTGGGACTTTCCAGACCTGCATGCAGCTGGCAGCACCTAATCTGTTTTAATTAAATAAAATGGAAAGCCACTCAGGCTGAGATGTTGAATCGAGGTGCCACGCGCTACGTGTTTCTAGCCCGGTCTGCAGAGGAGGACTGGGGACACATGCTGCCAACGGCTGCAGCCACTTGATTAAATGGAATAAACAAAACCTGTGCGGAGTGGCACAGACTTCGCCAGAGATGGGCCACGGGGATTCTCCCACGCTCAACACATCCACTTTGTTTGACTGAAATGTGTTTGCCGGAATTGAGACATGTCCCACATTAGAGCTGACTGATGAGGCCAAACCAGCGGATGTGCCGCCTGGAAGAGCTGGATGCGACTCCCAGCTCCCCGGCCGCCGACCGAGGGACGGGCAGGGCCCTGCAGCGGCCGGGGCCACGCCGGATTGGGGCCACGTGGTGGCTCGCGCCCAGCAGCAGCAGGGTCCGACGCGGGGAGGAGCTGGGACAGGGGCCTGCCACCTACGGCCTGCACCCACTCCAGCCCCAGCCTGCTCTTCCAGCAAAGCTTTACTGGCACAGAGCCACGCCCACCGCGTTCCCTGCTGGGGCCCTCCTGGACGAAGCCTGCTGACCCGTGGGAGTGGGAGCAGGCGCTGGGGTTGAGGGTGGACGCGGAGAGGCCCAGGACAGCGGGGCCGAGAGAGGGGAGGGACGGAAGAGGAGGGAGGGGCATGCTACAGGCAGACGCGCAGAGAGAACAGAGAAAATGAGGACGAACAGGGGGGAGACCAGAAATGAAGGAGAGAAAACGCAGCTGGAGGTGGGAGGGGCAGAGAGGCCAGGGTCCCCACATCCACAGGCCCCCCCGCCAAGTTCCCACAGGGCCAGCGATGCCTGTGGCCCCTGCCTTCCAGACAGCGCCGCGCCAGGAGGCAGAGGGCGGGGCGGGGGGATGGTGATGCTGGAGGACCGGCCGGGTGGCCAGGCGGGGGGGCAGGGGGCGTGATGCTGGAGGACCGGCCGGGTGGCCAGGCGGCGGGGGGGGGCAGGGGGCGTGATGCTGGAGGACCGGCCGGGTGGCCAGGCGGGGGCGGGGGCAGGGGGCGTGATGCTGGAGGACCGGCCGGGTGGCCAGGCGGGGGGGGCAGGGGGCGTGATGCTGGAGGACCGGCCGGGTGGCCAGGCGGGGGGGCAGGGGGCGTGATGCTGGAGGACCGGCCGGGTGGCCAGGCGGGGGGGCAGGGGGCGTGATGCTGGAGGACCGGCCGGGTGGCCAGGCGGGGGGGCAGGGGGTGTGATGCTGGAGGACCGGCCGGGTGGCCAGGCGGGGGGGCAGCGGGCGTGATGCTGGAGGACCGGCCGGGTGGCCAGGCGGGGCGTGGGGGACGGCCCCCGGCAGGCACCTGTGCTCCTGCTGCAGGGGGCTCGGCTGCGCGCTCGCTCTGTGCGACGGGCGCCAGGTGCCTGCTTGCATTTGGGTGCCAGTGACGGAGGAGTTGTCTGGAAGGCACACGGATCCCTTAACAAATGAGTCTATAAAGTTACGTAATTTCCACTGTATGTCAATATACAAGGCTCAACTAATGAACTCCTAGGCAGCTCCGAGAGGCTTTGAAAGCGCTGTGAGTGTGGGCAGTGTGCAGAGGTTCTGACACAGAACGGCCCTGCTCAATGAAGCAGGAAGAGGAAGCGCCCTCCCCAAGGCCTGGGGGGACCGGCCCCGCGGCTGCCATGACTCGGAGGCTGAGGGTGGAGACAGGGCGCCTCCCAGCCCGCTCCTGTGCGTGGGGCTGCAGGACCGAGCAGTGCGGGACCCCCGCCTACCCTCTCAGGGCCCGGTGATGGGGCAGCACCCAGAGCCTGGGCTGGGGGACGCCTTGGGGCTGCCCCTGGGGAACAGCCCCGCCTCCAGCCGAGAGAACCAGTCCTCCAGAGATCTGTGTGGGGGAGCGGGAGGGGGCAGCAGGCCTGGCCCCGGCTGAGGCAGAACTGGCCTCCGAGCCCTCAGCGGCATGGGAGACAGCAGCCCCCGCTCCCCGGCAGATCCAGGCCAGGGGGCTGCGGGCCCAGGGGCGGAGTCGGCGCAGCCCTGGTGCCTCGTGGGAGCGAGGGGGCCTCTCCCGGGCAGCTGCCGTGGGCTGCGGGGTGCTGGGTGAGAAAGAAATTCTGGGGGAGAAGGTCGGCCTTTCCGTTGAGGGCTGCACGCTTTGCAACGCCCAAGCGAGACTGACTGTTCAATGCGGCCGCGGGGACACGTGGGCACACGGTAAGGACTGCCCGCACCGCCTTCTCCACGCCTGGCAGACCTCCACGTGCGGAGGCTCCGCCCAGCCTGCGCATCAGGCCTAGGCCCCACCCCACACGCCCCGAGCCCAGGCGGACACTGGCCCTGAGGGCAGCAGCCCCTCTGCTCCAGGCCCCGCACGGAGCTGGGCCTGGGGGTCCCGGCTGGAGCAGGAGCACTGGGCACCCTGCCCACCCAGGACCCTCACCCCCTGGCGCCCGCGGGCGCCTCGTGGGGCTGGGAGAGGGGCTGAGAGAGATCGGCTCGGCGCAGGGCCGGAGACTGGCGGGGAGCAGAGAGGGGTGTCTGTGGCGGGGCCGGGAAGTGTGCGGGCAGAGGTGCGGGGCATGACCCCCCTCTCCCAGCACAGCTTCCAAAACCACACTGGGAAGCTGGGAGGGGGCCCGTGCCAGGCAAGAGGGAGAACAGAGGCTGAGGAGGAAGCCCCCTCGGGTCCCGGCTGGTCTGTCCGGGCCTTCCCGCCCTGTCCGCTGCCACCTGGTGGAGGCCAGGAGGCGTACAGCTCTCCACGGGAGCAGCCCAGGCCTGTGGGCGGGGCAGAGCAGGTCAGCCAGAGGTCCAGGCCTGACCTCGGGGTCACTGGACGGAGCTACCAGCTCTCCTTCCCAAGGGGCGGGGCTGCCGGTTTGCAAACCCCTGGCAGCCGGCCTCTTCCCACCAGTCAGTGTGCTGACCCTCCCGATGGCCAGGAGACGGGCCAGCTGGCCGGGACCAGGAACACTGGCTGCCACCTGCAAATGCTCTGGTCCTCCCCAGACAGCAGCGCAGGCCTGGCGGTTGCAGGGGGGGCTCACGTGGACGCCAGAGGGGCCCGCTGTGCAGCACGTGATTCAGCAAGTACGGGAAGGGCCAGACGGTCGGAAACACGCTGCCCCATCCAGAACGCCGAGGGCCGTGGCTCCTGCTCCCCCGGCCACGAGAGGCTTTGCTGGGGGGGCCAGGGCTGTTCCCGAAGCTGTGATGGGCACAGAGCCAGCGTCCAGGGCGCTGCGGCTGGGTTCTGGGGCAGCCCTAGTCTCGAAGACGGAGAGACGTGGGGGCCAGGGCGGAGGGCGGAGGCCGCCTGCCTCTGGGGCCAACCGGCCTCCGTGTGCAGGAGGAAACCGGGGGGACAGGCACGCCAGTGTGGGCGGCATGGGGGCGCCACGGCCGCAGCTGTGACTGGGGGCAAGGCCAGCAGAGCCAGGGGTGTCCTCCACCTCCCCAAGTTCTCCTGTCACGCCAGGAGGGGGCAGAGAACGCTAGGTGACCACCGGCGATGCTGCTGACGCGAACGTCAGGGACCTTCTCTGCTGGGACCGGACCGTGCCCGGCAAACTGCGATGCGCACGCTCACACCTCGAGGGGGCGGACGGGGCGGGGGGCCCGCCAGCTGCCTCTGCGTTCCGAGCTGCATCAGGCCCCTCCAAGGGAGGCTGGGCCCCGGCCCGCTTCAGGGCGCAGAGCTGCGGCCAGGTGAAAGGCTGACCACGCGGGGCAACCAGCCAGGACACTGCTGGCCCCTCGTCACCCAACACACGGTCACCGACACGTGGCCCTGGCAGCGCCAGGACTGCCAGCCTCGCCACGGGTGGGTGAGAAGGCATGTGCAAGCAGGCAGGAGAAGCCTTCCTGTGTGGAAACGCCAGGGCGCTGGGGCAGCGCTCCCCAGGGAGGCCAACGTGCTGCGCACAGCGGCTGATGGTGCACGGGCACCCAGGAGCACAGGCGCAGTGCAAGCCCGGCCCGGCCCGGCCCCCGGGGGGGCTGGCCCCCCCGCCCCACTCACCTCCATCTCCGAGCTGTGGGCGTGTACCTTCTGCACCATGTCCTCGGCCTCGCGCATGCGCCGGGTCAGCTGGGGCGAGTGCTCTGCCGGCGTCAGCTCGCTGTCGTAGGATCCCAGGATGGCGCGCATGCCGTCCCGCTCCTGTGGGCACAGGGCAGGTGGTCAGGCCAAGGTGCCGTGTGCTGGTAGATGCACCCAGGGGGCGGGAGTGGGAGCGTGGGCTCAGGACCGTGTTGGGGGTGCAGGCTGGGGTGGGGGGGCCCACGCACAGCTCCTCCGCTGCTCGGAAGGGGCAGCCCGAGCTTGGTCGTGGGCAGAAGGTCCCTGCCTGGTCACAGCCAGTGTCCCAGGTTAGTGTGACTTCCTGAGCCTCAGCAACAGGCCCAGGAGATCACCAGTGGGGCCAGGCCAGCACGTGGTTTGAGCACCTTGCCCCCATGACCCCGACCTTGACTCCGTAATCTGACAGCAGGTCCCGGGAAGGAGAGAGCCACTCAGGCAGGGAGGCAGCAGGCGTCCTGGCAAACCCAGAAGCCGACAGCTCTGTCCCCCTGCCAAGCTCCCTGCACAGCCCTGGGCCCTGCGGAAACGGCACTGGCCCCTGTGGGGCTCGTGTGCATGTGCCTCCCTGCGGCCACAGTCGAGGCGGCCACAGCCCCCGCCCAGGGCCAGCGCAGCCCAGGAAGGAGAGGTGAGGGTCGCAGAGGCCTGAGGGTCACAGAGGCCTGCGGGCCGGCGCTCGTCCTGCGGGCTTGTTCCTCTCCGAGGTTGGCTGGGGGGTCGCTGCCGCCATGACAATGCGGCAGAGCTCTGCCCTCAGGCGGGGCCACACGGGTCCGACCAGCCACACGGGCATCTCTTCCGCCTGGGCAGGCGGACCCCCACCACAGCCCGCAGCTGAGCTCGGGGGACGGGGGCGCCCCTGCTAGGAGGTGCTGGCCCAGCCCCCGCAGCAGGGGCCAGGTGAGCGGCAGGGATGGCCAGCACCAGTCCCAGGCACATCCTTGGGCGCTGGGAGCGAGGCCCCGCGCCACCCGCCACCGTGCCCCTGCGATGTGGGGCCAAGTCCCCCTCAGAGCGGCGGCCTCTCCGGCGGTGCCCCCGGCAGGGCCCCCACGGCCCCGCTGCTCTGGGCGCATGTGCTGCCCCCGGCGCCCCCCAGTGCCTCCATCAGGTGAGGCGGGAGGCGGCGGTGGGTGTGCACGCCCCGCGCTCTCCCCCAGCGCCCGGCGCCCCCGCCCGCGGCCCTTCGCTGCCGCCGGGCGTCCGCCCTCACGGGCCTGTGACTCAGCATCCCCGACACAGACTTCATAATTACTTGATGACAAAAAATTCAATAAGTGAGAAATTAAAGTTACAAATCCAACTGGAACTGGCCGCACACCCATGGCAAATCTGTTTCCGCAGGAAGGGTTATGGAGCATCACAGGTTTATTGAAGCCCTCTGTCATCCCGCTGACGCCTCCGCTCCGAGCTGGTTACCGCGTTACCACACGAGGGACGGGGAGGGGCCTCCTTTCACAAACACGCTGCAGTCGGCGCCTTTATTGACCATAAATCCCCACGTGCCTCCTCGCTCCCCTCCGCTCCGTCGGCAGGCCGGCTGTGGCCAGCGGAGAGGAAAATGTAAAATTGAAAGTCTGTTGTTTGTACCTTTTAGAGAAATTGCTTTGTCACTGAACTGTGCTGGTCTGATTGGATAATGACTTTTTAATGACTGGTTCCACTTGTGGAAAGTTCGCTTCCTTTCCACTTGAGCGAGCGCGGCGACTCATCGCTGGGCGGCTGGGCACCCGGGCCGCTGCGGAGGCGCAGACACACGCCCAGAGGAGCGCCCGCTGGGACGTGCTTCCCTGGGCGCCACCCCAGGGTGCAGGGCAAGCCCGCGGCAGCTGTCGGGCTTCCTCCCATGTAATTCATGCGGCTAACCAAGTGTGGGAAGGGCGTCGTGCGTGTGTAAGTGAGCGGAGGGCCGGGGGCTGGGTGCTGCAGGAGGGCGCCCTGACTCGCGCACGCCCACGGGGGCTGCTCGCCCCGAGGAGCCAGGAGGGAAGGCGGCGGCCGAGGCCCTGGGCGGCCAGGCGGCAGTGGGTCTGTGCCAGCCTGCGGACCAGCGCCCGCCCACTGGCGTGGGGGCCGAGAGTGAGGCCCGGCGGCCCCTCTGGGCTGGCCGACAAGGCCCCCGGGCGCGCCGCGCAAGGCCCGTCCACGGGCACAGGCGTCCTGCAGACGCCCTGCAGGTCAGCACCCAGGACGGGGCCTCCCGGCGGCTCTGCCCAGTGGGATCCCAGCCCCGAGGGCGGCAGGAACGAGGGTGGTGGCGGATAAACGCTTTCCTCTTTTGGGGAGCCAGGGCAGGGGCGTGTCGTGGGGCGCTGAGCAGTGGAGACGCCCCTGCGATGCAGGGCAAGGGTCATGATCAAGCCTGGGCCACAGTCTTCTAGAAACGGAACCAAGACACGGAGGCGCGGAGGCGCGGAGTCGCTCCGCTGAGGCCCCGCGGGGGGACGCGAGGCCCCTGCTCGTCAGCACCACGGGCTCCCAGGCTGCACGTCCCACGGGGACACGCGAAACGGGAGCAAGGAAGGGGCACGCACCGTCCCAGCCCCCACGCTGGGGGGGCAGGAGGGAGGCGGCCCTGGCGGGCGGGAGCGCGGCTGACCCTGAACTTGCAGCATCACCCGCAAGCCCACTCCATGAAGACCCCAGACGCGTCCGCCCAGGTCACATCGCACTGTGGTTCAACCTACAAGACACAGGAGGGTGCATCATGGATGGTGTGAGGCAGAGAGGCACCCACCGCCCACATGCGTGTGCAAACGCACAGTCCCCGAAAGTGCAGAAGAGGAACCGGGCTGCCTCCGGGCCGGCCCCTGGGGCACACGGCCGCGGGGGGCGGGGGGGGGGGTGGCGTCGCACCACATGCGCCTTATAACTCGCCCCTTTTCTAACATGTACTATGTCACCCCTTGAGTGTATCACCTGTTAAAAACACAAATTAAGATTAGAAATTCAGTAAAAAGCTAAACTACAATAAAAGCATTTAAGGGAAGCCTGGAGCCTTAAATTGTCCTAGATGGGGTTAAAGATATCATTAACTATCCACTACATTAAATATGCACAGAAACCATAAAAGGAAGAGAGAGAGAAAGTAAAAGAAAAAAAGAGAAACATGAGAAAAAGCTCCAATAAATTCAAAAAGGGACAAGAAAATGAGAAGTACCAAATAATGAGGCTAATAAACAAGCATTAAATAAGATGAAAGAAATTAAATAAAGTAAATCAGAAAAAGAACAATATAAGTAGGTGAAACTTTCCAATAACAAGGCAAGGACAATCACATCGTATTAAAGAAAACAAGCGTCGTCTGCAGACTATCCTGGCAACGCACGGCCGCAGAGGCGGCGGAGCGGCCTGGGCAGCGCCTGCCCCGGGGCAGGGCAGGCCCGATGTGCTCCTCGGGCGGAACGCGACCTTCGTGCTTGTTGGAATACAGAACACACACGGCAGACACGGGTCAACGGCAAGGCCTCCGCGTGCCTCTAATAGGAAGGGGCAGGCCAAGCAGGGAAGGCAGAGTGAGAGACAGAGACGCTGAGTGGCACCATGAAACCGGACGGCCCGGAGCGCTGCCCAGGGCGGCGCGGCGACCCGCAGCGCGGAGAGCCTCTGGGAAACGCCGTGGATCCCACCGCACGAAGGCATCCCTGCAAACTTCCAGTGAAATGCCATTGGGAACTGCTTCCTACACCGAAAGGTGATCAGGCTAGCGGGTCCCTGCAGAGGGCTTGATGCCCAGCAAAAACACTCTTCAAAACTGAGATTTAAATAAACACATTTCCACACCAAGAAAGGCTGACACGGTCCCTCAGCAGCAGATCCACCAAAGGAGCTCCAAGGAGCGCTGTGCGGGCGGGAGCCCCGGGCCCCAGGGAGACGCTCGGAGAGGCGGGGGCACCGGAGGCCATGACGGGTAGCGGATACGTGTAAACAGGAGCCAACAGGCCGGCGCAGCAGCTCCAGGAGTGGCTCTGCTGTGTGCAAGTGGCTGTGCGCATGCGGGTGAGCGGGGGCAGTGACCGTGTGGGAGCCTGGGCGCAGGCCCGTTAGCCGGTGTAACCCTGACAGCCTACGCCTGGAAGGAAGGGACACCGATGCCAAGTGTCCAAGGCCCTTGAACTGTCCAGAAGAGAGAGCAGCATTAATTTTTATTAGATCTTGGTAAAGACTCTATGTTGCAGTCACATAAGGAAGTACAAGAGAATGAGAAAGGGAAGCAGTTTATTCTCTAACAAAGTGTAGAAAGAAGGAAGAATGCAGGTAGAAGGCAAACGGTAAGATGGTTACTTTACATGCAACTCTGTCATTAATTGCATTAAATGCAACTGAATGAGGTATTTCAACTAAAAGAAAGGTTTTCAGATTGAATATAAATACGAAACCTATCTCTAACTGGTATGAGACACATCTCTACTAAAAAAAAAATGGCACTTTCACAATGAAATGAAAAAAAGTAAAAGGTACAGAAGCGTAAAAAGTGAAGTTGATACATCTATATTAATATCACACATAGGAGTTTTACAGATCAAAAGAATTCACGGGGAATAAAGAATGCTGCATAAGAATAAAAGACTAAATTGACCAGGAAGACAATTTTCAATGTATAAGGGCCTGATAAAATAGCATCCAAAGATATACTGAATAGCTGACGAAATTAAAAGGGGAAGCAGACAAAGCCACGGCCAAGCCGGGGGATTTCAATACACCTGTCAGGAGCTGAGAGGAGAGAGAGAACCGTTGGCCCGCGAGGACACCGGGGGGGGGGGGGGCACCGCGGGGCGCGGCCATCGCGCGCAGGGCACGCCACTGCCGAGGGCACGTGGCTGTGCGCAGACACGGCACCCCGCGGGGCCGCCAAGCACGTCTCCGCGAGTTTCAAAGAACCGACACCATGCCACGAACGGTCTCCGAACACAATGAAATTAAACCTGAAATCCAATTGAAAAAAGTCACAAAAAGCTTGAAAATTAAGAGCTTTATTAGGGAATAATCTATTGATCAGGATAGAAATCACAATGGGAATCAATATTTTGAACTGAATAAGAAAAACACAATATATCAAAACTAAAGTGTGCATCTAAATTTCGAGCCTTAAAATACATACATTACAAAGAAAAGGATAAAAACCATGATCCACATAAACAACTTGAAAAGTTAGAACTAAAACAACAAACTCAAGTCAAAGAAAGAAGGCACTATAAGTGTAAGAACAGAGATCAATGAAACAGAATACACACAGTACAGAATCAATAATGCCAAAGTTGGTCCGTTCAAATAACTAATAGAATTGATAAACTACTGATGAGACAAATCAAGGGAGAGGATGAATAAAGACTGAAAGAGAAGACCATAAAATATTTTAAAATATAATAGCACACACTGAACAACGTCACACAAACGTAAAAGTTTAGAAAAAACAGACCACCTTTTAAAAAGCAAGAAGAAAAAGAATTCCAAGCCCCAAATGTCAATCTCCCCCGACGAACGCCCCAGGCCCAGAGGCCGTCCTCGGCGAGGGCCGCCGACCTGGAGGAAGACACGCCCGCGGCCACAGGAGGCTTCCCTGACCGTCTCGCACAGCCAGGGAGACCGGGGCACGGGAGGCCACGGAAATCAGCTGCCAAAACCTGTCATAAACACAGGTGCCAAATCCCTCAACTACTTATTAGCAAACCAAATAGAACATTGCTTACAAAGGATAATCCACAGGCAAGTTTGCTTATTCCTGGAATGCAAGTTTGGCTTAACCTTTGACAGTCAATTGACTTAATTCTCTACACGATAGAATAAAGAAAAATCAAGATCCTCTCAATATGTGCAGAAAAACATCTGGTAAAAATTTAACATCCTATTCATGATTTAAACAATAAAACAACAAAACAATCTCTTAGCAAGAGAAGAACAGAGAGGCCCCGGCTGGCGCGGCTCAGTGGATTGAGCGACGGCCTGTGAACCAAAGGGTCGCCGGTTTGATTCCCAGTCAGGGCCCATGGCTGGCTTGCGGGCCAGGTCCCCAGTGAGGGGCACGCGAGCAACAGCCACACGGGGATGTCTCCCTCCCTTCCCCCTCTCTGGCTATAAACAAATAAAGCCTAAAGAGAGACGACGGAGGGGAGCTGCTTTAAGCTGAGGAAGGGTCGCTATGCGTCCCTGCGATCGGAGCAGGGAGGTGCCAGGCGTGGACCCCCCCGAGACCGGGAGGACACGCCACAGCCCCCAGCACCTCTGTCCACGGCCGCGTGTGGGCCTGAGCAGCAGAACAAGGCAAGCAAAGACCGAAGGCGCAAAGACCAAAACAAAATTAAAAATGATTCTTGGAGGGGAGGCAGCCATGGACACAAAGTCCAAATTCGCAAATAAATTATTAAAATAAGTCAGTTCAGTAATGTCGTTGGATCAAAGTCACTGATCAAAGTTTAACTGTATTTTTATATGCCAGCACAAAATGCTGGCATATTTCTTTTTCTTTAGTTAAAAAAGACATTTTGGAGAAGATGCTATTTAAATACCATCCACAACAACAGCAGCAGCAAAAAAACCCCACGAGACAGCCGCCCAGGAAACTTTATCGAACACCACACCGAGAAGACACGGGCGGCCTACAGGTGTGGGCGCCGGTGCCTGGCTCCCAGACGGGCAGCGCCGTGGCCACGCGGACACCACCTAAGGGACGCTCCCCGGGAGAGTGCGCAGCAGGTCTCAGTGGGCGTGGGCAGGCCGCCGCGAGCCCCCGGGCGGCCGGACGCCGGACCACAGGGCTCGCCACGCCTCAGGCACCGAGGGTCAGGGCTCCGGCCAAGCGAGGGCGACCCCAAGTGCAGGCCCGCAGGCCCAGCCGGCCAGCGGGAGGGGCAGCGGGAAAGCAGCCTTTTCACCCGACGGTACCGCGTCGGCCGACGGCCGTGAAAAACGGAGCTGGCCCCGAAGAGGAGCGTGCCCCCGCCCGGGGCAGGCAGGAAGCGGCCGCTGGGAAGGACGGCCACATGGGAGGGCCGCCCGAGGGAAGTCTGAGGCGGACACCGCAGAGCTCACTAACGTCAAGAACTCGCACGGAAGACGGTGAAAAAGGTGTTGTCGACCCACACACCTGACCAAAGGGGAGCATCCCAAGTGTTTAGAGAACCCTTAGACATCAGAAAGGGGGACGCCACAGAACGAAGCGCGGGCAGTGGGTCTGAGCGGGGTCTCACCAGGGCGCGCCCCGCAACAGCCAGCTCACGGGAAGGGGGGCCACCCCCTCGCTGGGACGCGCGCCTGGACCGCAGGGAGGCAGCAGCATGGGCTACAATGGGGGCCGGGGACGCACAGCTCTGGAGCTGGAGCAACGCCGCAGGCGTGGGGACCACTCCCACCCCCACCCTGAGGCCGGTGGTTTGACCCCAACTGTGGCAGGGGCCACGTCACACACCCAGGACGGGACAGGTGCACCGGGGTGCGCAGCGACCTCACCCCTGTGCCTCAGAGACGAGCACGGGCAGCTCCCGGCAGCGCTGCTCAGGCACCAAGATGGGAAGGCACTGAAATGCCCATCGGGGAGAATGAAAAATGCAATGCAGCGCAGCTCATAAAACAGATGAAGTGCACAGCCACAGAGTTATGAGCAAAAGAAGCTGCACAGAAAATGACACACGGCACGACTCCGTTTGGACCCAGTGACTTGTGGTGTCGGAAGCGGGAAGGGGTCACCGTGGGGGCTGCCCCAGCTGCGTCTGGGAGGGAGAGACGCCAGTGGACTGACTTCATTGACCCATGCTCCCAGGACAGAGTGCTTCCTGCACGTATGTTATACTCCAAAAGCAAGCTGGGGAAAGTGTGCTTGAAACAGGATCGTCTGTATTTCTAGAAGCTCAGCCACAGCTGCCCAGGCACACGCACCAACCCCTGGTCCAGGACCTCAGCCAGAAGCCCCGGCTGGGCAGCACCAAGGCCTGGGGCCGCACCTGCAGTCCTGGCGGCACAGGTCGCTTGGGGAGAGGGGAGCAGGAGGTGGCGGGGGCCAGAAGAGAGGAGTGCCAGTGTTCCTCGGTGTGGAGCTAGGAGGGGGCGATCTGGGAGCTGTGCGTCCAGTGAGGGGCACGGGCAGCCAGGGAGGTCAGAGCAGGGAAGGCCGGAAGCGTCCCACAGGCTGGGCGGGGGCCCTGAGGAAGACTGACCCTAGGTCTTCCTCCTGAGACGCTGAGGCCCCCAGACTTGGTCCCAAACCCACCCAGGAGGTACACATGGAACCAAGGGCTCCCTGGAAGCAGCAGCTGTGACCCCATCTTGTCCCTGTGGCCACCTCCAGGAGAGGGGTCACACTGACCGGCAGAAACACCCAGGAGGCGAAGAGGGCCTGAGGATGCAGCTCACGGCCAGGCGGGGGGAAAGCGACCCTCACGGCACAAGCTTTCAGAGTAGCCGAGGCCCTCGCCCCACTCAGCCGGGTGGGAGGCCAGCGCAGGGGTGCGGGGGGAATCGGAGGGCGATTTTAACGAGCGCAGTTCGATTCCCTTCCGTGCAGGCACTTGAACAGTGTCCCAAACGGACTTCTGGCTTGGCTTCCTCCGAGGAGATGAGGCTAACGCGGAGCATGCTCAGCACCTGCCGCGCCACCCGGTGAGCACGCCTGAGGACGCCCGCCGGGGCCGGTCGTCGGGGGCCAGTGCACGGAGAACAGGCAGCCTCGCCCTCTGAAAGCACAGGACGGCCACCGGACGGGTCAGCCTTGCTCTGCTCCGAGCCGCGGGGGCCACGAGCGAGGCCGCACCTTCCCTGGGCAGCTGGGGCGGGGTAGCCGGCACTGGCAGCAGCCACCCTCACAGGCGGGCGAGGCCCTGTGGCGGGGCCCGGGGCCTTGGTCCCGCTGCTGTCCCTGCCTGCCGCGCCGCCCGGCCTCCAGACTCAGACCACGTCTCGGCCTGTTTCCCAGGGCCGCCACCTCGTCGTCTTCTCTGCGTTTCCATCCCCTCGGCTCCACCCGCCTCAGGAAGGAGCAGCCGTGGCTGCCCGGCAGGCCCGCTGTCTGCTAAGCCCACCTCTGCCGGTGCCAGGTGCGGAGCAGCCCTGCAAGGGGCCGGGCCGCCGGGCCCGCCAGGCGTCCCGTCCAGACCCGGCGGTGCATCCTCCCCGCAGGGCGGCAGGCGGTCAGGCCGCCCTCATAGAGAAGGGCTGGTCGCTCGCCACCTGCCCGGGGCCCATGCAGGGCGCCAGGTGCGAGAACAGGCCTGCCCGGGGCCTCCCCCAGGCACAGCTGTGAGTCGCGGGAGGCCCTGGGCCGCCTGACTTCAGGTGTCACCTCCCCGCCGCCCTCTCCCACCTACGCACAGCCAGTGCCGGTGGGGATGAGCTCTGTACTTCCCACCAGCAAGCCGTGTTCTTACAATTCCCACCTCCTGACAAAAAGCGCACCACCACCTACTGTGGAGGAGTGGAATCAATTGAGATTTCCTGAAGCAATTTTCCTTCGCTCTCACACTGCTCTGTTACAAATTCCATTTCATTTATGTGAGTTGTGTAACGCGTTCCCAGGCACCAAGCTCCCCGCCGCAGGCCCCTGCGCTCCCGCTGGCGGCGTGGGTGTAGCCTCAGAGGGCCGTTCCGCCCGGTGCTCGGGCAAGGGCCCGGGCTGCCGGCACGGGGAGGGGGCGTGCCTGCCCCCGCGAGGCCCGTGCAGGTCGGGTCTGCACGACACACAGGTGGGGACCGCGGGCCAGGGCGGTGGCCCGGCTGTGCCCAGCACAGCCCGCCCAGGCCCACGGCACCCAGAGAGGAAGAGGAGCCGGGGAGCGCAGGGGCACGCCGGCTCTACCCCCAGAGGACGCCCCAGCCTCAGCTCCCCTCCCTGCAACACAGGGAGTCCGACAGGGGCGCTGGACTGCAGCCCAGCAAGAGGGACCACCGTGCGGGCTCCGCGGCGGGCCCGCTGCCGCGCTGGCGGGCCGGCCACACACGGGGCCTTACCGGCGTCGGGTCTTTCCCAGAGCCCAGGCTTCTAGTTTTCATGAAGTCCGATTTGCCAAGCTTTCTTTTATGGATTATACTTTCAGTGAAGGTCTGAGATCCTGAGGATCTGCCTACATCCTGAAGATTTTCTCTTACCCCAAAACTGTTCTGCACTCTCACGTTCTCCATTCAAGTGCGCGATTCGTTCTGAGTTGGTTTTTGCACAAAGTGTGAGGCTTTGACCGAGGTTCAAGGTCTACCTCTGGACGCCCGACTGCTCCAGCTACGTCCGTTGGAAAGGTCACCTTTCTTCCACTGAACTGCTGTGCATCCTTCTCAAATACCAGTTGACCCAAAGCGAGCAGGAAGGAAATGATAATAAATTAAATACGAAGTAGGAAAACACCAGAAAAAAAACCAGCTGAGCCAGAAGCTGGTTCTTTGAAAAGATCAATAAAACGGATAGAACATTAGCTAGACTGACCCCCCCCAAAAGAGAGGAGTTTGAGGTTAACGAGGCTGGGAAGGAAAGGGGATCCGGCGTCACCAACCTCCCCAAGTGGAGGGTGACAGAGGAAGACGGCCAACGCCCGCGCCGACAGTGAGTGGCCCGAGTGAGATGGACCAGCCCCGGGAGGACCCCTGCTACCAAAGCCAACCTGACGGGACGCACAAACCCTGAGCAGTGCTGTTGTGGGAAAGGGGCGAAGGGGCCACCGCCACCTCCCTGCCGCCTGTGGGGCGTGGCCGGCAGGGGCCGGGGCCCCCGGTCCGCGCGCTGGGCCCTGCCCCCCGTGCGGCTCCCTGCCGTTGGGACTGTGCCGCGCCTGCTGCTCTCCGTCCAAGGCGGCCCTTCTCTCCGGGGCCGCCTCCGTTCCGCTACCGCTCACGCGCGGCACTTGTCTCGGTCCACGGTCCCTGTCCCTGTCCTGGTCCCCCGTCCGGCCGCCTGGTCTTCAGTCGAGGCGTCTTCTGTCCACACACGCCGTCCCTGGGCTGCTGACACCGCCAGCGCGGAGTCTGAGACAAGATGGGGACTCGCTCCGAGCTGCTGCCTGGGTGCCCAGCCCCCCACCTCCACTCTCCGAGTCTCCCGTGTTTGCGCTACGCCTAACGTCCAGGTCCCTGGCTGTACTCCGCAGCGGGAGGCGGTCCGTCTCCGCCGCCGTCCTGGAACTGGAAGCCCTGGCCACGCGTCAGTCTCCCCTTCAGCCAGCAACATGTGCCACCCAGGTCTGGGCGCTGTGCTAGGTGCCACCCTAAGAAGCTTGGTCCTATGACTGCAGTGGCGTCCGATTCAGGGATGGGTCCCCCGGCGCCTGCCCTGCCTGAAGAAGGGGGACACCATCAGAAACCGCATCACTTCCGGGTCACGAAGACGCCATCGACCACCACGGCGGCCCACAGAGGGGACGGCGCTGACAGAGAGACTCACCAAGGGGCCTGCCCTCCCCCGCCAACCGGCCCAGCATCCGCACGCCAGCGAGGTCAGGTGGACAGTCCCCCAGGGAAGCTGCCGGTCAGGTGGACAGTCCCCCTTGAAACCGAGCCCTGCGGAGCTCCACACGTGAGGCCGCCCCATGAACATGCAACCCCCCTCCATGTCTCCAGTAAGTGCTTTGTAAGCTCCAGGTCACAGACATAGTCCACAGAGCCAGAGGACAGCGCAGCCCTCTGGGCTTCAGGGGAAGACGGCCACTCACTGAGGAGGCTTGGTGCCCACCCCCTGCATCCTTTGTAGTTAGTTACAAACCTGCTTATGCAAAGACATCGCCCTGCATAATGCACACAATTATGCAGTGTGAGATGCAGCCTTAATGGGGAAAATTCAAGTCAGCCACAGAGACAGTTCAGAACACAGCATATTTTAAAATGACTGTGCTCTGACTTTGAGAAGCATTGACTCCCGCCCCTCAGTGTCCACAGGGACACAATACACACACACAGCAGGGTGCCCCTCCCCCCGCTGGTGCTGGCACCCACGCGCTCCCCCCTGCAGCTCGGGGCCTGCAGGAGCCTGCAAACTGCCAGCAGAGGACGGACTGCGTGGAAGCTCCCTGGACCCAGCGCTCGCCCCCGGGAGACCCACACCGCGGCTTGCCCTGCCCGTCCTCCCAGCCCTGCCGGGGGCAGGGGGTCCTCCCTGTGACGTCCTCCCTGTGGCCTGGGGAGCCCTGCCACGAGGGCCAGAAAGGGCCAGCCCTGCAAAGAGACCCTCGGGCACCTGGCCCACCCAGTGCCGGGCACGGCCGCCCCCTGGGGCCCAGGGGTGCCACACGCAGCCTGGACAGGGTGGGGGCGGGGTCCCTGCTGGCTGAGCGCGGGGCTGGGCCTCATGTGCAGGCTCCGGTCCTGCCCCTGAACGGGGGATGGGGGGTCAGCACCCAGGCTGGCTGGGCGCCCCATGACGTGCCTGCTGCCCAGACAGCAGTGCCGCTGAGTCCACGGTCACTGGGCCAGCGCGCTCTGCAGCCACAGCTGCTGACGGCGGCTCTGGGGCTGGGCAGCTCCCTGGGCACAGCCAGGCGCCGGCCCCACCCCGCAGCAGGCGGCAGGCACCCACGGGGGATCCTTGGCCACGGTCTGGGCAGCAGAAAGCTGGGAGACGCGGGACAGGACCCCAGTCGCAGCCAAGCCTCCAGGCAGCCCCATCTGAGAGGCTCCTGTGAGCTCGCTGAACGCACCGCGCCCTGCTCACAGCCCCACGAGGAGGTGCCGTACAGCCCTGCCTTCTCCGAAGAGGACGGTCTGAGCCACAGAGCGAGCTGGAGCATGGCCGGAACATGGCCAGGGTGCACAGGTGGCAGCGGCGGGGACCGGGCTCTGAGCCCCACCTGCCGGCTCCAACCACAACAGGACTCAGGCTTGACCACAGCAGGTTTGAGGCCCCAGGGAAAAGCCATGTAGGCTTGCGACGGAAGGAGGAGGGCGTCCACAAACACACTGGAAATGGCGCCCAGGTTCCCAGAGAGACTGGCGTGCAGACTGGCCAAGCCACCGCACACACCGGGCCCAGAAGCGGACGGGCTGGCGCGGAGCCTGCGGGGGGAAGGGCGGCAGCGTTCCCCAGGCAGCTCCCGCCTGCGCACGAGCTCGAGGGGACCCACTTCCGCTCGCGCCCACCGGCTCCGCCTGAGCAGAGGGGCGCGCTCCCTGCTTCCGCAGCGCCGGGGGCCCAGGCAAGGAGGCCCACAGACACCTCCGCCCATGCAAAGGGCTGCTTGTTTTTCCGAAGTCACTGTCCCGTGACTCAGCTGCGTAAGCGACTAGGACACTCAGCAGCGCCCGCGGGGCGGGGGGGGGTGTGAGGGGAAGGTCACGTGCCCCCAGCCACGTGGCCAGCCGGACCAGACCTTGAGCCCGGGCCTCTGGGACTTCACCACCGTCCCCCAAGGCAAACCCGCCAGGAGCCGGGGCCACGGGGAGGGGGGCCGACCCCGGCCCGCGCCCACCGCCGTCTGCACTGCTCTCCAGGCTGCGGCTCGGAGGGGCAGCCCTGTGCTCCTGAGGGTGACGATGGGACGGGGCCGCGGCCCTGTCACTCCCTGTCACTCTGTGCAGAAGGGAGAGCCCCTCCGGCCACCCAGCACTGCCTCCCGCAGGCCTCCCGCCTCCGCAGCACCGCGCTCACTCGGCGCCGCCGCCTCGGGCCTGCGGGGCTCGTGAGGCCGCTCGCGCAGGAATGAATCGTGCCTCTGTGACGGCAATATTTCTTTAACTGGAGGTTAATAAAAATCACCGGCGAAGGCTAACTGCTGGATCTAATTTATTTAGAGACTTTCATAAAGCTGTGGAAACAGCCCTTTACGAAAGCTTATTAGAGAGCCCCAAGGAAGCCCCGGAAAGCAGAGTGTCACTTCCTGGGATTCGAGTCTGGCCAAGTCCCTCAGAGGACAGGGCGCCGTGGGTCACCAGCAGTGCCCGATGCTCTGCTCGGTGCTCGGCCGACCCGCTGAGGGGCCGGCTCCAGGCGCTCCGCAGGGAAGGCCCGCCCCAGCCTCCCACCCTCAGCCCGGGGTCACGCGGCAGACACACCGTCAGTGACCAGCAAACGTTCTCCTCAAGTCCCAGGAGGCCAGAACAGCCCCCCCGGCCCCGGCGGCCCCAGAACGCCCACGTGCCCGCCGCCACACCGGGCGTGGCTCCTGTCGGCAGCGGGCTCGCGTGGACAGCTCCCTGCAGCCGGCAGCCCCCAGGCACCTGCCCGACAGCCTGTCTCTGAAGGCCCCCGGGCCCCCGGTGGTCGGGGGGCACTGGGTGCGGGACCCCTGCTGCACTGCCCGTAGGCCCCGGAGCAGAGGCTCCGTGGGCCAGAGAGCTCGTGTGGAAGAAAGGCCAGGCACCATCGCCCACTCGCCCCTGTGACCCCCGGCGACCCCCTCCGCCCCCTCCTCGCCCCCCCCCCCCGAGGCCCGCACACCAGCTGCGCGCTGCTGAGCCCCGTGCCCGCTGGCGGGGTGCTCGAGGGCGGGGGGGAGAAACCCTGGGACACAGTAAAACACACTCAAGGTTTCTGGCCAAGCAGAAGTAAAAGAACTGAAAAGGGGCAAGTTCAGGAACTGTCCAAATTCTCTCACATTTTTCTGGAAACCAGGCCTGTGCGGGGGTGCATGTACACCAGCTGGGGAATGCCTGCCAGCGCCCACGCCCCCTGGTGGGGATGGCTGGCATAGCAGGGACCACACTAGGCCCCCCACAGCACGCCCCCCCCCCCGCCGGCACGCGAGCGCCTCACAGCAAACTCCGACTTCCCAGAACGCGACGCTTTGATGCCTGGGCCAGGCGACCCGCAGGGAGCCAACACCAGCCCCGGGCCAGAGCAGGCAGGGCCCCTTCTGGAACCCTCTGTCACCCCCCACACACACTCCATAAGCCGCAGAGGACAGGGCAACCCACTGCACCTGAATTCCTAGGAAGCCAGGCGCCCACGGGGCACAAAGCCTGGTCAGTCCCACGAGCCACCTACCAGGGCCCTGCCCTGGACCCATTTTGCAGGTGGAAAAGGTGAGGCTCACAGACTCAGTAAAGACGAGGGCCCCCAGCTCCTCTCTACTGTGCCCCGCCCCCCTGGGCCCAGAGCCTGCCGCCCCTCCTTTCCCAGAGCCCAGGTGCCGCGGGCAGATCTGCTCCAATGCTCCCCGTCCCCGGACGCAGGTGGAGCTGGGAAAGCCCACTCTAGCACAACATGCAACAAGAGCTCTGGAAAGGGACCCAGAGCCGCCCCGGGCCTCAGCCCACACCGGGCGTCCGGTGCCGAAGGGACCTCCAGTCACCCGAGCAATGCTGCCCACCCCAGGGACGGACCCTGCGGCCCAGGCCTGGGACCGCGGGGCTGGCGGTGGTCGGAGGGAGCGCCTCCCCACCGGCCCCCACGGCACGGGGCGGCTCAGACCTTCCCAGGCAGCGCCGACTGGGGGGCTGCGGCCTGCAACCGCGCTCCTGTGCCTGCCTGTTTCCCATCCGATGACAGATGCTGTTTGATACCATCCAGCCCGAACGCACTCGGCGCTGTAAGCACAGGTCCCGCTTTATGGCTGTTTAATAACCGTTACAAAGGCCAGGGCCGGTCCTGGTCTGCTGGGCCCAATGTTCCTTGAGGGACCCGTGGGAAAAGCTGCTAAACTGCACTGAAAACCCCGCTTTCCAGAGCGGAAGCACACTCACAGGCACACACGTAAGTGTGTACTCACACGCGCGCACCCTCGCCTGCGTGCAGACCCACGTGCACACACATGCCTGTACAATGCAACCATACACTCAGGTGTGCGCACCATCACATGCCATCACCCACACACACTCAGGTGTGCACACGCGCACACTGACCACCCTCCCACCCAGGCATGGGGGCACGGGGGGAGCTGGGCAGGCATGGGGGGGGAGCTGGGCAGGCATCAGGGATGGAGCTGGGCGTGGCAGAGTCACCCCCCGCCACCCCCATCCGCAAACACCTCTTCCGTAAAGAGGGGCATTGCAAACACTAACTCAGAGACGTTTCAACAGAAATTTTAGGTGAGTGTCAGAAAAATATTAATGAAAACGTAGTGAGGTGGTGACTGCTGGCAGTCGCTGCCACCCGCTGAGTGGGCTGTGCCCAGCCCCAGGCCAGGCACAGGACACGCGTTTGCTGGGAGACCGCCTGTGTCCAGGGTGGCACACACCGGCCACACTGCACAGGCCTGGCACAGAGCTGGTGGGAGTGGCGGCCAGCCGGCCCCGCGGCAGCTCCCGTTGGAAAGCGCGGGCCTGTGTAGGCACTGCCGACAGGCCGCCAAGAGGCCGCGGGTGCTGAGTGACGGCAACGTCGGCCCCCGGCTAGGAACCGCCGCACCAGAGGAGCAAGAAAACCATGAAGCCCAACAGGGCCACGCGCCACGGACACGTGTGCCCCCTACATCTGCCAGCTCCTGGGAGGGCACTGGCCCGGCCTTCAGCAGGCCTGCCCGGCCAGGCTGCCGCCAGCCAAGGGCAGGACCAGCAGAGGAGGCCGGCGGCTTCCGATCCCCAAGAATCACCAGGAGTGGCCTGGAGACAATTCCAACAGCAGCAAGACGCTGAGGCTATTTTTAGCTGTAACGCTCAAGAGGCTGCCTGGCGGGGAACCATGTCTTTGAGCGTGACCATCAATTTTCACCTGCGGCCAACTTCCTTTCCTTTCAGGATGAAGGTTATTCAAAGATTTGGATTTCTTCGAAATTGAGTTAAAAAGAGAACAGGTCTCCACAAGGATGAGAGGGGATTTTAAATCGTAAACAAGGACACTCGCCAGCTTGCACAGTCTGGTCTTCCCAGGCCTGCCAGTCGCCCTCCGACCCCACAGGACGCACCTGCAGGCAGGCAGGCCACCCGCACCACGGCGGAGAGGCCCCGGCTGGCGCTGCCCCTGCCAGGCCACACTCCATCCTGCGCCTCGGCCTCTTGCGGCGTTAGAGGGTTAAAGACCATCAGGAGCTGCCCGAGACCCACCCCCTCCTCACCAACACACACAGAGGGGACGTGGGTACCCACTCCAGCAAAAGAGAGCGGGTCCGGCCCCGAAGGTGCCTCAGAGGGCCCGCAAACACCACCGCTGTGGAGCACCCCCCGGGCGCGAGGCTGTGGGAGCCCAGGGACCCTGTGGACAGGGCACAGGCAGGGGCTCGCTTCTGAGGGTGCTTGAAGGTTGGCGGAGGACAAAGAGGGGCTGGCCTGGATCCCGCTGAGCGCAGCTTCCAGGCCGAGAGACGGCGGCCCGGGCCGCGGTCGCCCCCCCTTCCTGGCCCCACCCCCCACGCCCCAACGGTGGCGGCGGCCGGAGCCAGCCCACAGCGCCTCGTCCATGCCGTCACAAACTCTTAACAAACATGTTACATTGGGAGATGAAGTAAAAGGCATTGTGGTCAATTTCACTGTACTTCCTAGAACTTCTTTGCTCTCTGGAATTTTTTTCCTACTTCAACCCAGTTCCAGCTGCCCCCTTGGTAGGACGCTCACTGGCTTTCTAGTAACTGCAAATGGCATTCTCCCATAACAGAACAGGTGTCTTTTTTTTTTTTTACTTAAATGGCTATAATAGAAATGTCAGTTCAGAAAGGTAAGCTGAAAGGGCACTCTATCACCACCTGGAAACTAAGTGTTAAAGCCGAGAGAGGACCCTTCTCTGTGCAGCGCGAGCCTTCCACGCCCAGGGCAGGACACCTGCTAACGAGGAGCCCCGGGCAGGGTGACGGCCCTGCGGGCTTTTCTGGGGGTTCCGGCAAAGTGGAGGGGGCGTCCTACATGAGAAGGAAGCGGGGTCCGAACCTGAACCCAGGTTGAAAGGGTGTGGAGACCATGCCCCCCAGGGCCGCAGGGGCAGCTGTGAGGCCAGCACGGGTGGGGGCGCTCCGGAGACGGCCGCCGGGGCCGGGCCCGCGCCCTGTTAGCTGGGCGCACGGGGGCACAGAGGCAAGGACAGGGCGCGCAGAGGGCAGGCGGCGAGGACAGGCACCCACTTTCAGAAGCCCGGGGCCAGCATCTCCCTTTCACAGAGCACCTGCCTCGCTGCCCGCCGGTGCTGACCAGCAACGTCACAGAGGACGTCTGTCTCCTGCGCCCAATCCGTGCGCCAAGCACGGGAAACGCTCCAGGAGGCGAGGAGCCCGACTCTGAGGACGGACGTGGGAGGAGGACGCGGGCCCCGCAAGCGGCGGTGGCGTTTCCAAGCTGCCAGGGGCCCGCAGGTACAGCCCGCTTCTCTCAGAGGCGAGAGGCCGCGTGCCGGGGACTCCAAGGCGCGGGGGCGGGCCGCGGCTTCCTGGGAACCTGCTCAGGTGGGCTCTCCCCGCACACCCGGTCCCTGCTGCGGGTGACACCTCCCCCAACACAGGCACCCGGGAACAGCAGACAAGGCCCTGTGCCACATGTCCAGGCTCCCAGAGGGCCTACGAGTCACTTAACTACACTCAGAGGTGTGGCAACATGAAAAAGTGAGAATTTAAAGTGCCAGCAGCCACCCATGTCCCGGGAGGGAGGCCTGGAGGCCACAGGAGGCGGCGGGTGCGCGCCACAGGCCCGGGCTCTGCCCCCAGGGCCACCCCGCTGGCCCTGTGCGCCCGGCCTCCCTCCCAGGTGGCAGCGCTGCTCGCAGCCCCGTCATAAAAGGGAAGAAAGCGCTTCACGGGGCAGAGGCCCACCTGCCACAGGTTGCGGGCATGAGAGTGCCCTAAGCCAGAGACCCTGGCCACGCGGCCCCACAGCGCGGGTGACCGTGCCCCCGCAAAGCCCGGCATGTGCATCCAGATTCTAAACGGCTGAGCCTGGGAGCCACGGAGACGCTCTCCAGCAGGTGAGGGACACACAAACTGGTCCATGCAGACGGGGGACACTGCTCAGCGATAGGACACGAGCTGTCCGCCATGGAAAGACACAGAGGGACCGTGACTGCACCTCAGTGAGTGACGGAGGCCACCCTGACGAGGCTGCGTGCGGTGTGATCCCCGCTCCACGACGTTCTGGAAAAGGGGAACGCGAGGGGACAGTGAGGAGACCGGCGGCTGCGGGGGACCGGCGGCAGGGAGCTGCGGGGGCAGCACCGCTGGGCGGCGGCAAGGGCCGGACCGCGCGGCGTCGGGGCCCAGTGTCCACTCTGGGCTGGCGGACAGCGACGGGGCCATAAAGGCCCGTCCACCCTGACAACGCCCGCACTGACGTGGGCGTCGGTGGCGAGGAGCCTAGGATGGGGGTGAGGTACATGGACTCTGTGTGTTCTGCTCAATTTTTCTGTAAACTTAAAAAAAATAAAGTCTATTAATTAAAAAACCCAGAAACTTGAAAGTGTCATGTACTAGGTGATTCATTTATATAGTGCTCTCGAAACGCACGAGTACCAGAGACAGCGAGCAGGCTGGGGACAGGGAGGGCACGGCTCCCGGGCGGCAGCGGGACGGTCCCTGGGGCAGGTTCGCCGGTGCCTGCAGGAGCCGCCGCTGTGACAACAGACGAGGCCCCACACAGGGCTCAGCCGACGCAGTCGCAGCGCCGGAGACGTCGCCCAGGGAAGGCAAGTGAAAGGCTCGCAGGGCTTCCTGGCGCTTTACAGCTTCCTGTGGACCCGGTGTTCTGTTTCTTCTTTTTTTAAGCACAAATACTCAGCAAGCTCTCGCCCTGGAAATGTGCACATGCCTCCCTAGCTTCCCTGGGGACTCGCAGTCCCCTGTCCCAGGCAAAGGCAGCCCGACGACGCACGCCCGCGACGCCGCACTGCTCAGGGGCCCGCGGGCTGCTGGCCTGCCACTCCGTCCAGAGGCAGGCAGAGCCCGTGTCCGCCCCGCAGCGGCTGCCCCCAGGGCCCGGACAGCCTGGCTCATGGGAGGCGCTCAGCCAGCGTCCAGGACAAACCGCCAGGGAGCCAGGGAAACGGGGCTGGGGCTCCTGCCGCCCTGCCAGGCCCCTGCCTGCCCAGCGTGCGCGGGGAGTGTGGCAATCGGGAGCCCAGGTCAGCCTTCCTGAGTCCAGAGAGACGGGACAAAACAGAGGACGGTCAGTCATGCAAACAGCCGGTCTCCAGGCTCCTGGGTGGGCGTCTGTGCTAACGCGGGCCAAGAGCGAAAGGGGGCGTCTCGCTGACCCAGCGCAGGCTGCCCACTGCACGCCGAGAGCACCCGCCCGGCCGGGGCTGAGGGCCGACGCCCCCTGAGGCCTGCAGGCTGGCGGGACGCCCCCCAGCGTCGCTGTGCCGACGACCCGCCGGGCGTTCCCACGCAGGCAGGGCCGGGGGAGGAGGCGGGGGGCTGGCAGGGATGCGGGAGGCGGGCAGCACGAGGGCCGCCCGGACAGAAGGGGCGGGGCAGGCCCGCCGGGCGCAGGCTGCCGGCCACGCGCCGCAGACCATGGCAAACATACAGGCAGGTGACAGTGGCAAAAAACACTATCAAAACTGCATCAAGAGTAGAAAATATTAGGTGTTTCTCCCCCAAATGGCAAAATACTGCTGAGGGAAATGGAAGATCTTAAAAATGGAAGAACATGTAAAGTTCCGGTTCAGAAGACAGAAGGATGCTAAGAGGTCACTGCAAGCCCGCTCACATCCCAGCGGAGGCCTGTGCAGACGGGCAAACCGACTGTGACGTGTGTGAGGACACACGAGAACCCACACCCGTCACAGGGGATTAAAGGACAGGCGCCCCTTTGCAGGACCTCGCTACCAAGTGTTCGGACGCTGCGGCGCCGTAGCGGTGGGCGGGCCGGCGCTGCGGAGACGAGAAGCCCCCGCCACGGCCGGCCGGCCCGGCAAGGCCCCGGCGGACCGTCGAGACAGCCAGACGACACGGGAGAGCGTGGCCCTTCCGTGGGCAGCGCGGGGCCACCTCGCGTCCCATGGGGACGGCTAGTCCGGACGCCCGCCTGCCGTCATCCCCAGACCGACTCTGGACGCGCCTTAGACCAAGGCGCCCAACCGTGGCGCAGGCCGGGGAGAGCAGCCCCGCCCACGCCCCCTCGCCGCGGCTCACGGCGCCCCCGAGCGCTGTCCCCACGGGAGCCCGCCAGGCCCACGCACAGCCCCTGCGGCGTGGGTGCCGCCGCACGCTCAGACCCCGGGAACCGGCCCCGGCGGGCCCGGCCGCTTTTCTCAAGTCGCCCGGAAAGGCCCGGCGCCGGTCGCCCTGGGAAGCTCCGCGCCCCGCGTCAGGGGTCGTCGCACAGCCCCTGCCGCGGCCGCGGGCTGTCACGTTCAGATGTGCTACCCCCTGGTCACAGGCAGCCTCCCCGCCTGCACCCTGGCTGGAGCACCGCCGCCCGCCCACTGGCAAGTCCTCGGGGTGGGCCAGGCCCTCGCGGGGCGTGGCACTCCCGTCGCCCCTCTCCCTCCCTCAGGAGCGGAGCGAATGCCGGTCAGACCACAGGAGCCCCTGCGGGACACCCTGCGGGCGGGCGGGCGGGAGGGGCCTCTGCCCCGCACGGGCGCCACCCTGGCCTCGGGGCGTCTGGGGACAGAGTCGGGCTTTTTACTTTCCCTTCCTCTGAAATGTCAGCCTCCAGGACAGCACTTTAAATAAGCTTTCTCACACAAAAACCCAAACTCACGCGCCAGGGAACTCTGCCTAGCGAGCCAGGTGTCGAAGCCCTTCAGGCACCGGACCGTTCAGGAGTGGCCCACAGCCGAGGCTGCGCCCGGAATGTGTCCGCCCGGCACATCTGGGCTCAGGCGACGTTCGCACGACAGCCGTGGCGCTGAAGGGAGGGCAGGCCGTCCCCACCCCCCGCTCAAGCGACCAGGCTGCACCCGGGGGACGCAGCGCGATCCAGAGGCAGTTCCGCCCCGGCAGGGACAGCACAGGTCAGCGCCCCCCCGGCCACCCATCGGGACGGAGCGCAGACCACACAGGCCGCCCAGGCAGCCAGGACGCTCCTCCCGGCGAGGCGAGGGTGCCCGCTGGCGCACGCCCGTCTGTGTGAGCCAGAGGGGAGGACGGGCTGTGTGGAGGCCCACGTGCAGAGTGCAGGGGAGGTCCCGGCCGACGGGGTGCCGGCAGGGGAGCGCTCAGAGCGGGACCCGCCGCCAGCCGCCCCCCACCATACCTTGGTCAGCAGCAGGACGCGCTTCTGCAGCCGGCGGGCCAGCGCCTCGTGGGTCTCGCGCTTCCTCCTCTCCTCCAGCAGCTGGGCGCTGACCTGCCGCACCTCCTCCCGCAGCTGCTGCTGGACCTTGTCCAGCTCACGGGCGCTGCAGAGGGAAGGCACAAGGGCAGGGTGAGGCCTCGGACAGCGCCTCGGACAGCACCGCGCCCCGGCCCGGGCGCCCGGCCCGGCTTCTCACTCAGGTCCCAAAATAGCGCCGCACGTGCAGCCCCTCCCTGCCCTGCCGTTTCCGCTCTCTGAATAGCTACTCAGCGCCTTTCAGGAGTCTCTGGATTTCGAGCAGACCCCCAGGGCGATCCCCACACAATGGGGAAAACGGTATGAATGAGCTCAATTACCAGAGCAGGTGCGTCCCTGAGTCTGCTGGCCAGGTGTGGGGCTTGCTGTGCTGCAGGGGCGTCAAGCCCCAACCCCAGGCCCTCCCACCTTCGCCCTGGGAAGCCGAGCCCCAGCCATACACCAATGCCCCGGCCCCGCAGGCTCGGCTGAGGCCGTGCCCGCTGACCCCAGGCCGCCGACCTTCCTGTCTGGAGCACCCTGCCCTCCATGCTCACCGTGCCCAGGCCGGCCCTTCAGACCCCAGGCCAGGACACACTCCTGACTTCCTCCTAGAGCCGCTCATGCTCCCCGCCACCCCGGGGCTGACCCCCACCTATGGACGTGGAGGTGGGGCGCCTTTACAGCTTGGTCTTTGACTCTCTCCCCAAATCGCCACTGGCCCCCCAGCCCTGCCCAGGGCCGCCTGCGCCCCCGCTCGTTTCCACGCCTTCTTCAGAGGCCACCCGGTCTAGTGGGGAGAGTCAGGGACGAGCGGCGAGGCGCAGGAGGGGTGAGGGGCAGGGAGAGCCGCGGGCTGGGAGGAGCCGACCCCACAGGGCGCCGGGGGCAGGGCGGCGTGCTTGTGGGCAGAAAGCCCAGTGTACACGCTGCTGCTCTAAGTAGAGGAAACCTCTTTCCAAAGGAAATCTTTAAAACCCCAAGGACAATAAACTAGAAATGATATCACTAAGAGTGAGACATACGGTGACACTTGCAATGTTCACTCGAGGTGGTGAGCCCTGAGGGTAGCGACCCGGATGTGGAAACACAGCAGCACGAGCTGCCACCTGCCACCTTGGGCGGCGCTTGCATCCAACCCGTTCTGCTCTGCACTGGCGGCACAATTTCAAGGCGGCTGTGACGCGTGGGCCCACGGGCCAGGCTCCCTGCAGGCGGTCTCCACCGGGCTGGCGGCTCGTTCCCGTCCGGGTGAGGGCGAGGGGCACATGGCGACGTTTAGTCCCTTAAACAGCACACGCCATTAGAAAGCCCACGGGAACCACACAACGTCGGCAGCAACTGGGGGAGAGCCTGGGTCAGGGCGCCGGCCCCAGCACAGGCCTGAAAGCGCAGGCGCGCCTCCCCGTCGGAGGGAGCCAGGCTCCAAGGCGCCCACCCCGAGCCCCAGCCACGTGCTGCGCTGTCCGAAGTCAACACGCCCCCCGCCGGACCGGGCACCAGTCCCCGTCCAGCAACGCAAAAGGCACGGTGAGCCTCTCAGGGCCTTGGGGCTGCGCCCAGCTTGGCCAAGCCACTGTGACTGGCGAGGAAGGGACTCCGGAGGACACAGCGCCCAGGGGACCTCAGACACCAGCGGGGCCAGCAGCAGGCAGGCTGGCCACCCTGCCTGAGGTCTGAGAATTTCACCGTTGCTCAACTTCCTAAAAGACGGAGCTGGACTGAAACCGCGGCCTCGGCGGGGCTGCCGCGTGCCCTGTCCAGGGCCTCACCGGCCCCCAGCGGCCGGGCTGCGCCCCGCGTGCCCCAGCGCACACAGCCGCCGCTGGCCCAGCAGCCACGTCTCCAGGCCCAGGGACGTGGCAGGGCCACACCCCCCACGCCCAACCTCATCAGGCTCTCCTGCTGGCAGGACACACGCCCCCAGGCAGAGCTCACGCGTGTCACACGAACAGAGGATGAAGTGTCTCTGACGGGGTGAAGGGCTGCTGCTGGGCGCCCAGCGGGGAAGGGGGGCCCCAAGGGAGGAGCTGCGTCTCCGGGGCTGTGGGAACCCAGGGGCCGAGACTCTGCCGAACTCAGGCACGGGGGGCCCGACCGGAGGCCTTCGGAGGCGCTGGCGTCTGCTCTGAGCTGGCTGTGGCAGGAGGGGCAGGGAAGGGCTCCCCACCCCCGCCCCCAGAAGGCCGCTCTGGTGGGTGCCTGCTGGGAAGCAGAGCCTGGGAGGAGGGAGGCCGCGCTGGCCCAGAAGCAGAGCGCCAAGCACACGCGTGACCCCTCTGGGGGGAGGGGGGAGGGGCGGGGAGGGGGCCCGGCCGAAGGGGCAGCATGGTGGGCGCAGGTGGCCCTCAGAGGCTGGCCTCCGCGGGGGGCGGGGCAGAGGAGGAGGGTGAAGGGCAGGCAGAGAAGGGCCCAGAGGGAGGAAGGGAGCACGAGACGCTGAGGGCGAAGACAAAGCCCAGGCGACCTCTGCCAGACACCCTGGCCGAAGACGGAAGCGGACAAGCCGGTGGCAGTTAGGAAGGATTAGAAGTCAGCAGGGGTTTCGTTTCTGTACATAAACGCTATGGGAAACAGCACCGAGCACGTGGCTGGGGGGAAGGGGCAGCTGACCCGCCGCAGAGAAGGGACCCGAGGGCGCGCGCAGAGGGCTGGCCTCGCCGAGGGCAGCGTCTCCAGGGACCCAGTCCCAAGTGCCCCGAGTCCGTGCCGCAAACCCCGCGCCAGCAGGTGCCCCCGCCTCGCAGGCCGACAGGACAGCGGGACCCGACGGGAAGGGGCACGCGCAGCGCTGCCCCCTCCCTGCCCGGGCTCTTGCAGCACGGCCCCCGCCACCCGCGCCGACGCCTCTGTGGGACATTCTCTCCATTCAAGCCCCACCGTTCCCTGAAGTAGAGAGAAAACTCATAAAAAATTAAACCTCCGGGTCCATGTTTATGGTGACCTCCGAGGCCCCTGGCATTTCTGTGAGCCTCTGGGAGTTCAAACCAAAGTTCTCAGTTCTCGGAGGAGACGGCGGCATGCTTATCGATCAGCGCCTTTCGGAGCGGGCGCCTGCTGCGGGGGGCGCGGTCTGCGCTTTGTGCTGCGCCGGGCCTCTGCAGCCGCTTTCCCGCAATCTTCTTCAAAACACTTGAGCCCAAGAATAGCCACTTTCGAGGGACAATGAAAGGACACAACACACCTCCCGGCAGCAGGAGACATTTCAATGACCTTCCTCAGGACACCGCTGGCGCCGGCTCGCCTGGCACGGCCGGCAGCCCCGCCTTCCCGCGGTCCGCCCTCACCCGACTCCGCCCGCCACCCAGCAGGCCTGAGGTCCGGGTGGCGCCCGTGCCAAGGGCTACCGCAGTCATCTGTGGTACCGACGGCCCAGGGGCCTGGCCGCTGCCCCGGGCAGGACCAGACCGGGCAGGCTGGCGCTGTCCAGCCCGGGAAGGACAGGAATCCTCGGGAGCCCGGGCTTGAGCTGCACTAAGTCTTGCCTAGCACGTCAACGTGGAAGCAGCCGGTAGCTGGATCTCTGCGAAAGGCAGGACCTCCCAGGCGGGCGCCCTGTGCTGCACAGGACATGCCACACACCAGTCTTGTTGAAGGCCCACTGGACCCCAGCGGAAGGGCACTGACGCCACCAGGTCCCCGTTCCCGAGGAGGGAACCAGCTGTGCAGGGTCAGGGGGGAGGAGGTGGCAAGCCAGGCTCAGGTTCAGACCCAAAGCCTCACCTGCCCCAGGGGACCCTCTCCCCACGAGGCCGGCCCTGACCCTCACGGCTGAGATAGGCCTTGGGGGCAGCGGTGGGACCTCCGGCTCCATTATCTTGCCACGCGAGCACGGTGACGTGTGTGGCGGGGGGAGGCCCCGCTCCCCAGTCCCGTCAGGCTGCCTCGGAGAGGGAGCAGCACGCCTGCCGGCCGCACCGAGGGCTGGGCCCGTGCGCGGCAGGTGGCTTCTCTACTTCTGCCGTCTGACCCCGATCTTAAACGCCGCCAAGTGTCATGACACATTTCTCTGAAAAAAATTAAAGGCCAAACGTTGGAAGAAACAAAAGCAGAGAATCAGGAAAGCAAAGGCTGAAATAATTACCAACCAAAGGACGGGCGCAGTCGGCCGGCCTTCCTGCCAACACCCAGCCTCTGATGAGCTCCGGTCCCAACACCTCCTCTGCGCGAATCACCAACTCGATTTGCATTCCCCGATGAACAGAGGCCACACAGTAAACACCCCCATCTGACCTTGAGACTGAGAAGGAAAATCACCCTTTGCAATTTCAGTTCTATCCCAACCTAATGAATCAGCCAACACAGCTGATCAGCCACCAGCCTGTCATCGCTCGGCAGGGTGACCTCCAAACCACGGGGGACGCCAGGACAAGGCTGGCTCTGGGGCACCAGGCCCACGGAGGCCCAGGCGGCAGGACACAACAGAGACCAGAGGGCAAGTAAACACACACCACAAGGTCGCGTGTCGCTGAGCACCAAGCCAAGCTGTGGCCTGGGCTCCAGGCAGGGAGGGTGACCAGGCCTGCGGGCCGAGCGTCTAGGGCCCTGGGGCGGCTTCCAGTCAGGACGAGCGGGCAGCCCTGGGGCTGGCCAGCGGGGGGGCAGGCGGCCCCGGGCCTCCTCCTCAGAGCCCCGTCCCTCTGGAAGCCTCAGCCTCCGCGTCTGCAACGCGTAGATGAGCCCCCGAGATGCGCAAGGTCGACTGGCCCCCATCTCGGACGCAGAGGCACAGGCTCAGGGGCCAGCAAGAGGAGCCCAAGTGTGGTGGGGAGGGCGGGAGGCGGGGGCGGGCAGGGCGAGACCCCCCCTTGGCCCACCTCAGGGCACACCTGCGACGCGGCTGTGGCCAGCTCCAGGGGGTTCCAGAGTCCAGGCCCCAGTCCGGGCCAGGCCATCCCACCTCCCCAGGAGAGCACAGGAGGCCACGCCGCCGGGAGCAGCTGGCGGGGACCGACCTGACCGCTGCCAGGCAGGGCACCGATGCGCGCGTGCCCGGGAGGGGCTCGCCCCGACACACTCCATGCGGGCGGCCGCTGGGACGTCGTGTCCGCCTCCTGCCAGAGGCACCGGAAGGCGCGCACCACGCAGAGGTGGGTGCGTACCCTCCGCCCCGGTCTCCTCCACCCCACCCCCGCCCCGCCCTGCCCCAGGAGCCCCGGGAGCCCCGGAGGATGGGCCCACCCGGGAAGGAGCGAGGCAGCCGTGGCGCTCGGCGCCGGTCGCTCACGGCTCACGCAGTCAGCTGGAGGCCTGCCCTCGCCCTGCGCTGCTGCCACAGAAACAGCAACAGAGTCCAAGAGGGGCTTTTAAAGGGTCCCCGCCGCCCAGTGCAGGAGGCCAGGAAGACAAGCCGCAGCAGGGGGCTGGGGGGGTGGACGCGGCGGGCCCCAGGGAGGCCTGTCTGCCAGGCCTGCTGCGTGTTGCTGGGCCCCGCTGGGACGAGCGGTGGCAGGACGTCCAGCAGGAGGGCCCAGCCCAGCAGTGCAGGCCGAGGGCGAGCGGACAAGCAGGCAGACGTGGGTGGCAGTCGCCCAGGAGCCCAATTAGCAACTCGGAGGCTGAGGTGCCAGTGTCCCCACAATCGATGGCCGAGCCCGGCGCCGGGGCGAGCACTCGCAGCACCTCGATCAACCCCGGTGCTCCTCACCCCTCCCTCCAGCTGCCCTGCCGCTGCCTGATTAATAAGGCCCACCCTGCCCGTTCATCTTCCCATCGATCCCGCTGTCCTCGCCCCGGAGCACAGGAAGTCAGCCCCAGGCGAGGCGCAGCACCTGGGCGGGGACTCGGGTCTCTGCCATCTCCCACGGACGAGGGCCCCAGTTGGGGGGGGGGGGGGGCAGACTCTCCAAGCACGTGCCATCCAGGTGACAGCGGCCAGCAGCCTGTCCGAACGCTGCTGCTCGAGCGGCAGACACCTCGACAGCCTCGACAGGCCCGGGTCACAGAGCGAAGGGGAACGGGAGGTTCCCCCGCCGCTCGTCTCCCCTCCCCTGCCCTCCGGGAGCTGAGAGGGGGGACCTGCTCCCTGTCACTGTGACACACAGCCCCCCGTTCCCTGACCCCACCTGCTCCTCAGCCCAGGCTCGGGGCTCACAGAGCTGGCACCTGACTTGGGAAATGCCAGCTCTAAGCAGTTCGCTTCCTCTTGACCTTTAAGAGCTGGCTAGGGGAGGCGTGACCTTCAAAGGCAGGGTTAGCGCGTGCTGAGCTGCTGGAGGGACCGCGCCGCAGGAGGAAGTGCTCGGCGAACCCCATGCAGGGAGGACCTCCCGGCGCTCACCAGGGCGGCCACCGGGCCCTGACCGCACCTCTGCAGCTCATGCCAGGCACGGGGGAGCCAAGGGTCCCCAGGTGGATCTGGGCGTGGAGGCTGGCACGGCGGGGGGCGCTGTCAGGAGACTCCAAATCTAACAAGCCCACACCGGGGTCACGTTAGCTGCAGCTGGGGCTGAAGAGGCAGGAGCATCGTAGGACAGCGAAATCGGGCACAGGCCCGGCGCCTGCCCGGCCGCCCACCCGGCAGGACTGAACCAGGATTTCTCAGGGAGAAGAGCGGATCCCCTGACACACTGCAGACACTCCTTCCAAGTGTCGATGGGGTTCCGGCCTATGGTTGGCTTCCGGGGGTCCCAGGGGACAAGGGGAGAGGAGGCGGTCTCCGCCCGGAGGAGCCATGCACCTCGCGTCGGGACGAAGCAGCGTGGAGGCCCAGGAGCAAAGAAGGGCCGCACGGCAGCAGCCGTGGGTCCTGGGAAAGACCCGCGTGCTGGGGCAGGACGGTGTCCGGGGCGGGCGTCACTCTGAGACCCTGGACAAGCGGCAGGCGTGGGTACCACCACGTGTCAGGGAGGATGGCACCCGCGAGGCGGTGACGCGGAGCAGAGCCCGCCTGAGGCCCAGGCGGCGAGCTACGGCAGGGAGCGCATACCCTGCGGCTCAAGAAAAGCCAGCGGGAAAGCAGCGAAGGCTCCTCACGGGAGAAACCCTGGGCCCGTGACAAGGTTCGTGGGGCGGGAGAGATGAGCCTACCCACCGCTGCCCACCATGGGGCCAGCCTGGCAGTGGCGGCACAGGGCCCCGGGCCCGGGCCCCGGGGTGCAGGGTAGGGTGGGCAGCGAGTCCCGGGCAGGGCAGGGAGGCTCCAGCATACAAGTGTCTGAGAAGAGATGTGCAGAAATAAAGGTCTGGGGAGATTTTCTGAAATTCCTGGAGGAGCCTGACCCTCGGAGGGGCAGCCCCGCCTTGCCAGGCCTGCGCCGTGGCCCCACACCCGGGGAAGGGGAGCAGCTCGCGACCTTCAGGTCCGGACTCGGGGCCAGTGCCGGCCGGGCACAGCGAGTGGGGACCGGGAGCCGCCCGCCGCGCGCCCGTCGCTCAGGCATGCCATCCACGGTGTGCCTGGCCCCGACAAAGGGCCGGCGGAGAGGGCCCGGCGTGGGGACACAGGGCGGCTGCACGCGGACCCCTGAGCCGGGCCGTCTGCGGGGAGCAGATTAGAGACAGGAAGTGCGGCTGGGCGAGCGAGCGAGCCGGCGCAAAGCCGCTTCCTGCACTATTGTTCGGGAGGCACTGCGGGGGGCTGGGCGGCTGCCCGCTCACCTCCCTGGACGGGCCCGCTGCTGCGAGGGAAAGATGCTCGGGATTTACCTCCCCACTTCGAGTAGCTGCGCCTCGGGCTCCTCTCGCCAGGGCCCCAGTGGACCCCGGGGCTCAGAGCAGAAAGGAGACGGAGCCAGAGCAAACCCAGGCCGGGGGGCCTGTCCTCGGAGTCCTCGGGAGCAAGTGCCACGTTACTGCTGGACGAGAGACCCTCAACAGCCTCGCCGCTTCCTGCCCGGCAGCACCTGCCGTGCTGGCCAAGCCTGTCCCACCATCGTCCCCACTGGGGACGAGGCCACCCAGGCTCAGGAGGGAGTCGGTGACACCGCAGAGTCCGAGCTCAGGTGGGTCTCAGTCCCTCCTTCTGCCGGTCAGGGCCACCGGCACGCAGTCACGAGGCGAGGACAGTGGTGAGTGCATTCCAGGGCCAAGGGGAGAGGCAATGAACGCCCCGGGACACGCGCGGCCCTGGGACACACGTGGCAGGCACCAGCCGCCCGGGCCTCTCTTGCCAAACCTCTGCTGTGCCGAGCCGCCCACGTCCCTGGCACAGCCAGCACCGAGCCTGTCCCTCCAGACCCTGCTCCTCCAGGCCCGCCAGCAGGCTGGTGTCGCCCAGTGCGGCGCTACCTGGGCACGCTTGCCCACGGGGCCCAGCGCTGATGGCCCACGGCCACAGAGGGTCCCGGGCCCTCCCGCCTAGACCTCGCTGCGCCCACAGCCGGGTGGGGGTGGGGTGGGGAGAGATGCCTTCCCAGCAGGAGCCCAGAAGACAGTCCGCACACACGCTCCACGGGGCGGCCCTGCTCCGCCCACGGACATGGCGACTCCAGGGGGCGCCCAGACTCGGGGACCGCCCATGGGAAGGGGAGAGACGGTGGCCAGACAGGATTCGCGTCGTGTCTGTCTCCTGTGGGGCCGGAGTTCGCCGTGGATGCGGCCCCACACACCAGACAGTAAGCTGGTGACTGTAGTGTTTTCTCTGCAGGGGCCCCGCTCTGCAGCGCAGCACACAACAGGGAAGTCCAGAGGAGGGGCGAGGACTGCGCCCACCCACGGACACCCCGCCGGGACCGGGGCCGGCCTCCAGGGTCTTCCAGGGTCCTCCTGAGCCGCGCTCATCCCGGCCCAGCCGCTCACAGCGGGAGCACCCTCCCTGCACCCAGCTCACCCCCAGCGGCCAGAGGACCTGCAGGGGGCTGCCTTCTCGGGAGCCCCACCTGGCTCTCAGGCAGTAACTGACGTGACAAAATCACCTTCTGGATAACAGACTCTTCTATTAAGATAAGATTTACATAAAACAGAATTTGCCACTTTAAGCATTTTAGAATGAATAATTCAGCGGTTTCAGTGTGTCAGCGATGCTGCCCCAACATCAGCACTAACTCCGCAAGGTCCCCATCAGCCCAGGGAGGACTCGGTCCCCGTCAGCAGTCACACGCCCCCACCCCTCCCCGCCCGCCGACTGCTGACCGGCTCCGGAGGCCAGGGGTCGCCTGCTGGGGATGCGGGCGTGGCTGGAGGCGCCGGCCACTCCCTGGGCCTCTCCGCTGTGGTTCTCGCTGAGCACCCCGCTGTTGAGCTGGGAGTGTGGGTCGTGTATCCCAGACACTAGATCCTTATCGGTGACACGGTTTGCAAATACGTGTCCCGTTCTGCACCCGGACTTTTCACTTCCTTCAGTGTCCTTGGATGCTTTTAAGTGTCTGATTTCAGTGAAGCCCATTCTGTTTACATTTGTTGCTTGTGCTCCCCCGTCACGGGGAAGAGATCACTCCCGGCCCCAGGCCGCAGAGACCTCCCGCGCCGTCGAGGGGGTCGCAGCTCAGCTCTCGAACCCGAGCCTCTGGTCGACCTGAGCTCCGCTCGGCGTGTGGTTAAGGGAGAAAACCAGACGCGTCTGTGTGAGGCTGTCTCAGCGCCGTGAAATGAGCTGGGAGGCGACTAACGCCGCGTCTGTGTTTTGAGCGGCTGGAGAAGGCCGGGTGCGAATTCACAGGGAGGGCTCCCTTAAACAGAAGGCGGAGTTCACCTGGGGCCCTGGGCTTCTCTGTGTTGAGGGTATTTTCACCGCTGGTCACTGATTGCAGGCCTGGTCAGGTTTCCTGCTTCTGTTCAGTCCGTTTCGGTACTTGGTGCGTTTCTAGGAATGGGTCCGTCTCACCAGGATTCTCTCTGGTTGGTGGGTCATGGCGCTTCGGCGTCACCCCGTGTTCCGCGGGGTCGTCGCCAGGTCCCCACCCCCCTGCCCCTGTGGTGCCGACGCCGCCGGTCTCGCCAGCAGTGCTTCGCCTGCCACCTCACAGAAGCAGCGCCTCGCCTGCTGTTTCCTCTGCTGCTCCCCGGGCCCCCACTGTGCTCGCCTGCCGGCTCCGCTCTCCCCTCCGCCAGCCGCACGGGGTCAGGCCGCTCCCGCCCCAGCTCCGAAGGCGGGCGGCTCGGGGGCGGTCAGTCTTCCCTTCTCTGTCGCGGGTACTGGCAGCGCTGAGGGCTCCTCTGGCTGCCTCCACAGCATCCCCCACGGTCAGTGTGTTGCGGCTTCATTCTCGTTCACCCCAAAGTATCAAACTGTCCCCTGCATTTCTATTTTGACTTGTTGGTCATCAAAGAGTATGTTGTTTAATTTCCACGTATTTTTTAATTTTCCCGCTCTCCGTTTGATATTGCTTTCTGATTTTGTCTCACTGTGGTAGAACATACTATGTGTAATTTTGAACCTTTTAATGGAGATGTGTCCAGTGACCTTGCACATGGTCTACCCGAGAACGGGCCTCGGGCGCCAGACACGACACGCACTCTGCTGTGTGGCCGTGCGCCCAACGCGTGTGCCTGCGCCTGAGCTTCCTGGCACGAGGTGGGTGAGACTCTCCACTTCGCACGCTCCCCACACAAATTCACGGGGAGGACGCACGGCAGCACCCACTGCGGCCCTTCACTCCCATCAGGCAGCCCCGAGCCCACGCCTACGGAAGTGGCAGGAGGAAGGGAACATTCGAGGCAGCAGGGACCACCCAGCTTCATCCGCCTGCTGGCCGCTCCCTGAGGACCCCTCCCCACACCGGCGCCAGGGCCGCACTCTGAGGGAGCAGAGAAGCCCAGCGCAGAGGGGTCCGCCCCCGGCAGGCGGGAGAAAGGGGCCAGCACGTGCGGCCGGACACACTCGCGGACAAGGCCAGGGGGCAGAGGCCAGGCCCCAGAGCCCGCCCCGTGGTGCCCCGCAAAGCTGGCCCTCTCGGGGAGTCACCTGCTCCCCCAAGGGCCCCTCCCGCCCCGCGTCCCGCTGCCTTTCAGGAGCGGCCGCTCAGCAATCCCAAAGGCGTGCGCAGGAGCCACTGGAGGGAACAGGCTGGTGACAAAGAAAGTGCTTCTCTGCACACAAACGCCTCACAGGAAACGGTTTCGGAGTGGCCATCTGTCTGCGAGATTAGCATCCCAAAGCCGCACCCCCGCACAGGCGGCCGGCTGAGCCCAGACTTGCACACGGTGGTAGAGAAAGCCCATTTAAATGGTAATGACGTGAGCTGCTTAGGAAGCGGTTTACAGAAAGGACTTGCCGCCTGCATCTCGGCATCCGGGCCACACAGTGACTAGGAGCTGGGCCTGGGCGGGCAGGGCCACCCTCCCCGCCAGCACCCCCACCCCCACAGTCCCGAGTTGCCTCCTCAGGCCCCTGTCAGGCCAGGGGAGTGGAGCCGGACCTGCTGAAGCCCAGGCACAGGGGGAAGAGGAAAGCGAGCCGAGGGCACTGCCCCGTGAGGCCCCGAGGACACGGACCTGCCGGCGGCCCTCCCCGGCCTCCCCCCGCCCGCCGGTCTCCCCGACACCCCCTCCAGGCCTGCTCTCCGAGCCACTGCCCCAGAACAACCCCAACTCCCCTGCTAAATGCGGCCCCAGACATTCCCCCCGAGCCTCAGCTTCCTTCCATCCCAGCTCGCCTGTCCCATGGCACTGTCTCTGTCCCCGGGGAGATGGGGCACGGCCCTGCAAAGTCCCAGGGGAGCGCCCAACACCTAGGGGGGTTGTCAAGACACAAACTGAACCAACGGCGGGGAGGCTCCTCAGCTCAGGCCCAGGAGGAGGCTGGCCCAGACCAGGCAGGTCTGCGGACAGGTGGACCCTCAGCACCAGGAGGCGGGACGGGGGACAGGCTTAGAACGCCTGACGATCACACTGGCCACGGCCAGGGTGTGGCGGTGCCCCCAGGAGGGGCGCCGAGACGCAGGGCAGCGTGCGGGCGACGCGCGGCTGGGTGCCCAGCGCCCGCCACCGCCCGTGCACTGCGCTTGCACGCGCCCCGGGCCTGGGGCCGCCCTGGAGACCGGACCTGCCCTGAGGCCACGGGAGCCAGCACCAGCCCTCGGCCGGCTCCGCACGGCACAGGCACATCCTGGGGGAGGGCGTTCAGGAAGGGGCCGACCCCCCCAGGCCGCAGAGTGAATGCAATGCCCATGAAAATGCCATTCTCTTGGAGCTACACGGACTGCGACGGACGTTCACGTGACCAAGTAAACAAGGAAGTTGTCAGGAAAGGCGTTTGAAAGGCACAGGGAAGGGCCCGACCGATGGGCATTGAGAACCCAGCGCCCGGCGACAGCAGCTAGAGCGAGCGAGTGCGTCACAGGGGCACTGTGAGGCTGGCTCGCCCCCACGCAGGAGACCGAAGTCACGCCAGGACGCCTGGTGTTCTCTGGACAGGGCCCAGGTGTGCTTCCCAGCTGCCGTCAGCCGCGGTAGATCAAAGGTTTCATACATGAAACACGAAATCATCAAAGAGGAAAATACTGGAGAACATTTTAATGACTTAGGAAAGACAAAGTCCTTTCCACATTCATGTAAAAACAAAACAGAAGCAGTGAAAGAAGGGGCTGAGGTATTCCAGTAGGTAAAAATAAAATAGTGACACGTAGAGTAGAGGGAAACCATGCACTAGGATGTCAGAGTTTCAGACAAATGGCTGGTTCCCTTACGCTATTAAAAGCTCCTATAAATTAATGTTTAAAAAGACAGAAAAGTGGGCAAAGATGCCATCCACAAGCACTCTGAGAGCGAGCCCCGTCCGGGGCTGGGGCCTGACTGGCCGACACGCACGGGGAGGTGACGGCGTGGCCGGCCGGCCTGCAGAGACCGGGGTGGAGGCTGCCCGGGGCGCACCTGGCTGCACCCGGCTCTGGGCGGGCAGCCGCTCCCCGTCGGGCCAGGCCCGCGCCGGGAGGAGCGCCGCGCTGGGCAGGCACGTGCTCTCGGACAGCCCGCCCTCCAGCCTGGACAGCACTCGCGCCGGCGCGTCCCTCAGGTCGGTCGCGGCTGGATGCCGCCCCAGCACCATCCCATCGGCAGAGCACGCAGAGCACGGCCCAGCCCCCCGCACTGGCGGGGGGCGGGGGTGCCGGGCGCGGGCGTCGGCGGGGGCGCGGCTGAGCGCGGCAGCAGACGGAGGCTCTCCTGTTTCGCATCTGGGGCCCCACTGCCCTAAGACCCACAGCCACTGGGGCGTCAGAGGTGCGTCCCTCTCCCTAAGGGCATGACGGAGTTCTAGAGCCAGCGAGAGCCCCGGCAGTGGCGGCCCCGGGGGGAGGAGGGAATGACTGGGAGGCCGCACGGGGCCGCCCAGCCGCCGAGGGCGTGAACGTGTGCTTAGGTGCTGTGTCCACGGGCTGACGGGAGGGTTTCGGCATTGTGCTGGAGTACATGGCGCCTCGGTAAGGCCCTATTTAAAAACCAGCGCCACTGGGCCCCTTTCCCTCTAACAGACTTGCTGAGCAAAGCCCAAGGCCAGGCTGCTGTGACCAGCGGGCAGGAAACGAGCGTCGAGGGCCCCGCCGGACACCTGCGCAGCTCGGCCCCCTCGGAGGGACCCGGGGCCCTGCCCAGCCCACTGCCGAGACTGTGGCCACAAACCCACAGAGGCGAGCCTGGCCCCTGGGATGAGCCCGACCCTAAGCAGACGCGGGAACGACTCGCCCTCGGGGAAGGGCTGCCGCCTGGACGGCAGCGGACCGGCCTCACGCGGACCACACCCACAGGACTGACCGCGTCCTGAGGACCGGAGCCGCCGGGCCCCTCTGATTAGAGACTCCAGACAGCATGCTCAGGCGCCCGTGAGGGGCAGGACACAGACAAGCAGGGGACAGCCAGAGACAGGCCCCTCGCTGCGGCCTCTGCCCGCACCTTCCTGGGGGCCCTGGGCAGTGGCCTCCCACAACCACTCTGCTCTTCTCCCTGGAAAGCAAAGGGGGCAGAGAAGCGGGGGACACAGCGGTGGGGGCGCAGCTGCAAATCCTGAGGCCACAGGCCGAGGAGCAGGACGGAGCTTAAAAGAAAACGTCGGACTTCAGTGAAGATGGCGGCAGAGGTAAACATGGCTCACCTCCTCACACAACCACATCAAAATTACAGCTAAAATACAGAGCCAATATCACTAAGAACCGTCAGAAATCAAGTTGAATGAAAGCCTGACAACTACGAATTGAAGAACCACATCCATCCCGACTGGAAAGAGGTGGGTAGATGTGGAACAGGCTGGTCCCACACACGTGTGGTGGATAAAAATTCGAGAGGGCTATCGTGGGAGCGAGGAGTCCCAGCCCCACACCAGGCCCCCGAGCCCAGGGCTCCAGTGCCAGGAAGAGAAGTCCCCACAACTTCCAGCTGGAACCACCAGCTGGGATTGAGTCAGTGGAAAAAACTGCTGGAGCCCCGAGCAGGCCCTCTTAGAGCCCACACACGGCCTCACCTGCTCAGACTCCCTCCCTCTGAGCTCCGGCGCTGGGGCGGCCGCTTGAAGGGCACCCGTGGCATTTGGGGGGGAACCGAAGTGTCTGGATCAAGGCGGGGCTGGGGACAGTCTTCTCCCAGACAGAAAGGCGGGCAGAGACACAGGGCAGGTAGGCGGTGCCCCATCTGAGACTCCTTCAGCCTGGCTGACGCTGTGTGACCGGCCTTGGAGATCCCCAGAGACTCTGCCCCACCCGAGCTGCTTTTCCACGTGAACGGCTGGTCTTGGCTCCTGCTTCACAACTTCCTAAACCCTCTCAAACAAGCAACATCTGGCCTCGGAGCCCCAGGCCCGGCACCAGCAGCAGCCGTCTCAGGCTGCTTTACAGCTCAGGCAGGGTGCCCGGGCACAACACAGGAGGGGGCTGACCTTGGGCTGCACCCCCCAGGAAACCCCAGGGCCAGTGCACCCAGTGGGCAGCCACAGACCATGTCGGAGCACCGCCACCTGCCCCTGCACAGCGGGTCCTCCACGGAAGGAGGAGGTTGGTGGTCAGGGGTCACAGGCAGTCCTTGCAGCTGACTGGCCTGGGTAAGTCCCTCCCATTGACCTGCCAACAGCAACCAAGGCTCAACCACAAGAGGAGGGTGCACTCGGCCCACACGAGGGGCGCACGAGTGCCCAGCTTGGGTGATAGGGGAGGCTGTGCCTCTGGACACCGACTACATTAGGCCACACTAACAAAATATGGAGTCAAAGCAGCTCTGCCTAATACATAGAAACCAACACAGCGAGGCTGTCAAAACAAGGAGACGAGAAACATGGCCCAAATGAGAGAACAGATAAAAACCTCCAGAAAAGAGCTAAGCGAAATGGAGATAAGCAAACTATCAGGTACAGAGTTCAAAACACGGGTTATGAGGCTGCTCAAGGAACTCAGTGAGGACCTCAAGAGCACAAAAAAGACCCAGTCAGAAACGAAGGATACGCTGATTGAAATAAAGAACAACTTACAGGGAAACAGCAGTCGAGTGGAGGAAGCCGAGAAATCAATGATAAAGAAAATAAAGAAGCAAAAAACCACCAATCAGAACAAGAAGAAAAGAGAACCCATAAATACGAGGACAGTGTAAGCAGCCTCTGGCCAGCTTTAAGCAATCCAACATTCACTTCACAGAAGTGCCAGAAGGAGAAGAGAAAGAGCAAGAAATTTGAGACCTACTTGAAAAAACAATGAAAGAAAACTTCCTTAATTTGGTGAAGGAAATAGCCATGCAAGTCCAGGAAGCACAGAGAGTCCCAAACAAGCTGGACCCAAAGAGCCCCACACCAAGACATATCATCATTAAAACGTCAAAGATTAAAGATAAAGAGAATCTTAAAAGCAGCGAGAGAGAAGCAGAGAGTTATTTACAAAGGTGTTCTCATAGACTATCAGCAGATTTCTCAAAAGAATTACTTTGCAGGCCAGAAGGGACTGGCAAGAAATATTCAAAGTCATGAAAAGTGGGGACCTACAGCAAAGATCGCTCTATCCAGCAAAGATGTCATTTAGAATTGAAGGGCATATAAAGAAAAAAAATTTTCCCAGACAAGAAAAAAATAAAGGAGTTCACTGTCACCAAACCATTATTATGTAAACATTAAAGAGACTTATTTAAGAAAAATAAGATTGAAACTATGAACAATGAAATGACAATAAATACATACCTATTAACAACTGAATCTAAGAAACAAACTAAGCAAACAAGAACAGAGACAGAACCACGGACGCAGGGAGCGTCTGGACGGCCGCCAGACGGGAGGGGCTGTGGGGGGTGGGGGAGGGGACCAAGCACGAATTGGTCGTCGCAGAACAGCCGTGAGGGTGTAACGTGCAGCACAGGCAACGGAGCGGCCAGAGAACTTACACGCATGACCCCAAGACATGAACAAGGGCGGGGACATGTGAGGGACACGTGAGGGACATGCGAGGGAGCGGGGGTGCTGGGCGGAGGGGGAGCAAAGGGGGACGAATTGGGACAACTGTAATGTCATAACCAGTAAAATACAGTTAGGATAAAAAAAAAAAACAAATAAAATACAGAGAACAACGTCGGTCTGAGTTTGTGGAAAGGGGAGGACCCTGAGCTGCCACCTGGGGAGCCGAGGAGGAGCCTGGCCCTGCCTCCCAGGCCCTCAGGAGCCGGGAGGCCTCCACAGAGGGCCGTCCTGTGCCCAGCTGGGCTCCCAACAAGCACTAGCTACAAACTAAAACCCATTCGAGGCCAGCAGCCGGGGCCAGCGCCCCACCCTGGACTGGGGCGCCGGCCCGGCCCGGCCCTGCGCACGCGGCCTGGCTGGCGCGGGACGGCCCACTCTCGCCCAGCGCCCACGCTGCCTCCAGCTGCCTCGCCTCATCAGTATTCCACGGCGACTCGGCAACTCAGTCCTCTCTCTTCTGACTTCTTTTGTGCTACAGAGATAAGTAAGGTTTCTAATCTCTGCTATCTCCCAGCTGCAAACATTCAAGCGGTTTCCTCTTTATTTAAAACACAGAATCCCATTTGAGATTTGCAGGAGAGACGGCTGCCCCTCGTCACCGCGCTAACCGCCGCCACCCGCAGGCCAGGCAGGCGCCGCGGCGGAGGAGGCAGGCGAGGCAGGGGTGTCTGGAGGTCCTCCAGGACCGGCTCAGCGAGGCCCCCTCCCTGCCTCAGCCCCCCACCCTGCTGCCTGACAGCCCAGGGGCACGGGCTACAGGTTCCGCAGCGAAACAGCCCTGGGGGTCCGCATTGGCCATGTGAGCACCCCAATAAAACAGGTGGCTGCCTGCGAGGGATCCCCGCAGAGCCCACGCTGGCGTGCCCACCGGGCACGCCGACCTCTGCCCCTGGGGCAGCCGGCCCCGACTGGGGGGCTGCTCCCATGTTTCGCCTCCAGCCACAAGGCCCTCGCGAGTCCAGGGGACTCAGCGGTCAGTAACTGCCCGCTGGCAGGCTAGGATGAGGAGTAAAGCACAGCCCGCGTGCTGGCTGAGCGGCGGGAGACGGGCGTGCGCAGCTGTCCCGCAGTCGGAGAGGCGCCCCGCTGCCCTCTGCCCAGGGCTGGAGGCGGTGGGGGCGGGGGGAGCCAACAAAGCCCCCTGCCCGAGGCCGGGGTCTGAGTTACTCCTGAGAGCCTGAGAGAGGAACGAGCAGCTTCTCGGCAGGAACCAGAGACGGAGGAGAACGTCCCGGCCAGGCGCCTCTGGAGGGGGATAAATGCCGCCAGGCCGTGTGACCAGGCCCCCCTGCCCTGCTCTGGCCAGCCCAGCAGGGAGCACAGCTCGCTCGCCGCCCCTCCGGTTCGCAGAGGCCCAGGCGCTGTCCGTGGTGCTGGGCGCCAGCTGCCCACGCGGTCCTCCCAAGCAGCGCCCGGGAAGCAGGCAAGGAGCGAAGACCTGGGAGCCGAGCGGGCCTGCACTGCGGGCGCTGGCTGCACGCCACAGCTTCATCTTGGCGACTCGCTCTGTTTCATCATCATTCTAAGTAATTACTCTGGCCCAGGAGGGGTGTGAAGGGTGGGGGTGCGGAGTGGCCTCCATCCACAGCAAAGCCCCAGGGACTCGCGAAGGCCCGGCGGTGTCTGGGCTGAGCAGCAGGAGCCCACAGCGTCTTGCCCCCAGGCTCACCTTCTTCCCCAGACACGTCTGATAGGTTGACATTGGTGTTAAAATCTTATCATTTATGTAACAGCTCGGTTATTAACAGAGTCTCATTTGCACGTGTCAGAGGAGGAGAAAAATCACCTAATTAACCACTTTCCCCATCAGCAAAAGGAGGGGTTGTGCTGCCAATTTGTTTTCAACTCCTCCTTCCGACCCTCTGATATTTGCTCCTTCAATTGGAAAAGATTTATAATCCTTGGTCCCCAGGGACTGGAGCATCAGCCAACGACAGAGATTTTTGGATGCTGCCCCTCGCACTGTAGGGACCGGCCACCAAGGGGAGATGCCACGCCCACTGTGTCTGGCGCGAGGCAGCCGGCTCTGCTAGGAAGGGGACTCCATCCCAGAGGCTGGTCAGCCCCTGAGGGGCCAGAGGACACCAAGCGACCGTCCCACCTTCCCATCCGCTCACCCGAGGGGGCAGCCCCGGCGCACTCGCCCCAGGGCTGTGCGCTCTCTGTGCGCCGCAGAGCCTGCAGAGCGCCCACGTGTGCTCCCAGGTCAGCAGGCCCACGCGGGAGGTGACCCAGCGCCGAGAGCAGGGGCCCCACGTGCAGAGAGCCGTGGCGCTGCTGGGTGCAGGAGGGTAACTCGTGCCCCCCAAACTGACGGCCCCTTCCTGGCACCCAGGAGGGAGAGCGCGCCCGCCACCGGAGGCTGCATGAAAGGCTCCCAACAGATACCACGGCTTGTGGTCGAACCCACCCCCCATCAGCGTCTCCAACATGACACCATCACCACCGTCACCGCCCGCACCACCACGGCCACCACCACCCCGACCGTCAGCACCACCGTCACCGCCGCCACATCGCCACCCGCCGCCCTTTCATTCCAGGCGGCGCGTCCCCTGCCCCCCGGGAACGAGAGGTCGATGGCTGGAACAGGCCCCGCAGACGCGCCCCTGCCCCCCCCCCCCCCCCGGACTACCGACGCGTGAGTCCAGGCGGAGCTCCCGGACCGGACTCCAGAGGAACAAAACGAAGGGCTTGGCAGATGCCTGGCTTCGACACCGGAAAGTGCGTCCGCGCCCCAGGCCCCGTCTCACCTCCAGGGAGGGGCCGCCGGCCATCCCCGTGAGCCCGGGGCACCAAGGCGGAGCTGCCGCACGCATGCACGCAGCCTGCCGGAGGCCACAGAGGCCCGGCGAGCGCGCCAGCACCGCCCTCCAAGGCCCGGGTGCCGCCAAGGCAGGGCGGCCAACGGACAGGAGGGCACCGGTCAGAGACACCGGCCTGGCGGCTGCCCTCCCTCACAGACCGGGGCCAGCACCCGGGGGACGGCGCCCGGGCCCCAGGCACAAGCCACTGGTGTCCAGGCCGGTGTCTCGCCACCTGGCAACGCCCAGGGGCCTGCCCCACGGGACGCCCAGGTCCCCTCAAGGCGCCCGCCTGGCTCACCTGGAGCAGAGGGACAAGCTGCCCCTACCAGGTGCTCAGAAATGCCTGTCTTTAAGGTGCTGACCAAAAAGGATCCCCAAAATGGATCCTTTTAAAATGAAGTGAAGGCTGGAGACTTTCAGTGCGTACAAGACAACGCTCCCATTGCCCGCTCGGGGCCCTAGCCGACCAGTTCCGGGGCCACACCCGCGGGCACCCGCCCTCAGGCTCCGCAGGCCCCCCCCCACCCGCATAACCGGCGCTTGGCGGCATTGTGCCGGCGGCAGGCAAGGTGCACCCGCAGGAAGCGAGCGCGCCCACGCCGGCTAATCCCCGTCATTCATCGCTCAGAATGCACACAGATGTTCCCTCGGAGCACAGAGAGGCGGCGAGCGGCTTCCCAATGACACTTCTTCAGTCTAAAACTTTATTTAAAATAAAAAGTTATTTAAGTGAAATTCATACAGCGTTTTTCCCCTTTGTTTTACTTGCTATGGGGTATTCAGTCTCAAAGGCTGCTTCCGCTTAATTTGATTTTTCATTTTCAAATGCACATCTGTGTTTAGGTCTAAAAAGCTCTTTGTTTAAACACAGGAGCCCCAGAAAGGGCCGGAACAAAGCCTCCCTCCGCACACGCTGGACGACCGGCAGGGCCTGCCCCGGGGGAGACCCACGGGTGGGCAGCTGGGGCTGGCTCTGCCCTCTCTGCTGAGCTGTGAGAACCTCCCTGTGTTTAGAGTGGGAACGACAAAGGCGGGCCCCGCTTGAGAACCGCTTGCTCCCCACTTCCTCCTGGGGCGCAGACTCGGGCCAGGGCCGCTGCCAGAAGGGGGTGCGCGGTCTCCAGAGAAGCTGCCCGATCACCCGCCCCTCAGCTCAGAGCCCCCCTCAGCTCAGGACCCCGCACGAGGCCTCCAAGGCCAACGCCCACCCCGTCCCCAGGAAATGGCGCCTCAAACAGTTCTAGCACCTCCGTCAGCTGCCAGGCTGAGGCTCAGAAGCCGCCTCCGCGCCGGGAGCTGTGTCTCCCAGAGCTTTGTTTCCCCAACACCACCAAGCCAGGGCTTTTGTAAAACAAAACATTACAATTATCTTGGCGGCTCACTCCAGGAGAGAAGTGCCAGGAGGGGGCCGTCAGTTTGGGGGGCACGAGTTACCCTCCCGCGCCCAGCAGCTCCATGGCTCTCTGCTGAGCACCACGGCTCTCTGCTGAGCCCCACGGAGGACGAGCCGACGCCTGGACCAAACTCTTGGAGGCGCAGCCCCAAGCCCCGCCCCTGAACTGCAGCCGGCCCTTGGGCATCAAAGTGGCGGGCAGGGCCCCCACACTGCCGCTCCCTCTCCCGCCGACGGGGACCCTGCCTCAGCCAGGCTGCCCACAAGGCCACTGGAGGCATGGCAGAGCTGGGTGCAGAGAAAGACTTTGCAACGCGCATCGCAAATAAAACATGAGGCTCCAGCCCTGGGTCTCCTGGGGGGGAAGGGAGCCCCAGGAGCCGTAGGTGTCAGGACACATGAGCACAAGGCCTCGGCCATGCCGCGTCCTGTGCCCACGCAGGGCGAGCCTGGCCTGCCTGGCAGCCGGCCTCCGGTCACACGGGGCTGGCACAGAGCTCGCCGCGGCGGTGTCGGCCTAGACGTCTGAAACACTTCGATGTTTTCATGGCACTGTATTTAGAAACCTCTAAATAAAACCCACGGAGAGTGTTCCAATAATATACATTTTTAAACTCACTAATTGAATGTTGCCATTACAAGTGCTATTTTGGACCATCTGCTAAATATGTAATTTAGGAATTAAGATTCATATCTTACAGGGCACAAATTGCTCCCCGGCACCCACTTGGGTACTTTCTGAACACACACAAGTCCTGCACGGAGCAACGACAGTCGCCTTCTACTCCGCTGTGCCGGTGGGGGCACCGACCGAGGGGACGAGCTGGCCATCGAAGTGCGGGTGGTGGGGCAGCAAGGGGCCCAGGGCCACCCCGCGTCACGTCCAAGAGGCAGCCCACACCGGGCTTGGCAGCAACAGGCAGTTCTGCATGGCAAACCAAAGCCTTCCACGCACGGACCCCACACGAGGCCTCCAAGGCCAACGCCCACCCCGTCCCCAGGAAATGGCGCCTCAAACAGTTCTAGCGCCTCCGTCAGCTGCCAGGCTGAGGCTCAGAAGCCGCCTCCGCGCCGGGAGCTGTGTCTCCCAGAGCTTTGTTTCCCCAACACCACCAAGCCAGGGCTTTTGTAAAACAAAACATTACAATTATCTTGGCGGCTCACTCCAGGAGAGAGGTGCCAGCGGAGCGCATGCTGCAGAAAGGGAGGGTGGGGCGGACTCTTGGAGAGAGTCAGCGGCCTCAAACCACATCTGGAAGCGCCGCTGGCCTGGCCCGCAGGGAGGAGGCGGGCTCTCCACCGGGCTGCAGTGTGGGCAAGGGCCGCCTGGCACGTGGCAGACCCTCCCCCGCTCACCCAGCGCAGTGAGGGGGCACGGCAGGAGCACAGGACCCAGCAGGGAGACGCCCGAAGCGCGGCCCCCAGCAGGCGCGCTGGCAGGAGACGGCGTGACCGTTCCACGTCGGGGCCTTGGGGGGAGGCTGACAAGAGGTGACCCCAGGCCCGCCCCAGCCCACAGGTTCCCTGAGGGCAGGGCCCGCGGCACGAGGTCTGCAGGTGCTGCCAGCGGGGCGTGGTCATGGTGACTCTGCCCCCATGACCCGCCGGGTCAGCAGCCGCCCTCTCCCGCTGAGTGCAGGCGCTGGGAGCAGCGAAGAGGACACGCCGGGAGTGGCGCCAACCACATCGCTTGGCGCCCCGCTGGCAGCTCCGAGGGAGAGGGAAGGGTGAGAAGAGGCCGCGCACCCCCGTCCCCGCCTGGCGCCCCCACATGGAGCTGGCAGTTCGGGCGCCGTGCGGGAAGCTCACCAGCAGGTCAGTCGTCTGCTTTTCAGGGCAAATGCCTCTGCGGCACGGAGGGGCCAGGCACGGGCTGGGCTGTGGATAAGGGCGGCCCTGGTCCCGCAGCCGGCATCAGCGTGCGAGGACCTGTGCAGGGCTCCCATGGGCGAGGGTGTCTCGGGGGAAGCAGGACAGTGACTCTGCGCCGCCTTCCTGGGTGGCCTGTGAGCTCCAGGAAGGCTGGTGCCACCAGGACACACTCCCTGCAGACAGGTGGGCAGAGCCGCTCAACACACCCCAGGTAAGAGTGGAGAAGCTACTCTGGGGAGAAGTCCCTGCTATTAACGTGGCTGCCCCGGAGGGCTGAGACTGGAGGGACGGAACTGCTGCCTGCTGATGTCACACGTCCACTACAGTGTGGGGAGAAGAGGGCTTTCCGTTGCTTTCGTGTTCTGCTAAACAATGAAATGAGAAACAGTCAAGCCACAAACACTGCACGGCAACTGAACAGCCTCGGTGCGGCAGAACGAGAGCCAGGAGGTCAGCACGACCCGCTCCCCGAGCCAGGGCAGCGGCCTCGCTGCCTGGGCCCTGGGAGGGCCCGCCTCTCCTGGCTCCCAGCCGTCAGGAGCGGGCAGGGGCTTGAGCCCAGACCCGGGGTCTCCTCTGGGCACAGAGCTCTCACCAAGGAGGCGCTGGGACCTTCCGGGCACGGTCCTGAGGGCGGGCAGGTGGCGCGGGTGTGCGCCCACGCAGGACGCCAGAGCTGCCCAGGTCGGGCCTGTCCACGTAAGGCGCTCCCGCGTCTCACGCCTCCAAGGAGCTCTAGGCGTCTTCTAGCTCTTGGATCGCTGTCCCTGAAAAGCCCGCCGCCGCGCCCCGGCCCGCAGCGCTGGCGCCGACGCGCATCGAGGCAGAGGCCAGCCCTGAAGGCGAGGCCGTGCGCCATGAAGACACCGGGAGTCGCCCGCAGTCCCGGCGCCAAAGGGTGGAACAGGGCTCCACACGGACACACAGAGCCCAGCGCCGCACGTCCCTGCAGTGTCTCCGTTCTGTCTCCAGCGCCCCCCCTGGGGTGGGGGACTGGCCATCTGCCGACCCCCCCCGTCTCGGGACCCTGCCTGTCCATCATGTCCTGGCCACGGGCTAAGCTGGCAAAGCAGCACCGTGGTCACGGTGTCCCATCCCCGCCCTCCGAGCCTGGGTCAGGACAGAGGCGCTGGGCTGCCAGCAGCCCACCGGCCGGCAGGGGCGGGGGTGCAGGCGTGGAGGGTGCCGGTTTGCCCCAGGTCCTGCTGGTGACCGAGGTCGATACCAATGCCCCTGCCACCCTCGAGTGGACATACTCTGTGCGTGCTCCTGTGGGTCGCGGCCAGGCTTCCTCCCCTATAACCAAAAAACTGCTCCCCGCACCACCCCCCAGCGGCCATGCGTGTTGCCTGGCCCCGCGGGAGCCGGGCTCCCTCCAGGGTGCACCCTGGGAAAGACTTTACCCACAGGGGCAGCGGCAGCCTGAGCTGAGTGGCAGCAACAATCCGATGCTCGGTGCTAGGAAGCCGGTCTGGAGGCAATTAAGCCTCTTTCAGAGTGGGTTTGGCAGGAGGTGCTGAATCGATAGGTTCCCTCCAGCCCTGCGTCCCTGCAGGTGAGGAATCAATCAGGCCAGCGCTCCCAATCTGTTCCCACTGAGCCGAGAGGCGAAGCTGTTTACCATTCATGCCCAGAAATAAATAGATGAAGCCGCCAATTAGCTGGCACCCTTTGTTTCTCTGGCAAAAGCTTTTTAGTCCCTCCGAGAAAGCCAGGCCCCTGCATGGCTCTCCATTAAGGCACAGATGGACGCTGAGGGTCCGAGCTCATGCTCCCGATGGGGGGGCGGGGGGGGCGGTGGAGGGGAAAGCCCAGCCTGGAGACCAGCGGCCTCTGAGGCAGCCCGCAGCCAAAGGCCACCTCCTCCGAGCTGAGCGCAGACCCTCGCCGCCTGGAGCCCAAGAGAGGGCTCCACGCTGCCAGGACAGAGGCCGCGGGAACCCAGCCCCTGGGACGTGGCCGCCGCCGGTGGGGCTGCTGAGGACTGGGCTCCGCGCCCCCTGGTGCAGTGCCCGCGGGCTCGCTGCTGCCCCGCGGAGCCGGCCGGGGCAGCCACCTCCCATAGCCCATTCCCGCTCCATGTCAGCGGGGGGAGCCGGCTCCCGGGCTGAAGGGCACCGTGGGGCCCGCAGCCACACACGCCAGTGCCCACCAGGGCAGTTACGCAGAGGGACCCTGTGCTAGTCGCCTCACCCAGAAAGCCATCAGAAACCAGATGAAGCTCCTCGACGGGAGCCCGTGAGGACGTGCCAGGGACGCAGGCAAGGACCGAGCTGGGCGACCCGGGTCGGCCCCACAGGGGCTTGCGGTGGCTCGCCCCGCGATGGCCTGCTGTAGGCAGCTGACAGGCCAGAGACGGCCCCAGCGCAGAGCCCCACCCAGACACAGGCCTGGGGCCCCACAGTCCACACCTGGCCAGCCCCCGGGCAGCCGCTGGGGGAACCCCCCCAACAGAGCTGCAGGCGTGACCTGGGGCAGTACAGGCCTGCCCTCTGGAGCTCCAGGGGCACGCACTGCGGAGACCTCAGGCTGTGTGCAGCGCACGGAGGGCAGGGGCGCAGGCTGCGCCATGTGCCGGGCGACCCCAGCCGCCCCACCCCCAAGCCCACCCCCACCCCCACGCCCACACGAGGGGCTCTGCGCAGACGGCACAAGGGCCTCAGGAGAAAGGCCGGGAGCTCCGATGCCCTGGGGTGGGGGAGGGGCGGCGCCCAGGCTGCCCACCAGCCGGGCTGCCTGATGGCACCAGGGACAGTGGCCCAACCCACCTGGGACCAGGGGCAAAGTCAGCGGCAGCGTCTCCTGGGCCACTGCCAGGCATTCGCCAGGAGGGGAGAAGTGGGGTAGTGGCAGCCACAGCCACAGGGGACAGGCAAGAGCACAGGCCGGAGGGCAGGGCAAGGCCGGCGACGGGCAGCTGCCCGCCAGGGCCTCGGGCGGGTCGCAACGTGACGGTGGCCATAGGACAAGGCCAGCTGGGCACCCGGGGAGCCCTGAGCCCTCCAGCAGGCCTGAGAAGGGCGAGGAGCGCCCGCCTCCCGAGGGGAGGCAGCCAACAGAGGGGTCAAGTGCAACACCAAGGTCTCGCGGTCGGTAGATGCCACACTCGGGCTCCAGGCCCCGGTCTCGGCCTCAGAGGCGCGGCCCAGGGAGGAGAAGCAGGGCCACCTTCTTAGGAAACCCCCAGGGGCTGCAGGCCGCCGGGGCCGGACACCGAGGCAGGAACCCAGGCAGGGGCGCAGAGGGAGGGTCACACCTCGGAACAGGGCGAGCAGCCGGGTCCCCGCGAACGAGACAGCCGCGGCCAGAGCCTGGGTGTTGGCGCTGCGGAGTCGGGAGGGGCAGGGGCAGGGGCAGGGACAGGCGCTGTGAGCGCGGGCCCAGCCCCGCACTCCGAACGTGGGCAGGACGAGGGGCGCCCGGGAGAGCCCTTCACCACGTCCCCCGCTCCAGGCATCCAGCCGAGGCGTTTCTAGAAACCAGGTAACCAGGCCAGCCCGAGCCTTTGACTCAGACCCTGTATCTACAGGGCAAGACTCCGACATGGACGTGAAGAAGTGTCCCCTGGGTCCGGACACGGCCTCACCGTCCCGACGAGCCAGCCGGGAGCCCGGCCTGCAGGCAGCTACGGGGAGGCGGTGGCATGAGCCCTCCAGACACGGGGAGGCGGCAGGAGCTCCCGCCCCAGTTCCCACCCAACAGCCTGCTGGGGTGTTTGACCAGGAGCTCTTAAAATAAACTGAGGACATATCAAGACAGAGCCCTGACACTTGTCCAGCCTTAAAATCCCAGGATACCAGACGACCTGAAAAGCGAGCTCAGAGCGTCCACTGGAAAGCCAGCCAGCACTCTGCTTCTAAGAGGTGGCCAGTTAGCGCCCAGCCTACTGTTCCTGCAACTGCTGGCACTGTGGCTCTGTCTCCAAGACAAGCCGGTGGCCTGCGGCTCGTCTCTGCATCACTTCCCTCAGGAAGGAGCTCCTGCCAGGGCAGGAGCAGGGCCGGGGGCCCTGGGTAAGTCCCTCCCTGCCAACTCCAGGCCCCGCCCAGGTGCTGAGCTCAGCAGGGGCGGGAAGGAGGCAGGGCTGCGACGGCAGCGGGAGGCAGGCTGGCGCCCCGAGAGCCGCGCAGGGCAGCCGCGAGCCACGGCCCCCCACGCCTCTCAGATGGGGCCCAGCAGCTGCGGTGTGGAGGCACATGGAGGGGAGAGGGGGCAGGGGGCAGGGGTGCGCACCCTGGGCAGGGGGCGGCGGGGTGGGTGATATGCCCACAGGGCCCCCTGGGGGAGGCAGCTGGCAGCTGGCAGCAGCACTGCCCCCGAGAGGGGCCTGGGAAGGAGAACGGCCTCCTCCACCCACCAGGGCATGGCCTCTCTGGGGATGGGCCTGCACGACAGGCCAGGGCTGGGCGCTCGGAACCAACCCCATGGAGCTGGGCCAAGGCAAAGGCCCACTGGGGGCAGCACCGTCTGGAGAGTGCTGGGTCTCCATGAACCCGCTGTCCCCACAGCCAGCGCTGACACCGGAAGCCACCGAACCGGGCTGCACGGGCTCAAGGGACTGGCCGCGGGGCCCCGACCATGAGCCTCCGGCCCTCAGGCTCCTCTGGAGCACAATGGCAGGGCCCCCCCGCCAGCTGTCCAGATGCCAGCAAGATGCTGGGCACACTCCGGGCGCTCCGCGGGCCCTTGACAACTAAAATGCGCCCTCCGTCAGTCAGCCACGGGCCAGCGCAAGCCAGAGCCAGCAGCCCGGGGGCCGGGGGGGCCGCCTGGGCGGGGCCGCAGCAGCAGCCCCACGCACGGAGGGTATCCGTGCGCATCCGGCGCATCCGGCGCATCCGCTCTCCACAGTCCTCAGGCCCCAGACTAGTCGCTTCTCTGTTATGTAACAAAACCGCATTTGTCACCCGCCAGCTGAACCGCCTCCCGCAACCAGGATCCCCGCGCACCTCACCAGGCGGCTCTGCTTAAAACGTCCCAGCCCAGGGCCCAGGCCACCGCCGGGACGCAGCACCGGCCACCCTCTGGGCTGGGGGCCGGGCAGCAGAAGGGGCCACACCCACAGCCGCTGTCAGGGACCAGCCGTCAGGGACCGAGGCAGGTCACCGTTGGCTGAAGAACCTGCTCATCAGGAAAGCATTCCCAGCAGCCCATGGCAGGGGTCCCGCGCAGCCAGGGGACCGCAGAGACCGGGAGGCACCCACGTGGTGCAGAGCCCTCAGCAGGGAGCCCGCCGGGGCCAACCAACCCCGGCTCGACCCCGGCTTGCCTCCGTCCCAGGGAGGGCTCGGCGTCTGACCCGCGGCCGCTCCCACCTCAAGGAGCCCCCGCGCAGTGACCCCCCTCCAGCCCCGGGGTCGCCCGCTCGGCGCTGAGGCCCACTGTGCCCTGGACCCGCTCCCCCACGCCCAGAGCGGGAGGAGCTGCCACCGTCACCCCGGAGGCAACACTCCTCCGCCCCGCCGCCCCCGCGCGTGGCCCGGGGGCTGCGCTCTCAGCCTCGCCTGCCTCTGGCCGCTGCTCCAGCCGCCAGGGCCCGGGGGACGGAGGGGCCCCGCCTGCGCTGCGGTGCAACAGGGACGACTCGACACAACAGGGCCACCCCCACCGGCTTCCGGGGAGGCCCCCGCAGGCGGCCACACTGGACCTCTGGGCAGAGCGCGCCTTCACCTTCCTTCCAGGCCCAGGGCCTGCGGGAGCCCGGCAGCACAGCCAGCCCGGGCAGCAGCTGGAGGAGACTCGGGCGCCACGGGGCTGGGCCAGCAGCAGGCGGCGGAGGCCTGAGAGGACAGGGCCGCCCACCACAGAAGGGCCAGGCCTGAGTCCGGAAACCCGAGTGCGCTTCAGCGAGGGTGGAAAGACAAAGGCTTCTCCCTGCAGGGCAGCTGCATGTTTCCCGTCGACACCTCAGGCCTGCTCGTGAGGGGATGTGTGTCTTAAGGTCGAGTTGTAAACAAACGGTCAGGGGACCGGGGCCCACCGCAGAGGGAGAACTGTGAGGTGAGCCCAGGGCATCTGGCAGAAGGGCTCCTCCTAGTGCCCCCCCCCATCAAAGCAGCCTCCCGGGTCAGCACGCGGCCACGCACCGCCTGGCCTCCAAGGTCTGGCCAGACCCAGAGCAAGACCCCAACCGCGGGCCCCCAGACCACCCAGCAGGCACGCTGCCCTCTCTGACTCCCGCTGTTGCTGGGAACTGCGACCCTGTCCCTGTAGCCAGTACCTGGGGGCGCCTTGCCCCTCCTGCTGCGCTGAGAGCTTCGGAAAGGGAGACGGCTTTGGGCTTCTGCTGGGGGCCCCACGGTGAGCCGGTCACACTGCGGCTCCTCCCGGGGCCAGCGAGTGAGGGGCCTTTCGGGAAGGCGCCGTGGCAGTCCTGGCCAAAATGCTTACAAGTGGAAGGACCACGTGCTCTGAGGGCTGGCCCGCAGAACCCCCTTGTTTCTCTGGCTTTTATGAGAGGATACATTAAAAATGGCTTAAACACAATAAAATCTGTTACATTTATGGCAAGAAAATATGGGGTGACAATAAAATTAGCAGAGCATAAAAACGAGAGAACACTGAACATCCAGGAGCAGAAAGGAACGGTCGAGACTTCTCAATTGAAAGGCGTTCAGACCAATTTAAAATTCAAAGTACCAGCTCTGCTTCCGTGTGAGCCCTGTCCTTGGGGACGGTGCCCGGTTCAGAGCCCAGCCGGCCAGCCCAGGCGTGCCCCTCCCGTGCCCCGCCCTCCTTGGATGCTCCCTGGGCTGTGGGACACGGACCTCACCTCCCCGCCTCAGCGCCTGCCTCCCACGACTTTGTATTCCCAGCAGCCCCCCTCAGGGCTGGGGGCGCTGCCAAGGGCCCAGGACGGGGGCGGGGACGGAGGGCTGCCCGGCTCCCAGCAGCCTCCTCTCCCGCCAGCACTGGCCCCCGGGGCGCAACCGCTGGTGGGGGCCCAGAATCTTGCTGGGTTCCTGTTTGTTTTTCAGGACATTGTTAGATTTACAGAAACCTGAGCTGAGGCTGCGGAATCCCAGACGCCTCCCACCCAGCCCCCCCGCTGTGAAGAGCCTACATCAGTGGGGGGCCTGGGCCACAACAGAAGGACCAATACGGACACACTGCTATTACCTGAACTCCAGTTTACATGAAAGCTCACTTTTTGCCCATGTACATTCTACAGATTTTGACAAAAATATGTAACGGCACGTGTCCACGGAGCATTCTCACTGCCCGAAACCCCCGTGGGCTCTGCCTGGCCACCCCAGCCCCGGCGGCCTGTCGCTCCTCTGTCCAGGCTCGGTCTGCGCCCGCCGCCTCCTGCCACCCCTGCGCTGCGCCACCTTTGACCTTACGGTCCACAATCTGCTCCAAACGGATTCCTGCGGACAACACATCCCAGTTCCTGTATGTTACTTAGCACGCGGACGTCTGGTGGCTCCAGCACCCTCTGCTGGAGGACCGCCCTCGGTCCACAGCACGGCCTTTGCCGCACTGCCGAAGGCCGGCTGGCCTCGCTGACAGGCCTGTCTGTGGGCTCGCTGTTCTGCTCCACGGAGCGACGTCTCTGCTCCTTCACCGACACCGCACCAGCCTGGTCACGGTGGCTCTGCAGCTTTTAAGTCCTGAGGTCAGATGACGCCAGTCCTCCAACTCTGTCCTCCCCTCTCAGGATGTGCTGGCTACCCTCCCCGTGTAAACCTAAAATCGGTTTGCCGACACCCACAAAACACCTTGCCGGGCTCCGACTGGGATGGCGTGGAATCTACAGATCGAGTGAAGGACTGACGTGTTGGCAATACTGAGTCTTCCAATCCATGAACACGGGATCTCTGCATTTATTTCGAGCTTCTTTGATTTCTTTCATCTGAGTCTTGTAAGTTTCCTCTTGTAAATCTTGAATGTATTTTGTTAGATTTATACTTAAATATTTCTTTTTATTTGGGTTTGTTTGGGGGGACTCTGGGAAGTGCTAATGTAAACGGTATTGTGTCCTTAATTTTGAATTCTGACTGCTTGTTGCTGATACACAGGGAGTTGGTGAACTTGTACATATTAGCCTTGGATCCTACAACCTTGCTATAATCACCTATTAGTTCTATGAGCTTTTTGGTTAATTCTCTGGGGTTTTCTATGTAGGCAATCATGTCATCTACAAACAAAGACAGCTTTATTGCTTCCTTCCCACTGTACACATTCTATTTCCTTTTCTTGTCTTATTGCGGTAGCTCTAACTTCCAGGACAATGTTAAACAGAACTTCGCTGACTCGTTCCTGACCTTGGCAGGAAAGCACCTAAGTTCCTTACTGGGATGGAAGATGAAAACATCTTTTGACAGTGAGACAGCAGCTTCTCTCCTACAACAAAAAGAATCTGCCCTTCAAACAGCACCCGCAGCCAGGGGCCTGAGCGAGTCCAGCAGCTGGAAGTGTCTCGGCGGGAGGGGAGGGGGGGGCCCGCCTTCTCTCATTAAGGGCTCTCCTCGGACCCCGGCGGCCCCGCATGCGTGAGCGCGGGTGGCCCGCTGCACTGCAGAGGGCGCCTGAGGGCTGCCCGAGCTCTCAGCTTCCCCGGAGCCGGGCTGGCCTCCCGTGCTGATCACCTAGGACAAGGGCGCCTGCAAGGAAAGTCAGTTCTGCTGACGGACACGGAGGCATCCACCTGCCACACCCCCAACACGTGGTAAAACGAGCTTTTCCCGGAGACATGAATAACACCTTCCCAAGGAAACCAAAACTCAGGACGCCTTCCCAGATGTTTAAAGACTGGTGTCCCTGGATTTCAAATGGAGAGACTTTACCGAGGGCCCTGTGCACGCAGGCCCAGAGTTCAGAGAGACCACACGGAGCACAGGCCCCGGGACAGCCGGTGTCCAAGGCGAGTTAGCCCTCGCTCTGCCAGCCCTCCGCCCGGACGGAGAAGGGCTCTGAGCACCGGCTGCGCTGTGAGGGACGACGGGGTGCTGCAGGTCAAGGGGGTCCTCTGGGGGTCTGCCAGGTCCTGCTTCCTCTGCCCACAGACCCGCGGGAGGCCAGGTCTCCTTCAGCCGGACAGCACAGCACAAGACCGAATGCAGACGGCTGGAGGAGCGTCAGCCGCCTTCCATCACAAAGACTCAGAGCACCTCGGAAAAATGTGAAATTTTTGCTATATCATCGTCATCCTCCACCGAGAATATGTGGGGTTGGGGGGGGGGAGAAAGAGAGAGAGAGAGAAACATCCATCGGTTGCCGTCTGCACACGCCCAGACGGGTGGGTCAAACACACAACCCAGGCAAGTGCCCTGACCAGGTATTGAACCCACAACCTTCTGGTATATGGAATGATGCTCCAATTAACTGAGCCACCCGGCCAGGGAAGAACATATGTTTTTCATAAATATGTTTTATATTAAAAAGCAATGAGTTCTTTTTAATGAAATTATAAATATAACTAAATAATTTTTAAAATTTTTGTTTAGGTTTTCATAAACAGTGACTATTGATTGATACAACCCCCACAAACAGAAGCTCTTTGTTTTCAGTAACTGTTTAGTGTGAAGGGTCCTGAGGATGCAGGTGGTTTGGGGCCACCACCGTGATGAATTCTCACCTGTCACCTGTCTCACGACGAGGACGCCTGTGCTTTAATGAACCCCGCAGAAAGGGTGCTAACGAAGAGGTAGAGTGTATTTAGCAGAGCCCTAAATTCCTATCTCCGGGGAGAAGTCCCAAGAACCTGCACTTTTAGCACGGCTTCCTCCACAAACACCTTCAGCAGCCCACGGGAACGGTAAAACGCTGGCGTCTGGAAAGCCCAGCCCAGATCGGTCCCACGGGAGCACCCTCCAGCTCCCTGACTGTGGCCCCGGGACTTCAGCTTCCCAGGCAGAAGGACAGCGCCCCCCCCCGCCCCCAGGCAGGGCCTGAGGTCCCCGCTGCCGCCTCCTCCTGAATGTCTTCTGCCCTAGGGCTGCCGAGGGCCTACCGAAACCTGCCCAGTCACCGGGACTCAGTGCCGCGCCCGCCACGGAGTGTGCTGAGCTGCGTCTCTTCGCTTTGCTGTCGGAAAGGGTGGGGAAGGGGGTGGCATGGCCCCAAGGGGCAATTAACTTCGGGTTAACCAGCGTGAGAAGGCGGCGCCCAGCAGTGCCCAGGGGGCAGGGGTTTGGGGGCAGGTGGACCACACTCGTATCCAGGCTCCACCAGGAAGTAACCACAGGGCCCTGGGGAACTGCCGTCCTTGGAAGAACGTGTGTCTCGTGTGTAGGATTAGTGTGGGCATTAGGGCAGGTGACGTGTCAAACTTCCGGCATCACAGGTGCTTAATACACGTGTTTCTTTGTCCCTACACTGTCCTTCCCAGTTTTTAACAGGATCTAGAGAGACGCCTCAGAGGCAGGACCAATCCTGCAGCCGAAAGGTGGCTTCCAGAGGCCCCTGCTCTCACACAAGCTGACCCAAGCTAAGGGCGCTCAACAGGCTCTTTGCTCCGCGCTGCGTCCTCGGAGGAAAGAGGCTCTGCCCCCTCGTCTCCATCCCATGTTCCGCACAGCTGCTGGGTTATGGGGCTGAGGCCACCGAGGGAGGGAGACCCCTCGGTTTTAATGCCCTGACAAACCCGGGCAGGACAGTGTCCTAAGGCTCGCTCACGACGCCAGAGTCGCTTCCGGCACTCGTACGTCGGGAATCAGTGTGCGCGCTTTCCCGGGCCTGTTCACTCCCCTCTGCCAGCAGCACTGGGCTTCAGGGCTGAGCAGGAAGTTCTCTGGCCCAGGGTTTCTCAAGTTCATGCACAGCGGTCCGGGAACTCAAGCGTCATCAGCAAGTGGGGCCTGACTCTTCCTACGTGGAGCCACGGTGGTGTTAGAACCTAGACACTCTCAAACACTGGGACACAGTTAGAAGTGGACAGTGTCTGAGTGCTTACTGCTGAGTGAAGGATGCTGTGAAAGAACCATGTGGTGGGTCCCGGGTCTGCGGGCACCTGGCCCGCCTGCTGCCTTGTCTTTGTTAAGGCGATCACGGGGCCCAGCCCGGAGGAAGCGGCTCCACCCCTGCCGCAAGAGCGGGTGCTCCTTGGCCACGGCTGACGTGGGTGGTGCCTGGCTCAGGGCCACACCTGCGCCCGACCCCAGAGCCTCTGTCCGGCTGCAGACTGGCTCTCTGCTCCCACCGAGCCGCTGCTGCACATGCACGGCCACAGAGGGGTGGGGGAGGCAGCCTCGCGACCAGCCCTTCCGCTACAGTGAGCAAAAAGTGGGGGGGAGGGGAGTCCGGCCGCCTCCTGGCGACGGCCTGGGTTCACCCGTAAGAGGCCGCCTGGCAGACCTGGGTAAATGCCCAGCCGCCTCCAAAACCAGAGTCTCGTCCACCTTAGATCTGCTGCCAAGAGGAGAACGGGGACCCTGTCCCCAGGGCATGGGAGATGCCAGGGTCCCAGCCAGGAGAGGCCCCGAAGAGTGGCAGGCCTCGAGCCAGGTGTGGGCTAGGTCCCCCAACCTGGGGTGTCCGCACGCTGAGGGAGCAAGGGGATGGGCCATGTGGACCCTGGAACATGCTGGCTTCCGGGGTAAACCTCCTACAGCCACGGCTAGAGAACTGGCCGCTTAGAAATTGATTCTATCCTGGGGATGAACTTTTTCCAGTGCTTGAATAAAAAGGGGGGTTTCGCATTTTATACACTTCCACATCCCTTCAAAAAAACTTATTTAAAAGGCCTATGAATATGCAAATTCCATTTTAAATACAGAAATGCAAAACACGCAGGAAACCAGCCTGGGTGTGAAGTATTAATGGCAGCTCGTCTTGCTGGAAAGAGGCGCCGGGAGCTGGCTGTGGTGGCAGGCAGAGGAGCCGGGGCGCTGCAGTCCGTCGAGGGGAGCTGGCCCGACCGCAGCCCGCGGCCTGCCCTTGCCCTCCGGAGCCGACCCAGGGGGCCTGCCTGCCGCCCGCCCAGAGCCACAGGGCCCAGACCTAGCATCCCTGACAGTGCCACTGCGGGCACAGGCCCCTCGCCCGCCCTGGGCAGCGTAGTGAAGGAGCACAGGGGTGAAACCCCAGGCAGGGTCAGGAGAACCCAGCGAGGACAGGGCTGTGTCCCCAGGTGACAGAGCAGGTAAGCAGACTCCAGAGCATCAAGCGCAGGGACAGGTGCTAGGCCAGAGGTCATGGTCCCAAGCAGAGGCTCAGAACTTTCTGGTCTGCACGTGCACTGAAGGACCCAGGTCAGCCAGAGACCTCCGCTGGCAGGGTGGCTGGCAGCGGGCAGGGCCTGTGCAGGCCGGACAGGCCACCTCCGGGGAGCAGAGCCCAGGAGCACGGGCACCAGAGGTAGGGTCTCCGAAGCTCAAGGCTCGGGGCCCCCCAGAGAAAGCCCCGCGGCGCCCCCAGGGAGCCCGAGGCACACGCAGCCCTCGCTCCATGCGGCTCCCGCTGTGGCCCGACCAGCAGCATCGCCGGGAGCCTGCCGGGAACACAGGCCCTCGGTCCCAGGGCCGGACGCGCTGACCCAGAGCTCACACTTGAAGGCCAGCAGGGGCCCTTCACGTCAGGGTGCTGGACAAGCGGGGCTCTAAGTGGCCGTCCAGACTGTGGCAGGGAAACCCCGCGGCGGACGGGAGCCGGCCAAGACCCTCCCCCGCCGCAGGGGCCACGCTCTGATGCTGCCTTTGGGGACTACAAACACCCGTGCGCCGGCGCCAGCAACGCCCGTCCACTCTCGCCCCCATGCCGCCCGCCGCGAGCCCCGGAGAAGCGCGGGGCCTCCGCCGCCGGCCCCGTGAGGCACGAGCCCTGGCCCGGCCGGCCGTCGGCGCCGCCCCCACAGTCGCACGGGCCTGCCCGGTGCTGATCCGGAGCCCAGACTTCCCACGGGGCCCTGGGTTCTCCCTCAGCGGGGACGGGGGCTTCGCCTCCAATGTCTGACAAAAGCCAGACAGCCTGGAAAATGAAAGCAACTCACACAGGCGCCAGGGCCAGGCAGTGTGGAAGGTCCGTGCCCGCCCTGAGAGGGGCCATCTGGGGGGCCCTGCCAGGGGAGTTCCTGGAGCAGCCAGACGGCAACTCCCAGGGAAGGCTCTGGGCAGCTCCCTCAGCCACTGTCCTCGGCCCGCCACCGCCCCCCAACTGTCCACCCAATTCCCGGGCTTGGTCACCGCGCTCCCTGGGGGAGGCCACGCAGAAGTGACTTCACGCGCGCCGGCACCACCTCATGGCCCACGCGGCACCGCAGGCAGGGCCCGCGCCGGGCAAGGCCGGGCCGCCTTTCAGCCACAGGGTCACCGGGCTGCCAGGCTCTCCTTCCCGACCTAGTGCCCAAGCAAGAAGGATGGAGGTTTGACAACTGGGGGCGGGGGGCAGCCTCAGGCAGGCAACCAGGGGTCCCCTGGTGACGCTGCGGGGCCCGGCTGCAGGCAGCACAGCACAGCACAGCACAGGCCTGCTGGCTCAGCCCCACCCCTGCACGCCAGCCTCACACAGACAGGCAGGCGGCCGCCCCGTGTCCCCTGAAGGGGGTGTCGGGACCTCCGCTGCAGGTCCTCCCGTGTCCCCACAGAGGGGGAGACAGACCCCGACTTCCTGAGAGCCTATGTAGGCACGCGTGTGCAGCCGGCAGGCGGAGCAGCGTGCCCACCGGGCCCATGCGCCCTTCTGACGCTCCCCCAGCACAGGGAACCCAGGCATGAGCGGGACAGGTGAAGAGGGCGTCCCAGCTGCGGGGCTGGGGGCTGTGCTCAGTGCTGAGTGACCGCCACCACCCTCAGGGGCAGACACCCACGACCCCACGTTTGGAGAAAAGGAACACAAGGGCCCTGCAGAGAGCCCGACCCTAGGCAGAGGCCAGCCTCCCGGCCACTAACCCATCTCAGACAGCGAGGCGCCCCCTGCGCCCCGGCAGACACGTGCAGGTCCACCACGGTCCCGGCACTCAGGGGCCGCGGGGCCGCGGAGACCCGGGCTGCGGCCCGAGAGCAACACAGGGGCGTCCTTCTGCTGACAAGACACGTGCGGCCGGTGGGGCAGGCCGGACCAGCGCTCGGCGGGAGCAGCCGCCCCGGCGGGCGGCCCCTGGGGCACCAGGAGTGCCCCTGCTGCTTTTGTTTCTGCTCTTTTCACCGCTGCGGCGGATCTCATTGAAAAGGTAGTCCTCTGAGAACTGTCCTCTGGCCCCCTTTGTGGCCATAAAACAAACATCTCTCCCACCGAACACCCTTCCGCTTCTCCACTGCTCCCATGTGAGTGAGCGAGCGCGCACATGCGTGTGCTCGTGTGCCCCTCGCCAGGGCCGGCCCACACGCAGCCGCCCTGAGCCCAGGTTTCCGGGGCCGCAGGACAGGCGCACGCACTGCTGGGAACGGGGGTCTGACTGATGGCGCCCGCCTGGCCAGGAGGACGCCGCACTGGCCGCACCCCTCGCAAGCCAGGACTGCAGCCTTCCCAGGGGCTGTTTGCTGGGGAACCCGATGACGCATCGCTTACGTTCAAAGCACAGCAGCCGAGCCCACGCTCCAGCGGGACACTGCGCGTGCGGCTCCAAGCCGCTGGGCTGCCTCAGTGCGAGGCTGGGCCAAGGACGGGACGGCGCAGCGGGAGCCAGGGGAGGGGCGCCCCCCACTGGCAGGCAAGCAAGGGCGCCAGCGCGTCCCCCGCCACTGCTGCCACTGCTGCCACCACCGGGCAGGCCAGACATGCACTCGCGGGGTGGGGGGAGGGGGAAGCGGGGAGTGATGAACGAACGCCCTGGCAGGAGAAGGAACAGAAGCAGCAGTCCGTCCTCCAGTCACTGCCGGATGGCGCCCGCCCGCCCCAGTCCCGATGGGCTGGGGTGAGGCAGGAGCCGCCCCGAGTGGCAGGACGTGACGCGTTTCAGGGAGCCCCGCCCCGTGACTGGCACACGGGGCAGGCAGTGCTGAGAGGGGCCGCCACGGGGACAGGGCGGGGCAGGGCAAGCGGCCAGGAGCGCCCCGGGACTGGGGGGTGGGGAGGGGAGGAGGGCGACGCTGCGCGGGGGAAGGCCCGCGGCTGGAGCTGGGGCGCACACTGAAGCCAGAATAAGCGCCCTGGGGTTTCGATGGGGGGTGGGAACGACAAGGGAGCAAGCGAGGCGCAGAGTTCACCCCTGCGACCAGAGCGCCGGGGCGCCCCCATGCCCAGCAGGCCCCGCCCTCCCACTAGCTCCGCTGAGCATCCTCGCCACCGCTGTGTGCGCACTGCGCACGGAAGACCCTCCCGCACGCTCGCCCCGCACGCTCGGCCCCGCACGCTCGCCGAGGGTCTGCCACACGGCACAGCACGTCGCCGTGGCCTGGCCAGGGTCACAGCAGTGACTACGGAACCCATTCTTAGGTAGACAAGTCAAACAAACTACAATAAAATGAAGACTCAATTACAGAACACACAGCCTAAGGGGAAGCCAAATCCAGACGGACGTCGGCAAAGGCCACCTGAGAAATTTAAACTCAGCCAAGAACTGAAGGGGCTGCTCCCGGGGAGAGGCACCAAGGAAGGTGTGTGTGGCGTCAGGGCAGGGACAGGGTCCCGAGCTGGAGGGCCCACGCGGCAGGAGGCCCTCCCGCCTCTGCACAGCCTGAATGCTGTGACGCCAGCGGCTCTCCGCTCGCGGGGCCCGGGGTCGGCCGGGGCCTGTGCGTGCGCCCCCCGCTGAGCTGGGCCCAGGCCGCTTCGGGCTGGGGGCTGGAGGCCAGGCAAGGCTACAGGAACAGGTCACGCCCCGAGCAATCTCACCTCGCCTCCCGAGACCGGGCGGGCAGCGGTGGGGGGGCTCCCCTGCAGAAGAGGCGACGCTCGGCACCCCTGCAGGGGACCCGACACCCCTGCCCCAGGGGGGCTGCGTGGCTCTCAGAGGGGCCGCAGGGCTCCTGACGGGCGGACGCGCGGCCCGGAGCCACACAGGAGGACAGCCTTCCCACCTCGGGGGACCCCACCTAAGGGTCCCTAAGCCGCGCCCTAAGGGACGGCCGAGGCCACACTGACAGCCACCGGCAACAGTGCGGCTGGGCCCTCGGGCTGGAGACAGAGGCGGACAGTCCGCTGCTGTCAGGGCAAGTGAGTCCAGCCAGCGCCTCAGGGTTTGGCGGGAGAACAATGTGTTTCCCCTAATAGTTCGTTCTGTTCCAAATGCAAAGTAAAATGGAGAGAATCACCTGGAAAAATGCTAAAGCTTTAATTTCAAATTATTTTTAATGCCCATTTCATCTGACAGGAGCTTTGAAAGCAAAAGGCGCTCTTTATCATTTGAGGTTTTTAAACTAAATCGATGTGATTATGTCCAAACACAAGCAGATGTTTCTAAAAGCCAATTTCCAAAAATGACATCAGCCCCCCCCCCCAATAAAAAAACCTTCCTTCTGGCTCCTGACAAATCACTGACACACCATCTCCACGAGCTGCGCCTGACCCGGGCCCCACGGAGCCAGCTCCCCAGAAACGCAGCGGTGACAGGCACAGCGCGCAGCCGCTCTAAGTCTCACGGCCCGGCCCGTCCCAGGGGCTCGCCCAGGCCAAGGCCCACTGGGCAGGGACGCGGGCACGGCCTACCTGCTGGCGATGGAGCTGTTCCTGTCCTTGAGGGCGAGCTCTCGCTGCTGCAGCTCCACCACGAACCGAGAGAGGTCTTCCGGGGTCCTGCGGGCGAGAGCACACATTCAGCGCCGGGCTGGGCGGGGGGCTGGGCGGGGCCTGGGCAGCGCTCACCCCGCCCCACCTCACGGCCCCGCCCTCCCTACGTCACATCTGGTGCGTTACTTTTTTTTTCTTTTTAAAGATTTTATTTATTTATTTTTAGACAGGGGAAGAGAGGGAAAAGGAGAGGGAGAGAAACATCAGCGTGTGGTTGCATCTCATGCGCCCCCTGCTGGGGACCTGGCCTGCAACCCAGGCAGGTGCCCTAACTGGGAACCAAACTGGCGGCCCTTTGGGTCACAGGCCAGCGCTCAATCCACTCAGCCACACCAGCCCGGGCCGGGTATGTGACTTTTATAAGCCTGGTTTTATTTCACCTGTAAAAACAGGGTCCCCGTGCAGAGGCTATGAAATGCTGTTTGAAAAGCAAAAGAGCCCCAACCATGCCGCGGGTGCCGAGGAGCTCGGCGCGCTGGGGCTTCCTCCGCCGCCCCCGCCCCCGCCCGCGGCCTTCACAGCCACACCAGCAGCGCCAGCCCCAGCGAACCCAGAGGCGCCCTCAGGAGCCGTGCTCCGTCACTTCAGAGCTACCTAGGGCCAATGACCTCAGTTCAAGTTCACACTCACCGCTTGGGGAAAGCAGGGGACAACCCAGGGAGCCTGGGATGCAGGACTGGCTCCGTCTTGTGGGGAGGGAGCCACGGCAACGCCACCCCCACCAGCTGGGAGCTCCGCGTGCCAACGTGGAATCACGGAGCATTATTGAACAAGCACAGCTTTCACCTCCTGGGAAATCAATGACCAGAGGCCAAAGTACCCCCCACTGGCGGGAAGAGTGTTTATTTTCTGTTGTGTGGCCAGAGCTACTCAGAGATGTTTCCCAAGGTGCTCCGGGGAGCAGCAACCTGCTGGCCGCCGACGGGACTCGGCAGGCGCCCTTCCAGCCCAGGTAGCACAGGCGCTCCAACAGGGGGCCGCCCCGCCCCACCGAAACCCGGCTTCCAAAAGGGGAGGCCCTCAGAGGGATGCGGGGGGGGGCCCCCCCAGTGCGGAGACAGCAGGAGAGTGGCAGCTCCAACTGCAGCCCGGGCTGTGGCATCTGCTGCTCAAAACTCTGGCTTCAGCTGCAAAGCCTTTTAACTCTGACTGGTGGGCTTTAAAAGGGGAGAAAGTCTCTTTGTTCCACCGGCAGCTGAATTTTGACTCAATCTCAGCTGCGTGCAGAACAGCCAGGGCCTGGGGGAGCCAGGCCCACGGGGCTATTTCAAGGGAAAGACCGTTCCAGCCCTGGCAGCAGCTATTTTGAGGCAACTAATAGCAGAGGCCAGGGCTCCTGCTGAAGCCCAAAGTGCCTGTTTGGAAGAGTCTAAAAGATGAGATCCAGGACTCCAATTTCTAAAATGAATGAAGCAGCGACGCGCTGAAACTGATTAGCCACCAAGAAACCCCAAGGTCCGGGGACCCAGTGCCCCGGATGGGCGGCCTCCTCACAGCACCTCAGAGGGATGGCGCCCCCAGGGCCCCTCCTGGCGGCTCCCGGGACGCCCCGTGCCTGGCCCCCCGTCTTTTCAGCTCCGCTGCTGGCCCCCACCTCCCGGAGGCCCTGCCTCAGTCCAGACCCACCTCCTCCCCCGGCTGCCCTCAGCCGCGAGGGCCCCCACCTCAGACGCCAGCTGCGTGTCCTCAGGCCAGCGGGCTCTGCGTCCCGGAGCCCTCCATCTGCCCCTCGCCCTCCCCGCCGCTCTGAGCGGGACCCCGAACTCAGCACACCCCGGTCCGGGCCCCTGACCACCCTCCTCCCTGGACCTGGCGCCCCTGGTTTCTCCATCTCGGACGAGCAGCCACTATCCTGCCCGGTCCCGGGCCAAGCAGAACGGGCCCTCCCGGAGCTTTCCCCACCCCCTTCCCTCCCTCAGCAACCCTGTTGGGGCCGTCCCCAGACCAGACCCTCCCTCCACTGGTCCAGGCCCGCGCCGCCAGGATGCCTGAGCCAGGCCGCCCTCCGCCCCCCGGCCCCTGGACCAATGCGGCGGCCTCATGACCAGTCCCCTTATGTGGTGCTGGCCCTCCAGGACCTGCTCCCCACATGGCAACCACAGCACCGGCTCCACAGCCTGAGTTAGAGCGCACGCCTCCCCCCCAGAGACCTTCAGCGCCTCCCGCCCCCAGCCTAGGAAGTGCCGTGAGGCCGAGGCCGAGGCCGAGGCCGAGGCCGAGGCCGAGGTACGCGGGCCGCAGCGGCCTCTCTGGTGCCCCGGGGCTCACGCCAGCGTGGACCCCTGACCGCCCCTCTCGCAGCCTCTCCCAGGCACCCCACGTCAGTGCCTCCAGGCCTCCGCCCCAGGGCCACGCGAGTGCCCGACACCCAGCCTCCAGCGCAGACCCTCCCTCCTTCGCCCGGACTCTGTCCCTCCGCCCTGCACTACGCTCTCCCCCAAAGCCTCTCCCCCAAAGCGCACAGCCGCCTCCAACGCTCTTTTACCTGTTTGTTCGGTAGCACCTGTGGCTTCTGCGTCAACCAGAACGCACGCTCCTTAAGAGCAAGGCTCCGTTGACTTTGTTCCGCTTTTCCGCTGGCCATGAGCCTGGAACAATGCCTGGCACCCCAGGAGACTTCCAATAAATATTAATCGAGTGGACAGAAAACCACGGCACCTCTCCAGAACAAGAGCTATCCAACTAGATTGTACTGAACTTTGAAGCCACACCACGGGGTTACACGTTGACTATTACTGGTTAAATTATGCTCCGTGCACCAAGGGACTCTGTTTAAAATACAGGGGAAAACGCACTCTTTTTATATGAGAACACTATGCCGCCGTTCCTATAAAAGAGATGAACAAGCACGACTGCATCGGTTTGCATGCGCACGAACCTGTCCAGAGGAAGAGGCAAGACAGACTCGGGGCCCCCGGGCGCAGAGGGAAGGAGGGCGGTCTGCCACGAGGCCTCTCCCAACAGCTTTAATATCGGCACTGGGGAAACATGGTACCTACTAAGAAAATATTTTTTGAAAGCTTAGCGTTATAAACTTATAGTGCAGAATCAAACACTATACAAAAATTTTCCAGGAAGAAAACAATACTCTGTAACGAGTTAATGCATAAAAATCTAACTAGAACCATTTACAATAACACAATCTGGTATCAATCCTAAATGATGGTTAGCTACATAATACAATAAGAATAATTTATATTATAAATGGGGCAAAAAATACACTAGTAAAAGGCTTCCTATGCAAAATAATCAATGCTGGTAATTGATCCCAAAAGTTGGCAGAAGCAGGGAATAAAATGTTTATATATCAAACATTTTGACTTAAAGTATTACAAATATGCAATCATTCCCCAAGTTGTAAACTTCTGTGAGTCCACTAATTTGAGTTTCATCTTATATTTTTTGCATAAACCACAAAACATAATCCATAATTTTAACTGTTTCTTTAAAATGTTACAACTTTCTTAATCTTTTACAGTCAATTGCTTTATTCAACAGCAATTTTTTGGCAATTTTCCTTTCAGACTTTCCAAAGCATTGAACTTCATTCTCAAAGAAACACTGCTTTCTTCCCACATGTATTTTTCATCGGCCTCTCTAATATTTAATTAAGTTATGTAATTTCACAGGAAGATGTGAGCCTGGCAGGAGGGGCCCGTTTCGGACGGACAGCAGCGCCTCCCGCGAGCGGGGCTGGGCGAGTGGGCTCAGCAGAGAATCCCACACCAGGACCCTGGACGAGGGGCCTGACTTCGCAGGTGGGGAGCCGGGGGGTAGAGCCGCGGAGGCCCACAAGCTTTCAAAGGAACTGTCCCCCTCATCCTGAGGATGGGACAGAGGAGACACCTATGTATGTACCTTTTCCCACGGATAATACATTCGAAATTTTTGAAAACCAGGAAGAGCCTACAACCCAAGCACCAGCTGAGCAGCAGCCCCCACCCCCACCCAAGTCCCTGCAGGAGCCGGGCGTGAAGCAGTCAGGGGTGGGGGAGGGGACCAGGGGCCTGGAGGGCCATGAGCCCACCCTGAGGCGGGGAGGCTGGGCTCAGGCCGCCGCTGGAAGCCTTCGGTGGTCAGGCTGGGACCAGCTGTAGCAGGGCCGGCCCCACGGGCGGCGCCCATGCCCACAGGTGCAGCGGGGAGACGAGCCTGTGACCGGCCAGCTCGGTGTGCGGTCAGTGGCTGGGGAACTCCACACCCCCAGGGACGGCTGGGGTCACGAGGCCGGCACAGCCACAAGATCTCCCACATGTGGTGCCCACATGCCGACGGCCCGGCTCAGCAGCACCAGCCCGGCCGCGCCAGCCCAGGGACCCCGAGGCTGCAGCGGCCCCGCCTCAGGCCCGGCCAGCGGCTCTCTGCCAGGGACTGGCGTCGACCCAGCCTAATGAAGGCCAGCTCCTGCCCAGCTGTCCCCCGGCCAGCGGCTCAGCTTAACTGTTTCAGGGAAACGAATTACACGGGTCCCCAGACACATGTAAATAAAATGAAGAAACTTCAAGTTTACAGTTGCTGCCTGCGAATCCTTCCCACCAGCTCAGGCAGGATTAAAAGGACTTCAAAGCAGCCTGGGTACCAATTAGGCCGTGGGGCCACCTCAGGGATGCTAGAATATTCTTCTGATTAACAAGAGGCGCTCTCTGAACCATGCGAGCTAAAAAAAGCTCTCAGAGCCTTCCAAACGCACGCCATCATTTTCCTGGCCTGTTCCTTCACTCTCTGGAAAAGCTCATCTTCTCAACGCTCCCGACATTGCGAAGGGCGGCCGGCTAACGGCCCCAACACAACTTGAGCCAGGAGCTCAGGGCCGAGCCTGAGCAGAGGGCCTGGGGGCAGGCGGCACAGCGGGGGCTTCCGCGAAGTGAGGGGCCCTGACAGGTGGGCATGGGCTTGGGAAATGGGGCGGGGGGGGGCGGTCAAGGTCACTGCCCCTAGCCGCACTGCGACTTCAAAGGTGCCTCCGGCTGCTCTGCTCTTGGCCCAGACTCCCCGTGCTCAGGAATGGGACAAGCCCTCCGATGGTATACTGAGCGCTGCTCCCTCCCCACCCCGGCTCCCCAACCCACCCAGCCCGCCTACCAAGGGTCCTCCAGCAGGGGCAGGAGACACAGAGCCTGCAGCGGTGGGCCCGGCCCCCTCTCAGAGGGGACGCAGGGACAGAGGGCCGTTGGGGCACAGACACTCCAAGAAGGCAGCCCTCGCTGTGGCTTGCTCTCAGCCCCGCGCAGCACCCCAGGGAGCAGCAGCAGGCACGTGGGGGGCAGGCTGGGGGGCCCTTTGGGCCAGGGCTCCTCCCCCCACTGCCCTTCCTGGGAGGACAGGGCTCCGGGAACAGGCACTCTCATCGGGGCCCAGGACGCTGTTCCCTGGGGGGATGGGCAGGAACCATGTGGGAGACTAGAGCAAGGGAAGCTCCCAGGCAGCGCGGGGAAGAAGGCCGAGTCCTGGGCACAGGCACGCCAGGGGAGTTCTGGAACCGCGGGGACGGAGCAGAGAGGCTGAGAGCCGGGGCCAGGCCGCACACGCAGAGGCGTCGGGCTCACTCCACGCGCCGTAACAAGCTACGGAGGACTGGGCGGGACGAGACGCGGCCATGCTTGCTGATTTGCCCTGAAGCTGCGTTTTAAAAGGAGCTGCGCACCCAGTGTTTCCCCTGGTGCTGTTCATAACAGGAAGGACTAGACCCGACCTCACGCCCCAACAGCAGGGCAGAGGCGGGGACAGCCAGGGACAGCCTCCGACCCCTGCGGGCAGCCAGGGCAAAGGATGCCACGCGAGTGCTTCCAGGGAAGTGCACCGAGACTGATGACCCAGAATAGAAGGCCACACCCCCACATGCACGGAGCCAGTTTTTAAAGCCCATAAATTGACGTGGAACATCTAGAAACAGGAGTCTGTTAGGAGCTGCCGCCTCCCAGTGGGGGACTGTGAGAAACGGCCTTCTCACTTCGGCTGCGTTGTGTTCCATGCTCTGTGAAGAGAGTCACCTGTGACGTGAACTGGGGACTCTTCATCTCACGGCCCCCACTCCGCTCGTGAGCAGGAGCAGGCCCTCAGGAAAGCAGGCTGCTACTGACGAGGGCCACGTCCCACAGGCCGCGGGCGCCGGGGCTGTGGGACGCGCCCCACGCTCCCAGCAGGCCCGACTGCCGCCCCAGGGCCACAGCACAGGCGACGGCGTCCCCACCAAGGCAGGTCAGGAGACAGTGCGTGCGACCGGCAGCGGGTGCCAGGGCCAAAACGGGGGCCCAAGGGCAGGTGGGGAGGGGCCCACAGGAGGCTCACGCCCACGACCAGCACTAGGATGCACGTGGGCCGCCGCCGCCGCCACCGCCCCGCTCCCACACAGCCCTGGAACAGAGGGACACGCAGGTGCAGGGCGGACGGGGCTTGCCCAGCCCCGCCCCCGGCACAGCTCTGGCTCCGCACGGAGCCCAGGCTTTGGGGGGCAGCGGTCCCTCAGAACACTGGAGCCTAGAGCAGGGCAGTCTCAGAGCTCATGGCAGAGAAGGTGCCAGCCCCCCCGGGCGCCTGGCCCTCAGGGCGCACCCACAGGGCGGCCGCCCGCAGACACGTGCTCAGCTGCGCCCCTTCGGCCAAGAAGCAGGTGGGCTCAGACTTCTGCTAAACGTGAGGTCTCCCGGGGTAAGAATTACACAGCACTAATAAAAGAGGGGTATTTTACTGAGATTATCTGTTCTACTCTGAATACTTCTTCGCAAGCCATCAACCTCCAACAATTTAGTGAACTCCACTTTGATAAAAATGATATGAAACATTTTCCAATAGCACCTGGCCCACTGACATGCCAGACGTTAAAACACTCACCGAGCCTCCTTGCCTTCCACGACAGCACGGCTCTCCGCAGGCTCGGCGAGAACCGCTCTGCCTCGAGAGGACAGAAAACGATGGGGCGGCTTGTACACCCGATACCTCCCGAGTGTCCTCTGTGGGGACACACAGCCCACAGAGTGCGGCGAGCCACTGGGAACGGTCCGAGGACGGCTGAGCTCCCGCAGTCAAGGCCGACCGCCCTGGAGAGCAGCCTGGGGCCTGGCTCCCCGGGCCCCGGCCTCACAGTGGTAAGGACACTTTCAGGAGGCCAGGAAACTTAGGGTGCTCAGGGGGGCCCCAGGAAGAGAGTTCACCCAAATGTGTCTCAGTGCAGCGATCTGGTGGAGGGCACATTCGGGGCTCAGTTTCCTGGCGCCGGGATGGCAAATGTCAACAGCTTTTGCAAGTCCACTGTGAGACTCCTCGAGTGATTTCCAGGGAGAAGTGAACTTTGGAACTGGTCACAACCGGGCTCCAGGGCTCTGCAAAGCCAAGGAAAATGCCTGTATGGCGCCTCAGTGCATCAAGCTAGATAACCAGGTCAACCCGATCGAGACCAGCCGTATCTGCAAACAAAAACAATCCTCCTTTGAGGCTGCTTGGCTCACAGAGGGGGAGAGAAAGTGGAAAACTCAAAGGAACACAGAAGAGAAGACTTGGTGTCCTGCCGGGCCCACGCATCATGGCGCTCTCTACCTCCATCATCTGTGACCTGGTCCCCCAGCTGTCGGCGCGCAGAAGAAAACTGAGAGTGATGCAAACAATCCATGTCCGTGACAACGAAACCCCGCCCTTCGGAGGGCAGCTCCGTGGCTCTTGGGCACCGACAGCTCGTCCAGTTTGGCGTCTGACCACAAACACATGGCACTTGCATTCCCTTCGCACCAGCCGTAACACCTCACTAGTTCCTTCGTTAAGTAATGAGTTGGATAACTTGATGCCTCCGGGTGAATAGATAAATAAATACAACCTAAAACCGCTGTATCTAAAATGACAAAGTATTGCTGTAAAAAGTGAAATGGAGACGCACCACAACTGGAAGAGTCAGCATCGCTGAGCTGTCAATTCTCTCCAAGTTGATCTATAAATTCACTGCAAAAATCAATAAAAATCACAATAGTGTTTTTTTAGATACTGATGACCTAGTTTGGAAATACATAGTATAGAAAAGAGAACCTTTAACAGCTAAACAGTCTAAATAAAACAAATCTAGAAGACTTGAAATGAAAGACTGAAGACTTACTATAAAAATACGGCATGAGGACAGATACGTATCAACGGACTGAGACACAGTCCAGAAACAGACCACCACGCACGCACTGCATTTATTTGACAGCCGTGTCGAAAGCATTCAAAGGGAAAAGAGGAACTTGTCCAAAAATAGTGCTAAGGCTTGATCAAAGTAGATTTGAAAAAATGAACCTTGACTCCAGCCTCAGATTAAACATGAGCTGGATCATAAGGCTGTACGTAAAAAATTAAATAGAAAGCTTTCAGAAGACAACATAGGAAAATTAATTTTTAACCCTGAATTGGGAGAGGATTCCTTAAAGCACAAAGCCCACTAACCATAAAAGAAAAGGCTGATAACCTGGGTTTCATCGAGACCAGAACACACCATTCAGCCCTGGCCGGGCGGCAGGTCGGCTGCAGCAATGTCCCGACACCCCGAGGCTGCGGGCTCGGCCCCTGGCCGGGCACACACGGGGGCCGACCAAGGAACGCATGAATGAGTGGGACAGCGAATCGATGTTCCTCTCACACACACACACACACACACACACACACGTCAATAAAAAACATCACATCGATGGAACAGGAATTAACAGAAGCGTGTGCCGATAGGGAGCAGCCACATGAAACGTGAACGCTCGTTCCTATGATGGAACAGCAGATGGCTAGTAAGAACGAATACCAAAACTCTCACTAGGCCAACCCAAGGGAAAGTAAGTCCCATAACAACACCACAGACGTCTAATGCCGCGTGATATATGTAAAATGCCCACACCCATAAAAATTATTCAAGAGGATGTGTACCAAACTATTAATGCTAATTAATTCCGGGACAGAGTAGAACTTGAAAAAGCAGAGAGATACAAGGAATTGTCACTGAAACATCTAGTGTTTGAACTTTTTTGGAGAGTAAAAAATTCTCTTATCGCTCTCGTACCCATTTTTGGGAAGCACGTCACAGAGCTGCAGGACCACAGTCGAGTTCATACCCCACCCACAAGAGGCCACCCCGTCCCGGAAGGACCGAATGCAGGGCAGGCCCCCCAGCGCGGTCTGCAGAGACCCCTCTGGCATCCGGTAGGGGCAACCCTGTTTTCACAACACTGCTAAGCTCCCAGCGGCCAGTTTTCTGTCTGTCTCTCTCTCTCTCTCTCTTTTTTTTTTGTAACTGTGGCGACATTTCCCCTGCAGATACAAAAGCAATGACGGTGGGTAAGACACCTTAGGGAGCCAAACCAGGGGCCACAACTATACAAGTAGTCACTTTATTTTTCATGGTCACACACTCAGAATTCATGAACAAAGACCATTTCACTTAAGAATGTCGTTGATGCCCTGGCTGAGCGCCGGCCTGAGGACCATAGGGCCGCCGGTTCGATTCCCAGGGAGAGCACAGGCCTGGGCTGCGGGCCGGGTCCTCAGCAGAGGACACACACAAGGCAGCCACACCTGGATGTTTCCCTCCCTCTCTCCCTCCCTTCCCCTCTCGCTAAAAATAAATAAATAAATTCTTTAAAAGAAGAAAAGAATGTCCTTGACAGTGAGGCAGGAAGAAACACTGCCACCCTGCTCTGTGGGGGGAAACAGAGGCCTGCGGTGGCCATCCCCAGGAGCGGAGCTCTCCTGGGCTTGCGTCCCGGGCTCAATGAGCTACCTTTTATGAAAAAACATTTTACTTGAAAAAACAGCTGACAAACGACAGTCACTCAGACTTGGGTATTTGGTAGACGTTTTCTCAGAAATGAATTAAACTTCTTCAAAGAGAAGAACCAAGAAAGTCTCAAGCTTTGAAACACAAATTAAATCTTCCAAAATTTGTATCCACCACCATAAACTTGACAGATTCCTAAGAGTAAAATACTTTTCCGTAACTGGTAGTAAAGTTAGCTCATGTGATTTTTTTTATCATGTCTAATAAAACACACTAACATCTAGAAGATGTACGTAATTCAGTGAACCACATTTTTCAAATGACCAATGTGTGATGTTACAAAACCATGTGTGGATAAAAAGTCCATCAAAAGTACACTCCATCAATTAGTTTAACACGAGTTTCCTCAGATCACTGACGGGTTTCCAATTTCACACCACAATTAACCTGTAAGAAACGACCACCTGTAGGAAGAGTAACATCGGCAAGAGGTCTTCACTACCCAAAGTAACCTCTAGATTCAATGTAGTCCCTATCAAAATGCTAATGCTGTTTTATGCAGACATAGAAAATTCCATTGTAAAATTCATATGAAATCTTAAGGGACCCAGAATAGCCAAAACAATCTCGGAAAATATGATCAAAGTGGGTGAACTCACATTTTTATGTCACAACTTATTATAAAACCACAGTAATCAAAACCGTGTTGTGCCGGCGTGAGGAGACACACAGGCCCGCGGAGCCGACTGGGGGCCCAGAGACGCGCCTCAACAGTCCCGGCAAACGGGTGCCGAGGCCACGCAGCGGGAAAGGCCGGCCTTTTCAACAAACAGCACTGAGGAGGCCGGACGTCCACGTGCAGAAGGGAGTTGGGCCTTACCTCATACTATATACAAACATTAACTCAAAACGGACCCAGGCCTAAACGTAAGAGCCAAAACGCGCAGAAGAAAACCTGGTGAGGGAAAGAGAGCGCCCTGACACTGGATGTGGCAATGCTTTCTTGGCTATGACACCAAAAGCACAAGCAACTAAAGAAAAACAGATAAGCTGGACTTGACTGAAATTAAACACTTTTCTGCAAAGGATTCTATCAGGGGAGCGACAAGGCAAGCCACAAAATGGGACAAAGTATCTGAAAATCACGTATCTGATAAGGGTCTAGAATCCAGAATATATTAAGAATTCTCATAACTCAACATCAAGAAAACAGCCCAATTAAAAAATGGCAGAAGATGCCCTGGCTGGTGTGGCTCAGTGGATTGAGTGCCAGCCTGTGACCAAAGAGGGGTCGGTGGTCAATGGGGAAGGGTCCCCGCTGGGAGGGTGAGGACGTTCTGAAGACAATGGTGGCGATGGGCACACAACGTGAAGGTGCTTAACGCCACTGAACTGCACGCTTAAAAATGTTCAAAACGGGCCCTGGCTGGTGAAAGGTCGCCAGTTCGATGCCCAGGCAGGGCACAGGCCTGGCGCGCAGGCCGGACCCCCAGTAGGAGGCGTGTGAGAGGCAACCACACAGGGACGTTTCCCTCCCTCTCTTTCTCCTTCCCTTCCCCTCTGTCTAAAAATAAATAAAATCTTTTTTAAAATGTTTTAAATGGTAAATTCTCTGTTACGCATAGTTTATCACAACAAAAAATAGAAACTACAACTTGTTCTAAAATAGTAACAAAGAAGAATATGCACAATTATCTGAAAAGCCTATTAAAAATAGGTCTCCATTGGCCATGGGACAACAGGGATCGGCATCCACTTCGGCGGGAATGGAAAAGAGCTCGGCCCCACCGAGGGTCCCCAGCAGCTAATGAAAGCGCCCACGCCCACGCCCACACCCACGCCCAATATCCTCTCTGACGCCGCAATCCCATTCCCGGGATTTTCCCTGAGGATACACCAACAGGGTGTAAATGAATATGCATATTATAGCATTATTTGTAATCGTAAAATATCTGAAACTACCTAAATATCAAAGTAAAAGGAAAGAGAAATATCTACAAAAACCTGTCATGGAGTGATTTTCAAGGGATATTAAGTGGAAAAAAAGCACAGCACCACACAGTGTACGGAGTGTGCTGTCATTTTTTTGAGAAAAGGGAACAAAAACACACACATGTCTGTTTCCCTTTACAAAAACAAAAAACAGAAAAAGAAGAAACCAGAAATAATACAATAAAATGGGTTACCGCCGAGGGCAGGGAGGAAGAGAGCAGAGAGAGACAGAACTGAAGACGTTTCTCTGGATGTGCCTTTCTGCCCTGTTTTACCATCGCAAAACATGTGACTGTTCTCTAGGGTCTAGAAGTCAAACTCAGTAAATGAGAACGGGAGTAAACCCAACTGAGAGGAGACGCCACAGGAGCCCCGCCCGTCGCTTCCCCGCAGGGGCGCACGGAGGAGGGGGCGGCGCCGGCGGCCGGGCCGCGGGCAGGCCCGGCAACCGGAACGGCCCTGGGTTTATTCCGGGAGCCGAGCCGCGGTAAAAATCTCCCTCCAGAGGAAACGCCGGCCCGGGCGGTGTCACTGGTGACCTCTCCCAACACCCGGGGAAGAAACAATGCCCACAGCACGCACTCCTCCAAGGGACCAGAAGCACGGAGCCACCTCCCAACTCACCCGGAGGGCCGCCTCGCCCTGGTAACAAAGCCAGCAGAGGCACCCCCGAGAAGAAGTCTGCAGGGCAATGCGCCTCCTGAGCATGGAGGGAAAACACTCAAAACATCAACACAGCAAAGTCACTCTGTGAAAAAGACCGCATACCACGACCGAAGGGGGTTTATCCCAGGAGGGCAAGGCTGGGGTGAGGGGGTCAGTCAACACGCGAACTACATTAACAGAAAACCTCATCTTCATCCCAGCAATGCAGAGAAAGCATCTGGTAATATTCAAACCTCATTCATGGTTTTTTCTTAAACTCTCAGCAAAAAAAGAATAAAAGGAAACATTCCAACTTGAGAAAGAGCGCCTCCCAAGGTCCTAAAGCTAACACCGCACTTAGGCTGAAGGCGTCCGGGTTCCCTCCCGGACTGACGGCCAGCCCCACGGCCAGCCCCACGCCCCTTCAAAACGGCGCGAGTCTCAGTGCGCGCAGCCAGGGAGGAAGAGGGAGATCAAACAGGTGAGGGAACGAATGAAAAAGAGAGCCTATCGGGAAGAAACCGAAAGCTGACTCTAAAATCTGGATGAAAAGGCAAAGTAACGAAAAGAGCCAAAGCAGCTTCGGAAGGAATGCGCCGGGAGGCCCCCTACCTCACTTTAAAAGCTACCGTAGGCCGCGGCGACCCTGACACCGCTTTACTAGCGAAAAGCAGAGCCCCGGGGCGCTGGGCCGGGCGGCCTGCCGACACCCCGCGCGCACAGGGTCGCCGCTGCTCAGCGCAGGCGCCGGGCACCTCAAGAGAAGAGAGTATTTTCTACAAAAAGGCATCTGTATTTTAAAAAGTTGTTAAAGTCACTCTCAACTACCACCACACCACGTACAAAAATCAACACAAAAGCAGGTTACCCAGAAAACTGCTAAAAGCTTGAGCTAAGCAGACACAAAAAGCACAAATCACAAAGGAATTGACAAATCAGGCTTAAAATTAAAACCTTTTACTTTTCAAAAGACACTGCTAAAAATGAGACGGCAAGCCACACACGGGGAGAGAACACTCACAACACGCCGAGCAACCTCTCTCAGGGACACGTGCAGGGCCATTACAGCTCAATACCGAGGTGACAAGCAGCCCCAATTAAACACGGGCAAAGGCTCTTCCCAGAAGAAGACGCGGGGGCATGAAACGAGCCCAGGCGTGAGAAGGCGGCCGACGCCACAGTCCCTGGGGAAACGGGCCTGGAACCGCCGGGAAACGCCGCCACGCGCCCACGGGAGCGCCCGGGCTGGAAAGGCAGGCGGCAGTGGAGGCCGGCGCGGGGCCCGCTCGCTGGCAAAGGCCCGCTCTCTGCCTCTCACTGCAAACGTGGGAAAGGCCGGCAGCCGCTGCGCCCTGCGCGGCGCGTTCCCGTTCCCGAGAGGCCCCGCCAGGAGAACAGAGGGAGGCCTCCGTCCCGGGGCTCCCTCCCGCGAGAGTCTACCAGGCGGGCAAATCCAGGCATCCGGGCAGGACACAGGAAGTCGCCAGTTCGGGAACGCAGTCTCCCCAGTGAGGAGGTGGTCCTCCGAAAATCCCTTGTTTATTGCCAGGTGGTTAAAGAGAGTGAGCCTGCTTTCACTTTGAGTGACACCAAAGTGATCCAGCATTAGGATGGAGGTGGCTTAGAAAAGATAAATCCTGATCTGGAGCGGAAACGGGAGGCCCCAGAGGCTGCAATTGTTGTCCCCCTCTTGTCCTCCTTCCCAAAGATCAGGGCTTAGACGACGGGGAGACGGGGAGACCGCTCAGGGGTTCGTGGATACCCCCAGAAAGGCCATCGGCTTGGTAAGCCGGCCGCGCGCGGGCAGGGAGGGGCCGCAGCAGGCTCCTCCCGAGGAGGCGGGGAGGCCGCCGAGCCCCACCCGCCTCTGCCCGCTGGCGGCCTCCCCAGGGGAGACACAGGAGAGGATGTCGTTAATAAATTTACTTCAACTTTCTTTTCAATGGTGCTGAAACGCATATGCAAATCCAGCTGTAATTAGGTTTAAAAATTCCATTTCATGGAATAATCAGACTTCAAAAAACTCAATTTTAGTTTTAATCAGATTTTAACAAGGATATGAAGTCCATTTCGTTTAGAAAAGGGGAAAACTGTGAATTTAACATGAAATGTATTCAAGCTTAGCCCTGGGAGATAATTAAATAAAATTAATTTGGCAAAGGTTGTCAGTAAATGAAAGTGCTCCAAACCGTGGCTGAATCTGACAGAAACAAAAGCGCCCCTGACTGTACCGAGAGACGCCAGGCTCAGCACCCACGAGGAAGGAGGCGGCACCCGTTCCCTCAGCAGGGACAGGCCAGAGGCGCAGCCCGCAGCCAGGAAGCCGGGGCCGCCCGCGGAAGGGCCTCTGGAACCACGAGGCTCACGCCCGAGGGCTGGGCGCCGCGGGGAGGCGCCGGCGGGGAGGTCCGCTGGCCTCTCCGGCACCAGCAGCACCAGGTGCCACCCAGCTCCCTCAGTGGCCCAGCCATCAGGGACGAGACAGGGCGCCCCGGCCCCGCTCGGGGGGGCCGTCTCCCCGCCGTGAGGACTCCCCAACCCCCTGCGCTGGCCCCCAGGCCTGAGCACGGCGATGCGGGACCACCCTCATCTTTGTTCCCTGCGGCATCCCCAGCCAGGTGCGTGCCGCGCCCTCCTCCCTCACCACGCATCTGTTCAATGGAACAGACAGGATCACGACACCTGCTCCAGGGAACCGTCAGCTGCCGGAGAGGTGGCGAGACGGAAATGAGCATTTCTCAGCCCTGGGAGCACGTCGGGAAGGGCCTCATCCTTCCGGATTCTTCCCAAAAGAGTGGCGCACCCCTCCGACACCCCCGGCCCCTCAGTAAGACTCTCTGCACAAGGGCGGGCCCACGGCGATGGGCGCTGCGCCCGGGCCCCGGACACCCACTCGAGCACTGCTTCACCTCCACGAACTGCCCTCAAGTGAGGTCGCGTCCCGCGGGCGGAGTCTCCACACCGAGCGAAGGGAGGAACGTGATCGCCATGATCCCACGCCTGCAGAAGGTCCCAAGGAAGACACAGGGTGTCCTGGGGACGAGAGGCCAGGGCTCTGAGGCGGCAGGCCAGCGCTGTGCCCTGCGCAGGGGCCAGCAAGCGTGTCTGACCAAAACGCGGCCCCGCGCTCACTCGCGTCCTGTCTGTGGCAGCTTTCGCATGAGGGCAGCCGGCGGGCCTGGCCCGTCCTGGGTCGTCTCAGCTCTGGAACAGAGAGCGCCCCCGGCGGGCCAGGGCGGGCCGGGCGCCCTGCTCCGGGCTACAAAGGCCAAGCTGAGCGCTTGCCACAGAGATCTCACAGGCCACAAAGCCCCCGACACTTACCGCTTGACTCTTTATACAAAATGCTTGCCAGCTTCACCCGATGTCCGCCCTATCGCAGGGCCCACTGTTAGGTCGGAGAAGAACTCTGGCCTACTTAAGGGGGCACGACAAGAGCAAGTGTTGGGTTGGCCAAAGGGTGGTTTGGTTTTTTCCGTACGATGGCTCTAGTACTGCTTAGTTGTCTTTAACTTCATTCAAAACATTTCTGTGAGATCGTATCGTGACAGCTGTTACATCAACGTGCATTTTTAAAAAAACATCAAAATCGGTGAATTCTTGTGTAGCCATTTTAATATTGACGAAGGAAGAAGATATGCAGCATTTTCAGCATATTATGCTTTTTTATTTCAATAAAGGTAAAAACGCAACTGAAACACAAACACAATTTGTGTAGTGTATGGAGAAGGGGCTGTGACTGGTCAAATGTGTCAAAAGTAGTTTGTGAAGTTTCTTGGTACTATTGACATTTTGGCCAAATAATTCTTTGCTGTGGGAGCTGTCTTATGCATTGGAAGATGTTTAGCAGCACCCCTGGCCTCTCCCCACTAGGAGCCAATAGCGGGAGACAGCCAACATACTCAAAATATCCAAATCAATAGTTACCGGTGAAAATTAAAAAATGTGTCTTTTATTTTATGGGGGGAAAAACATGCGGACTTTTTGGCCAACCCAACACATTGTCTGATACTGCAAGTCTTTGTACCTGAAGACTCAAAGTGAGAGGACTTGGTAGCGACCCCTACTGGGTCATCTATGACACTGCAACTAAGCTCTAATAAACAACAAAAATGCCCAAATCACAAGAAATACCAGTAATAGCTACCAGTGACTCTTCTCAAATAAACCTGATTTTCCAATAAAAGTAAACCTAAAACATGAGCTTTGACTTAACGGAGTCTACTCTCAAACTAGCAAGCTACAACTTACCTATTATAAAAGATGAGTGACACCGCGTTTTCTAACTAGAATTCTACCTGATAAAAGAAAAAATAGTCCCAAGACCTAACTGCAGTGAACTCCAGCAATATCGAAAAAGCCAAAGCCAGAAAGAGCAAAAGGGAAAACAGCGAATCATGTCTAAATGTCTTCCACACAGACTCACAAACAAAAATGATTTCTATCAGATCAAAAGCAGACGAACAGCAGTGCTCTGAAAAATCCCATGAGGCAGCAGCCTCTTGCTGCCCGCGCCCCGCTGCCCCACGGTGGGAGGACTGTTCGGTGCCACAAAACTGAAGAGTAGTTTGCACGTAATAGGAAATTAATCGCTAATCTACCGCAGCCGCCTCCGCGAACAAGCCAGCGTTGTGCTGCCGCCTCAGAAGTTGAATCTGCCTCTCCCAGTAACTGCTGACTCACTCCACGCCGCACGGCCTCCCCCACCGGAGAGCAGCCTCGAGAGCCTGCAGAAGGTGCTCGGCCCTGAGCGAAGGCAGGAAGGTCAGCCCCAGCGGGCGGGCGGGCCCTCCTCACCAAGGTTCGGCTGGGAGCCACCAGACTCAGAGAGCTGGATCAGCCGATGGGCTTCATGCCTGCGGATGCGCCCAGTGCTGCTGGGGCTAAATGGATGGGCAGCTCCCCAGCAGAGGCCTGCGAGTGCCAGCAGCAGACTAATCAGCTCACAGAGACGCAGGATCCAGCTGCATGGCACCATGTGGCTGGCCAGATGGATGGAGCTTATGGAGGGCAGCACCCGCCCTGTGCTGGGTCCAGCCACGCAATCCAACAAGGGCGCCACAAGCTCACGGGATGACCTTGGCCACTGAGCCCCTCTCGAAACCTCTGGGCCACCCCCTGCCAAGCAGCGTTAACTCCCTGCTTCGCCCACGGAGCTGGGAGGAAGCGGGCGTGAGACACCAGGCACGAACGGGCCCCACAGGCTCTGAGCAGCGCCCAGCGGTGACCGCCGCCCAGGGAGCGCCTGTCTGCAGGCCGGGTGACGGCCTCTTCAGAGCGGGGCTGTCCCGAAACAAGCCAGCTCTGCAGCCCCTTGTCAGCCACCACTGTCCAGAGCAGAGAAACATCTGGCCACCTGCCCACCAACATTTTTCAAAGGCAGCAAAGACATAACCAAAGCTTGTCTCCAACTGATCTAGATGCTCCCGCAAAACGCTGCAGTAGCATCTGCAGCCTCCCGCGCCCACCGAGGCGCCCGCTTTGCGGTCACTGTGTCAGGCTGCCCATCCATGTCCTGCGAGGCCGGACGCTGCACTGTGCAGCTCTGTATCCCCAGAGCCAGCCTGAGGCCTGGCAGATGGCCAGTCCGCAAGTAAATGTGCAAAACGTGAATATACGAACGGCGTTTCCCCAAATCACGGCTCTACCCACAAATGACCAGGGTCAGGAAGGAACAGACAACTCTTCTGAAGAGGGAACGGAAGGACAGACTAGAGCCTGGCCTTGAACACAGACACCTCGCAAGTCTGGAGGCCTCCTGGGAAGGCGAGCCACCGCCTCCATCCCCCCGGATCACCCCCGCAGCGTCACTACCACTGCCAACCCTCTGCGCATGGGCGTTGCCCCAGGCATGAAAGGGCACCTTTGTCTGGTGGGGAGCACCCCCGCCCGCCCCGGTGCCACCTGGCGCGGAGTCGGGCAGTGAGTCGGGCAGACTCAGGGTCGAGTCTGGACGCCTCGGCCTGGCTCCCAACACCGTCAGGCTCTGCCCCTGCCAACCCTCTGCTCCACCCCACGCCCTCTGGCTAGAAGCGCCCAGAGCTACAGGACGCCTCTAAGCGTGCCCAGTCCCCCGGCTCGTGTGTGCGCACACCAGCCGCTGCCCGGGCCCAGCACGTGCTCCTGGCTTTTTCTGCCCCTTCCAGGAGCCACGCCTGGCAAGCCGCCTGCTGCCTGGCCCACAGGTCCACGTGCTCAGGCTGGTCCTGCTCACCTAGAAATGCGTCCTGTGTGGACCAGCAAACAGGAACCACACGCACACTGGCGTCGGGGGGCCAGCTCCCACCCCGCCCCTGAGGGACAGCTACCCCAAACCCTCAGTACGAGGACCCCGCTCCTCTTCTACTGCAGGGGAGAAGGGGGGCCTACCCCTCGTCCCGGGCATGCCCCTCTCCTCCCGAAGAGCACATCCGCTCTTTCCTGTTCTGGGCTTCCACCATTAGACTGCATGTCCCAAACTGCACGTCTTTGCTAAACAGCCTCATTTAAGGCCGGCCATCGCCAGCACCCAGCGCACCATGGCCTGCTGCCATCGCTCAGGGAGTGTTCCGATGCCACCGCAGGGCCCGCTCACGCGCCGTCAGCAGGAGGCAGCGGGCGGCCTGGCTCAGGCCCACCGCCCCGCCAAGGAGACCCCAGCCGCTCCGCCCCTCCTCTCGCGCCTCTCCCCAGGGGGAAGGCTGGGGTCTTCCACTAAACAAAGCGCATCAGCACGCGTCCTGCCAGCGGCCACCCACGGCAGAAGCGCTCAGGAAACGCTGGCTCCCTCCCCGCTTCAGACACCAGCATTGAACATTGATCTGTACCACCATCTATTTCAAGACGTCCTTTCTGATTAAGCTAAACAGCTCCCTGAGCACTCAGACACCTTGCTTGGCAGAGCTCCCAGATCACTGGGGACAAAGCCTGAGGAGCAAAGAATTTTATTTCCTGCATTTGGTTCAGTAAGGTCCCGCTCCCTGAGCCCCCAGAAAGGGATGTCCTCAGTCCCGCTGAGCACCCCAGGGCCAAGCCCACGTCTCACAGGCTCCTGGTGGGATCTCCTTGGGTTCAGAGACTCTCAAGAGGCGGCAAGGACTACTCACTGCCAAGAAAGGCGGGCCAGAGGCAGAGAGAGGACCCGTGCTGGGCTGTACGGCATGTCCCTGGAGGGTGCCCCGTGTGCGTCAGAAACCCCTGCCTCTCAAGTGGCTGTGATGACCACCTCCTGCTGGCAAAGCGGACAGACTGCCCCCAGGCCTCGCAGACACATGGACACACAGGCATGCGCCAGTCCCCTGGAAACCCCCCTCATCTGAAGGGGAGCCTGAAGAGCGGCCTGCTGAGCGCTGGGGTCCCACTTTCGAGGGTCCCAGAGGAGGCAGGCTGATACCAGGGGCTGCAGAACGCACGGGGCTGCTCGGGGCTCCTCGCCTCCCTCTCCAGCCTCGAAGCCCAAGTCTGCCTGGGAGCCCCCGCCACGCACAGAGCTGCTGGCGCTCAGCAGCCCACCCTGACCCCATCTGGACCCTTCCCTTCAAAGACACTCGAAGTGACAGAACAGGAAGGAAGGTTTCTGTGCAGACTAAACGCAGATAGACCCAAACAAAGTCAATGTCCCAGCTCTCAGGAGGTGCGGGCCTGACGGTGCCGTCCCCAAGCTGACGGTGTGGTGAGCCACTCCCGCAGTCATGAACGAAGACACACTCAGCATGGCCCCCGGGCCACAGGCGCTGACGGGACACTCGGCTGTCCTCTCCGCCTCTTGCCCGGCCCCAGCGGCCTCTGTCCTGTCCTGTGGTCCTCCTCCCCTGGCCCCACGGGCCTTCGGCAGGAGCCCTCCCCTCTTCACCAGTTAACACCACCCTGCAGATTGTAGGCCAAGATGCTGGCCTCTCGGACACCTGCCCTGTGTCCCACAGCACCCCGCCTCCGAGGTGAGGCTCCCCAAAAGCTCCCAGAGCATCAGACACCCCTCTCCTGGCCCTGGCTGCCCCTCCATCCCGCTGGGTGGCTCCTTCAAGAGTGTATACCTCCCACGAGGGCGGGGACCACATGCCAGGGTGGCTGTGCCCAGTGCACCCCCTGCTCTGGAAGGCCCAGGCACAGGCAGAAAACCAAGGCCAATTAAAAGAGACCAAGATGCCTGACAGCTCGCCCACCTCCCTGAGCACCAGCACCACTCCGCGCATTGATCAGTCGTATACCTGGGTAATTAGAACTCGCCAACACAGTAACTAGGGCAATAAAAGTGTCCAGATGGGTCAATAAGATCGTTTCTTAGCAGGAAATCATGCACTCCCCTCCTCGTCCCCCTAATTGGCCTCCCAAGTCAGGAAAGTCGTCCCCAAGACTTGTCAGCTGGCTCGCCTACAAAAGTGCTTGGGAAACGTCCAGCTCAGCACTTGTCGGCCCCCGGCTTTCACTCTAGGCGACGGGTCAGCGGTCTGGGGCCGGGAGCTGTGGCGTCCTGGGAGCGGGCTGGCCTCGGCGCCAGCGAAACTGGCCTGCCCCACAGCCCGCCCTGCCCAGCGTCCTCTGTGGCTCCCGGGGCCAGCGGCCTGCACTCACACTGATGGACGACCATGCCTCCCGACCCGATGGAAGCCGGCCCCGCAGGCACGGGGCAGAGGCCGCCCGCCAGTCAGCGAGCTCCTCCGGAAACGAGACGCGGCCGGGGCTGCGCGCTCACGGGACCAGGCCCCGCCAACACGAGTGGCTAGGGGAGCACCCTGCCCTCTGCGCCCCGCGGTGCCTCCCCCTGAAAGTGGGGTGCCCAGAGCAGGTAGCACCTCTCACCCCCAGGGTGGAAAAGGAAGGAAGTATATTTCTGGGGGCAGCTTAGCCCCATCCATCAATTTCAAAGACACGTATCTTCTGAGTTAAAACTCCACTTCTCAGAATTCATCCAACCAACACAGCGCCACCGACGGGGAAGGAGAGCAGCAGCCCCGGGCAGTGCGTCCACGCCAGGGAGCGCTGGGTCCGGGCTCGCACACCCGCCGGGGGTGCTGCCTGTGACGGGGCCGAGCCGCTGTCGGGCAGTGACCGAGCCGGGTGCGGGGCACTGTTACGGAGTGCGTGCCAGGTGAAGGGGGCGCACGGACGGGCACCCACACTCCAGAAAGACACGCAAGGGCTCACCAGGCGCTGCCTAGAAGGACGGGCGGGGGACAGAGGTCTCTCCCGCTGCCAGCCTCCGGGCCCGCCCTTGACCCCGTTCTCTGCGGAGGACCCGCCGGGCACAGCCCGGGCACGTGGCAGTGGCCAGCGGCTGCGGCACAGGGCCGGGGACGGGCCAGACGGCGGGGAGGAAGGCCGCTCTCAGCTCAGCGCCCTCTGAAGTGAACGAGTAGGGCCTGCCCGCCACGCACCGGTTTTCATTCCGTCTCAGCCAACCCCGTGAGACGACAGACTTCACAGCCCACACCGGGCACCCCCACGGCGCTTGCCCGAGGCCCTCCGGGCCCAGGCAAATGGGCAGAGGGAGGCCAGGCTGGCTGCAGCTGCCCACAGGCCTCTGACGGGCTCGGGAGGAGGCTCCTCCCAAGAACACGGCTTTAAAAGGCAGCCCTCCCACTGCCGACTGGCCCAGCGCGTCTGAGGCCTCGCCCTCCGTCACAGAGCATCAGCGCAGCGACCGCCCGTGGCTCACGGCCCAGCGGACGGAGGGGCGGCACCCCCTGGGCAGGCACCTGTGCCGCCGCCGCCACATGGCCGGTGGGCTCCGGCGCCCACGAGGGCCCCTCACGCCCCAATCATACCCCGGCCCGAGACGAAGAGACGCCCACCTGCTTCCTGGCACCCAGGGTCCGTCCTGCCTTTGCTCAGTCTCAGATGAATGGCATCCCACAGTGTGCGCTCAGTGTGCTGGCTCCGCTCACTCAGCAAAGAGGCCTGGCCACGCTGCGCGGCCACCGCGGCCACCTAGCCCGCTCCGTCGCTGAGCAGAGTCCCCCTGTAGGGCTGGGCCTCTGTCCGCGCGGCCGTTTGCCCGCTGACGGACACTTCCGGGGCCTCTGTGCCGCAGCGCTACGAGGGCTCCGGACAAGGCTCCGTTCTCCCGGGTTAACGCCTCGGCGTGGAAGTGCTGGGTCAGGCTGGAAACGCAAAGGCAGCTGCCACACTGCCCGCCCAGGTCCAGGTGCGGAGCGGAGCGCGGGCTGCCCCGCGGCCTCGCGGTCCTCGTCACGGCAGCACCTCCGCAGGGCCTGCCTGTGCTCCCGACGGTGACGGCACCGCGCGCCCACCCTCGCCTTGGTCTCAGCTCGTGTATTTTCCTTTGCATATGCATCTGCTCGCAGCCTCCTGCCCGTTTTTAAGGATCTGATCACCTTCCTGCCGATCTGGAAGACTCATTCTTCAGGGATACAAGTCCTCAGGCACGTACGTGCATTGCAAATATTTTCTCCTGGCCTGTGGCCCACCTTTTCCTTTTCTTAAGTCTTCTGAGAGCAAAAGGTTTTAATTTTGATAAAGTCTAACTTATCCATTTTTTTCATTTATGGTTCATGTTTTCGCATCCTAGGAACTCTGCCAAACCCAGGCTGCCGGGAGTTTTAGTCTTTCCGCTGAGGTCCAGGCCCCAAGGAGCGAAGCCTGTGCAGAGCACGAGGTGCCTACGTTTGAGCATCAGCTGTCCCACGGCGCCCGCGCCATTTGTGGAAGGGACTCTGCCACTGAACTACCCTGTCCGCCTGACAGGCACCCAGCCATGGCCTGCCCTGCCCAGCTGGCCGGCAGGCCTCTCCGGGCGTGGTCAGCCACCGTGCTCTCTCGGCTAAAGCAGCTCACAACGTGGCCTGCAAGCGGCCACCAGAATCTCTGTGACTCATTCTTTTTCAAAACGGTTACAGCCATTCTAGGTCAATTAATTTCTATAGGAATTTTAGAATCACTTTGTTGATTTCTACCCTAAGAGCCTTTTGGGACTTTGACTGGGATTGCATTGAACCAGTGGATCAATTTTAGCAATAGGATGCCTTGACAACATTGTATCTTCCAATCCACGAACACTGTATCTTTCTCCGCTTACTCAGTATTTAGGTTATTAGGTCATCTTCAATTTCTCTCAGCAACCTCTTATCGTTTTCAGTATACAGACCATACATCCATCTTGTTAATTTATCCCCAAGGATTTCATGTTTTTGCTGCTACTGTAAATGGCAGGTACCTCCAGGTGTTCAGTGCCAGGACGTGGAATTCCGTGCACAACATGCTGCCCTTGGATCCTGTGAACTGCGAACTCACTCGGCTCGAGCGGCTTCGCACCGCTGCTCTGGGATTCCCCGCACCGACGAGGACGTCGCCCCCAGACCACGCCAGGTGCACGCCTTCCTCTCCAGCCGCACCCTCTCCCCTCCCCTCTCCCCTACAGGCAGGCCGGGCCTGCGCCACCGCGCCCCAGCCTGGCCCCAGCCGGTGCCGGGCAGCACGCGTCTCCCACCAGCATCGCACACTATCGGTTTCCATCGAGGGGGGTTGTTTTTACAAATGCCTTCGCTGCGTCTGTTGAGGTAACCATGTTTCCGCCTTTCTTCTACTGAAAACAGGCCGCGTGAATTCACTCTCCGAGGAAAAGCGCCCCGCACCCCTGGCACGAGCTCACTGTCCCTCTACTTTCCCGACCAGCCTCCGTTGGTCGTCCCTTGTTCCCAGCGCCCCAGGTGTCCTGCCTGGGTCGACACAGACACGGTACAGGCGCCCGCCTTCACCCGGCGCCTTCCGACCGGTCCCTCGGTGACCGGTGCTGCCCAGGGGCGCACCCGGCACCTCCCAGTTCCCCGCTCACCTCCGCGCCCTCCACAGGACTGCTCACGGCCCGCTGGGCGCTCAGAGCCCTGGGACAGGGACGTCCACGCCCCCCGTCCCTCCCGGCTCACACAGGCCCGGGACCGCACTGCCTACACCGCCGCCTCTCAAAGCTGTGGGGCCCACCCTGCCCGGACACACGGGACCTGCGTGCCGGAGACGGGCGCCGGCGTCTCCGAGGGTGGACGAGCGCCTCTGACGGATGGCGGCGCCGCCTGACGGGGCTTTCTGCAGCTCCACAGCGGTGACCTCCCCCCCAACGCCACCCCCCCCAGCACGTCTGGGCTCTTTGCCTGGACTCTTTGCGACGTAAGAAACCCCAGAACAGGAGGAAGGTGACCCCTGACTTGCCCTCCCGAGCCCACTTCTCCGCGTCCTCTTCAGGGGCCTGGGCCGTGCAGGTGTCCCGCTCCGGCTTGTGAGGCCGCAACGCCCCGCACGCCCGGTCAAGGCCATGGGGCCGTCCACAGGGGGGCACCCAGGCGGGCGCACAGCCTGAGCCCTGCGCGCTCAGGGGGCGTAGAGGGGCTGCTCAAGAACACAGCAGGCCCGACAGCCGACAGTGGCCGGCTGGCCACCCCGAGGCAGACAGGAAGGGACAGGCCGCAGGCCCCCGCACCAGTGCCACCAAGCCTGGTTCTGACGAGCAAGCCCCATGGGCTGGCAGCGGGCCAGGAGGAGCCCCGCACCCAAATCCAGAGACCCAGGTGGACCGAGAGCAGCGCCAGGGACGGGGCTTGGCGCCAGAGCCAGGATCACCAAGGGGTGCGCCCCCTCGTGGTGACAGCTCTCAGAAACCCAGGCAGGCACTGGGCGCAGGCCAGAGCCGGGGGCCATGACATGCCCCCCGTGAGTGGTCTCAATCCCAAAATCATGGTGACACCCTGACTCAAGGCTGTACAACAGACTCAAGCCCACCGAGCCAAGCCAAAATGCCTGGAAGCCCCTCAAACCCTTGTTTCCGGGGCATCTCCTGGACCCCAACTTGCTGCCGCCAGCGAGCTGCCTGATCACACTCCAGGGCAGTGGCTCCCTGAACTAGCACACAAAGTCATGGTGTCTACGCGCACCCACGCCCAAACTCGGGTCTGCATGAGGAGAAAGTCTGTGACTTTGCTCAGATGCTCAGAGAGACCCATAACCGCTGGTGAGAAACCGACTTTCTAGAAGAACCCTTCCATCCACAGATGTGAAAGTAGAGACACAGAGAGACCACACCAGCCCTGGCCGCTGCAGCTCAGTGGCTGGCACCGGCCTGCAGACCAAAAGGCTGCAAGTTCAATTCCCAATCAGAACACATGCCTGGGCTGTGGGCCAGGTTCCCGGTTGGGGGCATGAGACAAGCAACTGATCGATGCCTCTCTTGTACATCTCGTTTCTCTCCCTCTGTTTCTCCCTCCTTTCTCCTCTCTCTAAAAATAAGTATATAAAATCTAAAAACAAGAGCAAGACGGCACCACGCAGGCGCCAGGGTCTGGGGCCGCTGGCAGTCCTGCCGCAGAGCCCACAGGGTGGCGCGGGCGTCCAGCCCGGACCCACTCCTGACAGAGCCCCTCCCAGCGCCCAGACAGCACCCCCGCAAAACAAGCCCCCCCAGAACAGTGCCGTCCCCCCCGGCAGGGCCCCACGCCACAGACGTGGCCCCCAACATCTCCCTGTGTCCCCTGTTCCTCTGCCTACTTCCTACCCCATTCCAGGTCATTCAATAAGAGCTCCACCAAGCCACGCTCCCTGCTCAGAAATCTCTGAAACTGCCCAGAAAGTAGCAAAAGAAGATAGCCAGCCCCTCTCACAGCGGTCACGGCCCCCCAAGACTCAAGCCCAGCAGGCGGACAGGCTCGCCCAGAAGCCTGCGTCTGTGCCACCCTCCCCAGGGAATTCTGATGACGGCCGCTCTCAGAGCACGAGCCTGAGGCCCGGGGCCTGTCACCGCCCCCACACTTAAGTGGAGCACAAGGCGTCGGAGGCGAAGGCCCGCCACAAGTGCCCACAGGGACAGGAAGGGTGTGAAGGAGGAGCTGAGGTCCCCAGGGGCCCCAGAGGTGGCCCAGACACAACCGACCGCAGCGCACAGGAGAGAAACCTGCCCTTCACAGGAGCCACGTGGACGCGCCCCTGACGCTGACAAGGCGGTACCAAGTGCACGGCTGCGCATGGCTCCGCGGGCACCCGGAGAAAAGCACTGCACTCCCTTCCCAACGGCAGCAAAACCAGGCCAAAAGGGAGCAAAGAGCCACTGCGCTGCCCAGCCCAGCCTCAGGGCCCTGGCCAGAAGCAGAGCGCCCATGCGGCGGGCGCTGCGTGCTTGGGGCCGGCTGGGCGCTTACATGCTGCAGCTGGCGGGTCTGATCGGGCGCACACCGGCCTCTGATCTCCTGCGCGAGAGAGAAGTCACGGAGGCCTCTCTTCTGACGCGTCTCCCTGCGGGCAGGAGGGGCACTCTCAGGCGAGTTAACAAGCCCAGAGGACAGGAGGAAGCACGGAGCGCTCAGGCCCTGCTGGGCAGCCCTGCGTGAGTCTGGGTCCTGCAGGCGGAGCGCAGGAGGAAACAGCCCTCTGTCCTCCGTGACTCAGAGAGGCAACAGGGAATGAAGAGGCATTTTCCAGTGATGGACAGCGGAGTCAATACCGCGCATCCGCACAGCAGCAGGCTCCAGCGCCGGAGTGCGGCAGGGCAGCGGCGGGGCAGCTCTGCGCGGAAGCTCCGCAACCTCGGCCCGGTCTCCAGGACAGCCAGCTGGGAAGCCGAGGCCTTAAAATTACCCAGAGCAGAGCAAACAACAAAAGCCTCTGTGAACACCACAGGCTCCATGCCCGAGGCCCCAAGGACTCATCGGGAACCATCGACCTTCCACCACCATGCCAGCCAGACCGGCAACCAGGCAGGGACCGGGCTGCTGGGGCTCGGGCCGAGGAGCAGCAGCGGCGCAGCAACACTGGAGAAGGAGGGGCTGTGCCCCGCGGACGGCCGGCGGGGTAAAGATGCCCACCCTGCCCACCCAGCCCCTCAGAGCACACGGGGCCCAGCCTGGCTGCTCAGCCCTGCATGGGCGAGGGCCGCCCAACACCCCCCAGCCGCTGCCCCACCCTGCATCCTGCTACGCATGCCGGCATTCGGTCAACACAGGCAAGCTGGGCAGGCTGCTGCCGGGGCCGGACCAGGACAACGGTCTTCTGTTACAGCGTTTTCCTTGTTTATCCACTGCCACTCATCACAAGTGCCTACCAGGAACCACTTCCCCCAGAGACAGCCGTGTCCTCAGTACGTACAGAAGGAAACTCTTTAACACAGCCCAACAAGGCAGGCCAGTCAAACACCTGCCTCCACTTGGCTGCGGACACGCAGACTGGCTTTCCAGCAGAAGTCGTTCATCGCGAACTGGATATCACACGCAAGTGGGTTTGACGACCCACGCGCAGAGCTCGGGTGGGGACCAGGAGATGGGGGTGCGGGAGCAGGCAGCCTGTGCGGGGCAGGCTTCATGCCACGGCCCGCAGGTGGCCAGGCTCGGTCAGCTAAGCTGCCCTGGGCCAGGCCAAAAACCCCCTGTTCTCCTTTGGCCGACCAGCCCGGTATCCAGCCCTGTCCCTGCTTCCGCTTCTCAACGAGGGTGCTGTGAAGATGTAGGCGGGGAGATGCTGCCCCTCGGCCACCGGGGCCTCTGCTGGAGGGCTGTGGCCCGGAGCACAGAGACGGGGGCGGGGGGAGTGTACACCGAGGCGCCAGCACCTCCACCTACCTGATGCTCAAGCCCGTGGTCTGGTCCAGTCTCTCCCAACTCTGCAACTTCGCCAGCAGCCTCTGCAAAGACAGGGCGGGTGGAGCTCAGAGCACACGCCCCCGTCGCCTTCTGCGCAAGGACCCCCACGGCCCTCCTGCTGCTCCTCTTCACCCCCGACCCCCCACCCCACCGTGCGCCTGCTGAGCCGCGCGCCAGACGCCGTCACGCGGAGCTGACCGAGAGGCCGCCAGCTCAGTCTCCCACCCTTCAGGGGACCCGCCCTAACCCGAGCTGAGACACGGCAACGCTCCACGTCCACCCAAAGCGGACGGGCCACTTCCCAGCTGCTGCACGCCCGACTCCTCACTCGTCCCTGCTCCCACCTGGGCCCACAGGGAGCCGCTGCCCTCCCCCCACCTTCCTGCTGCTCTCAGGACACCCAGCCCCCGGGCCGACAGACTAGGCCCTGGAATCCAGCGCCTCCCACCTGCCCACTGCCCAGGCCCCGGGCTCCCAGCCAGAGGGAGGCAGCCTGCGAACAGGAGGCGAGGGGAAGTGCCTGCACCTGGCCCGCACTGCCCGCAGGCAGGCTTGCCCACATGGGCCCTGCCCCGGGAACCCCTCCGGGCCTCGCTGCCCCTCCAGAATGCAGCCATGGGGAAGGCAGCCCCATGCGTTGGCTTCCTGTCCCCCTTCCCTGGAGCCGCGCGCAGCGTTCTGAATGCACTCCCCCATCGCTCAAGTGCCTCCTGCGCCCCTGTTAGTGCCAGGCCTGGCCTGGTTAGAACTTTTCTTCGCTGCAGAAAACACTGTTATTCCTGGCCGTACTGAGAAACAGAGAGAGCAACTTGCGTAGAGTCGCACAGCCAGTAAGTGTCCACAGCAGGATCTAAAACCAGGCAGTGCGATTCTAGAGCCAAGATACTGACCCATTTCAAAACCAACTGCCTGCGGAGAAGACACTGCACGGCGCCAGGGCTGCCTGCTCGAGCCACGGCCCCGCAGAGCCGGCCCCTGAGAGAGCAGCTCTGCCCGCGCCCACGAGGCCTCACGCTGGCCACGGGCCTCCTCCTGGCCTGCGGGCCCTGTGCAGCCACAGGGGCCGCGGGGCCACCAGCAGGGCCTCAGCAGCATGGGAGCTCTCGGCACCCTTCAAAGGAGGTGGCCATTCTTAGCAGGCTCTGCCACGACGGGGGCCCGTTGACATGGCCTGTGCCAGACATCCCGGGGAGGACAGGCGACGGGGTGCAGCCCCAGGGGAGCCGTGCAGAGGGACGGAGGCCCTGGGCCAGGCACCTGAGTTTCCGTCTAAACTCCTGAGCACTGGGCCAGACAGAGAGGCTCTCTGAACCCGTCTCCCCTGCCCAGAGAAAAAGGAGGGCGCTTTGAGCCCTGACTTCCCACGGCCATCTCCACACTGTCCCCACCAAGCGCCGCCTGTGACCCCACCAGCAGACCCACGGAGAAGATGCTGAGCACGGCGTCCCTCAATCCTGGGCAGGCGCGCGCTGCTGCAGCTCCCCCGCGGCAACAAGGGTCCCTGCGGGACGCCGTCCCGGCCAGGTTCCCGGCTGCTGCCGGCGGCTAGGAGCAGCGGGCTTGCTGCCCCAGAGCCCCGTGCGCCAGCAGCCTGACCTCCCGGGCTTCCGGGCAGAAACCAAGGAAGCGGCAGGGCTGCGCTCCCAGGGGCTCTGAGGAAAGAATCGATCTCCTCGCCTTCCCCCGCTCCGAGTGCCGCCCACACGGCTCAGCCGAGGGTCCCTGCTCTCCTCCTCTGCACGGCCAGCCCCCAAGGCAGGCGCAGGCCCAGGCCCGCCCGCCGACGGGGCCCCGCCTCCCCCCGCCCCCACACACGTCAGTACGTGTGATCCCACGGGCACACCTGGACAACCGGGGGGTCAGCCTGCCCCAGGCCAGCTGGTGAGCATGCTCCATTCCCCTCTGCCACCTAGGAAAACAGGCACGACTCCGGGGCTCGGAACTCGGCTGTCTTTGGGGGCCAGGAGTCTGCCCGCCACAGCAGCACGGTGGCGTCCGTGTTCTGGGTGACAGGCTGGAGCCAGGATGGAACACACGGAGCCCTCGAGGCAGCCAAGGGTCCCTGCAGGGAGCGGCTCCCGGCTCAGGCCCTCACCTCCTTCTCCAGCTCCAGGCCAACCAAGTTCTCCTGCATCTTCTCCTGGCGGCTCAGCTTCCGCTGCAGCCCCTCCAGCTCCTCCCTGAGCAGCCCGTTGGTCTCGTGCGTCTCCCTGAGAGGGGTGGAGACAGAGCCCCTCCAACAGCCGCGTACCCTGGGCGGGAGTCCAAGGGCCCCAGGAGCGCCCGCCGCAGGAAGGCACGCCCGCGCCCCAACCCAGGGAGCTGTGCGCCCCTCACCGCAGGTAGGCGTTCTCCTCCTTCAGCTGCTTCAGCTCCCGCTCCGCCTTGGGCAGCCGCGCCAGCTCAGACTTCATGTTCTTCACGATCGCGGCGTCCTGCTCCTGCAGGAACAGCTTCTGCTCCAAGTCCTGGTGGAGGCCGGGGCAGACAGGGGAGGTCATGGACTCCACGCTGCCCCAGGTCCTCGGCGACCTCCGGGGCCCCGGTCCCCTCCTCGGGAAGCCTGCCCTGCCTGCCCCGGCTGGGCTTCTGTGCTGGGCCTCAGCACGCCCTTCCCGGGAGCACCCACGGCGAGGCGCAGGCCTGTGTCACGCTGCTGCGCTGCCCTCGGGGGCAGAGGCCTGGCCCGCTCTGGCCCCAGGGCATCCAGCAAAGGCCCCTGAACCAACAGATCAGTAACACATCCCACTCCTCCAGGGCAGGGTCTGCCTCTGTCGCTTTGGCGCACACACGTAACTGAGTCTTTTCTGTGGGGAGAACAGCCTTTTCCCTACAATCTCTAGGCCCCTCGGGACACGATGGAGACAGCTGGCATCCATCAGTGACAAGTCACAAAACAGGCTAAAAGCATGACACCAGGACCAAATAAGTCAATCCTTCAACACACACTGACAGGGCCCATCTCTGTACAAGGTCCTAGGTCACATAATGGGGACAGGGTGACAGAGAAGACAGATGAGGTCTCTGCAAGGAAGGGCCTGGAGTCTGGTGGGAGAGACGGGCACGGGGCAGCGCAGGCAAGTAAACCCTGCGAAGTGGGCCAAGGGCCGCAGACAGGAGGGGGGCCAGAAGAGGCACCGGGGCCATGCAAGGCAGTTGAGGGTGGGGGAGAAAGGCCGGGAGAGGGGCCGGTCAGCACCGCAGCCGCGGAGAGCAGCCTGCGAAAGGCCAGAGGCCAGAGGGAGCGAGGAGCCGAGGAACTGAGAGGGCGAGGCCGCGGAGAGGCAGGCAGACGGCCCGGGGCTGGGAGGCAGAGGCAGGTTGTAAGGCGGGCCTGGAGTGCGAACGTCACTCTCGAGGCCGCAGGCAGCCATCCCAGGGAGCTGGCGGCACCGTCTCCCTGGCAGGCCCCCCGGCGGAGCAGCCGCAGGGCCTGAATCAGAGCCAGGCCGCCCGCACGGCGGCCCACACACACCGGCTGCGCGGCCTCTCGAGCCGACCGCGTCACCATCAAGCTCACGCTCCTTGAACGGTCACACGGTCGCTTTCTTCTCTGCGTGTTTGCTGTGGGTCTCCATCCACTAGAAATGTGAGTGTCCTGGGAGGACGTGTCTCCTATCCGCGGTGGCTTCCCTAGCAGCTAGCACACGCCTAGCACACGAGGGGGTGATCAGCGTGAGTGGCACAGTGGGCACAGGCAGCACGTGTCCTCAAGGGCCCCTGAACACACCCTGCTCAGAAGCACCTACGGGCAGAAGGGCTGAGGCCGCCATTGTGATACCCACCCCACGCGGGCGGGCGACGAAACGGAGCAACTCACCTTGACCCTCTGCTCCCGGTCCACCCCGGCGTCGTGGCTGGCCTGGAGGTCCTGGATCTTCTGGTTAGCCTCCTGCCATTTCCTGTCCAAGGGGAACGTGGTCATACGCAGAATGCGGTGCCGGGGCGGGGGCCTGAGCAGTCCAGAGCAGATGCACGCACACGTGGCACCGTGCGCCCCCTCCAGGGACAGACCCAGATCCCAGACTCGAGCCTCTGCCAGCAGCGGAGTGAGTGACCGGGTGAGTGGGTGAGCCCAGGCCGCTGCCAGGCCCTCTGCCCTGCAGCTGCTTAATGGCAGCCTTGGCTGCTGGCCCCAGGACAGCCACAGCGAGGACCTGCTCCTGACCGCCCCCCACTCCTCCGAGTGGCCAGAACTCCCCCAGACGACGTCCGTGGGGACAAAGCCAGACTCCTCGGGAGGGCGTCAGTCCCCTGGCCTCGCCTCCATGAACTCTTTCACTCCGGGCCTTAGCTCAGGCCGCTACCCCCTGGGAATGTCCTCACCACCCAGCCCCCACCGGCCGCCGGATGCAGAGCCTGGCTCGACCGTCACACCTTCTCCGAAGCTCCCTCCACAAGTGCTCCCTCGTGCTGTTCTCAGGACATTTAAAATGCCACTCTGCCCTGACACGGTCCTGGCCTCAGAGCCCACGGGTGTGGAGGAAGCATGTGAAGGGCACCTGCAGAGCCTCGGGCCGCGGCCCACATGACCACAAGACACTCGGAGGCGGGCGCACACACCGCAGAGGGCGCCGGTGGGCCTAGGCCTCCCACACGGTGAGCGCCCAGCAGCCCCGCTCCGCACACACCCGCAGGCCGTGGGAAGGAAGGGCCCACGCTCGCTCACCTGCGCTGCAAGTCCAGCTGCTCCTGCAGCTCCTGCTTCTCGGACTCCAGGCCCTTCACCCGCATCTCCTGGTTCATCACACTCCACTGCAGCTCCGAGATCCGGCCCTTCAGCTCGCTGATGGTCTGAGGCAGAGCAGATGGACAGCCGCTGAGGCTGCTGGTGCGCAGACCCACGCGAGCCTCCCATACAGAGAAGGACGAAGGCCCACACAGGGGTCTGAAGGCAGGGACAGAGCCGTCCGCTTCTGCAGAGGTCATGACCCGACGCAACCCCCAAGCCAGCCGCAGAGCACCAGCCCACGCCCACGCCGCGCCTCTCATGAGCCAACAGGAGAGGCTGGGCCATGGTGGCAACGGTCTCGGAAGCACGGACCGCTGCCGACCAAGCCGGGCCCGGCCTCACGTCCCATGACAGCCCTGCCCGTGAAGGGCCACACGCCCCACAGCCAGTCACCTCAGACCCTGACGAGTGCCCGGCGAGCTCTGCACAGCCCCCTCCACACGGTGCTCTCGCCCCTCAGCCTAGCACTCCTTCCCTGGCCCGACACCATGGCACCACTCCGGCTAGGTGCTACAGACGCCACCTGCAAGCCACGGCCAGGTGCTCCCAAGAAGCCAGATGTGGGGGACTGGGGCCGTCCTCGGGCAATGCCACAGAAGTCACACAGAGTGGAGAGAAGCTGCCAGAATGCGGTAGAGAGAAGTGCTCCTGGGCGGAAAATGACCCGAAAGGCCAACTGAAGCCTGGGGAGCTGTCCCGGAGCACAGCCCGGCCCAGGGCGGCGAGGCCACTGAGCACACTGTACCCGCCAAGCGGCCTTCTGGCCGTGGCACTGCCCTTGCGGCTGTCCTGGGCACAGAGCCAGCCCGCTCAGAAGCGTCCTGTAAACTAACCCGTGGGGAAGCCGCCAGGTCAGCCCCGGGAGCCAGGCATCGACAGGAGGGACTGTAAGCCAGAGCAAGAAAACGGACCGGCAACATCTCGGCGCAGCGCGCAACGCCAGCAGCCCCAGGGCGCCTCCGCAGACAAGGAGCACACCACACCCCGTCGCCAGTCGAACCCAGGTCCCGTTTGATGGATCCACACCGCTGCCCACCCGCCCCCGCCCCCCGTCCTCCCGGGAGGCTGTCAGGGCCGGCGCAGGCCCGCATCCCCCACTCCACGGATCGGCACGGTTTGCTTTATTACAACCGAGATCACCAATCTGGGAACCAAACAGAATGGAGATACTAAAAATACACTTGCAGTGAACACATCCCTCGAGAAGCCTTCCTGGGCCCAGCAAACACACGGCACCAAGCACTGTGTAGGACGCCAGTCAGACAAGCGCTGTGGGGAAGCCAGGCTGCCCCACGAGGGGCCGCGCGCCGCGCGCACAGGAGCCAGCACGCGGCGGCAGGGAGGGGCGGGGGCGCGCAGCTCGGGGTGGGATATGGCTTCAGACTGAGTGACAAGGGGAGGTTTCTTCGAGGAGGCGAGAAGAGACGCTACCTTTGTGGACGTGCATCCTGGCTACACCGTTTCCCAGGCCGGGCCCTGCTCAGCATCCGCTTTGCAACCTCTGTGCTAAGGGTCTCCCCATCTTGCCCTTCACTGAACCGGGGACCTCACCCCTGCCTCCAGGACAGCAGCCCGGGGTGGGGTGCAGGCCAGCACGCCAAGCCCGGGAGGGGCCCCTCTCCAGCTAACGTCCCCATCGTAAGGCAGCCACAGGAACATCCTTAACTTGCTCCCCGGTGTTGCCCAGGCCTGCTCCCGAAGCCGCTGCGCAGACGGAACACCAAGGGCCAGCAGCCTCGCCTTCCCCCTTGCAGCACCTGCGCTCTCGAGCACACGGCAAAGGGGCCAACAATGGAGCCGGTGGGGACACCGCAGTGCGTCTATGCCCTGGTTTCCAAGTGCTCTCAGGTGCCAACGGAGCCCCATTAACAATCCAAGAAATGCAAACCCATAGACCACGATCTACATCTCCTGAGGAAAAACAAAACACAAGCAGTCCCAGAAAAGACCGCCACCCGTGACAGGCAAGGCCACAGCGGAACCAGAGTGCCCAACAGTGGCCGTCGGCACAGCTCAGCGGCCAGGAGCAAGAGCCCCCGAGACAGCGGCAACTGGGGCCCTTCGAACCCCACTCTGAGGAGTGACCCTGAATAAATTCAAGAAAAGCAAAAAAGCTGCACACACAAAGTTATCTGCTACATCTACATCGGTGTATCAGGGCGTGTGTGTAAAAAACTGAAGCATTTCAAAATGGCAAAAGTGATTGCACCAACCACTAAAAGCCATCATTACAAAGACTAAACAAGTGTTCGACAAGCTCACTGAAAAGCGTGGAACGGAAACCTAACGTCTGTGCTACGATGACAAGGCCACGGAAGAGAGGCGCGGAGGGACACACGGGACGGGACGCACCTCGCCGGCCGCAGCCAGGCCGGCCTCCTTCTCCCGCAGCCTCTGGCCGGCGGCCTCCAGGCTCTGCTCACACAGCCTGTTGCGCTCCAGCTGCTCCTTCATCTTCTCCTCTGCCTCCACCTCCCGCTCCTGCAGCTGCCGGATCCGCGCCAGGAGCTCCTGGTTCCGGTCCACCTCGCGCTGCCAAGAGAGGAGGGCCCGGTGAGCACCCTCGGGCCGGAGCCCAGGGAGCCCGCCGGCCGGCCCGCCCGCCACGGGGCCAGGATGCAGGCCAGCGGCACAGGCTCTCGCCCAGGGACCCTCCGGGCCACCAGGACGCATGACCTAGTGTCACCGGCCGATGCGGCCATCTGCGGGGAGATGCAGCGCGAAAACCCCAAGCTCAGACCCGGCCTCAGAAAGAAGCCTCCCAGCTCTGGCAACACCAGCGGCTTCCGTCTGACCGCACGCCCCAACCGGGTGAGGACGGGGGGCCTGCAGACAGGACCGCGGACCCAGGGCCCCTCCTGCCAAGAGGGCACCCTGTCTCCCATGAACCTGAAGGGCCGGCCGGTTCTTGGACCCCTGGGCAGCCTGGCCTGTGCGGGTGAGGAGGGCCCAGAACTAAGGCTGCTCACTCGGGTGACCCCGGGGTCGCAAAGACTGATGTGGCCACTGCGGTGGTCACTTCCAGCCCGAGGAGCAAAGGGACCTGGAAGTGGGAGCCAGAGTCCGGAGGGCCAAGGCGGACAATCCCGGTCCAGGGAGGCGGCACTGCCAACCTCTGACCTCCCGCAGAGAGCTGAGCCAGTGGGGGCCTGCGGCATGACGGCTACCACAGTGACCGCTAGGCAGGCTGAGCCACAGACGCTCCCCAAAGAGCACCCTGCACTCCCAGGGCTCCTTGCTGAGAGCGGGAGCGACCCCAGGGCCTCCCTCCAGGCCCCGAAGACACCCTGCAGCAAAGGCACCCGCCCGAGGCAGGCGCGAGGGCGCTCTGGCTGCACAGGGTCCGCTCCACGCCTCACCGGGCGGGACGCGGCACCTCCATAGGGGCTGCCAGCCGGGCCCGAGCACACGCGGGGCGGCCCGGGCAGGTCCTCAACACCAGCATCGCACCGTCTGACCGGCGTGTCCAAGCGGGAGGGCTGAGGCTCCCCCCTGCTGGCCCTCCCCACCCGCAGCCGAACTGCAGCCCTGAGACACTGCTGGCTCCGTGGCCCAGGGCCGCCTGCAGCCTGGTCCCTGGCGGGCAGGGCAAGCTCTGTCAGCCCTCCCCCATGGGGGTCCCCAGGAAAGACAGGTAGCGGCCTTGCAGCCACCCTCACTTGTTCGCCTGTCTTCTGAGCACCTTTTAGGTGCCACAGCCTGTACTGGACACTGGAGACCCAGGGCTGCCAGGACTCACAGGACACGTGACCCAGAGAAACGCCCACAGCCCCACGTCCCACCAGACCGGGGGTCCCCGCTGTGTGAGGGCCCCGGGCCACCTCCCTCGTCCTCACAGGGGCGCCCCCATGGGCCTCTCCCCGCTGCTCCCCGACGGCCCCCCACGGCGGCCCCCCCAGGGCACGGAGCCCCGCCGCACAGTGACCGGCACTTTGGCAGCGCCCTGGGCCACGTCTCCGGCCGCTGAGCCCGCATGACACGCCGCGGCCAGGAGCCTGCGTGCCGGGCGCAGGCGCACCCAGCTGGCAGCACAGCTCCGACGACCCAGCGCGGACGCGCGCCGTAAGGCGGTAACGGGGCCAGACACCCCCTCGGGGAAGCACAGGGCCAGGCGCTCCGCTGCACCTCAGAGCGTTTCCACGGCCCCCCCCGACCACGGGGAGCCCCGCTTAGTGCTATACGTCAAAGCCAGGGCAGCACGATGCAGGCCCAGGGCCTCCGGGCTGGACGGGCTGCACTCCCCAGACCACTGCGGGGCCAGGGCGACACAGAGCAGCCCCAAGAGCGGGCGCTTGCTCAGAGGCCCTGGAACCATCTGAGCATGGCCAGCCCGGACCCAGGACCCCGTGCGACCCGCTGACTTTCTAGGCCTGTCGCCTCATGCCACCTGGTACTTCTGCCAGAGCAGCAGCCAGTCCCTCCAGAAGGCGCGCTGCCTGCCAGCGCCTGGGCTACCACCTCACGGAGGCAGAGCCCAGCTGCTGCCTGGGGCCCCGGAAGGCGGGCCCCGACCGGCAGGCAGGGGCAGAGCACCCGCTCCCAGCCAGCACGGCTCCGGCTTCCCGGGGCCCCCAGGAGCCAGCCGGCCCGAACCCACCTCGTAGCTCCGGGCGCTGGTGCTGGCCGCTCGCTCCAGCTCCACGCGGGCCCGCTTGTGGCTCAGCTGCATCTGCATCTTCTCCCGCTCCACCTGGAGGATGTGCGACGCCGACCGGATCTGCTCTGCGCGCTCTTCCAGCTGACCGGGTCGCACCCAGAGGAAAAGGAGCTTCAGGAGCCTCGCCAGCCAGGCGGGCGGCTCATGCGACACTCACTCCCGGGACACCTGCCCCCAACCAGGCCCATCTCAGCCTTAAGAAGGAAGAAGGAAGAAGCTGGGCAATGGCAGTGGGGACACAGCAAGCACTGGGAAGGTGGCAAAGGACAAGAGGAAGGTAGGCTTTAAGATGACAGAGTGTGGGCTCCTTTTAAAAAGAGTGTCTGCTTTGAAAAAGGGTTCCCCGCTGCTGTCGTCCACGTCGCCACATCCAGCGGCAGGAACCCCCAGGGACACGAGCCGTCAGTCCTGCAGGTCAGAAAGCCAGGCGCACCTGGCTGGGCCCTCTGAACAGAGGCTCCCAGCTAAACACAACGCGGTCCACGGGGCTGTGTTCTCGCCGGGACCTCAGGACCCTTTCCCACCCTCACGCAGCTGCAGCGGGAGGCCCCGCTTCCTCGCTGGCTGCCAGCCGTGGGCTGCTGCCGCTCCTGAAGGCCACACACGCCCCGCCACACGGCCTCCCCAGCTCCAAGGCCAACCAGGGAGCATCTCTCCCGCGTGGACCCCTCTCCTGCTCTGCATCTCCGACCCCTCGGTCTCCTCTCTCGACCGACATCTGAAAGGCTCACCTAAGTCCTCTCCCTGTCTTAAGATTCACTGATTTAAGATCGCAATTACGTGCGCAGTGTCTCACTGCCACAACCCCTCGTTAGTGTTTAAGTGGGAGAGAGTGTGGCCCACCAGGATCCAGCTTAGAAGTCTGACTCCCACAGACAGCAGGCAAATAAAGGTGAGCTCAAGCCTTGAAGGGCCTCGGAAGACACACCAAACGGTTTCAAAGAACCACAGACTACGAGGGCCTCTTCTTCAGGTGGGCCAGCGCCTGACCGCTCCAGGAACGGCCTGCGGTCCAGTGCACAGCCCTCCTGGGCACTTAACGGACGAGCAGAGTCTCGGGACACACCCCAGGGACACAGTCTCAAGGGATTCGGGTGCACAATAAAGTTTGAGAGGCGCTGGGCCAGAGCAAGTGACTCTCACTTCAGCCAGGGACACCTGGCAACGTCCGGAGACACCACAGGCCATCACAAGAGAGGGCGGCAGTATGTTCGCTACAGGTGCCTAGTGGGCAGAGGCCAGGGGTGTTGCTGAACACCCTTCGGTGCACAGGGAAGTTCTGCAAATCAAAGAATTATCCATCCCGAACCGTCAACAGTACCAAGGGTGAGAAATACGGGCAGAGAAAAGGCATTTTCTCCACACACCCACTCCACATTCCTTGGAGGCCCAAGCCTCCGTTACCCCTCTGATATTTCCCCCACTGCACTCCCCACCTGCTGACACAAGGAGGCTCCTGACTCTGCCCTCCACCCAACACCTGGCCTTCCTGGTCTCACTCTGGGTCTGCAGGCAGGGCCAGCGTCTCCAGAGGACGCAGCACCTCGGCTCCAGCGTGCCGCCCCGCAGCGGCCAGGAGCCCCAGAGACACAGGATCCATGGCCGCATCTTCCCGGAACACTGACTGCGTTTGAAGGGAAATAACTGAAACACGATTTTTATATTTACACAAACGAATGTAGTAGAACAAACCACAAGCACCTTCAAAGGCAAACAGGAACCTTAATAAAAGGAGGAAGGAAGGGACCGGAGGGGAAGCAGCACTGCTCTCCGCCTCCAGGACCCCGGGCCTGCCGCTGGGGGAGGCGCAGGAGGGGGCACGTGCCACGGACCCGGCTGGCCTGCGAGAGGCAGGGCCCGCGGCAGGTGCTCCAGCTGCGCAACCCGCACCAGCTCACTCTGGCTCTGCCACTCCATCCCTGAGCCTTCAGCACCGGCTGAGAGACAATGGGGGACCGCCAAAATTCCAGAACCTTCAGCCCTGACAGACCAAAAGTGCCCAGGCATGCGCATCGGTGAAATTCTAACTTCTTTCAACCAGTGGGTGAGGATGACAAAAAATAAGTGCAATCTATTACCACCGTTATTTCATAAAAATGTGTTTAACACCAAAAACAAAAATAAAAACCCTTACTTTAAGATAAAGAACCAGCTTTGCCAAAAAAAGGCCATGGGCGACTGCACCCACCGGCAGTCACGCAGCAGCTCAGCCGCGCCGGGAGCGCGCGCACCGCCTCGCCGGGCTCGGGGCAGAGGGAGCCGCCCAAGGGCTCCGGCCGCACGCGCGGGCCCAGCGGTCAGCACAGAGCAGCAGGGGCCCAGGCGAGCCTGCAGACACACGGCCCCGCCCTAGGCGGGCCCAGTGACCCCTGCCCACCTCACGGCTGCGTCTACAGTGGGCACTGCCAACAACTTGGAACAAAGCAAGATAACTCTACGATCAGAGTAAAACCATGACAGTCACCCCAGGGCAGACGGAGGCCAGGACCTGACAACGGGCTCCCACGACACACCCGCCCCTCTACTCCCCGCCTGGCTCTCCCGCCAGGCGGGCCCAGAGCCTGCGTGCACCGCACGGCCTCCCCACGGTTCCACGGTGAAGGCGGCCAGAGCTGGCTGGACAGCCAGGGGCCACGCCCCCAGGCAGCCTGGGGTTTCCTCAGCCAGAGTGAACCAGCCCTGCGGTCCTATCGCCGGTGTTGTGGGCTCACTGACGGGAGCCCAGGAGGAGCACCAGAACCACTCTGCGGTGCTGACAAATCCGCTTGGAAGCCAGGACAGCCCAGGGCCAGGCCGGGGCTCCCAGCCGCCTTCCCCAGACCGTGAAGACCCCATCAAGAGGCCTGGAATACAGCCCGCCGGCCTCGGGGCTGAGGAAACACTGACTGCCTCGTCCAGACATCAGCCACCGGGCCCACGGCTCTGAGCCGAACGACCTGCAGCCCACCCAGCCACCCCACAGGCCAAGGGGTCTAACCAAGAGGTAAGTTCCCGGGGTGCCTCCGCAGCCCTGGAAGGAAACACCTAGATCTGAGGACCGGCTGGGTGTGGAGACTGAGCCGGCCCATCCAAGGGCAGGTGTCTCCACGCGAGAGACCCCGTCCCCAGCCCAGGGCGCTCGGCTGCACCGCGCGGACCCCGTGCAGGCCCCAGCTCCGGAGGGACACCCCCGCTCAGACACCCCTCCCCCGGCCGAGGCTCACCTGCATGCTCTGCTGGTACTGCAGCTGCAGAGCGCCTGGGGCAGAGGCCGACGCCGCCGGCCATGCCCCGCCCTCCACTCGCTGGGAAAGGAAGCTGTTCAGGGACCGCAGGGAGGACAGGACGGTGGTGTTCTCCCCCAGGTCTTCCATGGCCGCGCCTCCTAGAGGAAGACCAGACAGGGTCACTGCAGCCTTCCCACGCCGTCGCCGCTCTGCCGGCCGCCCCGCGGAGCCCTGCCACCCTCGGGGCCCTCGAAACACTCCAGGGCCCACAGCCACGTTCTTCGGGGTCGGCTGGGGGCCCAGACGGCTGATTTGCCGGAGAAGAGATGGAGGCAGAAACAGCCAGCAGGCCACCGCGCCGCTGACCGTCGGAGCGGCAGGGGTTCCGCAGTCAGTGGCATGCGTCCCCCAGGTGCCCGTGCCGAAAGCCCAGCCGCTGGGGACACGGGCCGCAAGGATGGCACTGACCACAGCGATGCTCATTCTTAAACTACGACATCAGTGAGTTCTGTTATTTTCAACCAAGTAAGTACCAAAAAGAAAGCTGTTTGACGTTTACGGGCATAGACTCCTTGAGCCTCAGTTTCCTCATCTGTAAACTGAGATCACGAAACACTTCACAGAGTGGTTGTGAAGGTCACAGGGTCCGTGCGAGGTCTTCAGGGGGCAGGTGGTACAACTGTTACCCAGCAGCCTGAAGACTCTCCTTGTGTCCTTTGACATGAGACATCGCAAGAGGTGACAGCGCCCTGACCAGTGTGGCTCAGCGGGTTGGGTGTTGCCTGTGAACCAAGGGTCACCTATTTGATCCCCGGTCAGGGAAGGTGCTTGGTTTGCAGGCCTGGTCCCCAGTTTGGGGCAAGTGGGATCCAGCTGATGGGCGTTCATCTCCCTCTCTTCTTCCCTTCCCCTCTCTCTAAAAATAAGTAAAACCTGTTATTTTTAAAGTGATGGCGCAGGCCTGGACCCCGGGTCTGCCTGGCCCTCCAGCTGCGGCCCTGTGGGGCTGAGCGGCAGAGCGCCCCAGGCAGTTAGTTACCAGCCAAGGACCCACAGGTGGGGGCCGTTTTCGCCTTAGGAAAAGTTGGCTCTAGCAGATTTCCCCCAAGTATCAGGTTGAAAACACCTCCCCCAAAATTAAAAAACCGAGAAAGTGAGGACCTCTACTTTCATTCTGAGGTCCCCACCTCACGAGCACCGTAGCAATGCGCGCGCGCGCGGAGCCCCGTCGACCACGGGCCGTCACTCCCTCCCCGCCCATCGCTCTCGGTGGACCACGGAGGGGAACGGAGAGCAGGACCGACACCGGGTGCGCGAGGCTCGCAGGCGCAGGCCCGGCCGGAGGCGGCAGCGCTAATCCCGCCGTCCGCCAGGCCAGACCCGGGCCACACCTGCCGCCCCAGGACGGGCAGCGCAGCCAGCCTGCCGTCTCCGAAGACGCGGTCCCCGCGAGAAGGGGCGCGGGCGACACACCAGGGCGCCCCCGACCCACGGCCGGAACGACGCCGCCCCGCTCGGCGTGCGCCGGCGGCAGCTCCGGCTCCGTCCGCTGCCTCCGGCGGCCAAGCCTCCCCGAGCCCCCGTGCGGGCGCCCGCGCACCGCCGTCCCACCGTGCCCCGCGGCCTTCTCCGCGCTCGCACCAGGTGCGAAACGCCCGGCCCCGGCGTCTGGCTACCCGCGGGTCGCCGCCCGCCCGGCCGCGGCGCGGAGCCGCAGCGACCCCTACGCCTCCCCCGGGGAAGCGCAGGTGGCGCGGCCCGGACGCCTCTTCCTACCGACAGCGCCGCCGCCGCCTCCCGAGGACCGGGCCGGGCAGAGCCTCCTCCGGGGTCCGCCGGCCTCGAGGACTCCGGCCGCGTGCGGCGGCTCCCTCTCGCGGAGGACGCCCTGAGGGCCCGCGGGGAGCGGCGAGCGCTGGGGCTCGGGCCGGCCCGGGCGCAGAAGGACGGCAAGGAGCCGGGGAAGGGGCGTGAGTGGGGACGGTAGAGGGGGCGCGGGGACTCGGGAGGCGGAGCGGGAGCGGAGGTGAGCGGGCGCCGAGGGGCCTCCGGGTCCGGGGCCGGAGGGGACGGAGGGGGCGGTGCCCAGACCGGCCTCAGCGGCAGCCCGGCCCCGGACCCCGGGCCGCCCGCCCGCCCTCCCCCGTCGCGTCCCAGCCCGCCAGTCCGCCAGTCCCCGGGCTCGGCTCGGCCCGGCTCTCCCCCACGGCCCCTGATCAGCTTCCCGGCCCTCCGCTCACCGGCCCAGTCAGTCAGCCCGCCGCCGCCGCCGTAGCCGCTCAGATCTCCCTCCTCTCTGCGCTCGTATCGCGAGACGAGCGTCTGAGTTCTCGCGAGACCCAGGAGGGGCTGGCGATTCAGCGCAGATCCGCGCGGGTCCCCGGATCCGCGGGCTCCCTGGTCTGCACGCCCCAGCACCCGTGAGACCGGGCACGGAACGCACGGGCGGCCCGCGCCGAATGGACCTCCGCGGGGCGACCGCCCCGCGCGTACTGAGTGGACTGGCGCCGCCTCACGTCTGCACGCTCGGCCGTTGCCCAAACCCTGCCGCTGCCGCCGCCGCAAGTGCCCTCCGTCCCCCACGGCCGCCGCGTGCGGCGGAGGGCAGTGCGCCCCCGCCCCCAAGGACAGCGCCGTGGTCTGCGCGGGCCCGGAAGGCAGCCTGTCGCGGCGGCGGGACGGCGGGGTCTCCGGACTTCGCCAGCGACTCCCACCGGAAAATGCGATGCAACGCCAAACCCCGTCCCGCAGGGAACTTCGGGTGCGGGCTAAGCGCTAGGGCCCCGAGGGAGACTCCCGGGTCCTCGGGATTCGGTCACCGCTGCCGTGGGTACACTTCTGGGGGCAAACGGCTTGGAAGAAACCAGTACGCTTTTCACAAAAACAAACTCCCAAGCACGGCAGTGCTTTCAGATAACACAGCCCACGCTGGGTCACAAGCGGCAGGGGGCGCCGGAGGAGCGAAAGGAAAGAGACGGACACCGCGTCGCTGCGCCCCGTGGCAACTTCCTTTATGGTCTAGGCAGCCCGGGCGTCCCGGCTGCGAGGACTTCCGGCAAAACCCTGGCACACCCACCCTGGGCATAAACTCTACCAAACCTCCTCCCTAACTGCACCGGGCATTCTCTCTGCTGGAGGAACGGGTGTCTTTCCCAATCATTCGCCAGACGGATGGGAATTAATTCCCAGCCTGTAATCTCGAATTTTTCTACATTGCAGGGCATGGCCAAAATTACAACCAGAAACCCGCGTGGCCCCTGGAGCAACGGAGGCACCCGCTGCTCTGTAACTGGCTACGTCTGCGAGATGAGCGCAGGCAGGGAGGCCAGCCAGCCTTGCCAGCTCCGCCTCAGTACATTTTTGTCTTTTCCTCCCATCTTTTCATCTTGTCTCTCTCTCTCCCGAAACTCCCTCTTCACAAATCATGTGATGGGCCGTTTTTCATCACAATCACTGAATAGTTTTGTCCTCTTTTTAATTAAAAAAAAAAACAAAAAAAAGTCCCCCACTTGTCCTGTGAGCACTTGCAATGAAAAGGACCAGCGAGGGCCGCAGGGAGCTCAGCCCTTGCGGGCGCCCTGTACCCCGCGATACTGCGTGGCCAGGAGGTACACCTCCGCGGAGTCCTTCCTGCTGGCTTCAGGCTTCAGGGTCCTCGTGCGCTGGAACTCCTCTGTCAGTCTCTTCTGCAGCCGATGGCTTTGACTTCCAGCCCAGGTCTTACACAGGAAGGCCCCCCCAGGGTGCAGGATGTCTGCAGCCATGTCCAGAAGGGACAAGCACAAGCCAATGAGCCTGTCGTGGTCCAGGCCCCGGATCCCTGTGGCGTTGGGTGCCATGTCACTCAGAATTACATCTGCTCTCCCACCAGGAAGCAGTTCTTGGATCCTCTGGAAGGTTTTTGGGTCAGTCACATCAGCAGGGCACAGAAAAGTTGCTCCCTCCAGGGCTGATATGTGGAGAAGATCTACCCCCAGCACAAAGCCAGCAGGACTGCCGGGATCTAAGGAAGATAAACAGTGAGAGTTACTTATTTACACCCTGATTCTTCCTGTAAATGTGCAACAAAGTAACAAAATAGAGTCGTCGTCCCCCCAACACCACTTTGTATACATCCTACAGGAACACCTGAGGCAGTGGTGGCTGTTCGTCTGGGGAAACTGCAGCCCACAGAGGCTAAGTGACTGTCCCGGAGACAAGGCAGACCTGGCGCCACGCCGCAGACTGTCATTTCACCCCACCCCGAGGCTGCTCTCCGTGAGGGCCCCTCTCTCTGAATGCTCCTCTGATCAATAGAAAATGATACACACCGAAGGGCCTCTGAGTTAAATCCGCAAGCGCCTTCCTCGGCTTCAGCCAAATTCTCTCATTAGAAACAAGCCAAGATGTGGGGGAGAATACAGGTGCAAAATAAGGTCCAAAACCGATCTCTTGCCTGTATCTGAGTGCCACCCGTTGGGAAGTAAAAAGACATTGTTTCATGTTACGTAAAACACCACCTTTTGCCCACACACTGCTGTCCCCAGCCTACCTCCCCTTCCCCTCGGGCTGCAAAGCTCCCCTCTTATGGGCCTTGGGGTCCCTTCCCTGTGCAACCTCCCTACTCTGAGTTCATTCTGCTGACACATGTCAAGGCTGATAAATTTAGGGCATTCACAGATTTGTGAATTTAGTCTGTTCAGCAAAAAGGCTGTTCCACAGAAGGAAGAATGGAAATGCGTTTTACTTCTATGTGAAGGTTAGACGTCTGAGGACTTTGCAGAGAACTTTGTTTCTTAAAGGCCAAGCTCTGCCTTTCCAACCCTGGACAGTGGGGTCCCTTACGCCTGGCTGTACGCGCTGTGCCCTTCCTTCAACACCCCACGTCACAACCTCGAGGAGTATCCACTAACAGCAGACGGCTTTGGGCGCAGCTGGGCGACGTCTGGGAGAACAAGGCAAGGGGAGCCCGGCCAGCCACCTGCTTCTCCTGGAGAGCCCTCGGGGGAGGGGAGCCACTGGAGGCAGGTCTCTGGGTCAGCTGGCGATGCCAGCGAATTTTCGGACCCCAATTCACTCACTGGTCAAGATGTACTCGAGCTAAAAACGTGCCCTGCTGTTCCCGAGCCCCTGCGGTGCCCCAGCCACACGGTGGGGCGGCTGAAGGTTCAGGCAGGCCCCGCGCTGCACTCTCTGAAAGTCACACCCTCCTCTGACCGTCCACCTTCTCATGAGGAAAAGGGGCCCCATTCTCAGGTGTTTTGGAGGGAACTTTGTGAACCGTCACAAGGGTCTTTATTAACGCCAGTGCATACAGGACCCTGAGGCTCTATGGCAGGAAATGCCGGTGGCGAGGACCCTCACCGCAGCGTGAGAATGATGCCCCAGCGGGGGGCAGAACCACCAGTACCTGCCCAAAAGGATGATGTCACTGTTTAAGTTGCATGGGTGCTGGTTTACCTATTAATCCGGGTAAATTCTTTATAAAAATTCAAAAAAAAAAAAGTCCTGACGGGTGTGGCTCAGGGGACTGAGCGCCGGCCAGCGAACCAAAAGGCCACTGGTTCCATTCCCAGTCAGGGCACAGGCCTGGGTTGCGGGCCAGGTCCCCAGCTGGGGGCCTGTGAGACGCAACAGATGGATTTCTCTCTCCCACATTGACGTTCCTCTTCCTTACCTTCTCCCTTCCTTCCCTTCTCTCTAGTTTTTTTAAAAAACCTAAAAATGTGAAAAAGGAGGGCCCCTGGGGCTGAGCCAGAGTTGAGAACCTGGAGCCCCGGCTGTGAAAGCGGAGCAGCCCCAGCAGAACCTCGAGGACATGGCGGGCTCCAGGGGACCAGGACCTAGAATCCTCCGCGGGTGCCGTCATGGGCACTAGGCGAAGAAAAGAGCTCAACCGCTCTGTGCCCCCAGTCCTCTGGCTCACGGCCTCTACAGATTCCCACCGGCCCTGCGCGTTGCAGGGACCCCACCTGCGCCTGCGGCGTTGACCCTCTGCACAGCCACCTGGCTCCACGCCCCAGGGGCCGCCCCGCAGTCTAACACCCGGAGGCCGGGCCGCAGGATCCGGTGCCTGGCATCCATCTCCAGAAGCTTGAAGGCGCTTCGACACCGATAACTCTCCACCTTCGCAGCCTTCACAAACGGGTCCTTCAACTGCCGTGTCAGCCACAGGTGCTCAGCGCCGGTACGAGCCTTGCAGTGACTCCCGACAGTGTGGAACCTGTGCCGCCGAAGGGACGCGCCCACCAGCTTCCAGGACCTGATCGGGAAAAGGGAGCAGGCGGGCTGGCGTCACGCCCCGGAAGTCCTGCGCTGGGAGGGGCCCTCGGGGCGACGCGCGTTTCTAGGGGCCCTGCGCGGAGGCCCGCGAAGGGAGGCAGCTTGACAAAGCCAGGAGGCCAGGAGGCAGGTGTATGGACTAAGCTGTGACCCCCAAAATTCATACTGAAGTGGTCCTGGGCTCCAGAACCCATCCCAAGGGCCGGGGGAGGGATGGAGACTGGAGTCACACCATCCCATCCCCTGATCGGGGCAGCTGCCCTCCTCCGCCCCCCCCCGCCCCGTCCCACACCCGGGTTCAGCCCCTTCAGCCTCTCCTCTCAGCTCTACTCCACAACCTTCGGGCCTGCGGGCTTCGCCTCCACCTGCAGGGCCGCCCACCTGCCCCCTCCTGTTCCTAAGCCCTGCCCAGCTCCTTGCCCGCCCCTCGCTCCTCGGGGCCTTGCCGACGGTGTGCTCCGAGGTCGCAGGCCTCCCTCGCTCACCCCGACGGGCGGACAAGTCCGCGCTAGGGCTAGGGGCGGATCTACGTCCCTTCGGACCGGGACGCCTGCGTGGACCCCGGCCCCTCCCGCCTCCCGCGCGCACGCAGCAGGCGCTCCGTAAGTGCCGTGGAGCGCACGACCGTGCGCGCGCCACCGCCCCCCCGCGTCCGGGCGCCGCTCACCCCGCCATGGGCGCTGACCAGCTCGCGCCGCCGGAAGTGCCGGCCCGGCTTCCGGCCCGAGGCCACGCCCCCCGGCAGCGGCGTGCAGGCTCCGAGAGCGCGGGAAGCACGGGCCCGCCGCGGGGCGCCGGCTTCCGGCCACCCCCTTCCGCGCCCGAGTGCCGCTGTCGCTCCCCCTCCCTTCCTCCTAGAATCGAGGGCTCCATGGGCGTCTCCCGGCTGTACACCCTGGTGCTAGTGGTGCAGCCCCAGCGAGTCCTCCTGGGCATGAAGAAGCGGGGCTTCGGAGCCGGCCGGTGGAACGGCTTTGGCGGCAAAGTTGAAGAAGGAGAGACCGTCGAGGACGGGGCCAAGAGGTGAGGAGGGACGAGCCTGACCACGGACCAGCTCTCGCGGGACCAGCTCTCGCGGGGCAAGGGTTCCAGCGGCAGAGCCGGACCCCTGGTTTCACCCCTTTGAGTCCTGGGCCCGGAAGCAGGTGCCTAACCCTTGAGCCTGAGTTCTTCACCTCCGAAGTAGAACTGACAGCAGCGCCCACCGCGTCGGCGCTTAGTTGGGATGGGGCAGGTGAAGGGCTTGGCAGTGCCGCGGGCTGAGTGCTCAAGGCGGGTTTTCAGGGCGCGTTTGGGAAGCTGCTGTGTTCGCCGCTCGGGTGAAAAGTCCTGGCTTCCTCTTTCTAGCGAGGACTGGTCAGTCCTCCCACCTCTGTCCCCAGGACACCCCAGGCTGCCACCCTCCCCGCTGCACCTCCTGGCTGACCCGGCTAACTCCCCATCAGCCCTCACATCTAAGCAGGCGCCGGCCCCGCCCCCCCGCGCCGGTAAATCTCATCCTGTGCGTTTCCTTCACAGCACCCTCATTTCCAGTCCTTTAGTCCGTCCTTTCCCATCCGTCCTCCCCCCATGCACCCCATCCCAAGCAGCGCTCTGTGAGGCTGGGACTCAGACACTTCCTAAGTCAAGTTTGAGTTGAAGTACAGTGTGTGGATGGGAAAGTGCAGTTCCTCATCAGGGGTGTTTAGACACTAGACGCCCCCAAAGGCAGCTATGCACCCTGCCTTCTGTCACAGTGGGTGACTTGGGCTTGTCCGAAAACACCTTGTAAGTAGGACATGCCTTTGTGTCTGGGCCCCTCCCAGCGTTCCGTCCACGCAGAGCGATGGTCCGCCGCCTCGCTGCTGTGCTGAGTTCCAGCTACGAACGCCCTGCAGCGGCTGCTTCCAGTGGCGAGCACCTGGTGCGTTCCAGCTTGGGCTTGTGGACAGTTCTGCTAGGCCTGCCCGGCGCGGGGGCCGTGCACACCCTTTCCTGGCGTGCATTCCCCAGGAGGAGCATCAGAGTTGGTCCGGCGCGGCAGAGACTGTCCGCCGCCCTGGGAGGCCGGACTCCCTAGAGCGCCCCAGCCCTGAGTCCCGCTTCTGAGTCCTCTGCGGCACTGGCCGTTCTACACCCCTGCCCGTTCGGCCGCTGCAGGAGGGCGCTGATGCCTCACTGAGGTTTGCATTGTTTGCCCAAGTGACTGACAAAGCTTAGCGCCTGCTCAGTGTGGGTAGACCCCCTTGGACACCTGTGTGTGTGTGTGAGAGAGAGACACGTGTCTGCTCACATCTTTCGCTCGTTTTTTAAACTGGCTTGCCCATCTTTTATTTGTAGTTCTGTAAGGGACATAGCGAAATGTACACAGATCTGCGTGGCATCTCCAACCGTGACGGTGGGCAGTGTGTCGCTGCGGTCCAGTGAGTTCTGCAACTCGTAGTTTGACGTTGTCATTAGGCACGTGCACGTGAGGGGTGGCGTCTGGAGAACCGACCCCCTCCCGTTCGGGAAGCCCCTCTGCACCCCATCGCTCTCCCTGCTTTGGAAGCAGTTCTGAGCACAGCTCCGCCCACTGCCCTGGCATCCGGGGCAGGGGACTTGCTCCCCCATTCACTTTTAATTGGCATGTCTCACTCTTTATACCGTCTAGTCTTTACACTTTTCATCTTTATCTGGAACGTGTTCCTGGTAGGCAACACACAGCGGGCCCCCATGCCGACCTCTGCCCGCGCTCCCTTCTCCGCTGTGCCTTCTGCTCTCCTCTGCCTCCCGGGGCTTTAGGGGAGCGTTTCCCAGGAAGCAGCTTCTCTCCTTGGTCAGCATCTCCACTGCTCTTCATTTCCACCTGTTCCAGTGGCGGCCCGAGTCTGATTCGCTGGCCCCCGATCCCGGCCCACCTGTGGAAGACGCGCGCCCTGCAGGTGTCGGGGCTGCCTCGCACCTGCGGCCCCACCCCTCCCCGGCCCCACTTGCCTCACACATACGTCACAGTGGCACAGAAATACACACACGGGATACATGCATGAGCGGATGCGTCCCTGCTGTCATTTCAAACACACTTTTTTTTATCTGTGAGATGAATTAGAATGAGAAAAATAAAATATCTTGCCTCAACGTATTCTCCTTCGATGCTCACCCTTCACGTAGATCTAAGTTCCTGAGCTGTCGCTTCCCTCCTTTGAAGACCTGTCAGCGTTTCTTACCGGGCGGGCCACGGAGCCCTGGATTTCTGTCTGAGAACCAGACCTTCCTGTCTGTCTGCACCTCTCCTTCCCTTTTGAAGGACTGTTTGACGGGGGACAGAATTCGGGGATGGTGGGTGTTTTCTTGCAGCACTTATTCCACTCTCAATTCCTACCCACATGGTGGCTGAGGGAAAGACAAGGATAACTCTTATCTTTGCGCATTTGTTGACCGTTAAGGCTATAAACAGGTCTGGTTTTCTGTACGGCTGGCGCTTCGGGCGCCTGGGGTTGGGCTTCTCTCCACATTGGCTGTGCAGCTGCCACAGCATGGCTCACTGTAGGACCACGTGTCCCCGCTACCGGTGTCACCTGTGTCGCACACGGTCCCGCGACGGATGGGGCAGCCAGGACGCCGTTCCTCTCCCGCTCGTCCAGTGCCTGCGTTACGGGGCTGGATGGACAAATGAGTCAGCTCGGCACAGCTGACCGGACGCTGCACTGGGCCTCCACAGTCACTGGGCCACCAGTGGCCCCGACTGGCAGCCCCGGGGCCGTGCCCTCACTCCTCTCCTCTGTCCTGACCCGGCCGCGGGGCACACACCCTGCAGGCTCACAGCGGTGTGGTGATGGTCTCACGCACGCTCTCAGGCCCACGATGCTCTGCACTGTGGGGCCTCCTCCAGCAGGGGGCGCTGTGGACAATGCTCCCCTTTGGACAGGCATCCACGGGGCGTCCCTGCCCTGCAGGCAGCGGGCTGCCCCTGGAAACACTATCCCCGGTGGCCGCGGGCTTTAGTGGCTTCCACGCTCAGAGGCGGTGAGCCAGAGGGCCAGGCCGCGCTGCGACTGAGGTCAGAAAGTCGGCATCCAGGGCCCCACACTGTCCCCGATTGGGACCAGTCAGTTGCGGGGACCCCGTGCCACCATGCCGGCTCCAGGGCCACAGGTCAGCGCTGAGGAGTCCTTCCCAAGATGCCGCTCCTCCCCTGAGGGCCCTGGGGCACCAGCCTCGAGTGTGGGGTGGCGGTGGGGCTAAGGGTCAGGACGCCTCGGAGGAAGGACCGTTACGCCCCTGCCCTGTGGGGGGGAGGGGCAGGCCCGATGGTGCATCTGGTACAGGTGCGGAGCAGGCTGGCCGCCCCGGCCCCGGCGGCCTCAGCAGTGAGGCTGGCGCCGCTTTATCTGCCAAGCAGCCCTTCTGGGTCCCAAAGCAGCGGCATCTCCAGAGCCTCCCTCACCCGTGCACTTGGGCTGGCGTGTAGGAGTCCCTTCCAGAATGTATCCAACATTCGGGGTGGGGGGGGCACCTGAACTCCAAAGAGGACGTGTTCTCTTGGTGGCCAGAGCCCCTCGGAAAGGCCATTTGGACTGTCGGAGGGCGGGCGTGCCCACCTTTCTGGCCCGCGTCCCTCGCGCCCCCCGAGGTGGTGGGGATGCAGAGCGCCACGCTCAGAGCCGGCAGGCGGCGCCGGCAGAGGCGCGGCTGCGGCAGGTCCAGGCTGCGGGGGCGGGGCCGCCCCGTCCCCACCGCAGCTGCTCGGCTCTGCGTTCTCCACCCGCCCTCGGGGCACAGCGTCGCGGGCACGACCGGGCACGACCGGGCACAGTGCGAACGGCGTCGTCCCGCCTGCAGCGCCCGCCGCCGAGGGTTAGATGCTTCATGCACGGCCATGGGCTCGGGAGAAAGACACCAAAATCAGCCAACACTCTGACCCAGGGCACAAAGTGTTTCACACGCAGACCTGCCGGCCTGCTGCCGGAGGGGCGGGCAGGGCCGGCGGGCTCTCCTTCCTTTAACTGGGGAGTCCTCTGTGCCCCACGTGAAACCACGTTCGGGCTTCTCAGGTGAAGCCTAATTTTCACTAACCGTCTCAGCGAGTGCAGCCCAGCTCAAGCAGCCACAGGTGGAAGTTGTTCCAGCCCTCGGGGAAGGGCACGGTGGATCCACCGAAATGAGGCCATTTCAACCCAATGTGCATGTTTTAAAAGAACAAAGTGTTTTCTCTGACTCCCTGCTGCGGCACACAGAGTAACTGTATCACAGTCTTAAGCCCGTGAAGATAAAGCTAAAAAAAACTACATACAGCTATAAATGGGCAGGCAGAGTTAGAACGTTTTTATAGAAACAAACAAATATAGGGCAGCGGGGAAGTGAGAGTCTCTGAACAGAGAGGCGCAGGCTTCGAGCCCCCGGGGGGCAGCGGCCTTGGTCCCCAGAGGCCCCCGCCTGGACCTCCGGGAAGGCAGGGCGACCTGGCGACCGAGCAAGCCGAGGCTGCGTGTTGTCCTGGAGCCGCAGGCGAGGCGCCCGGGGGCTCCGCGGTGCGCGAGGGCGCAGCGGCCGTGTCCGCAGCGGCTCTGCAGGGCTGTCCACAGGAGAAACACCCGAGGGCGAGGGCTGGAGCGCGGCGGCGGCCGGGCTCCTTCTGGGCGAGGAGGCCCCACGTGTGACGGGCACCATTTTTAAGTCTGCGTCGGCACCGCCATGGGTGGGGCATCGGGGCTGTGCTGGTGGAGACGGACGCTTACCCCCTCCCCGCGCAGGGGCTCTGAGAACGGGGCGGGGGGGCCTCCCCGGTTGGGACAACGGCTGCCACAGCGGGAGCCTGCGGCACGGCTTTGGGCTCTCAGCGCAGGGGGAGGAAGGATGACCCCTCTTGCCCAAGGGCTCCAGTTCCGGGCCCGGGGTCTTGCAGCCTGCAGCTGGTGGGGCCAGTGCGGGGAGCAGGAGCTGTGGGCGGCTGGGGGTTTCCCAGTTCTACCAACCTCCTCCCATGAGCAGCCAAGCAGCGGAGCCCAGCCGGGCCTGGGCTGCCACGGGGTCCCGGGCTGTGCGGACCGGTGAGTCCTGCGCACCCAGGCCAGCGCCGTCACAGCCCTGACCCCTCCCCAGGACCTCGGGCCCAGCCAGTTCTGGAAGGTCTGGGTCATGCAAAGCCCTGCTGGGTGGGGAGCCCTCCTGCGGCCCAGCCCCCGCCGTGTGCGCCGTGCACGCAGCGGTCCGGAGGGCTCGCTCCTCGCCGCCGCCCCACCCCCGCAGCGCCGTGCCTGGCTCGGCAGCCCGGCCCGCGCTTCAGACGTGGCCCGCTTCGCCCGCAGGGAGCTGCAGGAGGAGTGCGGCGTGACCGCGGACACGCTGCACAAGGCGGGCCGCATCGTGTTTGAATTCGAGGGCAAGCCCGAGCTGATGGAGGTGCACATCTTCCGTGCGGACTGCGTCCAGGGGACCCCCGCGGAGAGCGATGGTGAGTGGAGGGCAGCCCGCAGCCCCGCCCCGCCCCTGGCTGGGGAGTGCGCACCACGCCCGCTTCCTGCTCCGGCCGCCGTGAGGAAGGCTCCGTCAAAGCCCCTCCCGCCGCGGTGGGTGCCCCAGCAAAGATCAGTTCAGATCTGGGCTCACAGGCATTTCTCCCCCCACTACAGAGATGCGGCCTCAGTGGTTCCCGCTGGACTGCATCCCCTTCTCTGACATGTGGCCAGATGACAGCTACTGGTTTCCCCTCCTGCTTCAGAAGAAGAAATTCCACGGGTACTTCAAGTTCCAGGGCCAGGACACCATCCTGGACTACAAGCTGCACGAGGTGGCCGACGTGTAGGGGCAGACCCCTGCCCACGCTGTGTGCTGGGCCCTGGGCCGCGCCGCACCTGGGGTTTGGAATGTGATTGGAGAAGGAAAATGTAATAAACGTCTTGCTTTTTCAACGTTCCTCACCAGGCGCCTCTACAGCCAGCCCCGGCCTGTCCTCAGGAAGTCGCCAGAAGTGCTGGGCTGTAGCCTGCACCGCTGGGCACAGGCCTACAGGGAGAGGGAACAGCTCCTGTGCGCCCAGGTGGCTGCTGGGGGGAGGGAGGGCACTGAATGTGGTCAGAGCCACGGGCTCCTATGAGGGTCACGGGTGCATGGCAGGTATGTCCTTGCCACCCTGTGGTTCTGTATTTATACCAGGGGACATGGGGGCAGAGCCAGGGGTCCAAGGCCAAAGGTCCCGCCCACCCACTGCAGACAGGCTGCCCTCTGCCCGAGGGCAGGGCCTTTCTCCTGGTTGCCGACCAGGAAGGAGGCACCGCTCACTTCCACCAAGAACTCACAACTCTCCCAACTTTTATAAATACGTTTAATAACATTTGTTCATGATAGCTGACTGATGAAAATCTTGGAATGTGGACCACTTGTAAACAGTTCCAGCTCCCGGGGTGAGGGGTTCACAGATTCGGGCAGCCAGCGGGTAAAGTGCTTCACGCGTGACGCTGACTCAGGCACAGGAAGAGGAAGGGCCTCGGGCACCAAGGCGCAGATGGCGGTCGCGGGGCCCCACACCCCGCCAGGCTCTGCGCCGTGTGCCCCACAGTGGCGAGTGTCTTTGGTAGCTGCTGAGGGCCGGGCAAAGGTGGTGGCACTGCCGGCACTCTGGCCTCCGGAAGCAGGCGTGGTGACCCCTCTGAAGCGGGAAGGCTGCCGTCCGGGGCCCTACCACTGCTGGGGGCGAGGCCATGGTGGCACGCTGGCTTCCCGGGGCTGAGAAGGGCAGCTCTGGGGGGGCCAGTGTGCAGCCTGCTACCCCGCACCAGCGACCTGCATGAGCAGTGCCTCAGCCTGTCCTGGGAGATGCCCCTTGTCACCCCTTGTCCCCCGCCACCCACAACAGGCCCCAGGCAGGCGAGCAGCAGCTGCCACCGAGGGACAGGCCAGGAGCGGCCTGGCCGCAGGACGGCTCAAGCATGCGCAGTGCCAGGAGGGCCGGCCCTGCGCGCGGCAGTATGCTCAGTGCCGCCGGGGGTCTGATGCCCAGGAGGGAGGACAAGAGGCAGCGCTGGCCTCCACCCGCCGGGCACTGGGAGATGCTGCCGGGCGCCTCAGCCCGGGAAGGCACATGTCGGCCACGGCAGGGCCTCGGGCTGGGGAGGCACAGCGGCCTCCCCACACCCCGCGGCTGCCTCTGCACAGACCGAACGCAGCGCAGGTGCGCCCAGGGGACGCTTCCCTGGGGAGTGACATGCGTCGCCCTGCCTGCAGGGGTAGCCATGCCAGCACCCACCGTGGCTCAGGGTCCTGCGCGACCCACGTGCGTAAGTCAGACGATCCCAGGCGGGGGCGGGGGGGGGGACAGCCAGGGCTGCCAGGCGGCCTGGAAGGCAGGCCCTGAGGCCCCCCCGGCACAGCCAGAGCCTCCCCCAGCACCTGTCCCACAAGGGCCCCAACGGCTCCCCGTCCACACACCCAGGGCAGGACGCAACCTGCACCCGCCCCCTCGGCCCTGGGAGCAGGTGGCTGGGTCAGCAAGTGCTGAAGTCCAGAAGGAGGGTCCGAGTGGCCCGAACCAGGAGGGCCGTTGAAACGTTCCCCATAGCAGCAGGCAGCTCGTGGGCCCACAGCCCTCCCCCACTCTGCCCTCGCAGCCTCGGGCACCCACCCGACGACACAGAGCAGCTCCTGCCCCAGACAGACGGCACCAGACCTTGCCTTCCACACCTCAGACCACGGCACACAACGCGCCGCAGAGCAGTGTGCACACATGCATGTGTGTAGGGAGGGACGGGGCGCTGCCCCAGGCCAGTCTCAGGCCAGTACCCTTCACTGGACCTTGTCCCCCACAAGTGAGCCGTCTGAGCCCCCAGCCGCCACCCTCAGCGCCGCCTCCCCCTCTGGCTCCTGCTGCAGCTCAGGCGCCATCACCCGGCCGCACCACCCCCGCCCAGAACTGCCTGCCGGCCTCTGCCGCCCGGCTGCCTTCTTGCTGGCCCGAGCCCTGTCCAGCGCGGCACGCCCACCGCAGGGGCCGCCCTGCCCTCCGCACGGTTCCAGCGCCTTCTCCCCACTCGGCCGACGCGCAGCCCCCCCCAGCACGCGGCGTCCCCGGCAGGCCCCCAGGCACCGTCTGCGGGAGAGCCGCCCTTGCCGCCCTGCCCTCTGGTTGTCTGGAGGCCACTCCAGGGCATGTTTCCCCAACCAACAGGCCACAGCGCCAGGGTCAGGGGCAACAGGCAGACCCCAGGTGGCCTCAGCTTCGAGGGACGCTCAGAGACCCGGGTCACATCCCCGGCCCAGCTCCCGCGGGGGGGTGGGGGTGGGGAGCTGCGGCACCCGGACCCCACCCCCCGGCTCTGCTGCCAGCTCTTCTGCTCCAGGGGCAGCGGCCAGTGCGACACGGGGAACAGCCGCCACCTGAAGGGAATTAGACAGGGACACGCCATTTGGAAAGAGGTTTTAGTGGGGACCGGGTCCGCTGGGCGCTAGTGAGGAGACAGGCCATCCCTCGGGGACCTCGGCGGGGTCAGGGTGCTGTTGGGTCCCGTGAAGAGGCAGTGCAGCTTGGGCTTCAGGTCGTTCCACACCTTGCTCATCTGCGGGGAGGGGGGGACGGGTCAGGCGGGCGGGCGCCACCCCCACGCACAGCTGTCACGCCGCACTCGGAGGCGGCCCGCCCCAGCCACGCCACCACCGGCCGCGTGCCCCCTGCCCCACGCGGCCCTGCCCACTCCCTGCATCGTGGCCCAGTCCTCCACACACAGAGCCCACAGTAAGAGCGGGTGCAAAGCCAGCGGTGACGGGCGGCTGGTCCCTTTGGCCCCTGCACGCAGGACCCAGGCGGCACGAGCCTGCAGGACACAGAAGCCTGGGGAACGCTGTGCCACTCCCTGCACTCTAACAGCTCCACGAGCGTCACGCTCGGCTGTCCACCGACAGTCACAGCCGCCTGGGGTCAGACGACTGACCCCACCCAGCCTCTGACTGGCAGGCCTCCGCCCGCGGCCTGTCACCGGTGCCCTCGGTGAACTGTGGCTCCGAGCACACACGCTGCTCACGGGCTCCGGGCAGAGCACCGCGCCCCGCTCTCCAGCATGCTGCCCGCCCGGGGCTCCGTGCTCCCCAGGTGACAGGGCCGGCGAGCCACAGACCGGGGCTGCCTGCAGCTCAGCTCCCCCTGCCTTCCCGGGCTGCTGGGTTTTACACCCTTTTTCAGACAGGAAAACCGGCCACAGACGTCACTGGCTGGCCAAGGCCCCAGAGCTCCAAACAGCCAACAGCCGCAGGGCCGGGCTCAGCATCAGGTTTCTGGAATTCCAAGCCCGAGACCCCACCACCCCAGCTGGGGGTGGCCACCAGCAGGCGCACCTGCTGAGGCGGCGCCTGCACCCCAGGGCTAACCAGGGCCCAGGAGAAGCCTAGGAGGAGCCCAGGACGGAGCCCGCCGGGAGCAGGAGCTGTGGTCGGCCAACGTAAGGCTGCACAGGGGTTGGCTCCCATGGGCTCCAGTCCCGGCCGCACGAAGGCCGCGGATGTGCAGGTCGCTGCTGGGGACGGTGGCAGGAGCTCGGACTGATAGCTCTAGGTGACCCGGATGGGCAGGTGTCGTCCCAACCTCCACCCTCAGGGCAAGGGCGGTTCTCCCAGCAGGCTCTGCAGGGAGGCGCCCAGCTCAGCACCTCTCCTCACTCCCACGCCCACCGCCCCTTCTCTTGGTTCTGGGGGTTCTGGCCCGTCCCTGACCCCTGGGTTCCTCCAGAAGATAGGAGCCGGCCAGCCCCCTGGGAGCCCGACGACGACCTCATGTTGAGGAGGGGCACCTGGCTGTGCACCAGGGGGCAGGTCGGACGCCAGTCAGGGGCCCGCGCGCGCGCCCCAGACCACTAGCTTCCTGAGGGAGGCCTGCAGGCGGCGCCAGAGCCCACCTCCTTGTGCCCTTGGACCTGGGAGTTGACGAAGGCCCCGAGGATGTGGGAGGTGAGGGGCAGGTAGGCGTGCACCAGCTGCGTCTCCTGGTGGAGGCAGTACAGGGAGAAGTGGTTCCGCAGCTCCATCGTCTGAATGGTGTTCTCCTGCTGCAGCGCAAAGAGCCTGCCTTGCTCCCGGCCCGGGGACGGACGGCCGTGACACTCGCCCCCCGCCCCCCGCCCCCCGCCCCCCGCCCCGGGGAACTGCCCCGCGGCCCCGCCACGGGACCGGCAGTGCCCAGGGAACAGCCGGGGTGGCCTCAAGTGCAGCTCTAGGTCAGGCCGCAGCAGGGAGGCAGGCCCCCGCCCCCCGTACCTCCATGATGCGTGACTCCAGCCGCTCCACGGACTCGGGCTCGCGGCCGTGCGCAGCGGCGCTCATTTGCCTTTTCATCAGGCTGTACTTGTGCAGGGCCCGCTGGTGCTTGTGCAGCACGCCCTTCTCATGCCGCTCACACAGGTCCTGGCGGGGGGACAGGAGGGCGGCGCTGCAGCCCCTGCCAGCAGGAGGCAGGGGCTCCAGACCGGAGGGCGCGTGGGCACGCCGCCCCCTTCGCAGAAAGCCAGGGACCCCCAGTCCCCAGGAGCAGGAAGGCGCTGAGGCAGCACTGGGGCTGTAAGATGCCCCTCGGAAGCCTCGTGGGCAGCAGCAGCCACACGGCCGCCAGGGCTGGGGCTTCTGAGGCCATGTGGCAGCAGCCCGCTCAGCGGAGAAAGGCTTTCTGGACATTCCCACAGACCAGGGCCAGCTCTCCGAGAGCTCGGCACAAAGGGCTCTGGGCGCACAGGCGAGGCATTCCGCCAGGCCACCCCACAGGCAGGAAGCCGCCCCACACCCCCGGGCGGAGGCCCCGCGTCCCGGTCCTCCACCCCTGGAGAGGCCCGCTCACGCCGCACGGAGCCAGCCCCTCGGGTGTGCACAGAGCTGTGCTACCCACCTCCCATCCCTGTGGCACACGCACGCACACACTCAGACACACCCCCGCCCCCGCCCTCAGACTGGTGATGCCTGCAGGGCCACAGCCCAGGTCAGTCCCCACCCCCACCCCCACCCCCACCCCCACCCCCACCCCCACCGAGGGGCCATGACCTTTGATCGGAGACCGCAGGCCCTTCTGCCCTCCAAGCGGGGCTCCCGGACCCCTGTCCCATGCCTCTCGAGATGGAAGGGCCCCTTCCCCGGGCTCTCTCCAGAGCTCACCCCCGAGCAGGGTGCAACCAGGACTCACTCTGTAGGACTGGAGCAAGTCCAAGAAGAGGTTCAGCTTCTCCACCACGTCACTCTCCTCCTGCCTGCCCTGGAGAATGGGCTGCGTTACCCGACGCCAAGCACAAGCCAGACCAGGAGACAGCCCAGCCAGCCCGCCACCCCCAGGCAGGGGCAGGCTCCGCCCAGAGCCCCTCCCACACAACAGCCCGGGACACTGGGACAGTAGGCGGAGAAGCCACCAAACCCAGAGGTTGACGCAAACAGGGGCCTCACTTTGCAGGCCGCCTGCTACGTGTGCTTGCCGTTCACACTGCGCGTATCTTCCCATTCCAAAGCCGCTGCTTCCCGCAGCGCCTGGAGAGCCAGGCGCGCCGACCCCCGCCGCCCGCAGCTCTGCCAGCACCGAGGGCCCCGAGGTCACTGCAGCCAAGCCTACTCAGCGATGCTACAGGAAAACCCCAGCAGCCACTGGCGCCCAGTGTCCTGACCGGGAGAGGGCACAGGCGGAGGCCCCCTTCCCCCGGGGACTCGGGGCTCCCTCCTGATCAAGTGCCCTGCTGACAAGTCCCGTTTCTGGTTCGGTGCCGCACAAGACCCCAAACCACCAGCACCTGTGCCTTCACCAAAAGCACGTGCCCTGTCACCACCGAAGAACAGCACAATGAGTCCCACGTGTCCAGCTGGGAGAGCGCTGCCCAGGTCTCCCGGCAGCTCTTGGGGAACAAACCAGGACACACCACAGCAGGGTGCGGGAAGCCCACCCTCGGGTGCGCATCCCGTCCAGGGAGGAGGCAGAACGGGAGCGGCCCCAGCAGAAAGTCCTGAAGGGTCGATCGGCCGGCCCGGTTCGTGTTAAAACCATTCGCTTCACTTGACTGTGACAGCAAGGCAATGAGAGTCCTGGGGAAGCGACACCTCTTCAGACACGGAACCTCAGAGCAGCACACGTGCGCTCAGACCAGAGAACCCCGGGGCCGGGAGGGACGTCCAGGCGCGACCTCGTTCCACACCAGCAGCCTGACCCCGCAGCCGGCTCAAGGTGGCAGCAGGGTCCGAGTCAGAGCGAGAAAGACCTTAGCCATGACCCCATTCGGGTTTCCACCCGGCCCTCGGGGACTCACGGTGCCTGCCCCCACCCTGCAGGCTACCAGGGCCGAGGTGCAGTGGGGGCCCCGGGCCAAGGTCCCTGCGACCAGCATAGCTCCCCGTCTCTAGGTCACAGGCTGAGCTCAGTTCAACAGGCTGAATCAAAAACGTCTTCCGCAACCGAGTCCAGCTGCCTTGGCCTCGGCAGGCAGGACGGCAGCACAGGGACCGCGCCCGCCTGCCGAGCGAGGTCCCAGCGCAGAGCAGTGCTGTGTCCGGGCCAGGCCCCCCGGGGCTCACCCGCTGGCTCCACACATTGCCTCGGTCCTCCCTCAGGCTGTCAGACACCGCCCAGACCTGGAGACGGCCCCCACCCCCCGCTCAGTTTCAAGGGGGAACAGGCAGGCACTGGGACCACAGAGAAAGAAGGCCGAGGACTTCCCGCACCAGCAGCGAGACCGAGTTCCCTTCCCAGCACGGTGGGGCACCGTGCGCCCACCTGCAGCGTGGCCGGCCACAGCAGCACAGCCCCCGACGCAATGCCGCCTCTGAGGCCCTGCCCCGGAGGCCACAGATCCCACAGTCAGGCAGGCCGCGAGGCTTCCTGATCTCCTTGTTTCGACTCGTTTAAAACCACCTACCAGCAGCCGAAACACCACTTCCCCAAGAAACTCTCACCAAAACATCATGTAACAGTTTTCCAGCAAGGAAGCAGCCAGACGAACCTTCAGGCCTCACAGTGGGCAGGGCCCCAGGGTAACCCCAGCGACCACAAGGCCCTGCAGACCCTGCTCCAGCGCCGGCCTGCAACGGGAGCCCTCCCTGAGGTTCACCGGGGAGGCGGGGGTCCCCGGTCTGACAAGTCGTCGTGCAGCCGGACGCCGTCAGGCCAGGACAGCAAGGTGGGCGCTGGCCCGCCCAGAAGCGAAGCCCAAAGTGACATCGTCAAGGGCAGACTGTTTTTTCAGAGAAGTTTCCGGAGACCAGAGCCCCGCTGGTTTGTCATCGCCACCCTCCGGGGAGCAGAAGTGGCAGACGGGGAGCCACCGGGTCGGTGGAGGCGGGGCGCGTGGCCCCGACCCGAGGACAGCGTCACCCACTCGACGCCCATGCTCGAAGCAGGCGCGACGGGCGGCCGGCCACTCACCTGCTGCGCGGCCTTGTCGGCGAGCACGGCGAACTCCACGGACAGGCCCTTCAGCGCCTGCTTGAGGGACCCCCACGTGCCGCTGTGCAGAGAGGCCCAGGAGGGGAGCGGGGTCGTGTCGGACCCTAAAGCGCTGAGGGGAGACAGAGCGGAGGCACGACGCTCAGGGCCCGGGGACTGCCGGCTAGTCCCCCGGATGCCTCCCTCGGCCCGAGCGTCACGCTGCCCGGGCCGCCTGCGGCCTGCGGCCTCCTGCCCGAGGCCTGCGCTCCTCCCAGCGGCTGCCAGGGAGCCAGGGGCCCACGGCAGGAGGGCCCTTGGCCCCAGCCCCGCTGCGCCTGCTCCTCCCCCGGGACGCGCCGCCCTGTGCAGGGCCCATCTGGACGCTGGGCGCCAGCCGGCTCCGGAGCCCGCCGGGGGGCCGAATCCAGGTGGGCCCGCCTCTCCTCCAGGGCAGGCAGGGCACCCACAGCCCGCGCGTCCTTGCCGAGGTCATGACTAAGTCGAACCCTGACAACTGGCAAAATGACCCACGAGAAGCTGGGAGCGTCCGAGGGTAGAGACCCTCTTCTCCCTGCCCGACTCCGCCTGTTTTCTTCCACACATGCTCTCCCACCTGCCTCCCCCAACACTTGCAATGGAACAGGTCAGAACGGGGTTATTACTGGCAAACGCACCTGCTGCTGCCAGCCCAGCCCCCAAGCCTGAGGCCCCGCCCACCTCACGCCCCCGGGAGCCCAGCGGGGCCACCTGCCTCAGCTCCCTCCCGAACGTGAGCAGGTCTGCGGCGTTGTCGATGGCCCTGGACGCGATGCGCTCGGCCCGGTCGCGAAGCTTGTAGAAGCTGTTGTAGATGTTCCGGATCAGCTCCCGGCTAACGGCAAACTGGGCCTGGATGTCCGCCGGGAGGAAGTCCTGCGGGCGGGGAAGGGTTGCTGGGGGTCACGGGGTGCGGCGCCTCTCAGACAGGGTGAGCCGCGGGAGGCGCAGTGGTCTGTCCGACGGGACCTGCGCAGGCGCCCAGAATCCCCAGCCTGGTCCCGTGGCGACGTGGGACCAGCCCGGGACCCCCGGGCCCACTTCAGGTCTCAGAGCAGCGGCAACGTCGCCGCACACACAGCACCGACAGCCGAAGGGTCCCCTGAGGCAGCGACTCCAGTGTCCACTGAGACCGGACTGGAGGTGCTGACACAGAGCTCCCCCAGTGACCTGCCACTTGGATGACAGGGATCGACCAGGGGCGCCTCGGCAGCCCCCCGCTCCTTCCCTGAAGAATGTTAATTCATACTGACTACATCACGCTTAAAAAACAAAATGCTGAGGGAATAAAACAAAGTAAAAATGTCGGTGTTTTCGTACGGAGCAGCAGCTTAAAAAGGAACAAAAAAAAGCTACTCAGCAATGGCCTTCATCCTCCCAAGGAAAACATGTGACTGAATTTAAAATGCGCCAGGAGGGCGGTCAGGCCCCCAAAACCCGAGAGGCTGGGGAGCGAGCGTGTGGCCCCCGAGCTGCCACAACCTCAGCAGGCAGCAAGGAGCCTTGGGGACCCTGGCGTCATTCGGCGCAGGAGCCCGCAGCCTCGGCAGGTGGCAGCCTGTCTGACCTGCCTGCCTCCCACCTCCCCCTCCCCTGCACTGTGACACCGGCCGCCACCCCGGGTCAACGAGCACGCGCCCCGCCCCGCGCCCACTGTACCTTGGCCCGAGGAGCCAGCCTGCAGTTCAGGAACTCGTCCCCTGCGCACTGCGCCGCCTCCTTCAGCCGGCCCTGCACGTCCTGCGGGGAGGGGCGGGGAGCGGTGCCCCGGGGTCAGGCACGGCGGGCGCCCGCCCCACGACCCCACAAGCACTGGCACGTGACAAGCCGTCGGCCCCTCGCTGTCTCTGGTTCGCTTCTCCCCGCTGCTCTGAGGCTTCACGGGGTCGTCCACAGATGGGAGGCCGGCTCCCCAGTGGCAGCACTGAAGACCCCACTCGGGGAGCGGGACCCCCTCCCCCAGGAACAGGGGGCTCCACCTACAGACCCGGGACGGTGTCCGGCAGCGGCAGATTAACTCGTCCTGTCAGGACCACACGGAGCAGAGGCGGAGGCTGAGCTCCCTTCCTGCCTGGGAACAACCCGCACGACCGCAGGACCAGGCCCCCAGCGCCCCGCGGGGCCGGTGGGCAGAGGGCAGCTCGCAGGTCCCTGCCTGGCCCCTGGCCACGCCGCAGAAGGCCCCACGCAGGGACCCTAACCCAGAGCGCGGATGGTCAAGCAACTCAGCGTTCCAGAGATGCCCGGAAGATCCGTCCCAATTCTCTCATTTTACCAAGAGAGAAAATGGGGTCGAGGGTCCCGGGGACACCCCATCTGTGTGAAGGCAGGAGCCAGTGGAGGCCGACGCCCCCAGACCAGGGCCGCCTGGCTCAGTGCCCAGCTGCACCCTCCCCGCCCCCCTCTGTCCTCAGCCGCTGAGAGCTCCCTGTCCCTCCACATTCCCCTCTGGCAAGGAAGTTCCCTGTTCTGGGGCATGTCCCCACCAGGGAACAAAAGCCACACCCTCCCAGCTCAAGGACGAGCACGCACCGGCGTCTGGCACAGGCCCATGTACTGGCAGCACCCACGGGTCGCCTGGGGGGTCACAGTGGAACAGCCCAGCCTTTTCTAGGGTCAGACCCGCTTCCGCCTCGAGGGAGTGAGCAGAGAAGGAAGCCAGGCTCCACCGTCCCTGCCTCGGCCCCCAGCCCCGGGCCGTCCTGCAGCAGGGACGGGGCCAAGCCTCTTCCCCGGCCCCTGTACCAGGAGGCCCCGTATGGGAGGGTCAGGCCCTCGTCCACCCCACCAGCAAAGCGTCCTTGCTTGAGCCACCGCCACCCCACGCTCATGACGAGCGGGTCCCCTCGGAAGAGCTGCCTGCCCCTGGGCCAGGCCACGGCCACGGCTCTGCCTCAGCTTCCCAACGGCAGTCTCCACTCGGGCAGCCGTCTGGGGAAAGGAGCCGCCGCCAGGCGCCACGTGGCACGCGCCACAATTGCTCCCCGCACACGGGGCCACCGTGGACCCGCTGGGGGACTCGGCTGGTGTTTCCAGGGCCTTCATCAAATGTGACCTTTCTTTTAAAGGACACGGTCATTCCCAGCTGGGGTCCCCGGCACGTCCGCAAACGCTCCGAACCACAGAGCCCCCACACGGCTGCGCTGAGGCCCCACCTCCACGCGGACACACCAAACCCCACGGAGCCCGGGCCGAGGGGCCGCCCAGCGTCGCAGCTGACCGGCGCTCTGGGGAGAGCACGGTCTCGTGCAGCGCGGCCCCTGTGAACCCGACCCCTCAGGCAGCCAAACGGGGGAGGAGCGGGGGCCGGAGAGCAGGGCACAGGGGCCGGGGCCAGCGTCTCTGATGTACTCACGGGGCCGCTGAAGGACAGGAACAGCTTGAGGACCACGTCCTCCGAGAAGGGGGGGTGCCGGGCCACCAGGTTGATGAAGCGCTTCAGCGCCCTCCTCCGGGCTTCGATGAACTCCCTGTCCGCTGGAAACAGAACCCGCAGTCACCACCCGGGCAACGCTGCACCCTAGGGCCAGGCGCCTCCACCGCGGACGCGCGGAGCGTCCAGGGAGGGGCCCGCGGCCACACGCGGCCAGCCTGGCGCAGTGGGTGCTGCGCCCAGAGCTGGGGGGCTGAGCCCAGGGCCCCCACACCCGGTCTGGATGGCCGAGGGGCACTCGCGCTGCAGTCACCCCCTGGGACCCCCGTAAGGAAAGGCTTGGCGACGCACGCGCTGATTGAACCCGGTTTTCCCATTCGCCTCATGGACAACTCGCCCTAGAGTGGAACCAATTAATAGAGTTCCCTTGGGCTAAATATTGTCACTCCAAGGAAAAAAAGTGGATATGTACGTGAAAAGCATTTAAGTCTGACCACAAAGTGTTTTTTTTTAAGGTTTTATTAATTCACTTAGAGAAAGAGGGGCGGGGAGGGAGAAAGACAGGGAGGGCAGCATCAACGTGTGGTCGCCTCTCGCACATCCCAAGCGTGAGCCCTGACTGGGAAAGGAAGCAGCGCCCCTTCCACTTGCAGGCCGGTGCTCAGTCCACTGAGCGCACCAGCCGGGACAGAGACAGTACTTAAAATACTAAAGTTACTGAAAAACGCCCCTCGTGACCAGCAGGAACCCTTGCACAGAAGGCCAGGCCGTTGCAGACGCCGACCTGCACGGCCGGGCAAGTGCCCGCCATTCCCGAGGCGTGGGGTCCGGAAGCCTTCATCTCCCCCAAACCCCTGGGCCCACCTGCCCTGAGCGTCCTCCCCCGCCGGCCTCACGGGCTGGCTTGTTACGCGGGCTCGCGTGGGGCAGCAAGAAACGTTATCTAGACGGCACTCCTCGGGGACCAGGAGAAGGACAAGCCCTGACGTACAGCTTTGAGGCTTCAGAATGCTGAAGACGGGAAAACCGTATTAAATCTCAAGCTGTTTCGCCACTGGAGCACACTGTTACTTTGGAACTGCTGGGAAATGGCAGACCACCAGCTGGTCAGCCTGGGGCGCTGGCCCTCTCGCCAGGCTGTGTGTGTCAAGCTTGAGAAAGACTGTGTGGGTCCCCGGGAGGGGACTGTGGGCGGCACCGCATCCGGCGCCCGGCAGCCCTGGAGAAACGGCCTGTCCAGAAGGGCTGGCGTCGGGGACCCCACGTGGCCCAGGTAACGGCGGGCGCACCAGGGAAGGGGCAGCGCGTTTGTTTCCTCAGAGACACGGATGAGGTGAGAAGGCCGCGCTCCCTCCGGACCCGCCTGGCGCTGCAGGGCGTCGGGGCCAAGGTCCCCAGCTCTGCGAGAGCAGGCAGGACGCGCAGCCCCCGCCCAGGGAGGAGCGCTGGGGTCCACTCTCTGCCCACCGGTCAGCCACCAAGCCCGGGCCCATGGAGACGGAGGGCACCCGGTGGCATCACATCCCCGAGCTGTGACCCGGGGCCACTGAGGACCCAGCACCACTGGCGAAGAAGGCCAGGAGCAGAGTGGATCTCAGCGCCCTGGGGGTCCCCCACTCCCCAGCCCCCCAAAGCTGGCCCAGCGGTACCTCCCAGCATCCTCTTGGGCGGCAGGGCAGGCACCATGCGGTACGGGAACTTCTGGAGCAGCAGCTCGTGGAAGACCACGAAGTCGTTGTACCGTCTGTACACGGAGGACTTGAAGCGCTGCGAGGCAAAGGGTTCCGCACTCAGGGGCGCCGGCGCCACAGCCCCACAGAGCCGGGAGCACTGCTGCCGGCTCCCCGTCTTCCGCTGCAGCCGCTGCCCAAAGGAGAGCTCCGTGGACACCGCTCAGTGAGCACGCGGAAGGCGGCACAGCCCCAGCTCCACTCCGCCTGCGTTGTTCGGGGTCTCCGGACGAAGGCACGGCCCGCGGGAGCGTCGGACGCCCGAGGTGGGCGCGAAGAGGCGGGCCGCGTTCCCCACCTCGATCGGGGCACGCCCTCCGCGGGCACCGTCAGCGCCGTGGGCACGGCGGCGCTGCGCCTCCCCAGGCAGGCCCCGTGTCCCACGTCAGGCCGACCGCGCAATGTGGGGACCGAGGGCGCGCGCCCTGGGGGTCCCGGGGGCCTGCGGGCCCGTCGCCAGGGAAGCCAGCGGCCGCACGAGGCTTGCGTCCTCGCCAACGGGACGACCCGGCCTGCATCGGAGGTGGGCGCCTGCACCGGCAACATCCGTGAGCAGTGCCGTCTACACCCCAACACGCCCCCGACTCCCGCCAACATCACTGAGCGGGCGACGCCTGCCTGCGAGGGCTGCGCACCCTGCGAGCGAAGCCTGGGGCGCTCGGGGGAACGCGACGCCACGGGGGCAGGAGCAGACCCGGGGCTGCCCAGGGCTGGGGTCTCGGGAGGAGACGGGTGAGCAGGGGGGTGCCCGGGGACTGCGAGGGCAGCGACGCCGCTCGGGGACACGACGGTGCTGCGGTGGGCGCACGCCACGGCGCGCCCGTCCAGACCCACAGCTGGGGAGCGCCCGGAGCGACCCCTCGTGGATGGCAGCCTGGGCAACAGCGGCGTGTCCGGCGGGGTGTGGACAGAGGCAGCGGCTGTGCACACAGGGCCGGGGCACAGGACACCTCTGTACCTCCTGCTTAATTTTGCCGTGACCTAAAACTGCCCAACTAGAAAGCCTATAAAAAATATCAAATATGCCCCGGCTGGTGTGGCTCCGTGGATTGCGCGCCAGCCTGCGAACCAAGGGGTCGCCAGCTCAATTCCCGGTCAGGGCACAGGCCTGGGTTGCAGGCCAGGTCCCCAGTTGGGGGTCGCAAGAGGCAACCACACATGAATGTTCCTCTCTCTCTCTGTCCCCAACTCTAAAAATAAATAAAACCCTAAAAAAGAAAACACGCACACAAAGGAAAAAACGAGTCAGGGGTGTGCACCACTACTCAGGGCCCTGCCCGAATGAGCTCCCAGGGGGTGCAGGGAGAGCAAGGGCGGGCGGAGCCCCTGAGACCCGGCCAGCAGGGTCCCCCTGCGCCCACCCCTGGGCCCTCCCTCCCAGCCACCCATGTGGGCTCCCGCCGCACACAGCCTACCTGGCTGGACACCTCGTACTCCACATGCTTGAGGAAGAGGCCCTTCTTCTCGGGGATGAGCTCCACCTGCACGGTGTCCCGGGCCAGCAGCTCCTGCAGGGTGTGTGGCAGCAGCAGTGGGTTCCCCTGCGGCATCTGCATCCGACCGGGGTCCAGGTCCCTCCCCTCACAGGCCTGCGGCGTCGGCAAGTCTGCGGGAGAGAAGGTGGCGTGGGGTAGGACCCGTCCCTCGGAAGGAGGGGCACCGCCGGCACCCGGCCCCCTGCACTGCCGGCCAGTTCAGCACGGGACTCAGCCCACGCCCACCCAGGACACACCCACTCCTTCGCATGCAAGGCCCACGCTCAGAGCCAGGCCCTCTTCCCGGGCCCATGTGCTCACGCGCCAGCGAACACACCCGCGCTTCTGGGCCAGGGCCAGTCCAATCTCGTTTCCAACGTGCAGGAGAAAAGGCAAGCGATTTATTGACAAGTTGGCCCCAAAAAGGAGTCCCCTTCTCCAGAGCGGAGACAAGCGGTTAAACAAAAGAAACTGCCGCATAGTCATGTCCCCATTTCTGCAACATGTGCCGCTTGCACATGTGACAGCGGCCATGAGCATTGGTGAGGCCCCCGCACGCTCACGCAGGCCTCGGGGCCCGGTCCTGCAAAACAAAGAATTGCGCCCCAGAATCCGCGCTTCCTTGCAGACAGGAAGTCAGCGCGCGGCCCTCGCCGGCAGCGGGCAGTTCAGAGACGTGATGCCTGAGCAGCACACAAACAGGAAAACCGAGCCGAAAGGTCAGCTGGCGTCCAGTACAGAGAGCGCTGAAGAGAACAAAGTTCCTTCGGATAAAAAATTAGGTGACAGTGTCCCACGGGGGGGAGTCTCATTCCAGTAAGTGCAGCCCAGTGCGGGGCCTTTCCTCCCTTAACACCCCCCAACGCGGCCGCATCGCCTGCCACGACGGATTTCTTCCTGCGACAGCCTGGTGACCCTGCAGAGCGAGTGACAGGGCTGCCCCCATCGGGGACCTGAGTCAGCATCTCAGGACCAAACGGGCAGCCGCCCCTCGCTGACCTGAACGCTCAAGAAAGGAAACTGACCGAGGCCTCGCGGTGTGCTGGGGAGCCCCCTGCCTTACGAGGGTGTCTGCCTGCCAGGAGCGGCGGAGCCCTGTCCTTGACCTTGGTGGGCCCCCTCGGGGAGCCTGGCGCCTCCTGCAGGTGCGGCCCTCGCACGGCAGTGGCGTCGCCAGATAGGGCCCCTGTTCCTGGACTGCTTTCCCTGGCTCGCAGAACCCCGCGGGCGCCAGGGAGCGAGGGCGCTGTGGCCGCGGGCAGCGGCACAGAGGCCCGGGGCGGCGGGGACAGGGCCTTCCGCCAGCACTTTCCCTCTCCCTCTCCCCTCTCCGCTTCTGCCCGGGGGCCTGGTCAGCGGGCGGCAGGGGAGCGCGCGCACGCAGCTCTCCAGCACGTGTGTGTCGGTGCGCCCGCGTCTGCATGAGTGCGTGTGGCCACAGGGCGTGACTGTGTAAGGGGCGGGGGGCGCACGCGCACCCCCAATACCGTAACAGCCGAAAACGCACCTACAGTTATGATTCCAAGTGTCGTTTACTAAAGAAGGACCGCCGTCATTTTCCCAAAAACAGAGTCCAGGAACAGGGGCCTTTCCTGCAGCTCCTCTGCTGTCCCAGGGCCACACCTGCAGGAGGCGCCTGGCTTCCTGGAGGCCACGCGAAGTTCAAGGACGGGGCTCTGCCGCTCCTGGCAAATGCACCCGCGTAAGCCACTTCCCGAGCAGCGCCGGGGCGAGGGCCCACGAGGCAGGGAAGACGGGGACCGGGGGCGGGGCCTGGCCTGGCACAGCGTGGGCTGCAACACAGCCTCTCACGCCCTAGCTGTGTGGCCCGGCGAGCGCCCCCCTCCTCCGAGCTACGGCCAGTACGACGGGCGCCGAGGTTGCCGGCCCCGGGCCCGCCGTCACCGCGCGGTCTCGCTCGCAGGCCTTCGGAGGGCGGCCCTCCCAGCTCAGGGCTGCTCGACCCCGTCGGAGACCCACCAGCACCCAGCGACGAGCCCTCGGACACGCACATGTGCCTCCATCCCGGTCACGCTACTGTCAGCGCCCCGGGCAGCTGACCCGCCAGCCCCGGGTGCCAGCAGCCGTGACGCCTGGGGCCCTGGCTCGCCAGGGTCCGAGGGGCCGGAGCCACCCTGGTTTGCCCAGGGAGCCCGGCCGTCCTGCGTGCCCCGCTCCGTCCCAGCCGGCCGCACCCTGCACAGGCGGCGCTGGCAGAGGTCGCCGGCAGGGCCCTCAGCCCGGCGGGCACGGGCCAGCCCCTCCCAGGCGGCCACACCCCAAGTGGAGGGGTGGCACTGAGCCCCAGGGTCCCCCTCACTCCTGCAGGCCCAGCGCTCCCCAGGGTCTCCTGCTGGCATGGAGCCCCCCGCAGTACGATGAGGGGTCCCTCGGTGCCACCGGCAGCAGGGAGGACGGCCCTATCGCCCGCGCAGACCTCCAATGGCCCGCTGACCCCACACCCAGCGCCCGACCAGCGCACAGCCTACCGCGCCCGCCATCTCGACCGCAGGGGCAGCACGGAGGGGTGACAAGGGCCCGTGCGAGGGGGCAGCGGAGGCGCCCGGCCGGGCTGCCGCAACGGGCTGGTTACGACGGGGGCAGAGCGCGAGCGGCGAGGGCGGGCGGGAGCCGGGCCGCGTGAGCAGCGGCCGTGGGAGCGGCAGGTGCTCAGGGGCCGCTGACCCGGCCGCCCCACCTCCGGGAAGACCCGACCTCGTGGAAGCAGAGGCTCGGGCAGGCGCCCACGCGCCCACGTTCACAGCAGCATGAGACACGACAGCGGGAACACGGGAGCAACCCACGTGGTCCCGGAAAAACAACCCAACCTACGGGGCCCCACCCGGACGCTGCAATAGGATTCACCTCCAGAAGGAAGAACGGCCTGGCACGGGCTGCCGTGTGGGCGAAGGCAGGCTGGAAGGGACACGCACGCTCGCAGAGGGTCCCCCTTACGAGGACGGAGAGAAGCGGGACTCAGGGGGACGGGAGGCGGACGGCAGGCGTCGCAGCCGGGGGATGGGGACGGGGTGGAGGTCCGTTTGGGGCGATGAGCGCGTCCTGGAAAAGGATGGCGACGATGGCTGTTCAACGTGGTACATGTGCCGAACGCCAGTGAACCGCACACCTGAAAACAGCTAACGTTTTGTTACGTACCCATACGTGTCACCTAGTTCGTACTTTTGTTATGTGTACTTATTCATTCATTTTAAAAGCACAGACCATCGGGCCCTACCCTCAGAGTCTGCAGTCGGGTCTGAGAACCTGAATTTCTAACAAGTTCCCAGGTGAGGCTGCTGGTCCAGGGGCCGTGGTTTGAGAACCAGAGTCGCAAGGCGAGGGGGCAGAAGGAACCAAGGCCCCAAATCCAAGAAGAGTCGGGCGCCGCTAAATGCTGCCGCCCTGCCTGTTTGTTCACCGGCGGCGCAGCTCCCCACCGGAGCCGCACGGACCGGGGCGGCAGCTGTCCTCAGCGGGCGGCGGGAGCGACGTCCCTCCCGGGCCAAAGCGTTTCCCCCTTTGATTAAGAATGTTTCCACGTTACCCTGTTATCTCGCTGTTCTCCGGAGGTGAAAGCACACGTGTCCTCGTCCGTATCGAGGCCGTGGCCTCAGGAACGAGGACGCAGCAGCCCCGTGGTCAGGGCCACCGGAGCCGCCCTGAGTGCCTCCGGCCGCCACCGCCAGTTCTTCCATGACCCCTAACTCCAGGCGCAAGGGAAGAGCAAGTTCTCATGGCTCAATTTCATTAACCTTGCAGCTTCCGTTTCTGTCAACTAACTTACTTTCTGGAACAGCCCGATACTTTGAGAGGAGGAGGAACACCAGCCTGACCTGCAATCGGTATACATCCACGTTCGTCTTGCTCCCCACAGGAACAGGGTGACTGATAGCAGGTGATCAATATCCAGCGTGTTTCTGTGTGACCGCACTTCTCATCAATTTTCCTGGTAGAAGCAAAACCCTCCTAAGTTCCTGGCCACTCAAGCAATCACTGTGAACGCTATTTGCTTCCAGTGGGCCTTTCTTCTAATACACGTATGAACAGTTATATTTGTTTTGATGGTAAACGTTCCAAAGGTGCAGGAAAAGACAAGTGGGAAACACGTATCCACCTGAGAGGTCGCCCAAGCCCACACTGGCCACACTGTTTCTAAACACCACCTTAAGCAAACTGTAGCAAACCCATGGCTTTATGTTCCAAAGTCCCCAAAGTCACGGGTGCCCCAAAGCTGACCAGCAGCACCGCCAGGCAAGGCTTGGCACCTTCTCCACGCATGTCCAAAAGTGCACACAAGTGCTCTCATTATGTGTAAGAAATGTACATTGTTCTTTTTCCCATTAACTTTTTCACATTAAAACAGAGCGTACAGAACAGCGTAGGCATCGGAACAGTCCACTGAATGAATCACACACAGGCGCCTGCGCCCCCGAGAAAGGCCGCCGCACGAGCCCCCCAGATCCCTTTGAGGTCCCTCCCGCCCATCAGGGGCGCTGCCTTCTGACACTGCGGGGGTCTGCTCTGGTTTTTGTCTTGCTTTGTGTTGCCTGTTGCGCTGTCCCGTGAGTGGCTTCGGACCGCGAGGCCCTGTTTCTGGCCCCTCCCGCCGCCGTGCCCTGGGCGGTCGCGCACAAGAGTGGGGACTGCGGGCCCCATGCGGCCCCAGGCTCCCTCACACTCGGGCGGCCCTGGACAGCAATGCGCACCGCTGGCGGGAACGCGCCTGAGAGGGACCCGCCGGCTCCCAGGATGTCACGCTGTTCGGCGCAGGAGGAGCCTCTCCGGTTTTCCAAAGGGATGGGGCGACTCACACTCCCATCAGCATGAGCTCCGGGGCCTTGGGCGCCGGCCAGAGCCCCCGCCACCACGGCAGCCCCGCCTCTTGCACACGGCTGCCCTCTGCCCCCTTCGCCGTGACTTTCCCTTCCCATCAGAGCCAGTGTTCCTGCTCCCGAGGCGTTATTAAGACTAAGCTGTAGGGATTGCGCAACATCTTAGGTACGGAACCGAAAATCATGCAGCCATTCGCTGATGAGCTATCTCTACACATAGCCTGAGAAACAGCCCACTCGCCAACTATTTCGCTATTTTTTCCCAACCCCTGGATTCAATCCCTAGAGAATCCCACATCTGTCCCTAACAGACACTTCCCCAAAGGGCTCTGACATCTCCACGCGGCTGCCGGGGCCTGACAACACTTCCCTCCGACACCCGCCCCGCACAGTCCCCGCGGCCCTGCGGCCGTCTATGAGATGCACCCTCGTGACAGCAAAAAAGAGAGAAAACAAACTTTAGCTGCCTGGCTGAGGTCCAGAACCCAAGTCTTCCTCGAGTCCTCGGCCGCAAACGCGCCCCCGCCCCGGCTTCAGCCGCGCTGGCTTCCTGGCCGCCCTGGGCTCAGCACGCACCTGCTGGCCCTGGGGCCTCGCCACCGATGTCCTTCGGGGGCACGCGTTCCCCGACACTCGCCGTGACGCTCCCCGAGGGACCGCCGTGGCCCGCCCCTGCCCGCCGCAGCGCCCTGGCCCATCACGGGCTCGCGTGTCTACCGAGCGCTGTCCGTGTCCCCCACAAGGACGTGAGCGCCGACTGCAGGCCTCTTGGCTTTGTTCGCCGTGGCATCCCAGCGACCGGAGCAGCGCCGGCACAGGCTCAGCGACGTCTGTGCACCGGCCGCCAGGGACCTGTCCACGCGAGCAAGGCCACGCACGGTCCTCAAGGCGTGGCGGGCCTCTGGAGGGGGGCGTCGACCCCACAGACCTCACAGAGGCCCGGCCGGGGATGGGAGCCAAGCCCCAGCGAGGGACAGCCGCACCTTCCCGCCGCCGCCACGGCCGTTCTGACACGGCGCAGCCGGGCCGTTTCCCCCGGAGATTTAAGGCCGAACCGATTCTGAAATTCTGGAGAAGCAGCCGACACAGCAGGACACTTTTCCACCTCCCCACATGGTTTCAGTGTTTTTACTTCGAGGCAAAGTATAAATAAGCGATCTCTTAAGGCCCCTCCACGCCCTCTGGTGCGTTAGCTGGGAATTTCTGCCCGGAATCTCCCGGCCTCCGTGGCTCAACTCCCACACCGTGTGGTCCGGGAAGGGTTTCTGGGCCCCAGTCGGAGTCCACTGCCCTCCCCCGGGCTCACGCAGAACCACACACCCGGCGCCAAACGCTGCTGAGGCAAGGACCGCAACCACGGGACTTCCTGGCGTCTGGACCTTCCTGAATGCCGTCATACGTGACGTCTCTCCAGCCCAAACCCGCTCAGCAGGCACCGTGACCCTGTCTCACAGACGTGGAAACTGGAGGCCTGGCTGGCAGCGTGGCCTCCCAAGGTCACGAGCTGCCCAATGACACCAAGTCCTGTGTTCCCTCCCTGACTAGTGCGTCCTCATTCAACACCCCGAGGGGGCCCGGAGCAGAGGCACGCACACCCCCGGCTGGGCCAGAGGCGCCCCCCACAAATCCCTGACTCCTCTAACGCCGAGCAAGCAGCCACCTCCCTGTCCTCGGCTTTCCCATCTCTAAAATGGGGGAAGACCAACCATGTTACTCCTCGGTTGCAAAAATTTAAAAAATAAAGACATGAGCGTGTCCAGCACAGCACCTGGCACCCGGCCTTTTTCAAGAACCGGCAGGCCAGGCGCTAAACTCGCAGGTCCAAGCCCAGCGCGCCGGCACTGCGGGCCGGGCCGGGGACAGCTGCCACCAGCACTGCATCCAGGGCGTGGGGACGGCCTCTGCTCCCTCAGGCACTGACCACCTGCTGGAGGCCCCTGGTCGTCACGGGGGCGGCTCGACCGTCCTGGGACCTCAGGGACACGTGTGACCACCCACTCACACACACACAGCGTTTTCAACCTGTGAGTGGCTATTCCTTTCCAAGGGAGAGACAAAGGACCAGACCACAGAGGAGAAAAAAAATCATCGATTTGTTTCCTTAAGATGTAGAACACTGAAGTCAATGCCCCAAACTGCCACCTGTCAGGTGATTTCCTGACTCAAATCGGAGCCCAAGACCACTGGACCGCTGCCTTCTCATGGATGAGTGGTCCCAGCCCTGCTCTGAAGGGGCCCGTTCAACTGAGCCTATTCCCCAAAAAAGGCTCCTGGGTCCCTCAGTTTTGTCACCTGGGAGGCCCAACGACTTCCCCCCGGGTGCAAGAGCAATGCCACCTGAGCTCTTTTGGGGAACCTTGGAATAACGGACCACGTCGGAGGTCATAGTTCAAGGGGAAAAAAAACTCGCCTCTAAGTTTAATCTGTTCTATTTTAAACCCTCACCCTGGGCTGGCGCGCAGTGCCCAGCACGAGCCCGACGGCACAGCCCTGGGGGCACAACCGACTCTCCAACCTGCGGAAGGAGCTGCCGGTGCGCCCGGGGTCCTGCCTGCCGGCCGCCTGCCGCACCCGCACCCGCACCCAGGAATGCAGCTCGCCGACCGGAGGAAGGGACGCCTCGGGGACGGGAGCGCGCAAACGCCATCAGAGGGCGCGGGCGGGCCTCCCGCCACTGCGTCTCGTCTCACCGACTCTGCCACCGCGCTCTCCACACGTCCCGTCTCCAGATCTGTCACCTGAACGTCGCCCTCTGGGCAGGGAGCGCAGCCTGCGCGTCACGCCCCAGAGACCCGATGCAGGTGGGGGGTTTTCAGCGCCGGCCTCACCTGGACACAGGCTCAGTGCGCCCACCGCGGCCAGACTGAACTGAGCGTTTGCTGCAGACGTCAGCGCACCTGCCCCAAGGCCACGCCAGTCGCGCGTCCCACCGTCGTTCAAGTGCGCTCACTCCCTTTCTGAAAAGAACCGGGACGCCTCGGCCTGCTCCGGCTCCGGTGGTGTTTGTGACAAGGGTGACAGGCACCTCTCACAGCGAGAACCACCCCTGGGAGGGCGGCTCTGACTGGGAGAGGAGGGCGGGCGGATCCTCGGGGGAGGCTCCAGAGGCAGGGACAGGGTGCCGCCCAGGCGGCTGCAGCAGCGAAGAGGCAATGCGGCCACATCCCAACCGCAGAGGACTCCCCGGTGAGACCCCTGCTCCCCCATTTGCAAGCTGCAAGGTCCTGGGTGAGGGATGGGACCGCGGCGCGCCCCCACACCCCCACCTGCAAAGCAGGGGGAAGCAACTGCCTCCCTGACAAGCCCGCTCGCTGTGAGGAGCGCTTCCACGGCGCCCGCGGACTAACACAGCATCTGGCTCACAGCCGGTGCGCGGCAAGTCCTGGTCATCAGCCCAGCTACCAGGTCCCCCGCAGAGCTGGTCCTCCACGGACACCTCTGCCACCCAGGGGGCTGCTCGGCACAGTCTGCCTTGGGGAAAGCGAGTCCACGCCACGAGACACCCTTCTCCAGGAAACTTCCGCAGAGACTCCCCCGGACCCTCGCCCCTCCGGCTACCCAGGAAGGCCGGCAGGCCCGCAGTGCGAGCCGCCCTCAGGGCCAAGAGCTGTAGGGCAGCGCCACTCCGCCCCATGGGTGACACCGGCAGGGGGGCCTGCTCTAGGAAGCAGACCCCCTCCTGATGGGACCGGACGGCCTCCAGAGCTGGGAGGCCAACAGCTGCATGGTGACCGACTGTGCCGAGCCGGAGCCCCCGGCTCTCCGCCCCGGCCGACCGCCCGGACGAAGAGGTGCTCCAAGAGGCAGGTGGGCCTCCCCGGGGCCCTCCCGCCTGCTGGTGCCGGGGCCCGACACGGCTGGATGTGCCAGCACCAAGCACATTCAGGCAGACAGCAGACGTGGGGCCCCCGCTCGCGGACTGCAGGGCTCTGCACTCGGGGACGTAGAGGCCCGGGGACACCACTCGGACGCCCCTCCGGCTGGAGAGCACAGACGAAGGGAATCCGCGCTTCCTGCGAAGCCGCTGTAAGGCCAGGTCCCCTGTGCTCACATCTGCGGGCCAGGCTGCGTGGCTGGCCAGGCCCCTAGTGCCTCAGGATGTCGATCTTGCCCCCAACGTTCTCCTCTGTGAAAGATATGGTGGCACCTTAATCCTGACATTTTCCCCAAGAAGGCTAACCCCTTAAGTCTGGTGAGGGCGGCTTAGCGACTGCAGAAAACTCAAAAAGGCCGAAGGCACTCGCACGGGGTTCCTCCCAGGGCCAGGCGATCAGCGCCTACGGCCCGTCCCGCCTGCGCCCCGAGGACGTCGGCGCAGGCCGGCTCCTGAGGGACACCGCAGGTCCCACCCCGGCCACCCCGTCACCCTGGCCCGCACAGGGCGCACACGTCCCTCCTGTGCAGCACTTTCCTCTGGATGGAGAAACTGACACCCAACAGAATTCCCCGCCCGGAACACATCCCTTTCTTGCTGACCACAAATTCTGCCAAAATGCGCTCTACATAATAGCACTTCAGTTAGTTCCTCTTTCTTTCTCCGGAAAAACCACACTTCACTTTGCAAACCGTGTGTGTGACAGAAACGCAGAGTGTAAAGACGAAAAACACAAGCCTAAACACCACTCAGGTAACCACCTACACTGTAATGCCATCCTTAGAACTAGGACAAACACGCGGTTCTGTTCGGGCACGTGAGCCCTTTCCCAGAGCTGGCGCCACCCCCGGGGCCGGACCCGGTGCCCAGGAGCTGCCGACAGCAGCCGGCGTGGGGGGCGGGGGGCGGGCCTGGATGCGAAGGGAGCCCGGAGGCCTGAGCCCATCTCAGTGCGACACCCCTGTCTTCAGTGACAGCTCAGCGCATTGACTCACGAGCACAGGCTAGAGGCAGGCAAGGGGTGCTGGGACGCAGAGGACACGTCCATCCCCCAGGCCAGCCACCGCGAGACGAGGGTTACGTAGAGTCCAGGCCGGACCCCACAGCCGACCAGGAGGCCTCCGAGGTTTTGCAGGTTTTGCAGAGACAGCTCGGGCCGCTCAGCGCTCCCCGGCCGGATGGAATGACTGGAATGCCGCGGAATGAGCTGCTCTGACAGAAGTCAGGCCGGCTCTCCCGTTACCGGAACCCGGCGCCGGCGGCCCGGGCTGCGGAGGGCAGGGCGAGGGGCCGCCGGCGGGTCCGTGCGCTTTCATCTGCGTGTGCTGCCGTCCGGACAAACCGGGCCGGACCTGGCGGCACACGTCACGTGCTTCCTATGCCATTCCAAGCCCCTGTCACTGAGTTCGCGACCTCAGAGAGGCTCCGAAATAACCACTCATCCCGCACAATCCAGGGATGGAATGTTCTGGCCAATCAGCTATTTTCATACTTATAACTTAAATATAAAATCCACAAAGGGTTTAGTCCAAAATACAAAAAGAACTGCTATAAGCCAACAAGAAAAAAGACAACCCCGTAAGAGAATGGGCAAAAAACAGAGCCAGTCAGTTCAGAGTGGTCATCCAAAGTAAAATTGTTCCAAGAAGCTAAACCGCGATGAACTTAAAGTCAAGGAGGCACCAACCAAAACAAAAATGAAACGCTTTCTTCATTTTTCTAAGTCCGAAGGGAGTTTAGAAAATGGTATTGCAAAAAAAAGTTAAAATAAGGAACGAGTGAAAAATGGTGTTTGGGGTTCATGAGCTCACGGGGAAGGGCGTCTTCGCCACGTCGCTGTCGCACGCATAAACTGGCCACCGCTGCCCCAGAGGGGCATCAGCGCCCGCCGAACCGCGTGTGCGCAAGACCTGCGGCCCAGCAAGTCCGTTCTCGGCGCGTCCGCGTCCCGGCGGTCGGCACCGCGGACCCCCAGGACCAGCGCATCTGGCTGGTCACATGGCAAAGGGGACGGGAGCGGCAGCCTCGCCTCCACCTGGGGCGAGGGGCGTGGACTCGCAGGGGGGCCCGCGGCCCCAGGAGCCCTTCCATGCAGGACAGGGGACGAACGAGAGGGACAGCCCGAGACGAAAGCACGAGAAAGAGGGGGCCCGGGGCTGCCGGGGACAGGGCGCCGTCGGCCACGGGCGGCAGAGGCCAGGAAACAGACCCCTCCCCAGGCCTCCAGAAGGAACGCGGCCCTGGCCTCGCCTGGGCATGAGCCCAGGAAAACCCATTTTCCCCTACAACCAGCAGAACCCGGTACGGATACCCTGGCGGTGTTCAAGCCACCAGATGTGGGCTGACTTGTCACTGCAGCGGGAGGAGACCAGTAGACGACCCCGGGAAAACCGGCAGTGTGGACAAGGAGGCTGTGTTTTCTGGGTGCACACAAAGCATAAAAACAGAACTGAAAGGACCCATCCCAAGCTGAGAACGACAGTCTCCTCTGATGAAGCAAGAGGGGGCGACTGCAGCCGGGGTGGGACTTCGGCTTCGCCTAGAATGTGCTTCCTTTCAAAGAAACGGTGTTTGTCCCTGAACCGCGTAATGAAAAGCTAAGTCCTTAGGAAGGGAAGTGCCACCCACAGCTTGCACTTCAAAGCCCAGGAATACAGCAAGTGCCGAAAACCACAGGGAACACAGTAATTTTTCCCGACAGTCCCACAGGCCCTCCAGGTTGAGACCTTACAGTCCCCACAATTAATACCAAGGGTGGGCGCCAGCCGTGCACAATCCCTTAAAATCGACCTGTGCCGAAGAGAGAGATGCACACACGTCCTCGGACAAAACTCACTCTCAAAGGCTGAGGTTTTCAGACTCCAGCCCACCCAACCCAACCGCCACTGCGACACACCCCTTAACCGTGCCCTCTTTGGGCACACCAGTCGCCTCCTGGTGCACAGAGGGCCTGCCCACTCCGGCGCCTGCCTGCCTGCCTCACTGCACGGAACGAGATGACACGCTGTGTCCACCGGCGCCCGGGGCCCCACGGCGAGACTCTCCCAGCCGTAGCCCAGCGCTCTGGAGACTGAGACACGCTCCACTGCCTGGGCCTCGAGCGCACCTGACAGCATCACCGCGGGGCCAAGGACGGTCTCCTGCCTGGGAAGTCCCGGGAAGTCCCTGGAAGTGAGTCTGGGTGAGGGTGTCCTCACCTGACACGAAGCTGGCAGTGAGCGGGTCCTCTAGGAAACACCCAGCACAGCCCCTACGCCGCACAGAAGGGACCCCTGAGCCACCACCACACCCAGAACTCTGAACTGCTTTACGGCCGAGAGCAAAGAGTGTTCCTACGGAATCACCGCCCCCCATTTCCAAGCGTGACACAGCCGAGGGGTCCAGCGGAGGGCCCTGGTGTAGGTGGGGCCGACTGGCCCACGCTGGGCTCCAACGTGCGACTTCTTGAACACAATGTTCCAACCAAGGGTGAGAGCTGTCACATGCTTCCCCTTACTCAGCTCCGAGAGAAAAGGAAAAAACTGACGACCCATCAGGGCGGTGGGAGGGCAGACTGCCATCCAGACTGAGACTCATCCGGGGTCTTCCTAGCAATTAGGCCAATTCAATACAATGCCCCCCCCCCAACACACACACCCAGGCAGTTTCAACGCCACTCCTTACCGAATAAACTAAGAGCCCCGCAAGAGCTCACTGTAAGCGTGGCCTCCTCGGGGTGAACCTCGCCGGACCCGCAGGCACAGTTCCCCAACTTCGTGCCCCCGCCAAAAAGAGAGTCCCACCACATTCCACCTACGTGTCATTCTGCAGTTCGAGGGATACAGGGGGTTACATTTCAACAGGGGCCCCACTAGAAAACCCAAGCCTCCTGCACGCCTTTATAGACAAATGCGACCATTTACAGAAAACACGCAAGTCCTGAGCGGCCAGGTTACCTATCCGAGGCCCCGGAGGTCCGGGCGCGGTGCGCACGCGGCCGCGCGGGAAGCGGGCGGCGGGCGGGCCCGCCACCCGCAGGGGTCAGGGCCGCCCCGGGCAGACGGGGGCAGGAGCGCGCGGCCAAGTGCAAACCCGGACAGGTGCCCGGGTCCCAGGACCCGAGGCGGCAGCCTGAGCGCCCGGAGCCGCGCGCGCCCCTGGGAGCGGCAGAGGGCGCCCAGCGGGGCGCGGGCGCCCGGCGCAGGAGTGAGCCGAGGACCGCGGGGCCCCCGGGAGCGCGGGCCCGGGGCGCCGTCACCCCGCCCGACCGTCTTACCTGCCGCTGGGGCATCCGCCTCCTCGTCTGCTTCCGCCTCAACTGCCGCGGGGACTGCCACCGCGGGCAGCGGGTCCATCGCACCGCCAGTCATGTGAGCGCGCTGCACGTGACTTCCTCCGCTCCCGCCCTCCTCGCCTGGGCCCAGCCTCGCCACGCCCACTCCCCGCCTCACCAGGCCCCTCACGCTCGGTTTGGCCCTTGCCGGCCGGGCCCCGCCCACATCTCCTCGCCGCGCCCACGTTTGGGCACTTCGGCCCCGCCCCGGCCACGTGGCCCAGGCCAGACGGGCGCGCGCTCCAGCCGCCCCGCGTGCGCCGCTTCTCCCCGCCGGCTCACCGCCCATTCGCCACGTGCCCTCGCTTGGCCATCACCACCCCCTCCGACTCACTCATTCATCCCACGCGCACGCCCTCGCCTGCGCCGCGTCACTTCCTTATTGGTCTACGCGCGCCCCGGCCCAGCACTCGCTCCTCCACCCACGCCCGTGCTCGCTTGCCCTCCAAGCTCCATTCACGCGCTTCCCCGCTCACTTACGCGCTCCCCTACTCGAGGCTGCTGGCGGCCGCTGGAGGTTAGGCCGGCCGGTGCTGCGTGCTCAGGGGAAGAGGGCGCACCGGGGACCTCCCGGATACCGAGGGACCGGGGACCGCCAGGGAGGAAGCGCCCTGGCTGTTCCCGAAGGCTGTCCCCTGGCTGCGGGAGCTTCGCGGAGGAGGGTCCCGGCCCTGCGGGGCGAGGGAGCCCGGGACTGGGGAGCCCGAGCTGGTCCTGGAGGGACAGGAAGTTGCGGGGGGCGGGGCGCAAAGGCTCTGCGCCAGCCGAGGGCTGCAAACGCCGGGGTCTTCCCGGGGCGAAGGGAGCGGGAACAGAAACGGCCGAGGAGGAAGCTGCAGAGGTTGGCCGTGCTCCACCGGGGCGGCCTGGTTTCCAGGTCAGCATCGGGACGCGCCAGCGGGGGCTCCAGCCAACGCCCGGGCGCTACGCAGCCACCCACCCAGGCCCCTGACTGGGCCCTAGGAAGGGCCCCCACGTGGCTGGTTACCTTGCCTCCTTCACAGGCCGCCACGCTCAGGACACTCTGGCGCCCGCACACCAGGACATGCGTGTGAGCTGGCACACTCCACGGTGCCCCCCACACGCACACACCCCAGAGCCCAGGAAGCTGTCCCCCTTCTCCAGCTGGGCAGATACTCCTTTCCTGAGTCCCACGGGGACACTGCAGGGTCCTGCGACGTGCACACCGTCTCCTGCCGCTTCCTCCCGCCCCCCGCCCCCGCCACTTTCAGCTGCTATCCCATCAAGTGACTTGCTCAGTTCAGCACTGTCCCTGACTCCCTGAGTCCCCCTTCCCCAGCCACATACAGAGAGAGCTAACTTCTTGGTATTTGCTACCTATCACTCTTCCCCGGTAGATAAGATCTCCATTAAACATTGGAAAGGTCATTGCACCTTAGAAACTGTAAAGCATTATACAGGTGTAAAATGAGACATTATTTGAGAACAGCTGTGTGGTGGCGCAGCCTGGAGCTCAGTGGCTCTGGGTCTCGGTGGCGAGCGTCCAGATACCCCCTGCCTGGAGTCCACCCCCAAGTTCTCATTTCATCTGTCTGGGGTGTGGCCTGGATTTGGGATTTTTAAGAAATCTCCCCGAGGTGATCCCACTGTGCAGGTCAATTGAGGGAGTATGTTACTCCCTCAAACATTTCTTGAGTATTTTCTAGGCATTGAAGTTTGTGTGGCAGGGGGAGGAGGGCTGGGGAGGGGACACAGGGATGGCCTGGGGTGGGTCCCCGCTCCAAGTCCCTGGCCGAATTGAATTGAACGGAGGACCAGAGCAAAGCGAGTATTTGAGGTGGACATGTAGGTGTCCTGGAAGGAAGGGAGGAGAGCCGTTGGCTCTGTGTGCCCCGAAGAGGGAGCCCCGATGCCTCTAATGGCTGGGAAGTTCGAGGGAGCGCGGGCCGGACTCCGTCTGCCGGCCACTGCTGTAGCGCCCCGCGAGGAGGGTGAACCCGTACGCTGTTTCTGCGTCATTCGGGGCGAATACACAGGGAACGGAATTTCTGGTTTTTAAGACCTTTCGACCAAGGGCAAGGATGCAACTCCTGGAAGGCTGTGCCGCTGTCTTTGGGTCACAGGGGTTACCTGTGCCGCCTCCCGTTTGGGGGCGCGAGAACCGCCCTGCCCGCCGACAGCACCCGCATGCAGGACAGGACGCAGACGCGGGCCCCCGCCCAGGTGCGCATGCAGAGAGGGGCTCTGTCAGTCAGCCGGCAAAGACGCAAGGATTTCCACGTCCTGCCGAGGACCTTTCCAAAAAGTTGCTGAAATGCCGGGAGCAGGATACGCAAGAGCTACGAATAATGGGTCCCGCGTCGGTCAGGGTGGGCTGTGTCACCACGCTGCAGGAACGGTGTCCAGTCTCCAAGGCCCAGAACCACAGAGAGGTCATGCTCATCGCTGGCGCACGGAAACGCGGGAAGACCGCGCTGCCATCACCATGGAGACCAAGGGACAGCGCCCAGGAACGTCTGGCAGGAGGGAGCATCCGGTCCAGAAGCGACACAAGGCCGTTCACAGCTCCTGGGCCAGAATGAGCGACGTGGCCGCACCCTCCACAGTGGAACCAGAATCGCGGCCCTACTGCGTGCCCGGGAGACGGAGCCAGAAACGTTCGGAGAACAGCACCCAGCACTAACCTCACTGACCGAATGGACGTGGACTGAGTGCCGGTGTGTGCTGAGCACTCTGCTCAGTGCTGCTTATTTGCAGAGTCACCAAGTCCTCACCACAGACTTGCGAACCAGTGCCATCATCTTCCTTTTACAGGCCACCGAGGCCGGAGAAGCGCGGCACACCCAGGTGGCAGAGCTGGCCCGCGCAGAGGCTGGAATGCAGACCCAGGCTGCCAGGGCCAGAGGCGGCATCACAGCCCCCAGTGCTGCGAGGCGCAGCTGCTCCTCGACGCTCTGCATCCAAGAAATGTGGTCTGCCCACTTGGGTTTTTTTTTTTTTTAATTTATTTATCTTTTAGACAGGAAAAGGAGGGAAACATCGATGTGAGAGAGATACATCAATGTGCGGGAGAAACGTCGACTGGTTGCCTCATGCACGCCCCCTACTGGGGACCTGGCCTGCCACCCAGGCACCTGCCCGGACCCGGAATCGACCAGGCGACCTTTCTACGCGCAGGCCGGTGCTCGGCCAGCTGAGCCGCACCCGCTGGGCTGCCCGCCCGTTCCAGGGGCTTGGCGCGGAAGCCGCCTGCAGCGCCGTACGCCACAGTGGGAGGGGGAAGGAACTCTAAAAGCAGAGGAAATTGTCGTCATTTCATCGAGAACGTTCGTAGCCCCAAACAGGTGCACACAGTGCACGCAGCAGGCACTGCCCTAGGTGCTGAACCAGTGTCACCGCCCTCGGCACTGTGGCAGTCACCACCAGGCCAGTGGTGGCGCCGAGACCCCCTCTCAGGCAGCGCCTCCCACGGAGTCATTCTCCCTCTACCGCTCCCGCCCGCGTCAGGAGACGGCCCGTGTCCTCCGCGTGCCCCTGGAAGGTGTGAATGGCTTTAAAACGTTGGCTCTCCTCACGAGACTTCAGATGGGCGGCCTAACATCCCTCGTGCTCAGTCAGCTCGTGTGTAAAGTGAGCGCATCCATGTCACTCGCTCCAAAGGCTTGTTCCACGAAGGTTCAGCGTCAACTGTGAGACCTCTTACGCTGGTCTGAGCTGATGCAAAAGTACGTTCACCCTTCTTCTGCAGGCGTACGGAAGTGGGAGCTAAAGCTTTACTCCCAAGACACATTTAATGCATTGCTGGAGTCAAGAACAAGACAGGGTTTCCTGATCAGTGTGGCTCAGTGGGTTGGGCATCAACCCACAACGTGCAAAGGCTGCCAGTTCAATTCCCAGTCAGGGCACACAGCTGCGTCCCCAGCTGGGGCTTGTTGGAGAGGCAGCCAATCTCTTTCTCATGTCGACGTTTCCCTCCCTCTCGTTCTCCTTCCCTTTCCCTCTCTAAAATTTAAAAAAAAAAAAATTCGTTTTAAGGAGCAAGACAGGGTGCTAGAAATAGGGCGAATCTTGAAGTTACAGGGTGAACCAAAGCTCACCCAAACAAGGCACCGCGCTTTCGGAAGTAAGGAAGGTCTTCGGAACCCGGGCCGAGGCAACGGAGGGGAAGGCTCAGGTCCCGGCGAGGGTGGGAGATGCACCTGAACTTCATGGGCGGAATCGGGATTAATGAAGAGGAAAGCCCCAGCCTCCAGAGGCGGCATGGCCGCGGCCGCCCGGGCGCGACCGAGCGGGAAAAGCTGGGCCCTGGAGGCCGTTCCACGCCCAGACGGCTACGTGAGAGGCGTAAGAGCACCTTTCCTCAAGGTTTCCTACAAAGGCTCGTTCTTCCAAGCTGAAAACAACTGTCTAAGAACAGCCGACTGGATGACGTAGCGCTGTAGAGTCAACCAATGAGGTGCCTGCTGCAATGAAAACGTAGAAATCCCGCCGCGGGTGCCGGGAACGGGCGTCGCTCTGCCAGACCTGACAGAGGGGCTGGCTCTGAGTTAGGGGCTGGCGCGGGCGGGGGCATCTTGAGCGGCGAGACAGAGGAAGCCCAGGCCGCCTTGAAGAGGTTGTCGGTGGATCTGTGGGTGCTCACAACCCGCCTAGCGAGGACTCGGAAGAGGACTCGGAAGAGGACCATGGCGCGGAAAACCTATGTCGCCTCAGCCGGCTCCCCCGAGGCCAGAAGCGAGCTGTTGGCAGAACCGCGGGCCGTGGGCGTTCCGGCGGGGCCCAGAGGAAAGGAGGAGCCGGCACCAGCACCCGGAGGGACAGCAGAGGAAAGCCCAGCGAAGTGGGGCCCTCCAGTCACTCGGGAAAGGACCTGTGCCGACGGCAGAAGGCCATCAAATCGGAAGACTCGCCGTCAGGTGGTGCTTTGGAGACAAAGCCATTTCCTGGTGCCGGGGAGGAAACAAAGGCCCGCGTATCCAGTCACAGGGAGGGAACGGGGGCGCCCTGTCAGCAGACGCAAAAACAGAGGGAATTACTCAGCAGGGCCTGTGGACGCATGACCCTCTTTTCTAAGGACGGCCCGCGGAGGCCCGCAGGGGCTGTGAGGGCGCTGCGTCAGCAGAGCCCTGCCAGCTGGACAGAGGGGGCGAAATGAGAGAGGCCTCCCCCGGCCTCAGCATCTGCAGGCAGGAAACAGACGCTCACAGGAGCCACCGTGGGGAACGAGGACGGGCCGAGCGGCGGCCGCGGGGACGTGGAGGGGACAGAACCTTGAGCCGCGGAGAACTCCCAGGCCTGGAGACCTGACTGACTCTGCTCCTCGGGCCCCGAAGTTGCTCGGATCCCAGACTGCGATCCCTACTCCTTCCCTGCTGTCCCTTTGGGAGGGGACTGTGCATGCCTGTCACACCACTGTATTCGGGGATTAGGTCATTTGTTTTCTAAGTGCCCATAGGGAAGGAGCCTCCCCTCGGGGTGGCCTGCGCAGGGAGCCTCACCCAAACCTGAGTGACGGCAGGCGATGAGGAGACGGGCGGGGGGCCTCTGCCTACTGAGAGTTAGGTGAGATCTCGGGCTTTGCGTTCCCGCTGTAACCTCAGACTTCAGGGCTGTTGGGCTGGGAGGGCAAATGTATTTTCATACTGTATGGATGTGAATCTTGGAGGGCCAGCGGGTGGGCTGTGGCAGACAGAATAATGCCCGTTGAAGAGGTTCACGTCCCCGGACCTGGTGCATATGCCACATGGAAACGGGACTTCGCAGATATGAAAAGTTAAGGATCGTGAGATGGGAAGGGATCCGGAACCGTCGGGGCAGGTCGGCGCAGCGGCAAGGGTGCGGGGGGCGGGGCCGCGAGCAGGCCAGGGGGTGGAGGAGGCCGGGCTGGAGGAGGGGGCGGGGCGGGGCGGCCTCTCGGGGCCTCGGGGGAACCGGCCGCCAGCCCCTAGCTTTTACCCTGGGAGGCTCCTTTCAGACCTGTGGCCTCCACAAACCTAAGGCAATGGCTCCTAAATGCGTGGTGCTCAAGCCGCCGGACCGCACGTTTAGAAACCAATTAAGGTGGCAAGTTTATGTTATGTGACTTCTACCACAATTTTAGAAACAAACAGAAACCTTCCTCACTAAGAAGACTCCTGGTCTGATGGCTCCACTAGTGATCTCTCGCACCCTTCTAAAGAGAAGTAACGGCCACCTCACCGAGGCAGAGCTGCTGCCAGGGACGTGATGCTGGCTTAATTATCTGAAAAGTCAGTGTAACTCTCTGTAATAACAGAAGCCCCATAGGACCATCTCATATGCAGAAGATATAAAAGTCAGGGGGAAAAATAATGCAAAAAAAAAAAGCCAAAAAATTTGACTCGATTCAACACCCATTCACGATTATAACTGTTGGCAGACTAGGACTATAAGGAAATTTCTTCAACCTGATAAAGAGCAGCTATTAAACTCTAAAGCTGATTTCATACATAATCATGAAAAACTAAACATTTTTGCCTAAGATGAGCAACAAGGCAAGATGTTCACGCTCGCTCCTTCTCGACACTGATGGGAGGGCCCCGCCTGCGGAATAGGAAGGGAAAAGGCATGTAGACCGGAGAGGAAGGTGTATATGGAAGTGTATAGGAAATGCTAAGGAATCTGAAAAGACCCAACTAGAACGAGAATAAGCGAATTTACTGAGCGAGTGGGATGCACGACCGGTACACAAAAACCGATCGTGTTTCCACATAGGAGCAACAAACGAATGGGAAATGGAATTAACAACAAAACCCATTCCCCGGGTTGTCCAACCACGCAGAATATACCACACGAGGCCCGAGCTCTAGCGCAGGCTGCGGACGTGGGGTGGTGAGCGCGGCGAGGGCCCACCCCTGGTCCCTGCGCACGGCACGGAGGAAACCGGAGGGCGGGGCGGGCGGCCCACTGCACCTGCGGAGCCTCTGCGCCGCCCTCCCGATGGCGTTGGGAGCCTCGAACTGCTCTTTTCAAAAGTATTTTTTTTAAAAAAACAATTTCTCCAACTCTTTCTCTCAAAGCATAATACCAAAACAGGGCAAAAACTTTAGAAGAAAACTACCCTGTTAACAAAGTCAGACAAAGACAAGAAAACTACTGGTATTATTCCTCATGAACATACACACAAAAATCCTTAACAAAATATATACAAATCCAACCCAGCAATATGTATAAAATGGATAAAATATTGGGACCAAGTGGAAACAAGTTGATTGATCGAACATTTCAAAACCAATCAAGCAACTCACCACTGTTAGTTTCCTAGGGCCTCGTGACAAAATGCCACAAACTGGGGGCCTGAAACAGCAGGCAGGCCTTGATGCACCGTTCCGCAGGCTCGAGAGCTGGAGTAATGTTGCCGGCAGCCGCGGTCGCCCGAACCTCGTTGTGGAGCCCCTTCCTCGCCCGCTATCTGCGGTGTTCCTAGGCTTGCAGACACGTCCCGGCCGCCCCCACCCCGCACCCCCGCCCCCGCCGCTGCGGGCACATGCTGAGTGTCTCTGTCTTCACGAGAATTTCCTTTTCTTATAGGGACACCGGTCGGTAGGTCGTATTGAGTTAGGGCCCACCTAAGGACCTCCTCCTGATTACATCTTCAAAGACCCTATTGTCAAATCAAGTCCCCTTCCTCCCTGCTGAAGGCTAGGACCTCAACCTTTTCTTTTCTTTTCTTTTCTTTTTTTTTTTTTTTTTTTTGCGGGGAAGGGGAGGGACACACAGTTCAACCTCGAACACCATATTGATAGAACAAAAGAAAAAATCCATATGATCATTTCAATAGACGCATAGGAAGCACTTGAACCGTTTCTCAGCCCTTTGGCTAAGGGGAGGCGTGAAAGCCTTTGGAGCCGGAGTGCCAGCACCTGCTCGCCGCCCACGTGCGCAGTGGGGCACCTGCGGGCCAGCCAGCGCTCAGAGAAGTCAGAAACGGGGGAACGCGCGCAGGAAAGGAACCTGTCTGTGAAAGGGCAATGTACATAGCAAGTTCTCTAGGCTCCAGAAGAGCTATTGGAACTAGCAGCTACATTTAGCAAGGATGCAAGGCACAACGTCAAACCTAAATCTCTATGCTATTTCTCCATACTAACAATATATGATTGGAAGCGACTTTATAAAATACTGATGATACAAAAAAATGAAACATTCAGGGATAATTTTTAACAGATACGGACTAAACCCCCAGAAAGAGAATTACAAAGCATCGATGAGAGTCATTAAAGGAGACCTGGCTGTTCAGAGGAACGTGTTGTTAGGACGTGAATTCTTCCTAAATTTACCTACAGCTTCAATGCACTTCTAATCATAATGCTAGCATGCTTTTATCCTAGAAAAGCGTACCCTCATTATAAAATTCATACGGAACTGCAAAACGCTTAGCACAATCCACACAATCATGAAAAAGAACAAAGCCAGAGGACTCCCGCTACCTGATTTCAAGATCTCTGTAAAGCCACGGTAATCAAGATAATGTGGTTTTCACAGAGAAACACAAAGAGACCGAGGGAACAGAACGCAGAGCCCAGAAATGTGCCCATTCATCCGCGGTCAGTTGGTTTTCAATAAAGCTGCCATGGTCATTCAGTGGGGGAAGGGACAGTCTTTTCAACTAATTTTATTGAACAAGGGAATGTCCATTTGAAAAAAATAAGTGAACCTCATCTGTCACCTCATAGTATACACAAAAACTAACTCAAAACAGATCATAGATCTAAATGTAAAATTTAAATTCAGCGTCCAGTAGCGCACACACACACACACACACGCACGGGAAGGATGTTTGCAGCCTTGAGACAGGCACAGATTTCTCCGAGGGGCACAAAAAGCAGAAGCCGAACAGAAAAAAAACTGACACAGTGGATTTCCTAGAAACTTCAAAACCTCTGGGTTTCGCAAGGCCCAATAATAATTGGCAGTGCAAGCCACAGACAAGGAGAAAATCTGTGTCACACACATCCTAACGAGGGACTCGCAGCCAGAAGACACCCTGATGAAAAATGGGCAGAAGTAAACAGAACCGTCACAAAAGAAGACGTGCAGAGCACCAATAGGCACGTGAAAAATGTTTAATACCACTGTTAAGCAAATGCAAATTGAAACTTCAACCGCTGCACACCAACCAGAATCATTGAAATTAAAGACTGACAAAACTGCCCCTGGCCGGGGAGCTCAGTCGGTTAGAGCGTCATCCGCATACGCCAGCGTTGCAGGTTCCATCCGCGGTCAGTCAGGGCACAAGCAGGAGCAACCAGCCCTGGCTGGTGTGGCTCAGTGGATTAAGCGCTGGTCTGCTGACTAAAAATTTGCTGGTTCAGCCCCTCGTCAGGGCACATACCTGGGTTGCAGGCCAGGTCCCCAGTTGGGGGCATGCAAGGGGCAACCGATCTGTTTCCCTCTCCTTTCCCCCCTCTCTAAAAAAATAAATTAAAAACAAAAGCAACTGATGAATGCATAACTAAGTGGAACCACAAATCCACGTTTCTCTCTCTCACACACATGCACACACTCTCCCTTCCTCTCTCTCAAATCAATAAAATAAAATTGTAAAAAGTGCCCAGAAGAGCGAGTGGAGCGGTGTGTGTAAGGCGTCCGAGGCAGGGCCGGCTCGGAGCTGGGGCTCGGTCGGTCTCGGCCCCGCTGCTAACTACCGGGACGCTCCGCCGGCGAGGGTGGCCTGGGCCCGCTCTGGCATCGCTCCACGCACGGACCCATCTGTCCAACTCCTGCCCCGACTCGTCCCTCCTGCTGACAGCCCGTCATGACAAACCACACTTTGCAGTCCTCGGCACCCCCCTTCACCAAGGACAGCAGGGAGGCACCTGCCAGGGGCCACGCTGGGCTGGAGTTGCCCCCACCCACAGCAGGGATACCCCCCTTCCCGGCCCCGGGGCTTGTCTGAGGCCTCCCTGAACAGCCAGGCGAGAAGCCTGAGCACCTGGCAACTGGGCTCCAGGGGACGCGGTGCACAGCCAGGGCCCAGGCAGAAACACCCCCCGCCCCGCCCTCTGGACCCCACGATACTGTCTCGACGTTGGTGGAGCTGATCTGGGTTCCAGCCAGGACACAGGCTCAGGTGGGACAGAGAGGGGTCCACGGCCCCTCAGCTGAAGGGGGCTGTCTGAGTCCTGACCATGCCCCACATTAGACTGAGGGCACACGTGTCCTTGGTCAGGTGCAGAAGGGGGTTCAGAGGCTTGGAGGCCACTGTGGACCCTTTGGGTCAGTCTGTCCCTGTTCTCTCCTCTCCCTGCCCTGTGAGCATAGAGACCGCCCTGTGCAGATGAAAGGTCCTGGAGAAATGCCTGAGAGACCCGTCTGAGAGCTTCTCACTCCGGAGTTCAGAGTGTGGGAGAGCAGTGCAGCTCGGCGACTGCAGCGGGTGGACCGCGAGCGCCGCCTGCAGGCGAGTCGTTTCTTCTCGTTCATTTGTCCGCGATCCTAACACTCCTAACACTCGAAGGGGACGACTTGCCCAAGGAAAGGCCAAGGACGCCTCAATCCAGCATCCTTCTGGGGGTTACCAGCCATCTGACGGGACAACTACCACCAGAAAGCAGGGCTTGCAACATTGTTTTTCTTTGAAAAACATCGCGGGAAAATATGCACAAGTTAAATAAAATCTACCGTTTAACCATTTTCTACAGTTCAGTGACATGAAACATGTTCACACTGTTGTGTAACTTTCACCACCATCACCTCCAGAAATTTCTCACCCTCTCAAGCTAGACTCTGCCTCCCATTGAACACTCACCCCTCCCCCAGCCCCTGGCACCGACCACCTACTTCCTGTCTCTGAGATGCTGTCAATTCTGGGGACCTTATAGGAGTGGGGTCATACAACACCTGCCTTTTTCTGTCTGGCTTGTCTCACTCGGCACAGTGCCCTGGGGCTCGTCCATGCTGTGGCCGGGCTCAGAGTCCCCTTTCTGTTTCAGGCTGAGTGACGTTCCCCGGTCCACACGGGCCCCGTGTTGTTCGGCCCTTCACCCATGGACGGGCACTGGGGCTGTGCCCCCGTGTTGGTTATTGTGGGAAATATTGCTGTAGACGTGGGTGCGCGAGTGCATGTTTGACTCTTGATAATTGTTAGCAAACACTTTATTTGGATTGATTTCAAATTTACAAAAGTGTTGCAAAGGTAGTTCAGAGAGTTCTCGTGAACCCTCACGTTAACATCCTACGTGTGACAGCCAAGAAAAGCACATCTGCACAGGACCAGGAACTACACCCGAGACATCACGTGGGTTCCACCTGTCTGTCCACCAACGTCCTGTTTCTGTTCCAGAGCCCAACCCCAACCGGCACAGCGCATGTCCATGAGGTTTTCAAATGGTCATTACAAACACCACATAAAAATGCGGGGGTACATTGACAACAGTGTTCAGTGAGAAGCAGCAAGTAAGAAGCTTGTGTATGAGCAGACATTATTGAAATGGTTTTTTTCATCCTCACCCAAGGGCATTTTTAAATTGCTTTTTTTCTTTAGAGATTGATATGAGAAACATCGATCGCCCCCTGCATGCGCCCAGACCAGGGATCGAACCTGCAACCCAAGCATGTGCCCTGTCTGGGGATCAAACCCACAACCCAGGCATGTGACCTGACTGGGGTTCAAACCCACAACCTTTTGTGTTATGGGATGATGCTCCAACCAACTGAGCCACAAGGCCAGGGCTGAAACATTTTTTATAGAACATTTGGTATATAGAACCTTGTGAAGCAGAGAACACAATTACTTTCCTTTTGCTGATGGAGAAGGTGAAGACTGGAAATTCAGGAAGGAAAGAAAAACAACAGAAACAGTAAATGCACAAGGAGGCCATTTTTCTCCTGTTAAGTTCTTTCAAATAAATGTGGCTGTTAGAAGCAAAAATGATCACATTGTGATGTTGGGTTTTCAGCGTTTGCTTTTAATTTTTTTTTTTCCATACAGAGGCTCCAGGAGCCCACAGTTGTCCTTAACTTCATTCGAAACAATTTTGTTAGATTGTATTGTGTCAGCTGTTGTATCAGGGAGCGTTTTTAAAAACCATCAAAATTGGTGAATTTTTGTGTGGCCACTTTAATATTGGAGATGGGAGAAAATACACATTTTTGGCATATGCTTTATCACTTCAAGAAAGGTAAAAACACAACTGAAAAGCAAAAAAAAACAAAACAAAACATCACCATTTGTGCAGTGTATGGGGAAGGTGCTGTGACTGATCGACCCTGTGAAAAGTGGTTTGTGAAGTTTCCTGCTGGTGATTTCTTGCTGGACGATGCTTCACTGCCAGGTAGACCAGTTCAAGTTGATAGCGATCAAATGGAGACAGTCATTGAGAACAAACATTCTACTGGCAGGAGAAAGCTGACATACTCAAAATATCAATAGTTACTGGTGAAAATGAAAAATGTGTCTCTTACGGGAAAAAAAGCATACGGACTTTTTGGCCAACCCAATATTTATTTTTCAGATCGTGAGCACATTCATACTTTCCCTGCACTAAAGGATATGACAAGCCCCTTCACTGGGGAACAGCAACGCGCGGCCCCTGTGCCGCGCACCTGCAATGCCCTGGAGGTCTTCGGGAAGAAACACGCAGCCGCCAAACCAGCGGCGCCTGTTCCCAAGCTTCTCCTGAATGTTCGCTTCTCCATCACTGAGTTGTCACTCAGCGCTTTGTAGACGAAAGGGCTGGCGGGAGCCTGGCGATCTATGAGAAGCGCAGATGAAACTAGAAGTGAAGCCTTTGACCTCGGGAAGAAACTACTTTGGCCTTAGGAACCCGGTGCGCCATCATCTCAAGACCTTGCTCATCCTCCCAAACGGAGGCTCCGTCCCCATTAAACACTAACTTCCCGTATCACGCCCCGCCCCACTGAGTTCCTTTTTCAGGATGATTCAAACACCCCCAATCAGCCGTTGTCCTCACGCCTGGCAATAACCAAAGGACAGGATACAGATACACGATGCCCTTCCCGAAGGGGGAAAGAGGAGCGAGGCCGCCAGGCTCCCGTATTCGGCGGTCCCCGGCGGCCCCGCCCCGCCCGCCCACGTGACCCACACTCGCCCTCTCCCACAGCGCAGGGCGGAGGCTTCTCCGGGCGGAACCACCGTGGCCGCGGGCACGGAGAAAGGAGGAACCACCGGCGCCGCGGTGCGCGCGGGCGCGGTTGACTAAAACAACGCTCGTTTTCTTGGTTCTGCGCCGGGAAGTCGCCTTTCTAGCAGGGTCGGCCACCTCTGGTTCGCCAGGAATTCCTGTAACATTTTGGAATCGTCCGTTCTTGTGCCCAGTCAGTGGACGAGCCTAATAACCGGAGTGTGGGAGGGGAACTTAGTAATGAAAGGAAACCGCTTATCTGATGAAAGGCTAATACACCGCAGCCAAAGTATCCCCTTGAACTCACAGGTTTTCCTAGTATTAACTTGTGAGTTAAGTTATGTTTTTCCCCAATTCTGACTACCACGCTGAGTTCTGGGACCTGGCCCCCTCCCTGCGGCGTCACAAATGGCTCGGCCCGCGCCGCAGTGCCCGACGGGAGGAGGCCGCCATGTTGGGCGGAACCATTCTCTCCCAGGAGCGGGGAGCTGCGGTCGCCGAGAGTTTGCAGACTGACGCGAGGCAAGGTGCCCTGGCCGGGGAGCGCGCACTTGTCGTGGGAGCGCCGTTGTAACCGCAGGGAGACACACTTCTGCCCTCTGCGTTTCCCGGTGGCGCTGGGAGACCCCGGGGCGTGGGCGCGTCCCCCCCGCCTTCGTGGGACGCCCCGCCGCACGCACATGGCCCGGCCGTAGGCGCGGTGCGGCCTGGGAGAGTCGGAAGCGCGGCGAGGCGGCAGCGGCGGGCCCATGCAGGACGCGGAGAACGTGGCGGCGCCCGAGGCGGCCGAGGAGCGGGCAGAGCCCGAACAGCAGCAGCCGGCCGCCGAGCCGCCGGGGGAGGAGCCGCTGCGGCCCGCGGGGCCCGGCGCGCAGGAGGCGGCGGGCGGCGAGGACGAGGAATCGGAGGCCGGGCCGGGGCCTGAAGTGTCCACCGAGCCCGCGGCCAACGGAGAGCAGGCAGCCGGCGCGACCCCCGGCCCGTCCCCGCCCCCGCCCGAGGAGCTCCCCGCCCCGGCCGCGGACGAGTCCCAGGGGGAGCAGGCCCGGGACGCGGCGGCCGAAGCCCAGTCCGACGGGGCGGGCGGAGAGCAGGGCGGCGCGGCGCAGAACGGGGACGCGGACGAGCCCTCCTTCAGCGACCCCGAGGACTTCGTGGACGACGTGAGCGAGGAAGGTGAGGCGGCGGGGGGCGGCCCCATTCTCCAGCTGGTGCCCGCACGGAGGCAAGATTCTGGACCACCTCCTCTCCTGTGAAAGCGGGGCGGGACAGAGACCGCCTGAGGACCCAGCCATTCCTGCCTGGGGTGTTTGGAGGCTGGAGCCGGGCCGGTGCGCGGTGGGGGCGGCGAAGGTCGGGCAGAGCAGGACAGAGCACGTGCCGCGAGGCCTCTAGTGACACTTGTCGGCTGCAGGTGTGGGTGTCCGAGCGTCCGGCCACGCCTGTCAAGAGTGAAACACGCGGAGGTGGTTCAGTGGGTGAGGGGCGTGGGCCGCTGGCCCTCGGAGCGCACAGTGGCAGACCTTCTCCCTGGGGTGGTGGGGGAGACCCCCCTGCCTGGGTGTCTGTCACCGGGAAGGCGGACACCCCCGCCCCCCCCCCCGCCCCGTCCTATCGCAGATGATTGATTGTCTCTGGTCCCTGTTGATTGCAGGTTGCTTTGCCCTCCTTTCCGTCAGGTTTGATTGACAATAGTTATTTCTGCTCCCTGCCGGAGAGGGACAGAGCCCAGCTCCGAGTCTCATTGTATTTTGTTGGCTGTGTTTTGGTTTTAGCGAGTGGTCCTCTGCAGGCTGGAAGCGCGTCAGTGGCCTCCCGTGGGCTGACCGCACTTTCTTGCAGTGGGAAAAGGACCTGCACCGCCACTCAAGCAGCCAGAGCTGCGCCAAGGAAGCGCGATGTTGCCGGGCAAATAAGATGCAAAGGTGTTTTGAGCTGTTGTGGGTGAAGATTGAGTCAGAATCATGATGAATCTCAAGTAAAATGAAATGCTTAGAAAACCAAAATAGAGCTGTCAGCTTTTAACTGATTTCAACGGGTTATCTGTTGTCCTCAGTTACTTAGTCACTGTGTCACACTTTGTTTCATAAGATGAAGACACTCCTGCGTGAGAGGCCCGGAAGGCTGCGCAGCTGGTGGGCCCCAGCTGCCGCGAGGGAAACCGCTTACACCACCGGCAGGCGGCTGAGAGCCCACGGGGAGCGGGTGCTGCCGGCGCCTCGGCCGCCCAGGCCCGAGTTTTATTACCATGCTGATTTTTGTTACTTTAACATCTAAGTGTTGACTTAAGAGGCTTTTTTGATCTTTTCAGTATTGACTCTACATTTGATTTTTTAAAAAAAAAATATTTTGTTTATTTGTTTTTAGAGAGAGGAAAAGGGACCTGGCCCACAACCCAGGCTTGTGCTTTGACCGGGAATCGAACCGGCATCCCTTTGTTGCACAGACTGGCACTCAGTCCCCTGAGCCACACCAGCCAGGGCTTGACTTTTTTTTTTTTTTTTTTTTTTTTAAGCATTTTTGAGCACACCTTCTTCGCACAAGATTTTAACATGTGAATTATTCCCAAACTTGTCCTGGGTGGCAGTCACGTGTGATTGCCAGAGTGATGCGAGGCCCGGACCAGGGACCAGCACTGAGAAGGCCCGCAGCTCTCCGAGGGCTCTTGGCTGTGCCCGGTGCCCACCGGTGCTGCATGAGAACTCTTCTGCCTGTCGGGAGCAGCATGCGGTGCACAGGAGCCACATCTCCGGAAGGTGCAGAGCCCTGTGAGGCACCTGCTCTGGGGCCCAGGGCTGGTGCCGGGTGTGGAGCAGCCGTGGCCCCTCCCGCCAAGACCCTGGTGGGCTCTCTGCTACGGTTCTTGGCTGTGCTCTGGGTGCTCTGCCAGACGCAGGAGGAGCTTTAACTCTAAATGCCTCCTTGTTTGGCTCGTTAAGTATTACTTATATTTGCTACTTGGTTTTGAGAATTGCTTTTTCCTGTTTCTCCTGGAGCCAGGCGGGGACTCCATGAACCAGGAGTAACCAGAAGTGTGGGCCAAAAGCCTGTTTCTTCGTGTATAGTTGCCGCCCTCACTCCTCGCTGTGCATCGCAGACTCTTATAAAGAGCTCGTATCCCCGCAAAGGACTCCAAGGCTGTGGGAAGGAGCCCGTCGCCTGAGCAAAGGCTGCGCTTTTTATTGTGGACCTTGTAAATTCAGATCAGGCTTCACAGGCCACTTAATTGTACAGTCAGGGGGCTGTAAAAGGAGCCCAAGGATCCGCCTCAGCCGCTGGAGGGACGACATCTCTGGGGTGTGACCTGGACCTGCCTCTTTCTCTTTTTTCTCATGGGTCTCCATTTTTGTTTCTTTGAAATTTAAGTGGTAGTTCCTTTTTTAAGGTAACATTTTTGGCATCACTTGTAAAGGTTGAAATTAATTAGAAATCGTTTATAACAGTTTATGCCTCTTGAAATCAAAGGACTTCTTTTTGAAAAACTTTTCAACTTACCATGGAACGTCGCAAACACCAAAGTGGAGAGAGTGAAACGCAGCAAGGAGTGCTTTCTGACGGGTCCTGTCTGGGTGGCGCGGGGGGTTCCTGAGAGTGTGCTTGTGGACGGGAGTGCGCGCCTGGGCCCAGAGCACGAAGACGCGGCGCCCGGCGCGTGCGGGCTGGCCCGACCCCGTGAGTGAGCCTCGGTGGCGGCTCTAAAGGCGTCTGTCCTCCTTCCCAGCCCGGCGCCTTGGCCTTGCACTCCTTTCTAGACAAGCTAATTTATACAGAAGGATAAGCTTCGCTTTATTTCCCTGACACTGTGACCTCCAGATGCCCATCTCCAGCAGCTGGCCGGCACTCACCGGTGCCGGAGCCTGACGGTCAAAGGACTTGGGGCGCGGGGCCCGCTGCAGGCGTGTGGGCAGCAGGCATTCGGCCTTCCGTCGGCTTCCCAGGCCTGCACGGACTGGCTCCCCTTGCGTTTCCTTGTTCTGGTCCTTTTTACGCCTGTCTTTCCTCCTTTCTCTTACTCCAGCCTCCCATATTACGGAAATGAAGCAAGCCTAGGAGTTTCAAATACTTATAACGGATCTTGCTATCTTAATTTTAAGAGCAGATGCACAAACACAATGTGTTCTGAGTTTTTGCGTGTACTTAAGAAAACAACAGCTAGCCCATGCTGCTTAGCGTGTAGGGGTGTGACGTCTGTAAACAGCGGGCGTCTCCCGGCAGCCGCGTGAGCTGGTTTATCGTGTGGCTACCCCACTGGCCGTCAGACGCTGCATTTGTGCGACGCCCCTGAGCTTATGTGGCCTCTGGTCTCCTGGTTTAAATGCTCCGCACAGCCCCGTGCTGCCTTCATGCAAGACTGTGGTGGCCTGTTGGCATTGGCAGCGGGTTGGGGGAGGCCCCCCGGCCCGCCCTCGGTTCCTCTGTTTGCTGGTGGAAGCCCTTCCTCTTCGTTTGCGTTCTGCATTGTTTAAAGTCTGTTTTAAAAACTTAATTTAACAGTCTTCTGTGATTTCCGGCAGTCTGTTGCTGTGTTGTGACTGTCAAAGGGAGGGCGAAGAGGTCAGTCTTCCTGACCCTTGAGGTGTAAATTTGGAGGCAGCCCAGGGCCGAGGCAGGCCTCTGACCTTCCCAGCGCAGGCGTTTAGATGGCTTGCTCTCCTCTGCTGGAAAGTGCGTTCAGGGCGCTGAGCTGCCGCATGGACGTGTCGTTGGGTCAGTCAGTCACTGGACAAATCTCTCCCTCGGACAGAATTACTTGGAGACGCGCTCAAAGACCGGCCCCAGGAGGCGGATGGGATCGATTCAGTGATCGTCGTTGACAACGTTCCTCAGGTGGGGCCAGACCGGCTGGAGAAGCTCAAAAATGTCATCCATAAGATCTTTTCCAAGTTCGGGAAAATCACCAATGATTTCTATCCAGAGGAGGATGGAAAGACAAAAGGGTGAGTGACACTCTCATCGTAAGTTTCTCCTGGTGGCAGGCGCCCGCGGCAGCCACTGCGTGGCAGAGTTCTGTCGCTGGCCCCTCGCCTCGTGGGGGGACTCAGCCAAGCCACCCTCAGCGGGGGCTCCGCAGCGCAGACCTTGCTCCTGGGCCGGCACGTGGGGGCGGGCGCGAGGTGCGCTTCGGCTGGAGGTGCTGTGCGCTGGCTGAGGAGCGTTCGCAGACGGGAGCTTGGTGTTTAAATCTGTCCGAGCAGCGGGCACAGGGCGCACCCTGGGGAAAGGACCCTGTGGTCAGACGCTGGCAGAATTTCAGGGGAACTTTGCGTGTGGGGTTTGTTGAACCTAAGACATGCCCTTTCTCCCCCCACATTCTAACCTCTGGAATGGGCAGTTTTTACAGTCTAGGTGAAAGCATGTGTCATTGCTTAATCAGCAACATTTTTCCTAGTGTTGCCTAAAATAGTGCCTCTTTTAATAGTGGCAGCCTAACACATATGCAGCGCAGCTTGCTTTTGAAGTCCCCTGTCAGGCCTCCCGTGTTGATAAACGTAAGTCCGTCCCTTTGTTCCGCGCACCTTGGTGCTGTGTTGCACTGTGACAGCGCTTCTCCTGCCCGTCGACACGCGGCGTCCGCAGGTGCAGTCTCGGCACGCGTCCCTGTGGGCAGCAGGAACGTCTCCTGGCCCCAGAGCTAGGAGGGGACGTGCGGGGTTGCGTGAGGCCCCTGCAGCTCCGCCAGGCGGTGTCCGCTCCCGACGAGGCAGCGACTGGCCGGAGCCCGCGGACGAGCGCCCTGTCTGGCCCCCAGTCTTGTCTGACCGCCTCCATTAACACTTCGCGGAAACCGCAGCCTTTGCCAGGACAGGGGTGAGACGGTGACCGTTTATTTCATTCGGGTTTGGAAATTACCTAGAATAGTTTTAATTTCTTCTTAGAAATGAAGTGATCCAGTGCAGGTAACATTTTTAACGTTTTCTCTTTGGAGCTGGGTAGGAGGATACTTCACGTTACATTTGCCTTATGATGGAACACACTTGAACCTCTGTGACTTTGTCTGTAATGCAACGTAGTATGTAACATTTATGACTCGGCACTTTGTAACTGCTTTATTGAAATGATTGACAGAAAGTAAACGTGCATAGCTTTGAAATGTGCATGAATTTTGACACGCACACATCCGTGAAGCCGTTACCGTAGGCCAGGTGATAGGCATTTTGACGGCTGGGCTTTCGATGGTAATGGAGTTGAAGGGGGGTCCTTCACGCTGAGGGAGCCTCTCTGCCTCGGATGTGACCGCCCGGACACGGCAGGGGCGTGGCCACAGTGCCTGCCGAGTTTGCGGCCGGGAGGTCTTGTGCGTGCCGACCAGAAACCAGACCTTCCAGCCGCACGTGTGTGACCCGCTCTCCTCCTCGCGGCAGGTACATCTTCCTGGAGTACGCCTCTCCCGCCCACGCCTTGGATGCGGTGAAAAACGCCGACGGCTACAAGCTCGACAAGCAGCACACGTTCAGGGTCAACCTCTTCACTGATTTTGACAAGTGAGTTCAGACTCGGGCCATGAGGTCCTGGACCTCCCCCTGCTGAGTGGCCAGGTTCTGGGGGGAGTGTGCTTGGCTTTCCAGGTGGCTCCACCCTCTGGTCAGACCCCCGCAAGACCGTCCACACCCCTGGCTCTCGCATCGGCCAGTAGCGCCCTCCCCCCACTAGCTTCCCATCACTGTGTGTTACCAGTGAAAACCTGCCCTCCCCTGCTCCGGGCAGACAGGCAGGGGTGCGTGTGGCCGGCCCTGGGGCGTCGGTTCGTGGCCATGTCGATACGGCGCAGCAGGAGCTTGGCTCGTGGTGACACGGCCTGGCCGGCACTAAGTGTGAGCAGACAGCGCCCTGCTGGGGGCAGGGGCCTCGGTGTGGCCAGCACTGTCCCTGTGTTACTGGAGCGTTTTCTTCTCTCTTCCAGGTACATGACAATCAGCGATGAATGGGACATTCCAGAGAAACAGCCTTTCAAAGACCTGGTACGCTGTGTCGAGTCGGCCGCTAAGTAGTGGAAAGAGTTGCTGGCTGGCCTCTGGGCTCGAGGGGCTGGTTCCTTGGGAGTTAGGGATGCTGACGGGATCGGTCGGCCTCTGAGCCGCAGTAACAAGCGCGCTTTCTCTGATAAAAGCCGAGCGGCGTGCGACATCCCACCTTCGGGCCCCTTTTAGGGAAACCTGCGCTACTGGCTGGAGGAGGCGGAGTGCAGAGACCAGTACAGCGTGATCTTCGAGAGCGGCGACCGCACGTCCATCTTCTGGAACGATGTCAAGGACCCCGTCTCCATCGAGGAGAGGGCTGTAAGCGCCGCTGCCCATGGGGCGGGCGCCGAGGCGCAGGGGCCCGAGGCTTTGGGGCCAGAGTGGGCAGCGCCGCGCCCGGAGGGGCAGGGGTGTGCGCTGGGCTGCGCCCGCCGCCTTCACCCTGGCCTGCTTCCTCTACAGCGGTGGACAGAGACGTACGTGCGCTGGTCTCCTAAGGGCACCTACCTGGCGACCTTCCACCAGCGCGGCATTGCTCTCTGGGGCGGCGAGAAGTTCAAGCAGATTCAGAGGTTCAGCCACCAGGGCGTGCAGCTCATCGACTTCTCGCCCTGTGAAAGGTAGGCCCCTGGGGTCTGCTCTCCTGGCCCGGCGGGCCTCCTGCGGCCCCTCCCACGCCCCCCAGGTTGCTCTGTCCTCGCGCGTGTCTCTGGGCTCCGCCATCCCCTCCCTCCAAACGTTGGGATGGAAGTTTTTCCGTGAGCTGTTCGGGAGGGCGTGGAAGGGTCACGCCCCTCCCCCCAAGTGTGCATTTCCCGGGAACGGGAGGTTCTGCACAGTCACGCGCAGTTACCAGCTTCGGAAACTGAATGTTGGTTTACCGTTCCAGTTCCGTCACTTGATCCAGTGATGTCCTTTGTAAAGTTTTTTCCCTTTAGGTCAGCGTTTAGTCCAACAGCGTATGTTTTGCTGATGACTTTGTTGTGCATGAGCGTCCCTCCTGTGTGCGAGGGTCCGTGCAGCCCAGCCCCGTGGGGGGCGGACCCCGGGAGCCTGAAGGCCGTGCCGTGCGGCGTCCCCCTGCCTGCCCGGGCCTCCGTCCGGGCGCCCTCCGCTGGAGCACGCTCAGTCACCCCCCGCCCCTCTGGGACGCTGCGTGGGCTGCAGTTGCCTCTCTAACCGTGCGGGCTGCTCACGGCGGGCCTCCACGGAAGCCCCACGTCACGGGCTCCGGAGTCGTGCGCGTGCGCGCTGTTTCTCTGAACCGTTCAGTACGGCCCAGCTTCCCCGTGTGTCCCCACATCGCGCTCACTTACAGCTGGTCGGTCCAAACTGGGGTCTAGGCTGGGGCACACGTGGCGTTTAGTCCTGGGTCCAGAGCTCTCTGACCTGCGACCGTGCACCCTTCCCTGGGTCGCGTGTGGACGCCGACTTGCTCGGGCAGGACCTGGTGGCCTGGGGGCCAGCTCACCTTCCTGATTCGGCCGATGACCTCGAGGCATCGCTTCATTTTTTTCCTTTGATCCTTGTATTTCCTGTAAACTCTACGTTCCAGCTCACGGATGATTCTTAATCTGGACAGAATAGTTCTTACAGATAGATACCATTATCACTGCATGTGGTTATCACAAAGCAGCCGACATCTCCCACCAGCAGCAGTGCGTGCGGGGTGGGTCCAAGCGAGACGCGCCCCGGCACCAGGGTGACAGGCGGGATCGGGATGCTGCCTGCGCCTCCTGGCCCCTGTGAGCCTGCCCCGGCCACCCAGCAGGCAGGGCCGCCCCAGCGGACGGAGGCTTGGTCCCGCAGGCCATTCGGCTCCTGTGCCACAGGGATGTCCTCCTGGGCGGGTGGTCACCACAGCGAGGACCGGAGGCTGGGAGTGTCCCCCCTCTGTCGCAGGTATCTGGTGACCTTCAGCCCCCTGATGGACACGCAGGACGACCCTCAGGCCATCGTCATCTGGGACATCCTTACCGGGCAGAAGAAGAGAGGCTTCCACTGCGAGAGCTCAGCCCACTGGCCGATCTTCAAGTAAGTAGGGGCCGTCCGCCCCCGTGGCAGCTCACGGGCAGAGACTGGCATTGTCTTTCTCCTCCTCAGGTGGAGCCACGACGGGAAGTTCTTTGCCAGGATGACACTCGACACCCTCAGCATCTATGAAACGCCTGTGAGTGGCCTTGCTGCGGAGACACGGGCTGGACTGGCCTGGGGTGCGGGGCGTCCCCTAACCTGGAGCCCAAGGGGCGGCTGCGTGTGCAGGACGGAGGCCGTGCGGCACCCTTCCGGGGCCTCGTGTCCTGGGCCCGGTCGTCCCCTGCCGACCCCCAGGTTGTGCTGCGGGACTTGGGGCCGGAGGGCGGCTGGGCGACGTCAGCCGTTTCAGTGTTTGTCGGGCACCCTGTGCTTGCGCTGCCCCTGTTGGGACCGCGGGCTGCCTTGGGGTAAGAAAAACCCGTGCCTGGGACTCCGGCCTGACGCGAGTCCATTGTGACCCCGTTCTCTTGGCAGTCCATGGGCCTCTTGGACAAGAAGAGCTTGAAGATCTCAGGCATAAAGTAAGTGGCTGCCCCCGCTGCTCTCACCGGCTCTCCCTCCACGGGCCCCGGGTGCACACCGTCCCCTTCCCGGTGCGAGGCCGGCCCCAGGCCTTGCCTCTCCTTCCCCACACACAGCGCCTCCTGAGGCCCGCGGTGGAGCCTGGGGCCCCACCTAGTGACTGGTGTCCTGTGTTCCCGGGTGAGCGCGCAGTGGGTCCCGGTGGCCTTCGGCCCCTAGCCCGGCCTCTCTGTTAGCGGCCCATTTCCTGGCGCTGAGGCCTCTGGGGGGTGGTGTCTCTGCGGTGGGGTGCCCGTCCTGCAAGGGCAGCCCCGTTTCTTGTTTCTTCGTTCTTGCATCCTTGGGCAGCGTGACGACTCACAGTGAGAATCACCTGGTTGACATCGATGAGGCCGTGGTGACGCTCCTCACGGTGTCAACTCCGGAGTCTTCCCTCCCGGCACCTCTGGGGTGCTCACAGGGCGCAGGCACTGCCCTGGTCTTCCCAGCCCCCCTGCCCTGCTGACGGGGCTTCCCCATAGCGCCCTCGTGGGTCCTCGGAGGTCACGTGGCCAGCCCATCTGCCGACAGCGATCTTACCTGCTGACCGCTGCAGGGAGGGGCTAGGAGCGGGGTGGGTGCTGCCTGGCGGGCCGGGGGCTGGTGGGAGCGTACTTGGCACCTGTCCCTGCCCTGGCACAGCGGGTGGTGCCACGCTGCCGTGAGGGGGAGGCACGCTGGCTTGGCCCTGGAGCGGCATCCGGCCACGTGCAGGCTGCTGAGCTCCTGCGCGCTTTCGTTGCTCAGCCTGTCCTTGGGTGACGCTTTCTTCTCGTTCTGCAGAGACTTTTCCTGGTCTCCCGGGGGAAACATAATAGCCTTTTGGGTGCCCGAGGACAAAGACATCCCGGCGAGGGTCACGCTGATGCAGCTCCCCAGCAGGCAGGAGATCCGAGTCCGGAACCTGTTCAACGTCGTGGACTGCAAGCTGCACTGGCAGAAGAACGGGGACTACCTGTGTGTGAAAGTGGACAGGACGCCCAAAGGCACCCAGGTGAGCGGGCGCGCTGGGCCGCGCTGGGCCTCGCACGCGGCTGCAGACCGGCTCCTCTGTGCGGAGGGCGTCTGGGCTGCTGGCTTGAATCAGCGGGTCATGCTCAGACCCCTGGGCACCGGGAGTGGTGAGCTGGCACGACGCAGCCGGGGCTCCGGCCGCACTCCGGCTGAGGGGCCCCCTTGGGAGTGGGTGGCACTCCCGCAGGTCAGAGTTAACACGGGGACTCGCTGACCCTTGGGCAGCGCAGGTTTGAGCTGAGCAGGAATGCTTGTGCGTGGGCTTTGGCCGTCGGTGGTGGCACCGGCCCCCGGGGCCCCAGGCTCCAAGGCCTGCGGGCTCAGCCGGCCGTGGGTGCGGAGCAGTGCTGGGGCGTCCTCAGGCGCCGATCCACGTTGCCTCGGGTCGGGCTCGCGCTCCCCGGGGCTCGGTGTCCTGAAGGTGCCGCGGGGAAACCCGGTCGGCCTTCGGCGCCGGGGGCGGGTTGCAGATGGGCCACAGCACAGAGCAGGGGAGGTTGGCGTGTGGCCACGCCCTTTGCGGCCGCTGTTTGCTGTCGAGTCTGGGCCCGCAGGCCCCGCCTGTGCCTGCGCCCCGCGTCTGAGCGCCCCGCGTCCTGGTGTGATGGCGACCGGTGGGGCCTGGGTGCCCCTCGGGCTTCAGCGTGTGGTGTCCTGCTGCTGCTGCTGCTTCTTTTTCTTCTTCTTTTTTTTCTCCCCAGGGTGTTGTCACAAATTTTGAAATTTTCCGAATGAGGGAAAAGCAGGTACCTGTCGACGTGGTGGAAATGAAAGGCAGGTACCGGGGTGTCCCCGAGGTGCAGGGCACGTGCGCACGGTGTCCCCGTTCAGCCTCTCGGCTTCTCCGTCGGCCAGGGGAGCGGGGCGCCCGCGGAGCAGGGGAGCGGCCGCGCGGAGCAGGGCCAGGCCTCACTGCCGGGCCGGCCCCTCGTGCACAAGCTCCCGGGTTAAGGCAGCTTCTGTGGACCCAGCCCAGCACTGCGGATGCTGTGGTTGCGTCTTTAGGTGGCAGAGCCGCCTGCGTGTTTCGTTTTGCTGGAGGGAGGAGGGGAAAGGGCAGGGACGGCACAGAGACAGGGAGGCGCCCAGCCGGCGCGGGCCCGTGGGCTCTGTCAGCGCCACGGCGAGTGCAGGGGAGGCCGGGGGCGCCGCCCCGCACAGCCCACGGCAGGCGGCTGGGTGGGCCCCGGCGCAGGGCGTCCCTGCCGGGCGGGGGTGCCGCTGTGGGCTCTGTGCCATGCGTGCCCAGGAACGGGCGGGGCGGGGACTGACCGGGCGGCTCTCGGCCGCAGAGACCATCATCGCCTTCGCCTGGGAGCCAAACGGGAGCAAGTTTGCGGTGCTGCACGGCGAGGCCCCACGCATTTCCGTGTCCTTCTACCACGTGAAGAGCAACGGGAAGATCGAGCTCATCAGTGAGTGGTCCCTCCTGTCCTGTGTTGGGTGGGGCCTGCGGGGGGACCAGCGGGGACAGCTGCTGCACGACCGTCCCCGTGTGGCTCCCGTGGGCACATCCCGCCCACGGAGGGGCGGGGCCCCGGGGCCCCCTCCCGCGGCCGCGTTCCCGGTCGAGCCTCCTGCACCTGCCGTGAGCGGGCGGGGTGGCCGTCCTGGGGGCACGCACCCCACCCGTCCTCTGCGTGGGCGCCTGGCCCCACCTGGGAGGGGCTGGTCCGTCCCCCTGGGCTGGCGGGGCTCCCGTCCTGCGTCCTGAGGGCCCAGCACAGAGGAGGGCCTCAGTAAGTGCCGCGGTCGGGGGCTGCTTGCGGCCTCACGGCCTTTTTTCATGTGACTGAGGTGCTGGGACGTCGCCCCGCTTTGGGGGGCGACGCGGTGAAGCCACGCTCACACTCCCCACGCGCTCCTGGGACGTCCATCACACAGGACGCGTGACCACAAAGATGGTTTTACTCACGTGGACTGGGGAGAGGAACAGCTTTCCTGAGCCAACCCTGTGCAGAATTCAGCCTCCGCTGCCTCAGGCAGGGTGGGGTTCGCAGAGCCGATGGGCCGATGGGCCGTCCGCCATCAGGCTGTGTCACTCATTTCCTTTGGTGGGAGCGGAGACAGCGGGGCGGCCGGCGGGCCCCTCGCGAATGCTGTGCCCTGCCCTCGCAGAGCTGCTCACACCTTGTTGGTTGTGGTCTGCAGCCCCCCCCCCAACCCCCATCAGGCAGAGCTAGGGTGCTGGGCTCCGTGCCAGGTCCGCACAGGCAGCGAGCTGTGAGGGGTGGGCGTCCATGAGCGTGTGGGCCGAAGTCAGGTGGCGCCTGCAGTCCTCACCTGGCGTGGGGTCCCAGGAGCGGTGCTTGCTGTCAACAGGGGGCCTTTGTCTACGCTACCGAGTGCATTGCCCTGAACGTGGAACGTTGCTTGAACGTGATGCCTTGCTAACAGCGGCACTACGGCTTGAGCGCGCCGCGCCCGTTCCTTAGCCTAGGCTGTAACGCCAGGTGTGCTCGCGGGTGGCTGCCGGCGGGTCTCCCCAGCACGGAGCACAGGGGCGTGGCAAGAGCCCGTTGGCAGACACCCGTGAGGCAGTGTGGGCCCGTCGCCAGACCCCCGGTCCTGGCTGCACACCCGCCCTGGAGTCTGCAGCTCAACCGTAGTGGGCGCTCTCTCCTTTCAGAAATGTTTGACAAGCAGCAGGCGAACACCATCTTCTGGAGCCCGCAGGGGCAGTTCGTGGTGCTGGCCGGCCTCAGGAGGTGGGTGGCTGCCTCCGGTCCCTGAGCGGCACTCGGGGCCGCTGCGCCAACCCCGGCCCCAGGCCCGTGCCACCTGCGCTGGGGTCTGAGTGGTGGCACCGCTGAGTCCTCGAGAACCTGCGTGTTCTCTTGGGGAGGGTCGTCCCAGCCTCAGTTGATGGGACGGGTGAACGCGTGCCGTGCTCCTGCGTGGGGCCGAGACCCGGCAGGTGAAAGCGGGTGCCTCCCGCACTCGCCGGGCAGGCCCTGGGAGGAGGTGAGGCGGATGCCTCCGGGCGAACCAGTGCCCCAGGGTGCGTCCCCACTTCCTTTAGGAAGACGGGGCCATCTGACAGTGCCAGCCTGCCTTCCGGGGCAGGGGCGTGACCACGAACACTCCAACACGGCCCCCAGGCCCCCCCACCCGTTGCCCCTACCTAGCTGCTCCCCCGGCAGCGTGGGGGACGGTGAGGACCCTGCAGCGCCCTGGTCCAGCGCGCAGCCGCCCTCCGGCGGCCTGGCCCCTTCTGTTGGAGACACTCGTGTGGCTTCGGGGGCGGGGAGCGCGTCCTGTGAGATGATGTCCCCAGGGCCTCAGGCACGGGCGTGGGAAGGCCTGCGCCTGGGGGCCCTGGCGAGGACCGTCCGTCCGTGTCCCCAGCATGAACGGCGCCCTGGCCTTCGTGGACGCCTCGGACTGCACCGTCATGAACATCGCCGAGCACTACATGGCCTCTGACGTGGAGTGGGACCCCACCGGGCGCTACGTCGTCACCTCTGTGTCCTGGTGGAGCCATAAGGTACGGGGGCCCGGCCGCGTCACCCCTCTGAAACCGGCTGTTGCCGGGCTGGCGGCGGCCTCTGCCATGGAAGCAGCGCCCGGAGTGGTGTGGTCGCCTTGCACCGTGCTTGCGGCTGGCGGGCAGGCAGCGTTGCTGCTGGTGCCACAGTTCAGAGGTGCTGTGCGCCCAGCCCCGGCTGCCTCCACACCGGCGCTCCCTGACGTGAGCGCCCACGCCCCCAAACGCCAAGGACGTGCCACGCAGCGCTGACCCCGGGGAGGTTCACAACTCGAAGCCTGGACTATGGTTTCTGCGAGTCGCTTGCGCACCGTTGTGAGCCGGGCTGCCTGTGCTCCTGGCCAGAGCACCTGGGGCGGCGGCAGCCTCAGGCCATGTCCCGGCCTGCTGCCCCCGAGTGCCGGCCACTGTGGTCTGCAGCAGCCAGGGCTGCCCCGCTTCGCAGTCTGTAGCCCTCACCGCGGTTTAAGTTCACCCACGCTGCGCACTGCGGCCTGAGCTTGGGGCGCGCGCGTGGAGGGCAGGCGCGTCCGGGTTCGCCCGTGTGTCCCGGTGTAGCTCCTCTAGAGCGGCTCTTGGTTTGGACCCTCGCTGTCTGGGGCCTGGGGGTTGTAGTCAGGTAGTTCGTTTTGCTTACTGGAGACACGAACTGGAGGGACACAGACCTGCAAACGACCCGTTGAGTCAGAGCTTCATGCTGCGGCCAGGACCTGCTGCCCTGCCTGCGTCGAGGCCTCAGCAAGGCCACACGCGCCCGGCTTGCAGGTCTGAGACGCGGTCTGGCAGGGGAGGGCGGGCACTGCCGCCTCCTCCAGGGACACTTTGCCGCGAGATGGCGTCGGCCGACGGCAGCTGAGTTGGGGGCGTCATTGGGGTCTCTTGTGGCCCAGTGAGAGCCTGTGTGTGGCCAGCACTCCCGGAGCCGCCGTGCGTGTGCGCCGTGTGGTCCGCGCCCGCTGGTGGGTCTCGCGTGTCGACCGCCCTGCTCCCACTGGGCGTAGCTCCATGCAAGCGGAGGCCTCGGGCAGGTTTGGCCGCCCCGGTGCGGCAGCAGGGCGCGGGCCCCTGGCGTGCCCTGGAGCCGGTGCGCTGAGCCCAGTCTCTGTCCCTTGTAGGTAGACAACGCCTACTGGCTGTGGACCTTCCAGGGGCGCCTCCTGCAGAAGAACAGCAAGGACCGCTTCTGCCAGCTGCTGTGGCGGCCCCGGCCCCCGACGCTCCTGGGCCAGGACCAGATGAAGGTCTGGCACCAGCCTGGGGGGCGGGGGCGCGGGGGCGGGGGCAGCGCTGGGCGCCCTGTGGAAGAGAGGCTCGCCATGGCAACTGAATAAAGGGTGGCCCCGGTCAGGCCCCAGGGCGTTGCGGGGGTTTCAGGTCCCGCCAGCACCGTTCTAGGAGGTTGGCGGGGGCGGGGCTGCGGGGGGGGGGCGCGACGACACCCCGGTGGGAGTAGAAGACGGGAGCCTGGGGAACCGCCCCCAGGGCTGCACAGCAGGGGCCTCGGGGCGGATGTCGCAGGCCCCGGGAGGCGGAGGGAGCCACCTCATGTCTGTGACTTCCACAGTTGCACTGGGGGTTCTTGCTTTGCATGTGAATTCTGAGTGACTCGTCTTTGTTCCAGCAAATTAGAAAAGACCTGAAGAAATATTCCAAGATCTTTGAACAGAAGGATCGTTTGAGTCAGTCCAAAGCCTCAAAGGTCAGCCTTGCTCTTCTCCCTGGGGCACGGGCCCCCGCGACCCCGCCGCCTCGGGGCGGAGAGGGGCCAGGGCCTGGCTGGGGGCCGGGGGTGCGGGGGGCGCGGGGGCCCTGTGCAGGGAGGGCGCCCCGTGCTGTGCTGCCGGTGGGGGCTGCGGCTGCGAGGCCCGGGCCCCGCAACCCTCGGAGCTCTTCGCGTGCAGGCGGTGGGCATGGGGGCAGTGAGGGGGAAACGGTCAGAACAGGTACCCAACCCCATGCCTGCCCGGGCAGTCTCCTCCTTTTTTAAGTTCAAAGATTTTGTTTATATGTTTTTAGAGAGGGGGGAAGGGAGGGAGAAAAAGGGAGAGGAACATCCGTGTGTGGTTGCCTCTCGTGCGCCCCCTGCTGGGGACCTGGCCACAGCCCAGGCCTGGGCCCTGACTGGGAATCAAACCGGCGGCCCTTTGCTTTGGAGTCCGGCGCTCGGTCCGCTCTGCGGGCAGCCTCCCTTTAAGTGGAGCGCCCTTAGGCCGTCCGGCGTGGGGTTGCTGCCGACACAGGCTTCCGCGTTGGCTCCGCGGCATCGTGAGGGCGTGAGGTGAGTGTCGGCTTTGCCGCCCGCCCCCATGCTAGGAATTGGTGGAGAGAAGGCGGACCATGATGGAGGACTTCCGGAAGTACCGGCTGACGGCCCAGGAGCGGTACATGCAGCAGAAGAACGAGCGCCTGGAGCTGCGTGGAGGTAGCGTGACGGAGCCCGGGAGCACGCGACGGCGCTCTTCGCCGTGGGCGTCCAGGCGTGGGTTGCCCAGGTTTCTCAACAGACGTCAGGTGTCGCGGGAAGAGTCGTGCTCTGCGCGGCCTTCCTGCACGTCGGAGCCGCGGCCCTCAGACCCCGCCGCCCGCTGGAGCCTCTCCTTTTCCCCCAGGTGTGGACACGGATGAGCTGGACAGCAACGTGGAGGACTGGGAGGAGGAGACCATCGAGTTTTTTGTCACTGAAGAGATCATCCCCCTCGGGAGCCAGGAGTGACCGAGAGCACTGTGGTGAGGCGCCTCTGCCCACGCGCGAGGGCGCGTCTTGTCTGAGGAGCGCGTGGAGCCTAGGGCCGTGCTCTTGGCCGTGGGTCCTTGCATGTGACCTGGGCGTCTGGTGCGGTCGGGTGTGGAGGGAGCAGGCAGGGTTGAGGCAAGAGCCCTCGAAGCTGGTCCCGCACGGCCAGGAACCCCGAGGCTGCCCCGGTGATGGGGAGGGGCCCAGGGGTTCGCGCCGCGGGGTTGGCGGGTGTGGGGCTCGGTCACCGGTGCCCCCGCGGGACCCTTGGCGACGGTGCTGCTCCGTCGCAGCTGCGCCTCTCAGCAGAGGCCTCAGCGTGAAGTGACCTGGGGGCGGCGCCCGCCGCAGGGAGGGCTGGTTCGGGCTGCCCGCCGGGAGCGCCGGCTGCGGGCCGCGCGGTGGCCGAGTGCGGGACGAGAGCCTGCCCCTTCCTCGTTGCAGCGTCACCGTGTGGCGGAGCTGGGTCGGCCCTGCGGACGGCCTGCGCCGCGCCTGCGCCGCCCTGCCCGGCGCTGCCCGCCCCCGGGAGGCCCCGTCTCCAGTCGTGCCTTCACCCCGGCCCCCCGGGGGCGGTGTCGCGGCGCTGCTTCCAGTCTCGCGTTTGGTGTCCGAGCCACGCCACCAGCGTTCGCTGCTGAGACCTGGCCTGGTGCCGTGGCAGGGCCGCCTCCTGCTGCCGCACTGCCGAGTGACTGTCCACCGCCTGGCCTCCTTGTGGGGGCTCCTCTGATCTGCGGGCGTCGGTGCCAGCTGGGGAGCAGCATGTCAGCTGCGCGGTCCCCGCCTGCAGGCTCTGCAGGCGTTCAGTGGCCAAACGTGGAAATAAAAGCAGACCTGTGTGAACACGTCGTGTCTCAGTCTTTAACAGTGGGTGGTGGCCGGGCTCGGGCGCCTCTTCCCTGCCCCCAGTGGGGGTGGTTGCTGCCGGGCTCCGTCACGTGCAGGCGTGGCAGGCGGGGACACCCCCCGGGTGGTTTTGTCCTGCTGAGCCACGGAGAGGGACGCATCATCCCGTCGGCCCCTTGGCTGCTGCAGGTTTTCTGTGGGCTCCTCGTTGAGCCCAACGAGGAAGAGCCCCTCCGCCTCCCTCGCAGTGTCGAGCTTGGAGGAGCTGCCCCTTTAGCTGCTGTTTTGTGATCCCTCGATACTTAAGCCATTTTCCCCGCTGACCAAGAAGTGGACAAAGCCGTGTGTGTGGGCCCATTTCCTTTGCTGTGACCTGCTGCCCCCTGGTGACCTGCCAGGGTGCGGCTTCCCACTGGCCTCATCCCCGTCCCCTGGGGCGGCCTAGCTCTTCACACACACCACTGCGGGACAGTCCTTGGGACTCGGCCGGGGTGGGCGCACGCCTGTGACGGCGTCTGATTGGATGATCAGCTGTCCTGGCAGGGCGTGGCCGGCCCCTGCCATTGTCCTCGGGCTGCCGTGACCGCTGGCCTCCGGGCTGCCGGCCACGGACCCGCCGACTCCAGGTGCCCAGAGAGACCATGTGTACTCGTCCTGTGAGGCTTAAGTCTCCGTGCTGCTGGCTGGCCGGGCCTCGGCCTGTCTGTCCACGTGTTGTGGGCGTTCTCTGGTCTCCCCCAGGCGAGGCACGCAGAGACCTCTCGCTGCCGGTTCTGTGCGTGCCTGTGAGCAGGAGGTGGCACAGACCCTGTCAGCTTCCCAAAAGCCAGCTTTTCACGACTTTACACTTGCCAGTTACAGTTCTTTGATGTAAACTGTCAATAAAAGGCTTCTGGAACACTGCCCCAGCTCTCCCGCGCCATCGACCGTCGACGTGGGTCTCCAGGGCTGGTCCTCTGTAGAGAGCGCCTGGCCTGGGAGGGGGAGGGGTGGCACAGCCCTGGCTGCCCGCCCAGGTGTGCGGGGTTTGCTCAGAAGGGGCACGGCTGTGGGAGGGGCGCGGTGTCTTCGCTCCCCTCAGAGGCCCCGCACCAGCTGGCCCCAGGCCCCCGAGCCACCACCTGTGTGGTCTCGGCCACCAGGCTGGCGGACCTTGGGGCACCCTGGGACCTCCAGCAGCCTTAGCCTGAGGCCCCGCCCCACTGGTGTGGGCCTCTGCCAACCCTTGGCCCTGGGGCTGGCATCTCCGACAGGAACTTTGGGGACCCGCCTCTGCTTGGTACCCAAGCATCACCAGGGCTCTGTGGGGCGCGCGCCCTCGCACCTCGCCTGAGACGGGCAGCAAGGCTTGCAGCGGTCGGCACCCCCGGGCCCTGGCCGGCCGACGGCGTGGGCAGGGGCTGCCGCCACGCCCTCGTCCACGACACCAAAGGCCGTTGCACGGGTGCTTTAGAAACTCGTCTGGGTGGGCGCTCCCAGCTGGGAACATGTCACTGAATGTCAGCTGGTGGCGTCCATCCCCGTCTCGGGGAAGAGCCCCAAGGCCGTGGCCAGGGCGATGGTCTGAGGCAGGCTCACCTGCAGAGCAGGCGACGTGGGGACAGAGGACCCCTGGGGTTGCCATGGTGTCAGATCAGCGCAGAGGCAGAAAGGCTGGACCGGGTCTGGGGCCGTAACCACGTGCCGGGTGTGCAGCCAGCCGGAGCCCACCGGGCCTGGGCCGCCCAGCTGCTCGGGGCCCACCCACAGCGCGGGGGCAGTGCCAGCCTTCGGGGAGATGGCGGAGGGCCTGCGGGGCTCCCGGGGCCGCTGATGTCAGGGGGCGGGGCGGCCAGCCCGGCGGCCTCCAGAGCGGGGCCAGCAGGCGGCAGGCAGCCGGGCTGGCGGCCGCGCGCCCACCCCCCACCCTGCCACCCTGCCCCGCCCGGGGCAGCCCCACCACGAAGGAGATGGAACCCAGGGACCGGCAGCTCATGGTGAGTGTCCCTCTGGTCGCCCGGCGGCCCCAGGCAGGGCATCGTGTGCCCGAGGCTGCCCCTCTGCTCTGGGCTGCCTCCTGGCCCACCACCCCCAGCGCCCGGTCCCTGGGCAGGACCCTCCCCGCCTTCCTTCATGGGCGTGTCGTGAGCCCCCCTTCTCCCGCCACCCCCTTCACGCCCTGCCCCCTGACTCTCCCTCCCAGGGGGCTCCGGGCCTGGACCAGGGCCCCCAGCTGGGGCGTAGGCCCCGCCCCGGTCCCATGCAGGCCCTGCGAGGCCGGACTGACCCGCCTGCGGGGTGATGGTGAGCTGGGCCGGGCCTTGCCCGAAACCCAGAGGCGGCTCCCAGGGAGGAGCTGTTCCCATCTCAGAAAAGGGACAGCAGAGGCTTGCAGGGGCCCAAGTCCTGCAGTCCCTCAGGGCCTCCCTGGGGCCCCCTGAGGGGGCAGGGCAGGTGGAGGGATGGGCCCCGGGGCCAGGGGTCCTCTCTGAGAGCAGGGGGACGAGGCGAGGGGCGGGACACTTGGCCGCTGGGGACCGTGGGCGGGCGAGCGCCTGTCTCCCCGCCTGAGACTGGTGGGGCGCCTCTGAGGGTCCTGGGGGGCGTGAGCAGGCTCACCCTGCCAGTGCAGGAGCAAAGGTGCGGAGGGGCGCAGGCTTCGCTGGCCCTCGGCACTCCGTCAAGAGCGGGGGCGGGGAGGGAGGGGGAAACCGAGGCCCCGGCTGGCCGCAGCCACAGGGCGTCCTGCTCGCAGGTGGCGCTTCGGATCCGTCCGCTCAGTGACACAGAAGTGGAGGAGGGAGCCACCGCCATGGCCCACAAAGCGGGTGACCAGGCGAGGCCGGGGGGCAGAGGGGGCCTGGCCAGGGGGAGCACCAGAGGGGCGAGGTGCTCCCTCGCTTGCTCACAGACGCTCGGTTATTCATGCTCCCGCGTTAATTCGCTGCTGGCTCCCCCATTAACTTGCGCACTCACGTCTCCATGGACTCGCTCATCCCGTCGCAGAAGTGCCCGGCATGCTCAGCATCACCGGGAGGGGGACGAGGGCCCGCCCCCAGCCCACTCTCAAGTGGGGTCCAGCAGCGAGCCGATGGACGTGTGATGTCGGCGTTCCGGGCGCACAGAAGGGTGCGGCAGCGCCGCGGGGCCAGGCGGGGGCCTCTCCCAAGAGCAGCCCATGCCCCGCGGGGAGGCGAGAGGCGGGGCGGGCCCTCACGCGGGAGCCGGGGGAGCGCGGCCCGAGCACCGTCCGCAGGCCTGGTGGCAGCCGCGGGTCCGTGGTCCGAGGATGCAGACCCGCGGCTGTCGGCATGGCCAAGGGAGGGCCCTCGCTCTTTGGAAGCTGGGCTCTCGGCGCAGTTAAGAAATGCTGGTGGTCGCTTGCCAGAATAATTGCCAAATTCGAGGTGAAACAAAATTGTGTCAAGTGACCTGGGTTCGTCATTTGTCGTTAGAAAGGTGGCTCTACAGAGGTGCTGGGAGCATATCGGCACCCGAAGACAGAGGGCCCAGGACGGGGGCGGGGGCGGGACACCCAGGCGGAGTGTCGGGGCAGCAGGGTCTCAGGCGGGGCGCGGGGTGCACAGGCGCCAGGTGACGCACAGCACACGTCCGCAGGAAAGGGTCCCCCGGGCTGCGACGCGTTCCTGCGTCTTCATGTGGAAACAGCGTGGACCGCATCGGCTTCCCGGGAAACTGCCTGGGAGCGCAGAGCCGGCCCTGCAGGCGAAGCCCCCGTGCGACCCCGCCGGCACTGGCGTTGGCGGCGGGGCAGGGCCGCCCCTCCTCACAGGAGGAAGGGAGTGTCCTCCTGAACGACTTTGAAGGCAAATGTAGTCATTCGCTGGCCTCGACAGTGTCACCTGTTCTGCCGTGGGAGCCCGCTGTGCCTGGGTGACTTCGGGTCCGGTCCGGTCCGGTGATGGAGGCTCTGGCCGCACCCACACGTGGGTCGGAACGCGCCCTTTGCCACCCCGAGGAGGCAGCCGCCTCACGGCTCAGGGAGGGCCAGCGGCCCCTCCGCAGCCCGTGTCGCGCGGGGAGTCTCAGGGCCAGGCCCCCTCCCCGGGCCGGGCTGGGTGGGCGGGGCCCGGCTGGGTGGGCGGGGCCCGGCAGGTGCCTGGCCGATCCCTCCTCCAGCGCAGGCCTGGCCCCGGCGCGCGCAGCGAGGGTCCCCTGTCCCGAGGCAGAGACCTCTACCCGGCACACCCCGAGAATTCTTAAACCATGCAACTTCTGACTAGTCAGGGGCAATACGCTCTCTTCCCTGAGGCTGTTGAGTAAACAAATGACAGCAGCCACCCTAACAATGGCCACAGGGTGCGAACGCCCTGCCCTGAACCATGAATACGAGGGCGGATACGGAGCGCGCCGGACTGGCCACACGAATGAGGCTGCCGCTGACGGGTTGATTCCTTGTGCCAGAATTCCTTCTGTAGGCACCTGAGTGCCTTAGGATTTCTTTCTTTCCTCCCTCCCTCCCTTCCCAGAGAGGGGGAGAAACATCGATTGGTTGCCTCTCCGGGACCAAGCCCGCAACCCAGGCTTGCGCCCTGACCAGGAATCAAACCGACAACTTTTAGCTTTAAGGGACAACGTCCAACCCCTGAGCCACACCGGTCGGGGCAGCACCTGATTTGTTAAAAAAGATCTTTATGTATTTACTTAGAGAAATAGGGAGGGAGAGAAACATCGATGTGTGTGCCAGAGGTATGTCTATCGGTTGCCTCTTGTGCGCCCCCAACTGGGGACCTGGCCCCAGGCCTGTGCCCTGACCGGGAATCGAAGGGGTGACCTTTTGGTTCTCAGACTGGTGCTCCATCCGCTGAGCCACACCAGCCAGGGCAGCACCTGCTTTTTTAAGAAGTCACTTTAGAGCAGAAAGAGTAGGTAATTACTATTCTCATCTTTTTTGTAAAGCAATCAAAATTATACCTATTTTTTGTCAGATTGGCAAAAAATGTATTTTTCGGTGAGCCGCAGAATTTCAGCATTCGCTTCTGCGCCATGAGATGAAAAAGATTGAAAATCAGAAGTTGGCTTACGTCATGGAGAAAGTGCTGGGCAGAGGCCGGGGTGGCCCAGGGCCTGCCCCCCGCCTGCGTCCCTCCTGGGAACCCTGGGCAGCCCTCCCCTCCCAGGACGTGTTCCCAAAGCCTTGGGCGGGGTGGGTGGGGGCAGGCAGTGGCCGGTGGTGGGACCCTTGGCCTGCGGGTGTGGCCCTAACGCTCTGGGGTTCCTCCCCAGCGCCAGGCCTCCCCTCCCCCTTCAGCCCAGGAGTAAACAGCGTTGTTTACGGAGCAGCGTGACCGGGACGCCAGGCTGCAGAAGGCCGAGAGGCGAACGGACACGCGGATCGATTGTGAAAGGGTCCCCTCCCCACCCCACCCCCCGCAGGGCTCGCCAGCGGCCTTCTCTCGAAATCCCCGCATGCGGTGGTGTGAGCGTGCGCGGGGCTCTCGGTCGGCCTCGGGGCCTGCGTGCGTGGGTGCTGTCGCCTGCGGCCCTCTCTCTCGGGGCCGAGGGGTACCGGGGTCCACTACGCCGCGCGCGTGCGCTGCGTATCCTGCTATGCACGTAACTGTCTACCCCGTCGCTCGCCGCGGGCACGGGGCTGCCGCCAGGGCTTGGCTGTCCTGAACGATGTCGCGCTGAACCTGGGGCGCAGGTTTCTCTTGGAGGTACCAATATCATCCCCTCAGGCTGGCACCCGGACGAGGAATTGCGGGATCTTATGGTAGCTCTGCTTTTTAATTTTTTGAGGAGTCTCCATACTGCTCTCTGTGGTGGCTGCGGTGGTTCACATTCCCACCAACAGTGCACGAGCCCCTCCCCCCCGCCCCCTGCATCCTCGCCAGGGTCTGGTCCCTCTTGTCTCTCTGAGAGGAGCCATTCCCGCAGGTCCGAGGTGCTGCCGCCCCGTGGTTTCCCCACGGGGAGCGATGTTGGCCATTTGCGTGGCTTCTTGGGGGAAAAATGTCTATTGAGGTCCTTTTGGCCATTTTTTACATTGGATTGTTTGGTTTTTGCTATTAAGTTGTGTGTGTTCCTTATATATTTTTGGATATTAACTCTTTAGCATATGCATGGTTTGCAAATATTTTCTTGCATCCATTCACCCACCCACCCACCCACCACCCACCACCCACCATCCATCCATCCATCCAATCAACCGCCCCCCCATTGCCCACCCACCCACGCGGGTGTATCAGGCTCCTCCTCAGGCCCGACCCCTTCTGGTGGCAAGCGTGGGGTTCCCCCTGGCTCAGGCGGCCTTGCTCTCAGTAGAGCCGGCTCTCTGTGGCCCCCAGCTGCGACGGCCGCCCAGGACACAGAGGACGCCAGCCGCCTGCAGAGGAACAGGATCCGGGCCCAGCCGGTCGGGGCCGTTCGGGAGCAGCTGGAGGTGCAGCGCCGTCAGGCAGAGCTGGCGAACGCTGACCTCGAGCTGCACGCTGGCCTGTCCCGCCCCCTGCTGGCCGTCGCGGACTGAGTGCGCCGCCCGTGGGCCCCGCCGGGGCCCCAGCACCGCCCGCCCCGGGGGCGGGGGGCCGCTGGCCTGTGGGTCCCCACGGGGGGCTTTATTTGTTAATTTTTATTAAAAATTTTCTATTGATTGCTTTTAGAGGGAGAGGAAGGGGGAAAGAGATAGAGAGAAACACTGATTTATTGTTCCATTATGTGTGAAATCATTGGTTGCTTCTTGTGTGCGTCCTGACCAAGCATCAAGATCGCAGCCTTGGTGAGTCGGGCGGACGCTCTAATGAACTGAGCCGCCGGCCAGGGCCTCCCCTGGGGGACTGTGGCCACGGGCTCCCCCTCTCCCAGGCGGGAGCGGGCGGAGAGCGCCCCCAGCCGCTCCGGTCTCTCCCTCACAGGCTGGCTCCCCTGGCCAGGGCTCTCTGGACTGTCCCGCATTCTCCCTGCCCGCCCTCCTGGGAGCAGGCTGCCCCGTGCGTGTGGTTTGTGGGGACTGACCGTGTGGTTTGGCACCCAGGCAGGGACGCGTGGGAGGCGGGGGCATTGTGGGCACTGACAGCGGGGCCACCACAGCGCCCGGGACAGGCTGCACCCACGGCTGCCCTGCGTGCACCCACCCTGCCTTTAGTCGGTTCTCCTCCCGCCCCGCGTCTCCTCCGTGGCGGGGGTTTGCCTGATTGGACAGGAAGCCCGCACCCCGGGAACCCCTCATAAAGCGGTCGCTGTCCCCCGCCCCGCGCCGCCCCCGTCCCCAGCCCGCACCCTGAGCTGCGCCCTGGCGGCTGCCCTGCGGGTTCAGATTCTGTCCGGTGCAGGCTTTGCCCTGAGATCGCGGGACGCCAGGGGGCGCTGTCACCCCCGAGTTTTACAGCTGAGGGGCGGGGCTCAGAGAGGAGGCCTTGGGCGCGGCGACGGGAGGGGCCGGGCCAGCGGCAGCGTCCTGAGTCGCGGGGCACCCCGCGCGGATGTTCACTGCTTCTTTATCCTCTCCAGCTTTTCTTCGAAACGTCTGTTTTTTACGAGTACAGAACAGATCAGATGGCAGACCCAATTCTGCCCCATTTTCATGCCCACGCCTGCAAGTAGACCCGCTGGTGCCAACGGGGACTCCCAGTCCGGCTGTGGCTTGCCCTCTGACCCCTGGCCCTGTCATGGCGGCCGCTGGGAGCCAGAGAAGACCCACCACCATGCCCGGGAGGCAGAGGCGGCCGCCGCAGAGGACGCGGACCGGGATGAGGGCGGGCCCGCAGAGCCACACGAGGTGGCCCTGGCCAGAGAGGAGGTCAGCACGCTGCTGGCCGAGCAGCAGAGGACCGCGGCCCTCAAGGCGGGGAGAGGGACCGGCAGGCCCGTGTGACACAGAGGTGACAAGTCACCAACGTTTCCTGAGCGTTGCTGGGGCACCAGCCAGCTCGCAACAGCCCCACCACGCAGGGCCACGTTCAGCCCCGCTGCGTGCGGGAAAACCGGGGTTCAGAGAGTTGGAGAGCTTGTCCCCAGTCTCCAGGGAGCGGACGGGCCTGACCGTGCACCCCGCCCCTGCGTGTTGGAGTAATGGCCGCCCCGCGGCTGCAGGGCAGCCGCCCCGGGGGCCGCGGGCAGGAGAAGCCGCGTGGCGTCCCGTCCCCCGACCCCTGCTGCCTGTGTGTGGGGGACAGCCAGCCCCTCGCCGGGCCGGCAGAGCCGCGGCTGCGCCTGCTCGGTGCTTCCCCACGGCATCTCGCACAGGTTCCAAGTCCGGTGCCCCGGGGGCACAGGACAGGTGGCGGGGGCGTGGCCAGAGGACACTGAGCCTCCAGGCTCCTCTCGGGAGAGTGAGTCTTCTCGCAGCCTGGCTTCCTGAGAAGGGCGAGCGGCTGACAGGAGCCGGTGACACAACGGAGACCGTGGTGGATGCCCGTGGCACCGGCCACATCCCACCCCGAGCCCGACGTGGCCGTGTGGTTTCAGGCAAGGGGAGGCCAGGTCCGGCGACGGCAGGCGGCTCACAGCGGGCAGCAGATGCTTCGCTTAAGAGACACGTAGCCAGAGCCGTAGCCAAACTGAGAGCCCCTTCCTGTCCCGTGTTTGCTGCCGCAGGGGGGAGGGGACGCGCTCTCACCTCGCAAGTCCTCCGACATTTAGAAAGAGGGAGGGGCTTTGCCCAGACGGTCCTGCGCATTGGCGGGAGCCCGGCCTTCACAGGTGCTGGGACTCCGCGGCGCAGCCGGCAACGTGCGGCCAGGACCCATTCGGTCCGTCCTTCCCGGTGTTTTAAGGGCTTAGCCGAGGGCTGGGCCCCGGGGACTTGAAGATGCACAGGATAGTCCCTGTGACTCAGGCTCACAGTCTGCTCCAGGAGCGTGCGAATGGGCAGCCGGGGTCTCCCGTAGTAGACGGAGTGGCGAAGGCTAGCCCTGGGGGTATGCTCTAAAGTACAGCATTTTAACAGAAAATGTGAGGTCTATCGTACAGCAAGGCCAGCTGATCAGAGATGACGTGCTAACTGGGCAGTTTGTTATTCACAGTCCCCGAGAGGAGGGGTGCGCTACGCTATGCGGGGAAGCGCCAGGGCTGGTCAGGCGGCTGGTGGCGGGGGCGGGGGTGGGGTGGGACATGGGACAGAGCCTTTCCCCCTTGGGAAGCGACAGGTGAGGCAGGTGAGCGGGTTCAGGAGAGGCTGATTGGCTCGCTCCGCGGGCTCCGGGGCACAGGGCTGCCCCTCGCTGCCTGGTGCCGGCCCCAGGTGGCGAGGGCCGGTGGACAGTGGCCGGCTAATGGGAGCCACAGGGAGGGCGGCGCGTGGGCTCGGGGCCGGGGGGCTGCCTCTGAAAGGCGTGCTCCTGGGCGGGGGGTTTCTGTCTCTGGGACTCAGCCGGCCCTGGGAGGCCAGGCCCCGGTCAGCAGGGCCCAGGCCTCAGGGCACCGCACACAGAGGGTAAAGGCAGGGCCAACGCAGGGGCGCTGTCACCTGCGTGTTTTTGTGGGTGCGATTTGCAAACTGGAGCCCATCCAGACGGGCGGGAGTGGCACAGCGGCCCGGCGCGGCCCGGAGCGTGCGGTCTCCCCTCAGGCTGCGCTGGGGCAGCGCCTGGCCAGCGCCCAGAGCGAGGCCGCGCCCCCGGAGCAGCTGCTGCGGGCCGGGCTGGAGCGAGGACCAGCGGGAGGCGCTGAGGCTGCCGCGCCGCGCCCACGCGCTGGAGGCGGAGAACATGGGGCTGCAGGCCAGCCTCCGGCGCAGGGAGAGCCTGCTGGGCCAGACGGACCTGGTCCTCCGGCGCTGCCACCAGCACCTGCGGCTGTGCCAGCGCATCATCCAGGACCAGCGGCGCCTCCTTCAGGGCGAGGCCTGGCCGTGCTCGAGCTCTCGGCTTCACTCTCCCGCTCACTGTGCGTCTCCGCCGTTGCTTTGCCAGGGCTCAGAGCCAGCCGCGGAGACGTGGCAATGGGTTGCGCCCCCTGCCGGGGACTATCTAGATTTCCTGCGGCCTGTGCGGCCAGCCCCGGGGCCGGACCGCCCTCCGTCTCTGCCGCCTCTGAGCTCCCCCCGCAGCTTCTTTAACTTTCTGTTGTGACAGAACTATGTGTGTCTGTGCCCATGTGTGCGTGCGTGCGTGTGTGTAGCATCCGGACCTGAGAGGAGCGTGGTGTGTTCAGATCATCGTCACAGTTTACCGTCAGCACTTACTCAGAGCAATGAGCTCTCCTTTGCAGAGGCATCTGCCATGGCTTTTACGATGGGGAAAAGGGACATTATTTTAAAACGCTCTAAAACTTTAAAGAACGTTTTGGAAAATCGTTTGCTTACAACCTAACCTCCGTTTTAGCCCCCGCCTATCAGCAATCCGATTTTGCCAAAGCTATAACCGTGCCACATTTTTAATTTCTTTTAAAAAAATTAGGTGAAACTGACATCACACCGTAACCACAGCACGAGCCAGGCTCAGGGCACCGCTGCGCAGCCGCCGCCTCCAGCTCCACAGTGTTTCTGCTGGGTCATAAGAACCTGCCCCCACGAGGCACTCACTCCCCGCCCTTTCCTGCCCCACGACCACCGATCCACGGCCCGTCTCTGGATGTGCCTGTTCCGGACACTTCCCACGAGTGGAATCACAGCCTGTGACCTTTCGTGTCCGGCTCGTGGCTCAGTGTCACGGCTTCAAGGCTGTGGCGAGGTCAGCGCCTCGTCTCTTGTAGCGGCTGAACCCCACCCCATCCACAGGTCGCACCTCGTTCCTACTCGTCAGCCGGTGGCTGCTTGGGCCGTTTCCGCCTCCGGGGGATTGTGAATACGCTGCTGCAAACATTCACGTGCAAGTTGCTGTTAGAACACCTGTGTTTGGTTCTTTTGGGTGTCAACCTAGGAGAGGCTCTTTAACTGCTAAACTAAATTTTACTTAGGCGTTAGAGGTGTGACTATTACTTAGTGACGAACGTGAACACAACAGGAAATTTTTAAATAGAATCAGGCACACAGAGGACAGTCACAGAAGCACCCCGCCTCGGGAAAGGCTTCTCGTGGCTGGTGGGAGGAGTCACCTCTGAACAGCCGAGGGGAGCCCGCCCTGGGCGCCTGACTCGCCCTCCCCCGGCCCCTGCAGACGGCGGCCTCCCAGTGCCAGCAGCGCTGGCCGAGCGCTACAGCCTGTACTCCCAGGAGCGGGGCGAGGGCTCGCTGGACCGCCTGCTGCGGCTGCACTCAGTGATGGTCAGCGCCCTGTGGGTGAGTGTCTGGGCGCTCGGGGCGGTCAGCCCGTCCCTCCCGCCCACGAGTGCCATGGCTGGGTCACATGGCTGTGCCCCGGCGCTCGCTCTGACACAGAGGCCCCCTCGCTGTCTACCGTGGGGGCTCGGCGGAGCGAGGGAGTGGGCTGCCGGCCGCCTCGTCTCGGGGCGGCTTCCGTCAGGTAGTGGTGGCCAGGAGGAACGGAACCTCACCGTGGCCTGTCAGGGACCTCTGCTGGACATGCTGCCTTCCCCAGCTCCTCTGTCTGGCCCCAGGATGGTCCTGTTGTGAACACATCGCCGCCGCCAGAGGAGGCCAGCCGAGATGAGCTGGACGGCGGGAAGGATCCCCTGTGCAGTGCCCAGTTTCAGCTGCCGCCGATGCTGCTGGAGACAGACAGGTGGGCCTGCTGTGCATCACCTGCTCTTGGCCGCAGGTGGGGCTGCAGCCGGCGGCCAGGCCTTGGGACCGCGGGTCCCCCTTGTGGTGGTGTGCCCCCTAGCACGCAGTGGGCGGGGCGGGGTGCCCCCTCTGGGCCCTGAGCCCGGCCCGGCCTGTGGCCGCAGCAGAAAGCTGGTGGCAGAGGGGCCGGGCGGAGGCCTGTGTTTGTTTCCTCCCCAGCAATGGCTACAAGTCACCAAAAGCCACACCCTCGAAAAAGCCGGGCAGGCAGGGTGTCCTCGTTCCGCCGCCGGCCTCCCGCATCCTGCTCCTGCCGCCAGCTCGCGAGGTGGGTGCGTGTGGCGTCAGGGGCCGGTCAGGGCTGTGCTGGGCCAGGGGAAGCGAGAGAGAAGCTTCGGGAAGGAGGACTCCCTTTAAGCAGCCATCACAATGGTTGTCAGCAGCTAGGTGACTGGGCTGAAGACACCCCGCTCCCTGCGGAGCCACCCCCCCCCCCGGTGGCAGAGCTCAGGAGTGAGGTCCCCCGGGAGAAGCCCCTGTCTGTGACTCTGGGTTCGACCCTTCAGCCCTCGGGTGCGGTGACCCCAAGGCCTGAGAGCTGTACTGTCTCGCAGGACATCCCAGGCCAGGAACTGGCTTCCTTGCAGGCCACTTCCTTGGTCCTTGTCCCCCACCAAAGCAGTCTTTCCCCCAAAATAAACAACTTGGGCCGAGTCACAGTCCCTGGGTCTCCTTCTGGGGCCCTGCCTGACCCCCACCAGTGCTGGTTCCCTGCAGAAGTCCGGCTCCCTGAGTGCGGGGAGCCGGGTCTCCAAGCTGCGCTTGCCAGCCAGCCCGGAGCGGGGCCCCCCAGGACAGCAGCGGCGGCCGCCCTCGCGGAGATGGCCGCGGGCACCAAGAGCATCGCTCTCATCGTGGCCACCTGGCGCTCCAGGGTGCAGGCCCACGGCGGGGGCAGTGGCCGCTCCTCCCTCCGCCTGCCGGAGGAGGGGGCCCCGGACTCCAGGGACCTGAGCCCAGAGGACAGGAGGTGGCCCCGTGCCAGCCTGGGCGGGGGCGGCTCCGCGGAGAGGAAGGCCAGCAAGAAGCGGTCCCCCTCCTCACCTAGGGCGCGGAGTCGGTGGGTGGACGTTGCCGGGCCCTCCAGTCCCCGGGCCGCAGGCGCGGACGTGGGGGTGGGGAGGGCCCTGGACACACTGCGGTCACCTGAGCCGCGCGGTTTCTGTGGGGGAGTCCGGTAGCGTCGGCGTTTCTGACCCGGCTTTTCTGAGCGTTGTTCCAGACATTCCCGGGGCCTTCACAGCGTTTGCCTCCGAACGTTAGAAGGCTACAGCGCTTGGTCCCAAAGCCCTCAAGCTGACAGGGCTCGCAGGCAGGCGGGCCGCCCTGGGCCGCTCCCTTCTCGCCGGGTCGGCCCTGGGCACACAGGCCCTCGCACCAGCAACACGGCGGGGGCCGGGGGGGGGGGCGGCGGCCGGCCCGCGCGGTCCCAGCCGGGGGCCGCGTTGTGGCTCCTGTTCCCTGTTACGTGGCCACGCGGGCTGTCCCTCCTTTTAGGCGGTTACGCACAGTGCTTCCGCCTCCGGAGACGAACGGCTCTTCATCTGAGTCATTTTCTCAGGATATTGGACAGTGTGGACCTGTGCAAAGGGTCTCGGTGACACTCTTTTAAAAAGATTTTATTTTATTTATTTTTTATTTTTTAAAAAAGATTTTATGTATTTATTTTTAGAGAGAGGGGACGGGAGGGAGAAAGAGAGGGAGGGAAACATCCATGTGTGGTTGCCTCTCGTGTGCCCCCAACTGGGGACCTGGCCCGCAACCCAGGCAGGTGCCCTGACTGGAACCGAACCGGCCACCCTTTGGTTCGCAGGCTGGAGCTCCGTCCACTGAGCCGTACCAGCTGGGGCTGGATTCCATTTTGTAAAAAATTTTGGCTTCGTCTTTCCAGTGATTGATTTCTATTATATTTATGAAAGTATCAGTCCAATATCGAGTGGAGGAAACAGGCAGCAAGCAGGCCTCGAACTGGCCTCCCTCGCTGGCGGCACGGCGAGCGCGCCCGTGTACCCTGTGCCCCCGCGTGCCGGCGCCTTTCCGCTGTCGGTCCGTTTGTCCTTCCGGTCGTTCTATGAGGCAAGGAACGACTGTTAATCCCACTGTTCAGATGAGTAAAGTGAGGCCTGCGGGTTTGAGGAACTGGCCCGAGGTCACACAGCTGGGATCCGAAGCCGGGGGGGGGGAACCCCCGACCCCCCGCTCCTGACCGCACCCCCCGCCGTCCTTTCATGTCTCGTTCTGTGGGCGTGTGTGTTCGTGGGTCAAGGGTGGGCGCATCTCCTGGGCACGGGGCATCTACTTCAAGGACATGGCGGCCGCCGCCGCGCCCACGCTGTCTCGCCGCCGGGCGTGCTCCTTGGAGAGCCTGCTTCACGCCCGCGCTGCCCAGGGCCTCCCCCAAACCCGCCGTTCGTGCAGGTCAACACAGGTTTACCTGTGGGTTCTCGGCTCGGCCGGTGGAAGCGCTGCCACAGCACCTGGAAACCACAGCACCTTGAAAACAATTAAGTGCAAATCCCTCTTGGGCTTTGCTGCTTTCAGAAGCTTTCACTGCTTTTCTCCCACACTCGAGAGCAGCAGGGAATCGCAGAGGCGGGCGGGGCGGGGGGAGCCTGGGGCTCAGCACCTGTCCTCCCCGGCAGGGCAGGGTGACCGTGGCCTCCTGCCGGCTGCAGGCCCTCGGTGGAGGGGGTGGAATGACAGTGGCTTCCTTGGGGAGGGCCCTCTGGGTGCCCGTGACATACTGCGGGGGGGGGGGGCGGCGCCGGCGGCCACAGTGGTTCAGAGGGGACGTCTCTGCTCAGCCGGGGGCTCTAGTCTCCCGGGTCAGCCCCCCGCAGCCCCAGCGGTTCCGTCCCCTCCAGAGGTGTGCCCCTTGGCCTGCGTTTGCCTGCACGGTGGAGAAGGAATGTGCTCTCTCGGCGCACGAAATTCCCAGAAACAACTGCCAGCCAGGCAGCGTGGAGGGGAAGCCTGAGCCCGGCTGGAGCTCGGCCTGGCTCCCGCGAGGACACGTGCCCTCCTGACACCTGCAGGGGCCAAGCCTGTCCCCCATTTTTGTCTGAAAAGGCTGACTTCTCTTGTACCGGGACAGGGCATCCGGTGACCGCAGAGACTTGCTCTTCGTTTGTCCAGCTGTGGCCTGCACTCACATTCTTATCAGAGAGCCGTGCAATGTCCACGGGCCAGGGGACCCACGCTCTGCCCCTCGGAGCTGCTTTTAAGACACAATCGTTTTTACATAGCCTCCCAGACTCGTTCGCTCTGTCACGCACGCGCTCGCTCACAGGTTGAGTCACGCGCTCACTGACTGGTTCGCGCGCTCACTGACTCATTCATGTGCTCATTCTTCCACCCTCTGATCCATTCACTCATTTACGCTGTGTATTAAGGAACAAGACTTAGGAAGAACATTTGACCTGCCCCGCTTCTGCCCAAGAGATTCAGGCGGAGGCACCTGTGGCAGCTGGGAGACCGCAGGACAATGACGGCCTCGAGTGGACAAGGTGTGGTCCACAGGCGGGCCAGGCCGGGCCTGGTGGTTAGGCAGCCGTGCCCCAGTTTCTGAGTCCCCTGGGGGGGGTTTCCTGCCTTGTGCTCCTTCCTCCTCAACAACCTGCAAGCCACCTGCTCTTGCTTCTGACGTCTGACACTATTTCCCCGCTTCCTCCTTGGCCCCAACGTGAATTTTCATGGGTTGTCAGTCGATGCGACGTCCCCGTGCGCAGGGACCAGGCTTCCATTTTCTCACGCTGATCTGTCCCCGTTAGTCTGGCTGCCTAGGAGGGGGCGGCAGGGAACGCACGGGTATGTTCTAGCCCCACAGTGGGATCGGGACCCAATCGTGCGGGCAGCCTGCCGCCTGGGTGGGCTCCCAGGAAAGGAGAGGCCGGACCCTTCTCCCGCCACGGGGCCTGCACAGGGCCCCCCGAGGGGACAGGGTCCCCGCCTTTGCATCCGCAAGTCTCTGTGGTAGGACAGTCAGAGGGGGGAGAGTCGACGGCCCCTCGGCAGCCGCAGGCCGGCCGCTCACAGGGGGAACGGGGGCGGGGGGAGTGGCAGCCACGTGCTGCAGGCCGACGCCCAGCGGGCGCGGCACCCCCGCGTCCCTCCCGCTGTGGCTGCTGCCTCTGCTGGACACAGAACAAAGCCATACTCGGCAGGTGTCCAACGAGGGCCCGCAGGCAGCTGGGGTGGCCCAGGTGTCCCCTTTCTCTGGCGGGCGCCGGGCAGGCCTGGGTTGAAAACGGAGCTGCCCAGGGAGCCCGAGGGCCATGCACTCACCGGGCTGGGAGGCTCCCCGGGGGGGCTGCCCGGGGCGGGGGTGCTGGGGTCCATCCGGCTGCGCGTCGGGGCGTTGGGCTGGGGCGTCGCTGGGCCCCCACCAAGCCCCGCAGGCGTCACGCCTCGGGGCACGGCCGTGAACGCCCTGCTGCCTTGGGGTGGATGGGGCCTTCACAACCGCCCAGTCAGACAGGCTGCCCCCCAGAACAGCGGCCTGGGGACTGCTCGGCGAGGAGCCTCGGCCCCGTAAGACACACTTAATTACCATCCAGAGCAGCTCAGAAGGTACTGCCTGAGCAGGGATCGCTGCCGGCTCCCAAGCCAAGTGCAGCCCAGGCCCCGTCTGGCCGACCAGCAGCGTGCTTTAAAACGTCGGGGAAGGCCAGATGCAGGTGAAACGCAGGGGTCCAGCCTCTCAGGGGGCACGGCCTGGGGACAGACAGCGCCCTCCTGAGGACCCTCAGAGTGGACTCAGCCACCAGCCACCGCCAAGCAGCCATGCCCCGTGGCTGCCCTCAGGGACCTTCCAGTTCGGCTCACCAGCCTCCCCATCCTGGCCCCGGAGTGCAGGGGCACAGCCGGGCGGCGCTGCTCGGGTGCCCGGCTCTCTGCGCGAGCCTGGCACAGGGCGGATGCTCAGTGAGCCTCCTTCAGCGGGGTGAGCAGATGAACAGGCCAGTGAGCGTGTGAGCGGCTCGGAGAATGAACCAGTGAATGAGCAGGCGAATAAATGAGTCAGTGAGTGAGTGAATGAGTGAGTGAATCAGAGAATCAGTGAGTGAGTAAACGAACCTGTGAATGAGTGAATGAATGAGTAAATGAACCTGTGAATGCGTGAATGGCTCAGCAAATGAGTGAATGAATCGGTGAATGAGTGAATGGATCCGTGAATGAGTAAACAAACCTGTGAATGAGCTAATGAATGAGTAACCGAACCTGTGAATGAGGGAATGGCTCAGCAAATCAGTGAATGAACCAGCGAATGACCGAATGAACCAAAGTGAATGAATGAATGAATAGTGAATGAGTAAACCAATCACTGAATGAGTGAATGAACCCGTGAATGAGTAAACGAACCTGTGCATGAAGAATGGCTCAGCAAATCAATGAATGAACCAGTGAATGAGTGAATGAACCAGAGAGGAACGGATGAATCAGTGAATGAATGAGTGAATGAATAAGCGAATGAGTGAGTGAATCAATGAATGAGTAAACTGAACAGGGAATGAATAAACAAATGAATCAGTGAATGAGTAAATGAACCTGTCAATGAGTGAACGAGTGAACGACTCAGTGAGTGAGGGAACAAACCAGCCAGCGAGTGAGCGGATGAATGGACGATTCTGTTGGCTGGAGGTCATGTAAAAACGAACCCCTTCGGGCGGCCTGTGGCCACCAACGAGGGGTCCAGCGTGGGCCCAGGGCCGGCAGGCACTCCCAGTGCCGCGCCCCTCCTTCCTTACCCCGCTCCTCCTAGAGCCCGCTGCCCGGCCCTCAGCGCCGTGTTCCTCCTCCCTGGCCTCACTGCTTAGATGACAGTGCGGGCCTCGGGCCTGAGGTCAGCTCCACCCGCCCCAGTGCCATGTGGGGGGGGGCGGCACCGCCCCAGCGGGCACCGCTGCCGCCCCGGGTCGTCTGAGGTCAGGGGGTCCCCAGCCCCTCGTGCCGGCCTCCGCAGGAGATGTCGGGGCAGTGGGAGGTCCACGGTCACCTGGGGTGTGACCGCACGCCACGCACACCCTCATCGGCCCGCAGAGGTCACGTGTGGCCATTGGCTCCTTAACTGGACGGCACAGGACTAGAGCATGACACCGCCCTTGCATTCAAAAGCAAGGCTGCTTGTCTGTGTAATTTCTAATAAGGGCTTCTGGCCGCGCGGCCTCCCAGGGACCTGCTCAGCTTTGCGCGGCCACCGGCAGCGTCTGGGCCAGCGAGTCCTGCGGAAACATCGCCAGCTCTGGGCTCGTCCTCAAAACACGGGACAGCCCGTCTGCGTGCGCCACGGCCTTCTCTTCTGCCCCTTCCTCCTCCTCCTCGGCTCCCATTTCTATGCCCTGAGGGGAGAAGGCACTGAAGTCCCCCGGGTGGACGCTGAATGCCGGCGAGGGATGGCCAAGGTCCCTTTAGCCTCACACTCGCCTTCCCCACCCAGCCCATGAGGCCCCTGTCATCTGGACCCTCCCTGGGGACAGGAAATTTCCCGCCTCCGTGGCCCCATTTCCTCTCCCCCAAGCCAGCGCACAAGCCCTGGGAGAATCCGTGCGAGGCGCCAGAGGGCCGTCAGCGGCCGCGAGGGAGGGAGGGCCGGTCCCCCGCAGGGAGCTCTCCCTGCGTCCACCCTCAGTCCCTCGCTGTGCCTGGACCCCACCCCTCACGGTTCCAGATGGGAACTTCTTGTCCTTGTGCCTTCTTTTGACGGGTTCTCGGGGAGGGGCTCTCACAGGCTTTGAGTGGCCATGGCCTTGGGGCAGGAGCTCCCAGACCAGAGCAGGACGGCGCCCAGCAGTCAAGGCCTCGCGTGTCTTACGCGAGGGAGGGAAGCATACGCCCAGCCTGCGTGTCCCCCACCGTGGGCAAGACGGCCGGGCGGCCTGCGGGCTGGCCCGGTGTTACTAGAGCAGCAGCTGCCAAGACAGGCTCAGGAGTGAGGCTCCCGGTTGGGGCGGTCGCGTCTCACAGGCCCGGGGGGTGGCCCGGGCCAGGGGCAGCGACCCCAGCGGGGACCCCGGCTTCAGTGGAGTTGGCCTTGCCCACAGACCAGTGTCTCCCACCCCGTCCAGGGCCTTCCGACAGCGGAGGCCGACGCCACAGCCCGCGGTGCCCCAGCAGCCCTCGCAAGCAGCAGGGCGGCAGCGCCCAGGGGCGGAGGAGACCGGAGTGAAGGCGGCAGTGGAGCCGGGGAGGCCAGAGACACAGGCCCAGACACGCGGGGCTCTGCCCTGAAGCTGGATTTGAGAGGCGGGGGCCCTGGCAGGGGCACGTTGGGGGACAGCCCTTGGCCCCAGAGGCACCCAGCAGCCGCCTTCAGAAGGAGGCCACCCACGGTGTGTCGGGGCCCTTTCCCGGTCCTCACAGAGAGAACGCCTCTGGCTTTTATGGCCGATTCCCCGGGGCGGCGCTCAGAGCCACGTCGCCGCACCTCCCGGCTCCCGCTCCCGGCTGGGCGAGCTCTCTGTGGCTGGGACGCCAGGCCCTGGCTCTCAGCTCAGGCTGAGGCTGCGGAAGCCCCCCAGAGGGAGGAGGGAGGGAGGGGGACATATCCGAAGGAACCGGCCGCTGTGACTGCGGGCTGGCGGTCCGAGTCCGCAGGGTGGACTGGAGGCCCAGGGAAGAGCTGAGGCTGCAGCCGGGGTCCGAGGGTGCCTGGAGGCCGCGACCCTCTTCCTCACGGGCCGTGGCCGTCTTCTCTCCCTTCTTCGCCTGACGCGGCGCGGCCCACCCCCACCCGAGGGGCATCTGCTCCACTCAAAGCCTCTCGCCGAGGTCACGTTCATCTACTCGAAACAATAGCCTCACAGCAGCGTCCAGCCTGGCGTAGGACCACATACCCGGGTGCTGTTGCCCAGCCAAGCTGACGCAGAACATTAACGTCCCACAAGCCTCGGCCAGTCTGCAGCGACACCGTCCCCGCCCCATGGGCTCGCAGGCTCCCGGGCGAGCCAGCATGGGGGGGAGACGGGTGTGTTCTCCCGTTCCCGTGACCTACCCACCTGCCCAGGTGCGCGGAGAGGGAAACGTCGCTGACCACGCGGAGCAGGGTGGCATTGCCAGGCACGGAAGAAAGTCCAGGCTCCAGCTGTGTTCATGAGCTGTAACTTTGGTCATTTCTTTCGCCGAGCTGGGAAAAGGTGTGGGCGAGGAAGGCTTGGCAGGAGTCTGCATTCACGTGCAGGCACGCATCGGCGCACGTTTCTGTGTGCACGGGTGCGGGGGCTGGGCCACGCCTACCTGTAGGCGTCGCAGGACAGGGCTGAGACTGGCCGCAGAGGGGATTTGGTGGCGGCGAGGGGAGTGGGCGGGCCTGTACCCATGTCTGAACTGTCTGGATTTTTACCGTTTGTGGACGAGCTAGTGTGAAACATTCATCGCTTTTAAAGCAGCCCCAGTTCTATTATTTGCTGGTGTGGGCAGCTGTCCCAGCCTCACCAACGGCGAGAATAAAGGTTCACAACAGGACGCGCGATGTGATCTGGGGCCTGGAGGAGGACAACGCGTGGACATACACAAATGGGGTTGGCGTATTTCTGGGAGGGTTCCCAGGACACGGGACAGGAGGGCGGAAATGGTGCTGGGCTTTGAAGTCAAGGCCCCGGCCGGCGGGGACGAGGCCGTGAGGACGGGCTGGAGCGCCCCTTCGGAAAGGCCTCACCCCACCCCACCCCCCGCCGCCCCCTGGCTCAAGAGCGGAAGGGCCGCAGTTGACATCTCTGGGAGCTCAGTGTCCCCGGTCAGGGCTGCGGGTGGGCCTGCGGTGTGCCCGCCGGCGCCTTGTCTGCATGTGAGCGGGTCTCCGTGTGGTACGTGCAGGCTGTGTCTGTGCAAGCGCGCGTGTGCATCTGTGTGCATGTGGACCTCTGTGTCCGTCTCCGAGAGCGCGCGGTGTGCTGGGAGGGGAGCAGCCCCCGCCCCGGGCCTCCTGGGACAGGGAGAGCCCTGCCCCGCCCTGGCCTTCAGCAAGGCCGCCCTTCCTGGAAGGTTGGCTCGAGGCCCAGAGGGTCATCTTCCTCTTCCTCTGCCAAATTCCTGTCCCTGGAACCTCAGAATGTGGCCAGATTTGGAAATAGTGTTGTTGCTGATGTAATTGGTTAAGGATCTCAAGATGAGATCATCCTGGTTTTAGGGCAGGTCCCCGTGTCCACAAACAAGTGTCCTCGAAAGAGGAGAGGACACAAACACACAGACAGGCGATGACCCTGTGACTATGGCGCCCAAGCATAGCCAGGCCCCCCGGAAGCTGGAGGAGGTGGGAAGGACCCTCCCCCGGCGCCTGGGGAGCGGGGCGGGGCGGGGGGGGCGGGTGGGGAGCGTGGCCCTGCCCACACGCAGGCCTCGGCTTCCGTCTCCTGCTCTCTGGACTCGCGAGCCCTGCCAGGCAGCAGCGGAAACCGATGTGGACCCGGCCCCTGTGTCCTGCACGAAGGTGCGCAGGTTGGCCGGGAGGACAGGCCAGGTGCGGGCAGGCCTGGCCCTCCTCGGGGCCCCGCTGTGTGCACCTGCGGCCCAGGTGCAGCCCCTGTGCGAGGCGCAGGAAGCCTTCTGAGCCGCGCGCAGCCCCAAAGAGCCCGGCACCGCACAGCCCCAGGGCGTCTGCCGCCCGCCGTGGGGTGGGGGCCAGCCTCCCCACGCTGGTGGGCCACCCCACGGACGGCGGCCCTGTTGCCCCCAGAGCCGGTGCTTCCCAGATAAACTCCTGCACCCCCCGGGGGTCTGCCTTGGGGCCCAGGCTGGGGCAGGACGGCCTCACGAGGTGGGCCTGGACCACCTGCTGCTGGGGACGCTGCTGGTGCCGGGGACTCCGGCCCGGGCCTGGGCCTCTTTGCTAAGAGCTCTGTGTGAGTTCGGAGAGGTCGAGCACTTGCCCGGATGTAAAAGGAAGGGAACCCAGGGCACTTTGTCTGGATTTCACGACGATCCAGTGGTGGTGTCTCACCGTCCTGAGGGGAACGACATAACATGGTTCTCAGCTCGGCGCCCTCTAGGTCTTCGCTAAATTCAGCCCCTGCAAAGGCTGCTGGAGGAGCTGAAAGATTAGGGGGCGGCCTGCCTGAGAGGGCTGGACGGTCGGCTGGGGACAGCCTGGCAGGGCCCCCAGCAGGCTTGCAGCCTGGCCCGGCACAGCTCACACCGGCTGGGCAGTGTGCAGAGCTGCCCCAGGCGCCAGGGCATCACCTGAGGCACTGAAGGGACAGGACACTGAAGCTCCTGCCCAGGTCCCGCAGGACGGTGAGCGCCTGCCTCGGGGCCAGTTTCCTGCCTCCCCAGTGTGACCCCACCCCGCCCTGCAACCCCACCCCGCCCTGCCAGCGGATGCTCCGGGGCCCTGGGTGGGGCTGAGGGCGTGAGCTCAGGGTTGCTGGGTAGGTTCGGGTCCTTTCTCTCCGCGTCCCCGTCACCCGCAGGAGAGGCGAGTTGAATCTGCAATGCTCACACCGGCTCTGTTCCTTCCTTCCCCTGGGATCCCTGGACCCGAGCGCCCGAGGACTCGGGGCCTCGCAGCTGCCCCAGCGGTGGGAGCTGACGTTCCCTGGCCAACTACGGAGCTTCTCTCTTTTTTCCGTTGCAACACTGGTTGTGAAACCAGAACTCGCTGTTGCCTGTGGGGCCATCGCAATAACTCAGGCGGAAGCTGAGACTGGGGTCAGCCCTGGGGAAGGCTTTGCACAGGGAGAGGACGGCGGGGGGCGCTGCAGCCAATGAAATTACTGCTGGAAAAGGCAGCCAGATGGGGCCCACCAGCTGGAAGGGGGTCCCAGGCCTTGAGCCAGGAGGTGGAAGTCACAATGGGGGCGTCTCCAGGGAGGAGCCACCGAGCTCACAGACCCTCAGAGCAGGTGCCCTCCAGGTCATGGCGTCACTGCAGTGCAGTGGACTTCCGGCTCTGCGAGCTTGGCTTCCGGCTCTGCGAGCTTGGCTTCCGGTCCAGACGCTGTCCCTTACACAGCTGTGTGCCTTTGGCTATCGGTTATTCTCTCTGCTGCCTTGTCTGTGAGGAGGTACTATGTTGCTCCTCCAGGGGAGCAAGGAAAAAAGTAGCTACGTTGCTAATGTAAGAGGGGTGTGTGTGTGTTTTGAGGTGAAATTGATGTGATAAAAATACACCATTTTAAAGTGACCAATTCAGTGTCATTTAGCACACTCACAAGATCATGCAAAAGACACTACCTCTCTCTAGTTCCAAAACATTTCACCTCCCCAAAAGGGGACGCGGGCCCCGCTACCCAGCCACTCCTCTATTTGCTCCCCCCCCACCCCAGCTTGGGCCCTCGCCTCTCCTGAGCCTGTCCTGGGCTCACCAAACAGCTTCGTGGAAATTCCCAAGAAGGCTTTTGCGGTGTGGGATTCTGGCTCCCGGCACCTGAACCTCGACCGAATTCAAACGCACCTTTACCAGCCCTCCCAGGCGCTGGAGAACTCACCGGGAAACCAAAACCCACAACGTGCCTTATCTCGGCAGAGTCTGGCTGGGAAGTCTGGCTCTAGTTAGACATTAGAATTGGGTTTCCTGTGTCCCCCTCTCATTTGTCTAGGGGGCCCTTTATCTTATCGGGGGCGCCCGTGGTCCTCTGTGCCCAATTCAGGGTAGTCTGGGAGCGGCCGACCTCCTGGATATGCTGACTGAGCACCGCTGGCTCAGGCTTGCTGGGTGAACATTTGCACCACTTCCTCCCAATGAGCTAAATTCCTGCTGGCTGGGAGAAGTTACATTTAAAAATATTGTTTAATGGAGGTGTAATGTATATGTGACAAAATGTATCCTTGTCAGCCTGCAGCTTTATGAGTTGTGACAAACCTGGAGCTGTGTGATACACAAACACCTACTAAAACACATACAAACACAAAACATCACAGCTGACATATCTATAGGTTTTGAACCCTATTAATAACACGACAAATTCTGTCACCTGCCACCCAATTTAACACCCAGAAGGTAACCGGTATCTCTGCATTTGAGCGCTCCTGCACTTTGCCACCCCGAGCCTGCCGGCTGGAGAAGCCCGCGTCCAGGGAGGGGAGGGGTCGGGGCTCAGGGAACTGCAGCCCTGGGACAGAGACGGGCCTGGATGGGCTGGCTGAGAAGGTGGCAGCTGGAGGGGCACAGGAGAGGGGGCCTGTCTGTTTAATGCCAAGGGAGGGGGCTGAATGCAAAGGACGGGTTGGCACGTTCCTTTTTTTGTCGTCTCTCCGTTACAAGTGAAGCTGCAGGAGGGCCTGCCTGGCACCCCCGCTGCCGCGTCCCAGGGTCCCACAGCGGGGCTCTTGGTGCCTGTGCGCTGCTGCGGAAGGAGCGAAGGGGACACAGCAGAAGGCAGCCCCGCCCGGACCGATGAGCCCCGCTCGCGCAGCGAAAGGTCTCGGTCCGATTCCCGCTGCTGCACGTGCCTGGGCGTTGGCTCGTCCAGGTTGGGGCCTGTGCCCGTCGTTGTCCGTGGGCAGGAACACAGGAAACACCGCTAAGTGAGGAAGTTCTGCCCTTCATGCCACCGAGCTGACCCCTGAAAGGCGGTGGAGGTGGTGGCGTCTCCGTTACGTGCATTAACCGCAGGAAAACAATCGCTGAGCCTGAGCGCCCCGCCCAGCAGCGCACAGCGCCAAGCGCTCTCGGGCCTCGTCTCATCAGGGTCTCACTGGCCCCTGCGCGGCGACGGGCTGCGGACGGCCTCGGAGAGGCACTTGCCTGAGCGTTGCTCAGCGGGGACGCACCGGCTACAGCCGCGGCCTGGTCTCAGCTGGCGCCACCGACTGCCATCCCGAGCTCCCCGCCGCTCGGGGGCCGGAGCCGCTGGGGGCGGAGCCAACCCCGCGGCCCGCAGGACGGAATTGGCTGCTGGGGAGGAGGGGGCGGGACCCACCGCGGGTCGTAAATACGGCGCCACATGGCAGTGGCTTGGGAGGCGGGGTGGGGCGCGGAGGACGCAGGCGCGTGGAGGGTGGGCGCCCTCACGGGCCGCCAGTTCTCGCGAGACGAGCAGCAGGAGGCGGGGCTGCGAAGCCGGGGGCGGGGCCGGCGGAGGGGCGGCCTCCGAGGGTCGCGAGGCGGCGGCGACGGCGGCGGCCGGAGGGGAGGTGAGGTGCGGTGTGGGGCGTGAGGCGCGCGGCGCGCGGCGCGGGGCGCGGGGCGGGCTCCCGGCGGCCAGGCGGTCCCTGCCCTCTCCTCCCGCCCAGCGGGTCCGGCGGCGCCCTGGCCGAGCCCCGCGCCGGCCGCTGTGTGACCTTGGCCCGGCGCGCGCCGTCTCTGAGCCTCGCCCGCGGTGGGAGCCGCGGCTGGGCCCGGCAGGGGGACCCTGCCCTCCAGTGCGGCGCCGGGGCTTCGGGACGTGGCCCGCGGGCCTGGGCGCGCCGGGGCGCCGTCTGGCGCGGAGCAGAGCGAGCCGCGGCGGTGACGGGGGCACCGTGCAGTTCCGCGCGGGAGACGGGACCGCGGGCGCGGCGGGGGCGGGTGCCTCCCGCGGGGGGACCGGCCCCACGTGCGGGGCCCAGACAGCTCGGCGGGTCCGCACCGGCGCGCAGACCAGGGCCCCCGGGAGGGGCCCCTCTCGGGGGTCGGGAGCGAGCCGGTGCCCGGAGGACGCCAGCGAACGGACGCGGGCCGCGGAGACGGCCCCTCTCCCTCAGGCTGGTCTCGGCGGCTGTGGCGCCCTCGGGCCGGCGGCCCCGTGCGCGCCCCTCGGCGCCCCTGCTCCCCGCGCAGCTCACGGGGAGCGCCTCCGGGCCGGCGGGGCGCGGGTGGGCGAGGCGCGCGCGGTGTGGCTGCCCGACCGTCACCCGGGCGGGCGGTCGCACACGGCGACGAGGCAGGGGCGCCGGAGAAGTTTCTGCGGTGGGGACCCCGCAGGAGCCGGGCCCACAGCGGCGCAGGCGGGAGGACGTTCCGGGGGGCAGGCGGCGGGGCGCGCGTGGACCGCGCGGGCCTGGGTCCCGAGCCGGGCGAGGCTGAGGCTGCCGGGCGGGGAGGGGCCTCGGACGGTGCGCGCGTGGACTTTACCCCTTGGCGAGGGGTCGTCCGGGCCTGGGGCGAGGTAACATCTGTGTGTCAGACACCAGCCCCGGAGAGGGGGATGCGAGCAGCGTGGGGGGAGGTGGGGGCCGGGCGTGGGCAGGCGTCGGGGGGTCATGGGCCCTGCGGCTCCGCGCGGTGGCAGAAGGGAAGAGAAAAGGAGCGTTGGGTGCCTGGAGGACGCAGCTGGTGGCAGCGATGAGCTACGCGGGCGCGAGTTTGGGCAAGGGACGGCCGAACGCATTTGGTTTTTGTGTGGCGGCGTTGGGCCAACGCCGATCCGCTCCAGCAGAGAGAGGAGGGGTGTCCGGGCCACCCCCGGGCCCGCCGCGCGGGAGGGACGGCGGCAGAGCAGCCGCGCACGGCCGACCGATGGCCGTCACCCGGCTGCAGGGTCGCCTAGGCCGCGGGCGATTCTCCTCTAGAAAGAGGCTGAAGTGCCATTTCCGGGAAGGAGACAGGTTATTTCTTTATTTCTTTTACTTTTTGTCGTATGGCCGTTTTCAGGGACCTTCATGACTTCAGTGTCTTCAAGGCCCAGAGCATGCCGCTGACGCCACTGAACAAATGCAGCCAGTGCGCCCTCTGAGAAGGGACTTAACCTTCGGCGTCAGTCGGTTAAACCTGTTTCTCTTTCCACTCAGAAAGTAGCAGTTGGGTAGTTTCACACTTAGTAGGTCTGTGGCTGCAGCTGGGCCGTGGTTGTCCCATGACTTTGCCAAGAGATGGGCCCAACGTAACCGACACAGTAACTCAACACTTCCTGCAGTTAACCGAGGGGTGGAGGTTTTCTGTAGCTGCTGAGAGGACTTTCAAAACACCTCAGCCGGGGAGGAAAGCACCAGGCCCAGCCCGCCGGGGGAGAGCTGCGTGGTTCCGAGCAGGCCCGGGGGCGTGCGGGGCCCCGGAGCTGGGCCCGCTGCCCTTTCTGTCCAGGCAGGAGCGTGGAGGAGCCTCTGAGCAGCCCAAGAGCAAAGATCTGAAAACAGGGGCATTGGGGGACTGCAGTCAGGAGGCCCAGCTAGGTCACTTGTGAGTGATGCTCATAATGAATAACCCCCCTCCCGGGGTTCAAAGCTTCCAAGCTCCTTTAATCCCCACCCCTTAAATAGGAACAGACAACCAGGGACTCAGGAAGAGGCCCCCCGACTCAGAAGGCGGAGGCCGGAACACTGTGCAGACAGTGGAGGGTGTGCAGGGGGAGCCTCGAAAGCAGTCCCTCGTGCACACACGGCGATGAATGTGCTACACATGCGACACAAAAGCAGGGTGCTCTGAAAAAAGGAGCCAAGTGCTGGAAAGGAACCCCTTGGGTAGAAAAATGGCAGAATTGAAAACTCAGTGGGCCAGTGAGCGAGAAAGAGGAGGAACTTAGGAAGATGAACGGAGGAGCAAAGAGTGGGAAAATGAGAGAAAAGAGAAAGTTAAAGGATCAGATCAGGAGGTTGACAGCTGAAGGCTGAGTTTCAGTAAGAAGAACATGAAAAGAGAGAGAGAAAGGAAGGAAGGAAGTGGAATGAAATCGGCCACAAAACGATACAAGGCAACTTCCTGGAAGCGGACCCTCCTGCGCCGAAGGGGCGCGGAGGGGCTGGCAGCCGGGGTGAGAACGCAGGCGCCCTCACTCTCCTAGTCTGTTCCGGTTGGACGGGGGGCAGGGGGAGCGGGGGGGGGCAGGGGTAGGCAGAGCGAGGGGAGCTGCATTTCAGTGGCTGATGTGAGTGTGGGGGCCAGGGGCTGTATTTGGAAGAGCCTCAAATCAGCTCCCAGACTTGGAGAGCCGTGCACACCGACTCCACGGTCCTTGTGAAATCTCAGAACTCCAGGATAAAGAAGATCGTGCCAGCTTCTAGAGGAGGAATAAAAGCAGGCCGCCAACAGGTCACCACAGGGGGCGCAAAATGACTTGGGGACCCCCCACAGCAAGGCTGGGAGTGGGAGGACAAGAGAAGCGGCTTTCAAAACTCTGAAGGGAAGTATTTTCAATCTTGAACTCTATGCGCAGGCAAAGGAGAGGGGGTAAAGGTACGTTCAGATACGCTCCCCAAACTTGCCTCTGGAGACCCTTTAGGGAAGTGACTGGCAGGCGCGCTCCCTCAAAACGAGCCGGTGAAGCCAGAAAGACAGCAGAGGGGCCAGGGTTTTCCTCGGTGCACAGGGAAGGTCACTGGCTGAGGGCCCGAGGCTAGGCTGCCCGCCAGGCACCAGGCACAGACCCCAGGCCCCCCGTGGCCCGAGCTGGCCCGAGGATCCTCGCAAAGGTTTGGAGGGAAGATGAAATTGCCACGGCGCCCGCGTGGGGCGTTGGAGCGGAGACTCCGACAGCGGCAGCGCCAGGGCTGGGTGCTGTAAGTGCGCGGAAAACAAAGCAAACGGAAACCAGGGCTGTGGTTGGTTCCTGGGAAAAGGAAGCGTCATGCGGGACAGAACAGTCGTGGCGGGCGCTGCCAGGCCAGCTGTGACAACCCGCACGCGGTGGGCGCGTCCCAAGCGCCCCGCGAGGCTCTGGTGGAAGGGCTGGCGTGCCTGTCTGGAAAGGCGTGCGGAGACAGGGCCGGGCCGTGGAGGGTCCACGGGGGAAACGGGCCCCGTCTGCCCACCTGTCAGTGGGGCAGTCCGAAGGGGAGGCCCCCACAGAACAGCTGCTGCCTCGGGAGGGAGGGAGGCAAGGGATTCCAGAGATTCGGCTGCAAAGGAGGGTGGAGGGTGGAGGGTGGAGGCGGGGCAGGAGAACAGGGCGGGGCGCTGCTTGTGTTAACCCGAAGCCTGTGTGTGTAACCTTGGTAAAAAAGGGCAAAGTTGCAGTCCTCACGTGTCAGAGACCTTGTTCGAGGCTCTGGCTCAACTGAAAGAAGAGGCCCCGGTCTTGCCTGTTTGTGTGGGTCGATCATGCACCAGCCACTTTCTTGTCAGAGGGAGTTTACTTGTTCTTATATTTCCTCTTTATTAACGTCATTGTTCTCTGTTTCCTGTCTCCTGGCTGTGGTCACATATCGGAGGTTTGGCACTTTCTTTAGCTTTCTTTTTCTTTTAACTTGTTGTAAAGGGATTTTTACACACTTGCAGAAGCCGAAAGAATAGTACTGTGAACCCTTCTTTACCTGTCACCCAGTTCCATAAATTGCTAAATCAGGGCCAGCCCTGTTTCTCTGTTTGTTAGTTAGCGTAAGAACCCTCTCCTGAGCACCTGCTGTATGCCAGACACTGTCCTCAGCCTTGCGGCTACCACTGTGGTAGGCAGGCCAAGTGCCCCCTCCTGAAAGCTGAGCTTTTCTTAAAAGAAACCCAGTGAGCACATGGTGCGGGAGGGGACCAGTGACGCGGGGTGCGGGGGTCGGGGAGGCGGGCCGGGGGTGACCAGGGCAGCCCTTGCTGCGGAGGCGAGCTTTGCACACAGATCGGATCGAGCCACAGGGTCCCCTGCAGAGGACGGGGTCCCGGCAGAAGACAGTGGTGACTGCGGGCCAGGCAGGGGGCCTGGCCAGTGGTGATGAGGAACAGCAAGGCCACTGCCGCCTGAGCGGGGCCGTGAGGGTACCGTGGGAGAGACGAGAGCACGGATCCCGCTCCCACGGGGTTTGTCACAGGCCATTGTGGGGGCTGGATGTGGGGAGCCCTTGGCTCTGACGACTGGAGCGGAAGCGGGGGGCCAGGCAGGGGTGGGGCCGGGCAGTGGATGGGCTGAGAGGTTGGAGGCTGGGTGTGCTCGTAAGGTAGAGCCTCAGGCAGGTTCTTGAATAACCACGGTGAAATTCATTATCATTCGTTTACCTTGAAATAATTGCTTTGAATTGACTTAAGGCTGAGAAATGAGTTATTTGGATTCCAGAGTCAAATACTCTGCATCAGATACTTTAGTCTTGGCAGGAATGTGGAGGGCTCAGTAGACCCAACGCCTGGCTTCTGGGGACACGAAATCCAGCTCCTGAGTACGGGATGGGCACACGGGTGCTGGTGTCCCGTTCCCTGAGCTGCCACCGGGGCCTCGAGCCAGGGGGAGCGGCCGGCCGGCTCTGCGGGGAGGTCACTTCACTTCCATCCAGGCCTTCCGGGACGCACACGCGCCTCCCGTTCCCGTCAATGTGACCATTTATTACTTATTTCTGTTCAGATGTACTGTGGGGTTGAGTCCGCAGGGTAAACTGAATACAAGGGAAGTAGTTTTGTAAGCAAATAACGCCGAGAGCGTGGCCCCACGCACAGCGCTGCCTCACAGCGGGGCTCTCCCTTGGCACCGAAGCGTCCGCTGCGGGGCTGGACGGCACGGGCGCAGAGGGTGGATGCCGAGGCCCCGCGCAGGGACTGTCCGGAGTTCTGCTCGCTGCGCTGATGGGGACACGGGAATTTCTGCCACAGACGGTGTTTGCAGAGCTGGCGTCTCCGGCCTTTCGGCCGCTGCCCCCAGTCAGGAGCGCCCCATGGGGACCTGGACTTGGCCCCGTGGTGAGCGCTCAGAAGTTGGTTAGTTGGACGAGAAGACGTGGACTCTCTCAGAGGCAAAGGCAATAAAAAGCCGAGTGTCCAGTGAAAAGCAGGCAGCCCGGCACAGGCGTGGCCTGAGGAGGCCTGTGCCGCGCGGTGGGCGGTGGCTGGGAGGCGGGCGCCCCCGCTGGCTGCCCGGCCCGAGGCCGCCCCGGCCCGCGCTGGCTGCGTGGGCTCCGGCCCGTCGCCTCGTCCATCAGTTCCATCGCAGCCGGTGCGGGGGCTGAACAAACTAGTGTGCGCAAGGCCTGGAGCGGCGCCGCTGAAAGGGCGCGCGCTGCTTCTACCGTGGAGGCTGTTGGAGACCCACCGTCTTTGCCGGTGGGTAGCTGCCTGCTGGCAGGGATCATGAGAATAATGAAAGTCACGTGTTGCCTCTCAGTGCCACAGATGCGGGGGTCTGCGGAAGGCGGGGGTGCCGGGCCAGCAGCTCAACGCAACGCAGGCACGTTGCTCCTCCGCAGCCTCCGCGGGCGGCTCTCGTCTTTACCCTCAGCAGCGTGGGGGGCGCAGGCCTCCGGGGTCCCTGTGCTGGAGGTGAGGGACGGAAGCGGGGGCGTGAGCCACGTCCCGGGGCCACCGGCAGAGACCGGCCCTGGCGCCGGAGCGCCTGCCCCTCCTGCCCGCCCGTGCCCGCGAGGCTGCGGCTGCCGGGGTCGGCGCTGCGGCGACGGGCAGTGCACACGTTTCCAGGGCACCGTTCAACGAATGTGGACGGGCCCCCTACAGGCGGGGTAGCAGAACATCTCCGTCCCAGTCTCCCCCGGTCCCTTTGCGGCCCAGGATTTCTGTCACTGGTTTTGCCCTTTGGAAGCTCCCTGTGCAGGGAGCGACGTGGTGTGCTCTCTCGTGTCTGAGTCCTCTGGCTCCGTGCGTCCTGTGAGACCACCCAAGTGGGGCGAGCGTCGATGCGTGAGGCGGGGCCCGCTCCTTGTCACAGCCTACTGGTCCGCAGCGAGCGAGCGCCGGGTGGGTTTGGGCCCTCCGCTGTCGGGGGGCCGCTGGCTTGTTTGCAGGCCGTGGCCACTCTGAATAGAGCTGCAGTGAGCCTCCTTGTACAGACGAGGCTGTGGACAGCGCCCCTGGGGGCCGCGTCCTCGGTGGCACCTGAAAGGGCTTCGCTGTGCCGAGGTGTCCAGGTGTCCGCCTGGGGCACCGTCCAGGGTTTCATTGTTTTGTGTTCTCCGTTCAGCTCTGCGGCCCATTTCAAGTTAATTTCTGTGAAGGGAGCAAGGTCTGTGCCTCGGTGTTTTATTTGGCACGTGCGTGTCCAGCTGCCCCAGCGCCGTTTGTTGAAGAGAAAGACCGTCCTGCCTCCCTCGTGTTGCCTTTGCTCCTCCGTCAAAGACCAGCCGGCTGTATGTGCTGGGTCGGTTCCCGGGCCCCCCGACCGGTCCTGTCGCTCATTTCTCGGCTTCGCCGGCACCATGCTGTGTCGGTCACGGTCGCAGGTGCGCCTTAAAGTCGGGGAGCGTCGGCCTCCGACTTCGTCCTTCCCCTCCAGTCCTGCGCTGGCTGGTCGGGGCCTTTCGCCCCCGTGTAACTGGGGAATAACGTGGGCCCGCGCTCTGGGCAGCCCGAGGCACAGTCACGCTGACGCACACAGGTCAAGCAGCGCGTCTGCTTGGCCTTCAGGCGCGGGAGCCGCCCGCCTGCTGGAGACGTGGGAGGTGCCCTCGCACGGGTCTCATGGGAGGTGGCAGTCGGAAGGCGCCCCAAATGTTGGGGCTCAGCGCAGTGGGCCACCACAGGCCCCCCATCCTCCTCGATTTTGCCTGCTGGTGGGTGGTGGGACAGCTCCCTCAGACGGGAGGCCGTGCGCAGGCAGCCGGCACGGGGCGGCCTTCCCCCGCCATGCGGTGCTGGCCTAATGGGAACGCGTGTTGCCAAAGACATGCTTCTGTTAGGTGCCTTCAGGCGAGGAGCGGTTCCCAAGACGCTCCTCCTGCACTCTGCCACCGGCAGGAAATAGGGGTTCCCAGCCGGGCTTTGCCGCAGCACAGCGTCCGCATCAGCCTCAGCCGGGGTGGCGCCTTGGGGCGGGGAGCCCAGCTGTCCCTCCGGGTGCAGGCTGCCCGGCTCGCCAGGGACGTCCCCGGAGGTCCCGTGGTCAGGGCCTTTCCCGGAGCCTTGTCATGTCGATCTCGACCCCGCCCCCCATGGTTGACCTCAGTCTGCAGCCCATTTGGACACTGCAGCCCCGGGCCCCCATCCTGAGCTGCACTGTGGGACCCCGTGGCTCGGGAAAGGCCCGCAGGCCTACAACGAGCTCCCATCAGGCAGCACGGCCGAGGGCCCCGGGGGTGCCTCCCAGGGGCCCGGGGCAGGCACGCGCTGCCCCTGCCCGTCCTCTGGCTGGGCTCCCGCGGGAGCCTGCGTTTTCTCGGGGGCCGGTGGCTGTTTGGGGCTGGTGGCCTCTGCTGCGCCCTGTCTGGGATGCATGGGAGACAGTAGGGACCCAGCAAACCCCTGGGGCCACTCCCCAGGTCCCCAGAGGCTCTGCCTCTGCTTGGTAACTGCGCCTGTCTGTAGTTTTCAGTTGTAGGAGGGCAGGTCTTGGAGCGAGGGGGCTGCTCCGTCGACCGGAGCCTGAGCTGAACCGGGTAAGGCGTCCTAGGCATTGCCGCCACCTGCTCTCTGAGCCAGCGTCCCCAGCCGGGGTCCCCAACAGCATAGCCAGCGTTCCTCAGCCGCACAATTGAGCAGACACGCTGTCCCCTTCCCTGCTGTGTCCCGAGCACTGAGAGTACCTGAGGCGGGGCCAGCACTCGGACCCTCCCTCCCTGGCTCCCGCGACCCCATGTGCGGGGCAGGGACCACGCAGTGGGGCTGGTCTCCTGTGTGCATGGGGATCGAGTGGACACAGAAAAGAGTTTGTTGCGAGGGAGGGGGCGTCTTCACAGTCCCAACCTGGTGCTGCGCAGAGCTCTACCTTCCCGCCGGCCCCACACCCGCATCCTCGCGCCTCCTCTTCACGGTCTGTTGGGGACGGCTTGTTGGGCCTCCTCAGGGAAGTGACAAGGGACCCCTGGTCCCCTCAGCAACCACACTCGTCCTTTTGGGCCCTTGTGAGCAGCATTAGTCACATTACACAGAGGATCCAGGACCCCCGGTCGGCGGCCTAACCAGACGCAGCGCGTGGAGGGGGAGGGGGAGGGGGAGGGGGAGGCGCAGGGCCTCGCGGAAGGAGCCCCTGAGCCCACAGGAGGGACCCTTGGCCGGGCCCAGCCTTTAACTTGGTTTCCGTTGCGTTTCCAGGTCCGGGGCACGGCGCCAGCCTCTCCACACGGCCGGAGCGGGGCCCAGGCGCAGGATGGCCAGGGCGCGGCTGCTCCGCCTGGGGCTGGCCCTGGGCTCCGTGGGCATGGTCCTCCTGATCATCGCGTACTGGGACAGCGTGGGCCCCGCGCACTTCTCCCCGCACGCCGCCTTCTCCCGGCCGCGCACCCCGGGGCCCCGCCCCAGCCCCGGCCAGGCCGCCGGGAGGGAGCTCGCACCCGATGTGGACGAGTTTTTGGAGAAGCTGCTTGGTGCTGGCACAAGGCAGAGCGTCCTGCCTGGCAAAAAGACGGAGCCGCCCCCACCGCCAGCCCCCAGCAGGCCCGCGCCGGGCAGCATGGAGGAGAGCGTGAGGGGCTACGACTGGTCCAGCCGCGACGCCCCGCAGAGCCCGGACGCCGACGGGCAGCAGGCGGCGCGCAGGGGTGTGCTGAGGGACTTCTGCGCCAACACCAGCTTCGTGTTCCCCGCCAAGGAGCGCTCCTTCGACGACATCCCCAACTACGAGCTGAACCACCTCATCGTGGATGACCGCCACGGCGTCATCTACTGCTACGTGCCCAAGGTGGCCTGCACCAACTGGAAGCGCGTGATGATTGTGCTCAGCGAGAGCCTGCTGGACCGGGGCGCGCCCTACCGCGACCCCCTGGACATCCCCCGCGAGTATGTCCACAACTCCAGCACCCACCTGACCTTCAACAAGTTCTGGCGCCGCTACGGGAAGTTCTCCCGGCACCTGATGAAGATCAAGCTGAAGAAGTACACCAAGTTCCTCTTCGTGCGCGACCCCTTCGTGCGCCTCATCTCGGCCTTCCGCAGCAAGTTCGAGCTGGAGAACGAGGAGTTCTACCGCAAGTTCGCCGTGCCCATGCTCCGGGCCTACGCCAACCACAGCAGCCCGCCGGCCTCCGTCAGCGAGGCCTTCGGCGCGGGCCTCCGGGTCACCTTCTCCCACTTCATCCAGTACCTGCTGGACCCCCGCACCGAGAGGCTGGCGCCCTTCAACGAGCACTGGAGGCAGGTGCACCGGCTCTGCCACCCCTGCCAGATCGAGTACGACTTCGTGGGCAAGCTGGAGACCCTGGACCAGGACGCCGCCCAGCTGCTGCGGCTGCTCAAGGTGGACGGGCGGCTGCACTTCCCCCCGAGCTACCGGAACAGGACTGCCAGCAGCTGGGAGGAGGACTGGTTCGCCAACATCCCGCTGGCCTGGAGGCAGCAGCTGTACAAACTCTACGAGGCCGACTTCGTGCTCTTTGGCTACCCCAAGCCCGAGCACCTGCTCAGGGACTGAGGGCGCGGGCGGGCCCCCGGCGCCCGAGGCCAGCGGACCGGGCCCATCGTCCCGAGGAGGAGCCAGGGGCCGCCGCCCAGGGGCCTCTGCAGCCTCGTGTCCCTCCTGGGCCGCACGTGGCGCACAGGCCCGCGGTGCTCCTGTCGGGGGTGCTGAGCGCGGACGGCCCCGCCCACACTCCAGTTTTTAAATTTACCTGCGGTTTTGCAGCCAGACTTCTTGTTTACTCCACTGCCTGTATTCGCTGAGTACTGTGTTAATACTGTTTTTTAAGATTAATATATTTCAGATATTTAATATGAGACGGGGAGGAGGAGATAATGGAGTAAATCCTACGCCTGCTCGCGCCGCCTGCCCGTGTGGTCATTCGGGCGCGCTCAGCGGGGCTGAGCCGTGTGACGGCCGGCGGCCGCCCTCCGCCCTGCCGCCGAGGGAAGCGAGGGCCCTCGGCCCGAGATCGGGCCCGCCTGCGTTTGTAAAGGAGGCAGGAGCTCCCTTTTAGCGGGGCCGTGTCTGGCGGGACAGCGGTTAGATCGGGGCTTCACATCTGAGCTTGAGTCAAAGGAAGCGGGGCCCGCGGTCCCTCCCCGGGGTCAGGCCTGCCGTGATTCCCCACCCCCACCTGGCTGGCTAGGTCCCCTCGAGGCCGTCACTGACCCCGGGGGCGTCCCGGTCAACGGCCCTGACTCGGTCAAGCTGCCTGCTGATCCGGAAGGCTCCTTAGAAACACCTGGCACAAGTTCCTTTGTAGTTCAACGTGTGTCTAGCGGGACGTGTGTCGTCATCCCGTGGTGCTTGGGCGTCGCGCCTGCCCTTGACTCCGAGTCTTGGGCATTCGGACCCGACGCCCAGCCCCTGGAGAGCGAGCCTCCCTGTGGGGTCTCCTTGGAGCGAGCGCCCTTGCTCTTGCCGGCCTGCGGGAGCCCGTGGCCCCCGGGTGTGAGCGGAGTGCAGGGGCGGGGCCGGCCGGGGGTGGCCGTGGGCAGGAGGGAGGAGGGCAGGCAGGGGGCCCTGACATTGGGGCGCACGAGGGCCTCTGGGGGGGGGCGCCGCCCTGGCTTCGGCCTGGTTTCGGCCTGCGGAGCAGGGCCGAGGTGCTCAGAGCTCTTCCTCCCGCTTTCCTGGGCGCAGGGTTGGCCCAGTGATGAGGCGGCCGCGTGCCCTGTGGGCAGGCCCCCCGCCCATGCCTGCTGCCGGGCGGAGGCGCAGATGCAGAGATGAGCGAAGGTGGCGGCGACCTTTCTCCTGACCCGGTACCTTCCCCCCATTTTTTGTAGTCAACTATGCATAACATAAACTTTATCTTTTTAACCATTTTTAAATGTTCAGTGTAGGGACGTTAAGCACATTCACATGTTGGACAACCATCACTGCCGTGGTTTGTGCTACAGGATGCCCTTGTGTGTCATCGCTGCCCATCAGGGCCACCCGGGCACGGCGCCTGTCGCAGCCTGAGACAGGATGTGGCTGCCCTGGACTTGCACCTCGGCCTTGGGGCTGTGCGTTTTGCACCTCCCGCAGGTGTTTAGAGCAGTTCTGGTGTGTGGGTGTTACACTGCCCTGCTCCCAGCTCTGAAAGGGGCTGTTAGACTTTCTCATGCATTGATACAGTGTATCTCCTTTCTCGTGTGTTGATACAGCGTATCTACTTTTTTGTGTATGGATACAGTGTGTCCACTCATAGCTCCTAATGAACGTTTAGGTGCCTAGGGCCTTCATCATCTCTTGTGAAGGAATTTCTACTCTCACTCATTTTAAGTTTGTTTTTGGCGAGGGCCTCCCTTCTCTCTGCAGTGCGGTTGGTGCGCCCTGCGCCCGGCACCCACAGCCTGGCGAGGGCGGGGCTTTCACTCGGCTCCGCCCCCCGGGGGCAGTCAGAGCCCCACACGGGGCAGCGCGGGAGCTGTCCAGCTAGGAGCGCAGGGCTGGGGGGAGGGACCGAGCAGGGCGGGTGCCCTGAGGAGTGTGGCCTGCCTGCCCGTGCAGCTCCGTTTCACGCGCGCACGGAGCCCACTGAGGCTCCAGGGCCGGAGCTGTGGGGTTTGTTCTAGTGGAATCCGCAGGTGTGGGCAGTGAGCCCCGACTCCGGTGTGAGCCTCTGTCCCACTTTTCCCGGGTGGGGGGCAAGGCCTGGCGCGCCGTGGGCACGCGGTGACTGTTGGTTGTGTGAGGGAGCGAACGAACGAACGAGAGGAGGGTGGTTTCCGAGAGCCTCCCCCCGGGCCCGGGAACCCGGGGGCCGCGTCGTCCTCACGTGTTTTCAGTGAGGCGACCGCTGGGGGCCAGTTCCGGGCTCCGAGGTCGCTGGGCCTCAGCTCCCTCCTGTGACTTCGGACGCTTTCTCAGCGCCGTGTCGTCTGTGGCCCGCGAGGGCATCTTGCCCTGTCCCCGGGAAGCCAGCGTCCGTCCTCGTCCCAGAGGAGAAGAGCGCCTCTGTTTCCCCCGCCCCCCGCCCTGGGTCCTCCCTCCCTTAGTGCCGCTGGGTCCCGGCCCCGCCCAGAGAGAGGGCGCCGCGTCCCCCACCCCTGCAGCCCTCCGTGGGGGGGCCTTCCGTGCCCTGGGAGGAAGGCGGGTCTCCGCGGGGCTCTCTCCTGCGTGTGCCCTCCCCGCTCGGACCGGAGGGCCGCTCAGAGGGGTGGAGTGCCACTCTTGGCAGGCGGCTCGGGACGGTCTGTTCTCCCTGGGAGCCCTGCCCTGCCGAGCACCAGACAAGCTCCCAGATGTCACGCAGGCAGAGGGGGCCCGCTGCCCCGAGCCAGTGCCCCGGCAGCTGTGGCTCATTCATTTGTGAGCTGCGTGTCCTCTCCTGCCCGCCCCACACTCCAAACCTAAAAGCACAAAGGGGCGCAGCTGACCAGCCTAGACCTATGATGGAGACACTTGCGCATGTCTCCCCGGGTTGGGGGGGGCCTGGACCGGCGGCTCCGGCAGGCGCCTGCTGCTTCTGCCTACACTTGCCCTCCCTCCACAGGTCGGCCCACCCTGCACTCCGGGCCCCGGAGAGCCGAGCAGGTCGTGGCACCCGGCCTGGGCTGCTGGCCCTTAGCCCCAGTGCCCTGGGTGGTGCCACCACTGAGAGCCACGCCGAGGCCGGCCGCACCGTGAGGGCAGGCGGGGGCCCAGAGTGCCCGGAGCCCATGCCCGAGCCCTGCGGGCGTGGCCGGAACGTGCCCGGGGCTTGAGCGCTTCAGCGCATCTGAGCTCGGTGTCTGGCCTTGAACCCTGAGGACTGGCCTCCTGCACCTTCCAACCACCGCCCCGGTCCCCAGTCCTGCAGGGCCGGTGTCCCAGTGACGGAGAGCGGCCACGCCCTCAGCGCAGAGGGTCTCGCTCCTGAGGCCGGGGCCCCTCGTCAGCACGCTGCGGCTTCGCAGGCGGCCCCTCGCCCTGCCAGGCCCTCTGCCGGCGCCTGCGCAAACCGGCAGCTCGGCCCGGGGCCTGGGGCGCGTCCGACCAGGACTTGGAGCTGGAGCCTGGGCGCCCGTGCCCTCCTGGTGCGTGGCGCTGGCCATGCGGAGGCTCAGACCTGAGCCGGGGCACCGCCAAGCTTTACAAACAAGAGGCGGGCGGGGGCGCCGGCCGGCCGGTCAGCCAGGTGCCCCCGGGCTTTGCAGGCTGGCCTGTGAGCAGGTTCTCTCCCTGCCCCCGGTTCCTTCTATAGCGTGGTAACCCGTCGTCACGTGGACGAAGGACCCCGCTCGGGGCGCTGAGAGAGCAGGCCCGGGGAGGGCGGCCGGGGAACCGGGCTTCTGGGCCGCATGGTTTCCTGTGCTTTCATCTCTGCCGTCGGTGAAATGACCGGCCCCCGCGCGGTGGTCAGCCAGCCCCTCCAAGTGCTGGCGTGAGGGAAGTTTAGGCGCTGTCCCTGCCCTCCCTGCGTGCCTTCCAAGGCATCGGGCAGTGCAGCAGACACGCCGCCGCGCCGGCTCCTGGGCAGCGTTCCGCCTGAGATGCTTCAGGAGCTTCCGAGGGCGGGGGCGGGGCGGCGAGGGCCCTACCTGGGTCAGCAGAGGCGGGGGCACGAGAATTCCCTCGGGCCCTGGAGAGGGGACCAGCGCCCGGGGCAGGGGGGACGCCTTACTTAGGGCATCGCCTTCCCGGGCAGTGGCGGGGCAGCTGCTGCGTGCGGCTGCTCGCCCCTGCGGGCCCTGCCCGGTGCCCAGCCCCGCCCGGCCCAGGGAGCCAGAGGCCACCGGGCAGCGAGGTCGGCCTCGGGGCCTGTGCCCTGGGCTAGAGATCGTTTTTTAAGCAAACTTGGAGCAGGGGTCTTTAAAACGCTTCTTCCACCCAGTAATAATAATGATGAAAATAAAGCTGTTTGCTCTGTCATTAGATGGTTGCCCTTCCTGTTTAGGAAAAAGGGCTTCTCACAAGAAAAAAAGAAACAAGTCGGCCTTGTGAGTTCACTTTCTTGGACGAGCTGCGGGGCAGGGGCGGTGCTGGTGTTGATTGGCATGAACTTTGATTCTTTTTAAAATTGTGCTGAAATGTACACGACATAAAGCGCACCATCTCGCCCGTTTTTGGACGTACAGTTCAGTGACGTTGCGCATCCTCACATTGTACCGAGATCTCCACCGTCGCCTCCAGAACTCCCTCGTCTCCCCAGACGGAGACTGTCCCCATCAAACCGTCCCTCCCCGCCCCCCGCCCCAGGTGCGGGCCCTGCCTCTCTGCCTCTGCGAACGGGACCCCCCAGGCCCCTCCTGTCAGCGCCGCGTGTGCCCTCCCGTGTCTGGCCGGGCGACACTCTGTGCGCGTGCGCAGCCGCTGTCCGCCCACCGGTCCGTGGCCCCCGGGGCTGCGCCCGCCCCGAACCGCGCCGCTGGGAGCGTGGGTGTGGGTGCGCGCGCGTGCACCTCAGCCCTGCTTCCGGTTCTCTTTTCCCCTTTTCTTGTCAGATGGGCTGCTTTCTGTTCTTTTGGGTGGAGACCCAGAAGCGGAATTTCGGGATCTCATGGTAATTCTCTGTTTAACTTTTTTACAGAACTGAATTCCAATTTTTATTGCCAAAAATGCTTACAGAGGATGTCGCGAGAGAGGAGCACCGAGGAGGCACTCTGCCATCGACTCTGCTCCCCACTTGTCACCCGCAGTGATGACGACTTGGCTGACAGCTGTCCTTGCGCCCACTGGGAGGGGTACCCTGTGGTCCCTGCCCCGCGGGCGGACCCAGTCCCTTCCAAGCGCGGCCCCTCGGGGGAGACAGCCCCCTCGCTCCCTGTGTGGGGAGAAGACGCCCCTGGCACACACAGGCCTCGGGAGATGTGCCCCGGGCCACGCGGCCACCAGGCTGGGGTGCCTGGCGCCTCCCCGTTCTCATGGTAACCGGGCCGGTGGCCACTGTGCCCTTAGGGCACACAGGCGCTGGGTGGAGATGGGGAACCTTAGCGGGTGACAAAGGCGGAGCGCAGCGGGACACAGGCCCAGGGACGCCACCGCCCGCCCGCCCGCTGCCCGCGCCAGCCCAGGGTGTCTGTGCAGGAAGGTACCGCCCGAAGGCACCCTGGCCTCCCGCAGGCCCTCGCTGACCCCGGGGACAGAAGGTCGGGCTGAGAGCGCTCGGCGCGGAGGGTTAAGCCTCCTCCCCGATCGGATGCCACCCCGTTGGAGGCTGCAGGGTGTCCCCGCGGAGCAGGCAAGCGCCCCGGGGGCGCCCTCCTCCCGGGAGCTCCGGCCGAGAGTCGGCTCGGGCAGGGTGGCCTTCCCGCGAGCCGTGATTCCACGAACGGGGAGGTCTGCGCAGTCCGATGGAGCGGGAAGCCATTTTCAGCTGGTTTTCTTCCATCACGGGCGCTATCTTACTTTCAGTACATTTCCAGAATATTTTGGTTTCAAAATGTTGAGGCCCAGATTCAAAAAGCGGGTTTCAGAGCGTCGGGTTTCAGAGAGGCCGGCTTTGAGAGTGGGCCAGGCTTCTAAAAGGTTTGGTTGAAAATGTTTTGGTTCTAAAATGTTCCAGAAAGGCTTCCCAGAGCACAGATCTCAGTGCTGTGGGAAGGGGGCGGGGCAGGGGCGGCCTGAGGGGGCAGGGCGGGCGGCTCGGCGGCGGCAGGCGAACGGGGGCTTCCCCGGGGGCCTGCCCAGCCTCGGGGTGGGGGGCGGCAGGGGCTTGTGTTTGCTCCCAGGAAGGCGCCCAGTGGGTCATTTTCCCTGTGGCCGCCCCCCAAGGGGCATCCTGCTAACGGTCTCACCTCTGTGTGAGCCCGTGTGCGCCCTGCCCTGGCCTCAGCCCGTGTGCCCGAGCCCGGGCGCCTGTCCGCGGGCATCACACCGCAAAGAGAAGGCTGGCTGCAGACAGGTCTCCAGGAAGTGGGGCTCATGGCGGGGACGGCTTGCTGGGGGGAACCTCAGGCCTCATCGCGGACGCTTGTGAAGGCTCAGGCTGAGCGGAGTCTGCCACAGCACGGGCTATCGGTCCCATTTTCCAGGTGCACCGCCCCCGAGGCCAGCTTCCCGAACCTTCTACGGCACCCGACTCGGGCCCTCCCCAGGTACCCGTCCCTCCGAGCGGGGCCCTGGGCTCCGGCAGGAGGCCCGGACTGCAGAAACTACCAGCCCGGCGCGAGGCAGTGCCGGAGGCGGGCGGGCACGGTGGACGCCTGGCCCGCAGGCCAGCGACGGCGGACAAGCGGGGAGCCGGCGGGACGGGCTCGTCGTGGACGGCCAGTGCACGGCGGGGGGGCGGCGGGGCGCGTGGTGTGGGCGCCTTCGTGTTGGCAGGAGGGGGGAGAGAGGAAAAACCCAGCGCTGAGGAAAAACACCCAGCCCGGCCGCGGCCTCGACCCTGCGCTGCCCGGGAGCGCCCCGCCCTGGGCAGCAGCGCCTGTGGGGGGAGCCCAGGGGGTCTCCCCGGAACGTGTCCTCTCGCTTCGGGGCCGCTTCCCCTCCGGCGGGGCTCCCGCCGCGGAGGCCGCAGCCGGGGAGCGCTGGGTGTTTTGCGCCCGGGCTGCTGCTTCCTTACCTGCCGGGGCGGCGGAAAGCCCGAGGCCACCTGCTCCAGCTGTGGCCCTGGGCTCCCGCCAGAAGCCAGATCTGATGGCCCCAGAGGGGCCGGCCTCAAGGCCATGATCCAAAGGAAACCGACCTGAGACAAAGCCGTTCTGCTGCCCCAGACCCTCGCACCCTCCTGAGAGGTGGGGACCCCTGCCTGCAGCCGAGGAGAAGTCAGCAGCCCCGCCGTCCACTCCAGCCCCCACCCAGGCCAGCACGGCCTCCTCTCCTGCTAATGAGCCCACGTGCCTGGGGCCCCCTGAGGCCGGGGGACACCAGAGCCGGACAGGCTGCCTGAGCCCCCAGCTCCCGGCCCCGGGGCTGCCGCCTGAGAGCAGGTCGGAGGCCCCTGGAGCCCCCGGCCCAGGCCCCGTGTCCTCGTGGTCAGAGCTGGACACCGGGCTCCCAGGGCCTGGCCACGCGCCTTCCTCGCTGCTCTCACTGACTTCCTGGGCTGGGGGCCCCGAGGGCCCTGCGGGGGAGCAGCTGAGCGGTGGGCAGGCCACCACGCGTCCAGTGGCACCGAGGGTTCGCAGGGAATCGGAGGTGGGAGCCTGTGGGCGGGGCTGCCCTCCGCAGTCACTTCCTGCCGGCAGGGCACCTGCCTGGCCGTCCCCTCTGCGTTGCCTGCCCAGCCCCTGGAGGCGACAGAGGCCTGGGACAGTGTCCTGACCCAGCTGCCGACCGGGCCCTTTCTGCTGGCTCCTGCCCTCAGGGCGCAGTGACGCCTGCAAGGCCTCGGCGGCCACGGTGGCTATCCCTGGGCGTGGGGAGCCCACATGGCGGGTGAGAGCTCACGCAGGTCCCGGAGGCAGACAGAGGACAGCGTGCAGCCTCTGGGCGCAGATGCTGACCTGTGTGCACGTGTGGTCCCCGCCACACCCGGCCCGTGACCGGGCCCCACCCGCGTCCGGCGGCCCGCAGCCCTCCATCTCGGCCGGCGGGGACCCGGCCCGGCCGCACTGCCCCCAGGCGGGGACAGCGACCCCCGCGGTCACGCCCGGCCCATCCTGCCCAGCGCGGCTCTTTGGGCCGGGAGCGCCAGCTCACCCAGGGCTGCCGGTCGCCGGGGCCTCTGGCTGTGCCCACAGCCTTTGAGCTGTGTGGTAGCTTTACATTTTCTGGCAATTGCCTTAAAAAAAAAAGGCAAGAGGTAAAATTAATTTTAATAACATATTTCATCCAATACATTCAAAATATTGTCATTGCAACTTGTGAATTGTATAAAATGGTTTGTACAATAGCTTACTTTCTGGGTTGGGTTTTTCCGGCAGTGGGCCTTAGAAGTCCTGTGCAATTTTACACTCATGACGCATCCCCACTGGGACTGACCACATTTCAAGCTCTCAGACCACCGCCCCTGGCCGGTGCTCACCAAGGAGCCGGCACCATTCAAAGGAGCAGGTTCCGCAGCTATTGCAGCTTTACGGGGGAGGAAACTGAGGCCCACCGAGGCCGCGGCTTTGCCCAAAGTCACGTGTCTCCGGGGAGGCCCCTGCCCGGAGCCTGTGCCGGGCTCTTGGCTCTGTCCCGGGCAGGGTGCCGTCCCGGACCCTTAGATTCTGGCCAGACCCTGAGCCCAGCCTGCAGCTGGGAGTGGGCCCCAGGGCTTCCCCGCTCCAGGGGTGGGGCTCCTCTCCCGCCGGCCAGGGGGTCCCTGCGGCCCTGCTGCCGTGCACAAGGGGACAGGAGGAACTGGCCCTTGGAGCCGGCTGCCTCTGGGGACGGGTATTGGGCCAGCAGCAGGGCTCCAGGGCCCGGCTCGCCTGCTCCCAGCACCTCCCACCAGGGGGCAGCCTCGGCTCAGGCTTCGACCTGCCGGCCGGCGCGCCTGGGGTCTGGCTCTGGCTCTGGCTTCACTTTTCCTGGGTCCTCCCTTCGGCTCCATCGCCTCGTGGTCACAGCCACACAGGCCACGCAGGGGCCTGCGGCCCCCAACGCAGCTTGCAGCTGGGGACGGCCGCTTCTCCCGCTTTCTTCTTCAAGTTCCTTGGCCTTTGCACGGACGCCCTGGCACCATCTCGCCACGTCCGCAGAAGGTCTCGCTGGGACTGTCACGGGCGTCGCGTTGACGCTGGACACCAGTTTTGGGGAACGGGCCTCCTCACTGTCGAGCCTCCTAGTCCGTGAACGTGGCATGTCTCCCCGTGCCTTTGGGCCTTTTTGGTGTCTGTCTTCAGTGTTCCGTAGTTTTCAGCGTGAAAGCCCTATACAATGGTTGCTAGATTCACAGCCATGTATTTCTTTTTTTGACACAATAAACAGCACAACAAATGCAGATACAATGCAATAGCGCCACAAAAACAATTTTTAAAATGACTTTGTCGAGGTGAAATGAGCATCAGGCGTCACGTGCCCCCTGGAAGCGACTTCTGGCGACCTTGCAGGTGGCGCAGCCGTCGCCGCAGCCCGGGGTCCCTGAGCCCGCCCGCCCCGGCCCCCGCCGGCCCGCCTTCTGTCTGTGCGTCCGCCGGTCTGAACTCCCGCACGGGGCGCGGTGGACTCGCGCAGCGCGGAGCCCTGGGCGCGTCCCTCGGTGCCGCCCCTCTCGTGGCCGGCTGGTGTCCCATTGGGTGGGGGGCCCGCATTGCCTCTGTCCTCGGGGAGGGACACCTGGACTGTGTCCTGTTCAGGGCTGTCATGGAACTACTGCCGCGAACACGCCTGTCCGTAGACGCTCATCCTCAGTCCTCTCGGGGAGGCCCCGCGGGCGGGGAGGCCGGGCCGCACGAGATGCGCCCTTTGCGATGCGGCTCCGGCTCCCCTGCCTCCTCCTTTGCGCCGGTAACTGCCTTCCTGATGCTCGCCACCCCCTCGTGGGTCACGCCATATCTCACGTGGCTTTGGTTCGCGTGTCCCGAAGGACTAATGACGTTGAGCGTGTTTTCACGTGCCCGCCAGCAGCTGAGTTACCCTCCGGACGCGCTGTCTGCGCAAGCCGGTGGCCCGCGGTGAGCGAGGTGGCCTTCTTCCTGAACGTGCCCCTCCCTCGCTCTGGGCACGGGCCCTGTCCCAGGCCTGTGCTCTGCAAACAGTGCCTCCCAGCCTGCGGCCTGTCTTTTCATTTCCTTAAGGGTGTCATTCGAAGAGAGGCTGTTATCAAAGCCGACTTCCAGTCTGTCCACTGGTTTACGGGTTGTGCTTTTGCGGTCATGTTGAACCCACAGCCACGGAGGTGCCCCTGCGGTTTCTTGCAGGTGTCGCGCGGCCCTGGCTCTTGCACGGCTTTCCCGGGTGCACTGGGCACTCGTTCCAGCGTATGACGCGAGGTTGCATCGCTGGGTTTTATGATGCCCAGTGGTCCCAGCACCGTTCGTTGAAAAACCTGTCCTTTCTCCACTGAATCGTCCTGGTACATTTTGTCAAAAATCCAGGAACACAAGGCCGAGTTCCCGACTCTCAGCTCCGCTCCACCGATCGGTGTGCCCGCCTTGTGCCAACACAACACCCCCGTGATCCCCGTGGCGTTGGGGGAGATTTGCAATGGGGTCCTGTCACGCCTCCAGCTTTGTTCTCCCTCAAAGCTGTCTCGGCGGCGGCCCCTGGTCCTCTCCTCCCCCAGACCCGCGTCCCTGTCCCGTGTCGCTTCTCTGCGGCCTGAGTGCTTCCGTGAGGGTTCACTGGGAGCCAGGTCGGCCAGCAGCAGATTCAGCTCTTCGCATCGGGGAGTGGCTGCCCTTCACCTTCGTGGCTGGAGGGCGCGTGGCTGGATTCGTTCAGCGCTGCGAACACTCGGGACTCCGCCCCCGCTGCCCCCCTGGTCTCGGAGGTCAGCCGCCGGCCCACCCGCTGTTGTCCCGTGTGTGTGTGTGTGTGTGTGTGTGTGTGTGTGTGTGTGGTTTTTCTCTGCTGCCTTCATCATTGTTGTCATTGTCTCTGCCTTTGAGGGTGACTGTGTGGTGGCCACGGGCCAGCAGGTGCCAGCAACAGCCCTGTCCTTGTACCTTCGTTCGTGACCCCACCAATGACGCCAGACCGCCTGTCCTTGGTTCGTCCCTGCAGTGACGAGGGTCCAGCCGGAAGACCCTCAGCCCTTCAGCCTCTGAGGTGGGCGGGCAGAGCCCAGGACCGTCTGCACCCCAAGACCATGCCCTGCAGGGAAGGGGCAAGTCTCCAAAGAGAAGCTGGTGGGCGCTGGACAGGGGCAACTGTCCCTTCCGCCGGAGGGAGGGATTAAGGGGGGTGACACTTGGCAGGGGAGATTCGTGCCCGGCGGGGAGCTGAGGGGGCGCTGGGGCAGGGCGGTCAGGGGATGCGAGCCTGGGGCCTGCTCCCCCGTCGGCTGGGCCGGGGGCGCAGGGCGGGAGGGCGCTGGGGAGGCCGCCGCTGCCGCTCGGTGTGTGCGCACCCACGGCCCAGCGCGGTCCGCATGGTGCAGATGCCCCCACCCGATGTCTGGTTGCCGAGAGCCCTGCCCCGACCCTGGTCCCAGGGGGTCGTGACCCCGGGATGCATGCCTTCTCCGGGCCTTGGTTCCCCGTCCGCCAAAGCCAGGCCGCGCCCCTCCCCAGGGCGGCAGCGGGGCCGGAGCGTGGGAAAGGGCTCGGCTCCCGGTCCACGGCAAAGGCACGCCGAGGCCATTGTGCCCACCGGGGCTCCTGGGCGCCCGCCGCGCTCTGGCGCCCACACAATGCCCGCCTCTCAGCAGGACTGCGGGTGGGCCGTAACCATGGCGAGGGGCCCCGCGAGGCGGCAGAGCCAACCGCCGTCAGGGTCTGCCGGGCCCAGGACCCGGCTGCAGCTTTGTCCCTCGGGCTGGACCCGGTCCCGGGCCAGCGGGCTCTGAATGGCTGGCTGGCGGGTGGGCAGGGGTGGGCCGGGCGGAGAGTGGGCAGCAGTCGAGGGAAGGAGGGGCTGTGTCCAGGGCCCTCGGGCCACCGCCGGCCTGCGGTCTCCGCATCCTGGGGCGCCGTGCCTGTTGGCAGTGACGGGGCACCCCCCACTCCCGCCCTCTGAGCTGCCCCCCATGGGGCACAGGAAGGAGGCAGCCCCTCTCCAAGTTCCGGGATGTTCCAGGCAGCTGGCCAGGGTACTCGGGGTCCTTCCAGGTGTCCCCCGGGCTCCCTCGGCCTGGATGCCGTGCATCCACTGGCTCTGCCCACTTCCTCTCCCTGCTCCCCCGGGGCCCAGAGGGACTGACCACGCTCCAGCCGCGGCGGCCAAAGTCCCCCTGGAGTCGTGCTTAGAAAACCCATTTTTGTAGTCCTGGCTGGTGCGGCTCAGTGGACTGAGCACCGGCCCGTGAACCACAGGGTCGCGGGTTCAATTCCCAGTCAGGGCACAGGCCTGGGTTGCGGGCCAGGTCCCCAGGGCGGGGCGTGTGAGATGCTACCACACAGGGATGTTTCTCTCCCCCTCTTTCCCTCCCTTCCCCTCTCTAACAATAAATAAAATCTTAAAACACAATACAAAACAAAACCAAAAACCATGTCTGCAGCCAAGACCTCCTTCGGAGAAGAGCGAGGAGCGAGCAGCCAAGCCTGCAGCCACCTGGAGACCTCGGCGGCAGGGGCCACGGTGCCCGGCTCTGGGGGGAGGCCCGTGGCCTGGGAGGACCAGGGCTGGGGGCTCGGGCAGGCTCGAGGGGCCTCCTCCCCCCGCCCCAACAGCGGGGACCAGGGCACTGGGTTCCCGCGTGGCATCGTGGTGCATGGGGCTGCCAGTTGGGACCTGGGGTGCCCTGCAGAGAAGAGGTGCCAGCTGGGGGCGCAGAGCCTCCATTTTGACCCCAAACCCCAGCGCGATTGGGGCTTGGGAGCACAGGAGAGGAGGGAAGCCTTCGGGCCTCATCCAAGAAGGTGTCCCCAAGGGAGGAGGCCGCACTCCAGCCTGCAGAGAGGACGCGACCCTCTTGTAAGCGCCCCAGGTGAGAGGACCCCCCGTGCCCACCCAGCCGCCTGCCTGCTCGTGCCCCGTGGGCTCCTCCCCAGGCCCCCCGCCCCCGGGTCACCCGCCCCTGTGCCTGGCTGGCCTTGCGTCCTGCGCCGGGAGCACCTAGGGCCTGGGCGCCCTGGGCTGGGCGGCGGCGTGGACGGCTGCTTGGTGCTGAAAAGACAGCTCCTCGTCCCCTCGTCCCGACTGGCGGGGGCGGTTCACTGGGGACTGTTTCAGCTCTCCCCGGCCTCTGACGTTTCTCATGACAAAAGAGTGGCGGGGAAGTAACGTCCGGGTTGAAGAAGGGCTCTCAAGCCCCACGCTCGGTCCCCCCGGCCGCAGCCCTGGCCGCCAGCTTTTCTGAATTTTTCTGGGAGTGGCCGGGGGAGGCCAAGCGCCCCCTCCCCTCTTCCTGGTCCACCGAGGCGGCCAGCCTGGCCGGCGCTGAGCTGCGTTGGCCACCGCGGGAGCCTCCTGGGATGGGCCGCAGGCCCCTGCCAGGCCCGTGCCGGCGGCACCCACACAGGCGGCACCTGGGGGCCATGGCCCTCGCTATGCGCGCTGTCCCGGGGGTCAGAGGCAGCCGTGCGTCTGCCGTTCCAGCCAAGCTCGCTCCCCGGGCGGCAGAGACCTCCCGGGTCCGTCTGAGACACGCTCGGAGCGCAGCGCCAAGCCCCCGGCAGCCCCTGCGTGCGTGGGGCCCTCCACCCGAAGCAGGAATCGGCGAGCCGACGCGGGGGTCCTGGCCCGGGGGTGGCGCGGGGGACCAGGCAGGCTGGAGATGCCCGCGGGCCGGGTGGGGAGCCCTGGCCTGGCCCCGGGGGCCTTGGTGGCGGGGGGCGGGGGGCGCACGTGGACCTCGCCCCGCTGTGCTTGCCAGGTGCTGTGTGCTCCTCACGGCCTCCCACCTCACAGGACTGGAAGCTGAGGCTCAGGAAAGTTGTATTCTGCTCAAGTCCATGTGGCGTTTATTCATCCCATCGTTTTACTCGGTGCCGGGTGCTGGGCTCTGCAGTAAGGAAGGCAGGTGGGGGTGGCCTTGCCTGGCCCTCCCGGCTCAGCTTCTGTCCCCCCGACTCACACATGCACCCCGGATGTCGTTGGGTGGAAACAAAATGCCACCCTGCCCTGGCGCCAGAACCCAGGGTGAAGGTCAAGGAAAACCACATCTGGAGCGCCCTCTGCTGGTCAGACTGTTCCTCACGGCCCAAGAGGCTTGAGGTAGGGCCTGGAATGTGGGGCACCGGGAAGGCACCCCCACCCTGGGGTAATCGATGACCTTTCTTCCGGTGGGACAAAACAGGGCAAAAGTTGGGTTTAGAGCAGAGGTCTCCAACCAGTCGTCCCTGGAGGTACCTCGTTTAGGTCTTATGATAGTAGCTGGTATTTAAAGACACAGGTATCAACCCCAGCTGGTGGGGCTCCGTGGACTGAGCGGCGGCCTGCGAACCAAAAGGTGGCGGGTTCCATTCCCAGTCAGGGCGCAGGCCTGGGTTGCGGGCCAGGTCCCCAGTAGGGGGCGCGCCAGAGGCAACCACACATGGATGTTTCTCTCCTCTTTCTCCCTCCCTTCCCCGCCATCTATAAATAATATAAGTAAAATCTTTTTTAAAAAGACACAGGTATCAGCACGTTAACTTCACATTTTTTAAAATGAGAAGACCTTCCTGCTCTGAACCCCGCTTTCCCTGTGCATAGCTGAGCGCAACGGGGCCTGTGCCTTCCTGTTAGCCACAGGCTACACCCACCCCTATTGCCCTGCGCTCGCCGGCCTCACTTGGTCCTGTGGCCCGCTGGCCTGTGAGCCCTCACCTGGACCATCCAGGTGAGGGCCTGGCACCTCAGGCCGGTTGGTGGTTTAGGAGCCTGTGGACTTGACCCTCCAGGGGTGACGGCCTCCTTGCACATGCCTGGCCCGGTGTCTGCTCCACCCCTGCACCAGACGTCCTCCGGGAGGTTTGCCAGGGCCAGGGCCGCCCTGGTGACCTCCCCGAGCCCCCGGGGTGGGAGCACAGCACCCTGCTGACGTCTTTGGGTCTCTGCAGGGTGTCCGGGGCTGTTTGAGCTCCTCCCGGGGGCGCCGTGACGGCGCAGGGGAGGGACAGGAGTCAGGGGGCGGAGGGGATGGAGGCCGACCGACTCGGGTTTGCCTCCGGGCAGCAGGGAGATGGGCGGCCGAGGTCGGTGGTGAGCTGCCCGTCCCTCGCAGGGTTCAAGCAGGGGCTGCTATTCATTTGTTAATTTAACAGAGGCTCTTTGTGTCTCGGATGTGCCAGGTCTGGGGAATCCGGGGGCGAGCACACAGGTGGCTGGCACTGTTCCGGAGCCGGCCGACCCGCGGGGGAGGGAGCCGGCAAGCCTGCGAGCAGGTGAATCTGTGAACCGCGATTACCACAGGGATGGAGAATAAATAAGCACAGCCAGGGATGCGAGCGTCCAGGAGAAGCCCGAGCAGCGAGCAGGCCGGAGGCTGCGGCGGCTCCTTGTGCGCCAGGGCTGGGGAGGCAGGCTGAGCCGGGGAACGCGGGCCCGGCGATGCCGCAGCAGGAGGGGTTGGGTTCATTCTCGCCTCTCAGTGCAGGAACCAGGCATCCAGGGAGGGGGGTGCCCTAGAAGCCCCCACAGCCCCATGGCCCCTGTTGGGAGGGGCGCGCCTCTAGCCTGTTCAAGGCTCTAAGTGATTTCCCCTGAGCTGATCACTCCTGTATTTCCTCAGCAGTTCCCTCAGCCAACATTCCCAGAGGGGAGCATGCTCTGGGGCAGCAGGGCCGGGGCAGAGCTGCTCCCCGGCCCCCAGCGAGGCAGCATGGCAGGGGTGGGGGTGCAGGGAAGGCTTCCTGGAGGAGGTGTCGTCAGAGCTGAGCAGCCAGCTGGAAGTTCTGGCCACAGGCTGTGAAGCTGAGCAGGGGCGCAGCACAGATGGCCAGAAAGGCGCCCGCGCCGTGTGCGAGGGCGGCAGGTATCTGGGAGGGGTTCCACTCTGAGGCCGCAGTGCCCTGCACGCCGTTTCATGGGTGGGGAGATGGAGGCCCAAGGAGACGGGATCGGGGGCCCCCAGGGTCTGACGCACCCATAGCAGCTTGTCTCCCGGGGCAGACAGGGGGCTGCCTCGGAGTCGGCTCCGCCCAGGGCCAGCACCGAGGGCCCAGGGTGCCCGCATGAAGCCTGTCAGACCCAAAGTGTTTGGCTCCTCCCCCGGTTGGCGCAACAACCCCAGACAAGCCCCTCGACTGCTCCGAACGGGCTGACGTCCGTGGGGCGAGGGCGCTCCGCGCCTTGCTCCGTTCTCGGGAGACGGCACGGGCAAATTCAGAGACAGCCAGCACCTCCGACCCGATGCCTCAGGCTGTCCCCAGGCTCGGCCCCCCCACGCCCAGCCCTCCAAGAAAAGAAAGCCCGGCATCTGTGCGTCTGGAGGGAGTACTCCTCCGGAGGGGCCTTTGTCTGAAGGAAACTGAGGCCCAGAGCGGTGAGCAGGGCCCGGTGCTCCGAGTGCAGCCGCCCACCCAGGGCAGGGGGCAGCCCGGCCGGACCGCAGAGCCAGGCCAGGGTGGTCCCCTGGGGGGTCACCCCTTCCGCCGCCTGGCGCTTCCCAGGGCCCAGCGCCCAGTCCACAGCATCTGTGGCCAGCCCCCCCACCCTTGACAGACGGCCAGACCCACCGAAGGAGGCGGGACGGGAGTGGAGACAGGAAGGAAGCCTCGCGGCTGGAGGCTGGGGCCGCCATTGTCTCACCTGGGGGTGGGGGCGCCGTGGGCCCCCCTCTGTCCGGCTCCGGTGCCCAGGGGGCTCGACAGGCCCTCCCCCGCAAAGCCCCACCTTGCAGCGTTCCTCCCCCACCCAGCCTCAGTCTCCCCATCTATGAAATCTCAGAGGGCAAGAGGTTTGGGCCAGATCCGTGTGTGGCCTGAAGTCCCACGCAGGTGACATCATGACAGCGTCGGCTGTGTCCAGCGGTTGGTCTGAGTCGACGCACTCGAGCCTCGCTGTTGCCGATGAGCAGGGGGCTCCAGCTGCCCCCGGAAGTCAGGCTCGCCCGCAGCACCCACGGGCCGAGGAGCTGAGGCTCCGGCCGGGCAGCCGGCTGCACAGCTGGGCCTGCCCACTCCGCCCGCCTGCCGGAGCCGCCGCTGACCTCCTGCCCTTCCCAAATAACTCCTTCGAAAGGCCACGCCTGTCAGGCCTCGCCCTAAGCTGGGACAGCGCCACTTAATTAAGATGGCCAGACGGCAGATGGATATGATGGATGTAACAGGGGATACGTAGGTGTAATAGGTGACAGGTAGGTAGACGTGATAGACGGTAGGGAAGTGACGGACAAGCTGTGGCCGGAAACCAGGGCAGGGAGACCCCCAGCACTGCCCGCGGTCCCCGGTCTGGCCCTCAGGCCTCCCTGCCGCCCAGTCGCCCCTCCCGCCGCCGCGCTCGGGGGCGCAGGAGAGGAGCACGTCCCGTTTCCAGGTGCGAGAGGAGAAACAGGAAGGAGCCGCCCCCCCATCCGCAGGAAGCAGGCGCGGAGGGCGCGGAGGGGCGGCTGTCTGGGGGCGTGAGCCCAGCATCCTGGCGGTGGCCGGCTGGACCTCCGGCCCGGCCGGGAGCCACCCCCCTCCTCCGCTGCCCCTGACACCGCTCTCCGCCCCCCTCACGGCAGCCAGGCCCTGCACTCTGCTCAGACTTTATTGAATGTGGAGCTGGGGAGGGGCCCAGGAACCCCCCCGCCCCGCCCCGGGCGGCCCTACCGGACGCAGGATGGTCCACGGCCGTGCTCGCTCCGGGGACGTCGGGCACAGCTCAGCGGCGCCCCCCCTGCCAGCAGCCGGACACGGCTCAGCTCAGGCCCAGCTCAGCTCCAGCTGCACCCAGCACAGGGGGCGGCGGGGGGACCAAGCCGACGGCCCCTCGGGGCTGCTGGGGTCCCTGCACAAGCAGAGACCCTGAGGCGGGGAGGCGGCGGGGGGCGGGGGCGGGGGGTCAGCCCAGGCCCCTCCTGGCCAGCTCCACCGGGCCGGCCATGGCCGCTCAGCACCTGCCCCCGGGCGGCGGGGGCCGGCGGCCTGTGGCGGTGGGCGAACCGCAGCCCCTGGCGCCCACCCCTTGGAGTGGGAGCGCTGAGCGTCTGGGCCGACCTCCACCTGCGTGGGGCGGGCGGGGGGCGGGGGGCCCTCTGAGTCCCGTGAGCACAGCCAGCTGGGCCCGAGGGTCCCTCCCCGCACAGAGCCCTGTTGCTCAGGCCCCCCTCCCCCCCTGGGGGTGTCCGGCAGCTGGGGCGGGGCGGCCCTCTCACTGTACCCGCCCGTCCGGAGACGTGCGCTGGCCCCTTCACCTGCAGACGGCCCCCCGGGCCCCAGATGGGGGCAGTGGTGCAGCTGGGACCCAGGGACACCGCTGCCATGGGCGCCAAGCCGGGCCTCCTGGCCCTGCACAGGCCTCCGGCCCCCTCACCTCGAAGGGCTCCCCCAGCGCCAGCGGGAAGACGCTGGACACCTCCTCCGGGCCCCAGCGGCCGCCCTGGAAGGCATCGCCCACCACGGTGGCGCTGGCGAAGCGGGGCTGGGTGTGGAGGGCGGTGTCCCCCGTCTGCGACAGGAAGTGGATCTCAAACCTGGGGACGTCCTAGGGTGGGGAGAGCGGCCGACAGCGGGGGAGCGACCCCACCCGAAGCCAGGGAGGAGCCCCGGGGAGGCTGCTGTCCCTTACTTGTCCTCTCCAGCGTCCGCGTGTCCCTGCACCAGCAGCCTCCAGCCCGGGGCCAGGCCCTCTGCACAGAAGGCTTCAAACTGCAGGCAGATGGGGGTGGCAACGGAGGCCGGGGTGAGGAGGCCGGCCGTCCGCCGCCGTCCACCCGGCCGCCCTGGGAGCCGTGGTCCCTCCCTGAGGGGGGCGGGCTCTCGGCCCAGGGTCTGATGAGAGGGCAGCTCTGCGGGGAAGGAGCCCAGGGGACCGGGGGTCCCTGCCCTGGCCCTACTTCCTGCCCCGCAAGCCAGGCCTCCCCCACCTGCCGTGCCATCCTGCTCGCGACGTCTGCGGGAGGGCAGCGCAGCCTGGGATGGAGGCCGGGCCCCGCCCCCACGCAGACAGGCTCGCTGCTCCCCCCGCCCCTCCCTGCCCCGCTGGGACCCCCCTCCCGGGCCTCTCCGATCTCAGCGGGCGCCCCATTCGGGCACCAGGGAGGGCGCCGCCCGGCCCCGCCCGTTTCCTCAGGGCCCGCCTGGCTCTCACGCTTCACTGCTCAAGGTCCTCAGACACCTAGGAACACAGCTGCTCCCCATTCCTGCAGGAAGGACGCCCCGAGGCAGGCCCGGCCCAGCCCAGCCTCTGCCCCCAAGGACCCAAACCCTCCCATTTGGTCCAGTGAGGTGGGGGAAGGGAGACGGGCTTACCCGCCCAGCACTGGCCTTCCGGGGGCCTGCCTGACCCCCAGGGGCCGCAAGCCTGGGCCCCACCCCGCCCTGCCCTGCCTCACTCCAGCCTTTCTTGGCGCCCTGCTCCAGCCGGCTCAGCGGTGGGCTCCGCGGCCCGTCAGCGGCCCCACGGGCGCCCCGCTGGGATTAGGCTGGGAGCTAGGGTCAGCGCATTCCAGGGTGGCGGGAGCGAGGAGGGGCCTCTCCCACCCCCTGCCGCTGCCGGTGGCTGAGCGGGGAGGCGGCCGGGCTGGGGCCCTTGCAGAGCAGCACGCGGGCCGGGCTGGGGGGCAGACGGCAGGGGGGCGGGGGCGGCGGTCTCCCGCGCTCTCAGGGCAGCGGTGGCCGCCCGTCCAGGGACCGGCCTGAAGGAGAGCCAGGCGGCCCCGGGCTGCCGCGCGAGCGTGCCGCGAGCGTGCCCCAAGAGTGCGAGCATGTGCCGCGGGTGGGGCTGTGCGTGTGCCCACGGGAGCTCACGGTGTGTCCCTGTGAGGGCACGCATGTGCGGCTCGGGCCCTGCGGCCTCGGGGAGACTGGGCGCACACGTAGCCTCCGGCCCCAGGGGTGCGCGGCCCTGGGCCCGAGCACTCCCTCGGCCGGTTCTTCCCCGGGCCCCCGAGCAGGGGTGACCCGGTGCCGGCCTGGCCTCTTCCGCGGGCGGTGCGGGCACGCACCTGGTTGTTATGGGGGGAGCGGGGGATGCTAAGGCCAGAGGGGGCGTGGAGATGGCCTTGATGCCCCCCCCGGGGTGGGGACAGCGCAGGGGCCGCCCCTTGGTGCTGTCCTCTCCCCCAGGCGCTGGCAGGGCCTGCAGGGGGCAGCCCCGGGCAGCAGAGAGCCCGCAGCACCGGCCTTGCCCGGCAGTCCTCGGGCCGGAGGCTGCAGACCCTTAGCCCCCGCCCACCTACCTCCACCCGAAGGCCATCGGGGGCTGCAGTGGCCAGCAGGAGGGAGAGCCCAGGGCTGCCTGTCCTGTCCCCAGCCCGGGGGGACTGGGGCGGGGCGAGCCTGGCGTCCGCTGCTGGTGGGAACACGAGGCCTGAGCTCTGGGTCCAGCGCCGGCCAGCGTCCAGGGCCCTGTGCTGGGGACAGCAGGCCGCTGGGGTCGCGGTCTGGGGCAGCCTTCTGCCAGCAGGGCGGCCTCCAGGCCTCGGCCCCCCAAGCTGCGCCCTGGGCTCGGTGGTCCCGCCCTGCTGCTGTGCCCGTGCCCTGTGCGGGAGGGCGGCCTGGGGCCCCAGACCTGGCCACGCACAGCAGCCTGGGCCTGCGTCTCCGGCTGTGGGGTCAGCAAGGGTGCCCGTGGAGGGTCCTGCAGCGTCGGCTGCCCGGGACCCAGCTGGACGTCGGGGGCCTGGGGGGTGCTGGGCCCCGGCTGTGCCAGGCGCCGGCCCGAGTACTGCTGGCCAGGGTGGACTGGGGCCCGGTGTTGGTGGCTGAGCACCCGCTGACCCAGCAGGCCCGTCCCTCCTGAGCCGCAGCCCCTCAGTCCGCGCAGTGGGGGCTGGTGCTGCAGGTGGCCCAGGGCCCTCAAGCTGGGAGGGGAGCCTGGCCTGCTCACAGCAGCCCGGAGGTCTCAGAACACCCCCCTGGGACGAGGCAGGCGCCACCTGCATGGGACACCTGTCCCTGGCCGGAGGGCGCACCTGGTCTGGCCCGCAGTCTCCTCTGGCCTGCCTGGGCTTCGGACCCCGCCCCCGCGGGCGGGAGCCGGGAGTGGCCGAAGCTCTCAGCAACAGGCTACCAAGGGCCCAGAGGCTGGGGGGCGGACAGAGGGACACAGAGGCCCCTCTAGGTGGCTGACCCAGCCTGGCAGGCGCACCCTGATGTTATGGAGCCCAGGAGGGGCCCAGCCCAGCCTGGCAGGTCAGGGTGCGTGGGCAGGCCCCCCCCGCCCCCGCCGCGCTGCTGGCCAGCCAGAGCTGGTGCCGTGGGAACAAACGGACCTGCCCCAACAGACCTGCCTGTCCAGGCCCCGTCCACCCTCCTCCCGGATGTGCCTGGGCTGTTGACTCCTGGAGGCTCCGGAGGGGGCGGCAGCAGGGTCCACACACAGCCAGTGGGGTCTTTCCCAGGGTGGCCAGCTGGGCTCTGCAGCCCCCTCGGCCTGGGGCCTCCGTCGGCAGGCGGCGCCCGCACAGGCCCGGCGCTCCGTGGGCAGTCCTGCCCCGTGGGGGTGCTCGCTGTTCCGGGCGCTCGGCTGAGCTTTTTGCATCGTCGTGGCACCGCCCCCGGCCAGCGCGGTGTGGCTGCTATCCCTGTGTTACAGAGAGAGACGTGGGTCACTTGCCCAAGGCCACACTGCCAGAGTGTGGCCAAGCCAGGACCCAGCTATCTTCCTGCTAAACACGGAGCCCCGTGCCAGGCTGGGATGGAAGGTGGTCAGGGTTGGCTTCCTGGAGGAGGAGGCACCTGAAGCAGGATGAGTAGCAGTTAGAAGGCGGCAGGGAAGGGTGCTGCAGGGAGAGGGACGGCCGGAGCTGGGAGGCAAGTCTGGGCTGGAGGCGTCGAGGACAGACAGGGTCCGACGCACCCCTGCGGCCCAGGGCAGTCGGGCACTCGTTCCCGGGCCAGGCTGGGGCGGGCCGCCTCGCCTCCTGGGAGGCCAGCTCGGCCGATCGGACGAGGAGGGAACTGAGGCTCAGGAGGAAGCCATCGCCCCCAGAGCCCCGCGACGCGGGAGGGTGGCGGCAGGGCGCGAGCGCAGCCTCTGGGCCCGGTCCCCTCCTGCTGCGCTCTTCCGTCCCAAGCCCCGCCCAGGCGCGCAGCCTGACCCCCGTGGGTGACGCGGTCCTCCTGGAGAGCCCCTCAGCCGCCAAGACCCTTCCGGGCCCGTGCTGGGCCTGGTGCCGCCGGAGAGGTCAGCAGGTCGGCGCGAGCTCCTCAGCGCGCTGGTCAAAGAGGCACCGCGCAGGGCGGAGCCAGGCCCAGGACACGGCTTCGGGCCAGCTGTCCCCTGGCCGGGCGCCCGGTGGCCTTGACGCAGAGCGGCTCGCCCTTCTCCCTGCTGCTGGCCCGTGCCCTCTGGGTCAGGCCGAACAGTGAGGGCCGCTGGGAAGCCCGGCCGCCATTACACAGGCGGGGAAAGTGAAGCCCGGCGGGGAGGGGCCGGCGGGGGACAGGGGGCGGCTGCCGGGTGCTGAGCGCTGCCTCTGCTGCCCTGCAGAGGCCGCGGGGAGGACCTTGGCCGCGAGGCCTGCCTCCGGCCTGGCCTCAGCGCTCAGGCTCTCACGACCCCCAAGCAGGGCACATGTGCACACACGCTCGCACACATGCACACCCCTGTTTTACAGACGCCACACCTGAGGCTCCCCACAGGCAGTTGCTGGCGGAGCCGGTGTTCTTCACCAGGACTGGGGGGTGGGCCATCCCCGCCCCTTGCCCCAGCTCCGCCCCAGGGTCAGCGTCTGTGAACAGGGCCCCTCCCTCACGACCGGGCACAGCCTGCTGGGCGAGGGCTTCCAGCCCACGACACCAAGGGAGAGACCAAGGCCGCGGTCGGGCAGCACGTGCCTTTCCCTGGTGAGCAAGCCTGCAGGGTCACCGGGGGACCCAGCCCAAGGGGTGCCCCAGAGACTCCATAGCCCTCGGGAGCTGCTTTGGGGGCTGGGGCTGAGGGACAGCGCTCCCTGCTGGCTCTCCCTGGTCCCCAGAGTGAGTGACCTGTGACGGCAGCCATCTTTGAGGAAGCTCAACCAGCCCGACAGGCTTGTCAGAAGGGCTGGCTGGGGCCGAGGCCACTGGCCAGACTTGAGGCCAGTGGGAGGCCTCTGTGGCAGGGCAGGAGCCGGCGGCCAGCCGACACGCGGTGTGGAGAGCGGACCGTAGTGATTGCTCCAGATGGGGGCTGGGCGTCGCTGAGGGGGCTGCACAGAACGAGTCTTGCAGAGGGAAACCCGGGCAACAAACCTGTGGCGTGTTCTGACGGTGCTTCACGCCAGGAAGGAGGCGGGACAGGACGGAGCTCGGAGCCACACGGTCCCGCCCAGCAGCCCCTGACCCCACGTGGCCTCCAGGTCCCAGAGGCGTCTGAACTGCTGGGTGAGCGTGAACAATACAAGATGGATTAATGTCGAATATCTCATAAGCGATTCTTATATTGATTGCATGTTCAAGTGATATTTTGAATCTATTGGGTTAGATAAAATATGTTATTAAAATTAATCCTGCCTGTTTTGTTTTTACATTTTTTAAAAAATATTTATTTATTTATTTATTTATTTTGAGAGAGAGGGAGGGAGGAAGAAAGAGATGGAGAGAAGCATCAATGGATGTGTGGTTGCCTCTCACGCGCCCCCTGCTGGGGACCTGGCCTGCAGCCCTGACTGGGAATCGAACCAGCAACCCTTTGGTTTGAAGGCTGACGCTCAATCCACGGAGCCACACCAGCCGGGGAAGTTTTTAAATTTTTAATCACAGCCACTAGACACACTTTAAATTGCACCTGTGCTTCCAATCTACATCCGGGGTGGAGATGCGGGAGCAGAGGGGACCCTTTCAGCCACAGCAGGGCGGGGCTCTCAGCGCTGTGACCGTGATGACGCCCGTAGATGCCTTTTGAGAAGGACCCCGCCCAGGAGACCAGGGGATGGGAAATGACCTGCAGGGGGAGCTGGTGTCGGGGAGGTGAGCTGAGGCTGCACCGTGAGCGGGACAGGCTGGGCTGAGCCACGTGAGGAGCCTCTGCTGTCCCCCTGAAGGTTGGGGGCAGCAGCCTGGGGCCGGTTCTGCCCCACCTAGTAGCCCCTCGGGATGGGCTCTGGCCCAGCACAGCCAGGGCACGCATGGGAGGGCCGCGCGGTCCCCAGCCCCTGGTCCACGCTCCCTGAAGCACCCCCGGCCAGTGCCACGTGTCTCTCATCGGCTCAGGCCGGCTGCGCTGGCCTCCGACGCTCCCACCAAGACCCCGAGGGCTGCCATCTCCTGAAATAGCCTCACTCCAGTTCCAGGACACCGTGCAGGGTGGGGGGCCGGGGCCCAGAGCCGTGAGCGCCCTCGAGCCCTGGCAGAGTGGGGGACAGGGAGGGAGAGGCCCCGAGAGAAGGCGAAGGCTAGGAAAGCCAAGGGGTGGCCGGGGCCCAGTAGAGGCTCGTGAGAGTTGGGGTCAGAGAGAGGGAGGGAGGGAGGGAGGGAGGGAGAGCCCCCCGCGCACCATCCCAGACGGGCCTCCAGCAGACGCCCCCAGGGCAGGCCGGCCCCCAGGGCAGGGGGGGGGCTGCACCCGAGGTGGGCGGCTGAGCAGGAGGTGGGGTCGGATGGGTGGTCGGTGCAGGGGTGAGGCCCACAAGCCTCAGAGGGGCCCGAAGGCCTCATCTCCTAGTCTCCCCGTTTTCCCAGAGGGGGGACAGGCTCGGCGAGGCTGGGTGACTTGTCTGAAGACCACAGCGTGCGAATGGCAGGCAGGACGCGGTGACCGGGACCCTCCCCGCTCCGTGTCCTTCACACCCCGGCCACACTCCCGCAGCCGGCGCACAGCCTCTGGCAGACGGTGCGCTCCCCCCTGCCCTGGACCCCAGGGCGTGGGGAACTGTCCTGCGGGCGGCAGCCGCTCTGGCCGAGCCCGTGGAACTTCCCCGGCCTGAGGAGCGGCCAGGCAGAGCTGTGGCGGGCTGACACCTCCACAAGCCCGGGCAGGGGCGGGGTGGGGAAACGGAGGCAGAGGGCCCCGCGTGAGGGGCCTGGCCCTCCACGCCCCAGAGTTTAGCCTGGGGTTCTGGAAAGTGGGAACTGAGGGGTTGTCTTTTGAGATTAAAAGTCTTTCCCGAAAGACCTCAACCAGGTCCACAGGATCCACCCACCAGCCATCCATCGATTCATCCACCCATCCATCACCCATCCACCATCCACCCATTCATTCAGCATTTGGTAAACGCTTGCTCTCTGCTGGGCACTCACAGGCCGCTGTGGAGGAGGGGGAGACTCTAGATGAAGGCCCGGGGTGGGGCGAGGGGCCGGCCTGAGGAGGGCGGCTGTGGACTGGCCCGGGGCCCGCATGCCAGCTCAGCCTGGCCCCAGGGCCACCCCGCCCCGTGCCCGTCTCCCACCTCTCCGGCCTGGGACGGGACAGGAGATTTTTTCAAAAACATTTCCTTTGCAAAATAATCCTTCGAAATATGTTTTTGGAAACGGCCGCTGATCTGAACAGGAAGAAGTTAATTACGGTCCCTCCCAGAGGGGCCGGGGGAGGAAGCCCGGTGGCCAGGAGCGAGAGGAGGGCCAGGACAGCCGGCCCGCCCCCGCCCCCCCGCCGCCGGTCCCCACGGCCCTGCTGTCACCCCCCCCCCGCGGGCTGGGAGGGAGACCCAGGGCGGCCCAGGCCACGGCAAGGCCGCAGGTTCGAGACAGAGCAGGGCGGGGCCTCTCCCCCTGTGGCTGCGTGGGAGCGAGGGCGGCGGGCCTGTGCAGACCCTCGCGTCTGAGCGTGCGAGGTGAGCGCGGGCCGCGGCGTGGAGGGCGGGGAGGCCCGGGGCCACGCAGCTGGCTGTGACCCTGCAGGCCTGCCTTCCTTGCCGTCCCCGCCCCGGCCCCCTTTCCCAGGGGCAGGGTGCTGGCTGGACTGGGACCTGTGAGGAGGAGGTAGGGGCCCCCAGTCTCCCTGCAAAGAAGGGCCATCTGGGTCTAGACCAGGACTGCCTTCTAGATCTTTCTCTGTGCCTGTCCATCCCAGTAGGCTCTGAGGTGCATGTTCTGGATCATGTCTCACAGGTTCAGGGCTCGTGGTTCTCTCGGAAGTTTGGGGCGCCTGACCTCTGACCTTTGCGTGGCTGTCCAGCCAAGGGGCGGACCGCCCAGCGTGCAGCAGCGCGGTCCACCCGCGTGAACGGGAGGGATGCGCCTAGGGGCCTCCTAAGGCCCCCAGCCCTCCGGCCGCCCATCCGCCCGTCCGCCCGTCCATAAGGCCGCGCCGTCTCGCCGGCTCAGAGGCGGCTCTCGCGGCCCACGCGCAGGGGCCGGCAGGGCTGGTACGGAGGCAGGGCCGGCTTCCTGGCCTTCTCCGCTTCTGGGAGAGGCCCACGCCCTCGGCCCCTGGCCCCGGCCCCATCTCCAGGGCCAGCGGCCCAGTCACAGCCTCGCGTCCGCCTCCACGGTGCCCCTCTGACGCTCTTGTCCTCTTGTCCCCGCATCAGGGCCCTGGGGCTGCCCTGGGCCCGCCCGACGGCCCAGGACCATCTCTCCTTCTCGGGGTCCTTCGCTCACCGCTGTCTCAACGTCCCTTTGCCCATGAGGTGACGGGTTCGCGGGTTCCCGGGGTCAGGGTGTGGACAGCTGGGGGAGCGCAGTCTGCCCGCCGCGTCGAGTCTCTGACCTGCGTCCGTTCCTTTCTCTGACCGTCTGTCCGCCTGCAGGTTGCTCTCCCCGTCTCCCTTTCCAGCCGCCCATCTACCCCTTTGTGGACCCGCCGCCCGTTGATCTGGTCACTCACCCGCCGCCCATCGGTCCCAGCCCCCACCTTCCCTTGTACCCGTCTGTCCACCCACCCACGTGCCCACCCACCCACTGTCGCGGGGGCCGGGGGTCCTGAAGCGCGCAGAGGGTGTGGTGGAGGCCCGGCGTGGAGCCCCCGGCGCCTCTTGCGCAGCCTGGCTCAGTCCACGTCTTCCTCGGGGCTCCTTCCTGGACCACGGCCGTCCGCCCCCCTCCCCCCCGCCCGCCATGAGCTGCTTCCTCTGCCGCGCCTGCCTTCCCAGAACAGGGGCTCTCCGAGGACAGAGCCCATCGGGGACCCTCCAGGCCTCAGGCTCAGGCCCCCGAGGGTCTGGTGGGTGGTCTCTGAGTGGAATGTCTTCAGCAACGGGGTGCGGCCCCAGGGCCGCCAAGGGGGCTCCCTGACCCCCACGCGAACCTGCGGCCCCTCCCAGCTCAGCGCAGGGGCCGCCCCGGGGCGGGAGAGGCTGTGGGAACGGCCCCTCGCAGACCCGTTGCAGGCTTCAGGGCCTCTTGTCGGGGAGTGCTGGTCACCCCAGGGCTCGGGGACAGGGCCCTGGACCGAGCCCAGGATGATTCGATGGGGAAAAAATGCCCCCAAGAGGGGGATCGCGCCGCGGCTGCCAAGACAGCAGAGCTTCCCGCGGCCTGTCCTCCTCATCGCCCCGCAGAGCCGAGCGGGGCCTGGCTGTCCGCCCCGCGCCGGGCCGAGCCGCGCGGCCCGGCGCTGCCTCCGTCGCCCCGCCTTTTCTCCGAGTGCCGCCGTCTCTGTCTCTCGCGGTCGCTGTGTCTGCAGCTCCCTCTCCGTCCCCTCCTGCCCCCTCCCAGCCCCATTCGCCCCCTGAGGCCACACTCTGCCCTCTGGTCTCACAGCCTAGGGCCGCCCTCCCCGGGGGCTGCGAGGAGTGACCTCCTTCCGGGCAGCGACCCCACGAGCGCCGCCTGCCTGGGGGCCGGGGGCAGGAGCTGGGGCGGGCAGGCCGCCCTCGCCCGGGCTGCGGGCGGGAAGGCGTGAGCGGGCGGACGGAGGGGTGCTGGGCGGGCGGCGAGTCGGCGGGGCTGAGAGGAGACACAGTGCCGCCCCGGGCCCGAGCAAGCCGCAGCCGCGCTCTGTGCCCAAAGCCTGCCCCGCGCCCACGGGGAGCTCAGCGCCCCTGCCAGCTCCCTACACGACCCCAGCGGCGCAGGCCAGAGAGGCTGCGAGGGCCCAGGGGTGGCGGGCCGGCCTGCTCCTGGGCCGGCGGCGCGTGGGGCAGGAAGGGAGGCAGCCGGGCTGTGTGGCGCATCCCGGAAGTGGAGGGGGGCGGGGCGGCGAGGCCGAGGCCAGGTCTGGGCCCTCGTCCGTCCCCCCTCCGGGTCCCCCAGGCCTGCCACCCCTGTGTCTGGGACCAGCCAGGTCTACACGGGTCACTCCTTGGGGCGCCTCGCGCCGGGGGCCCCTAGCCAGCATCGCAGACCCGGCAGGGGAGAGTCAGACCAGGGAGGCACACCCTGTTGTGCTTCAAACCCCATTCCAGGCCCCAGGCCCCGTGGCCCGGCCGCACCCTGCGCAGGTCTCCCCCCAACCGGCGCCGGGCACAGTGCTGGCCCCGCCAGAAGCCTCCGTGGTGGCCCCCGAGAGCTGCCGCTCCCCGGATGTCCCAGGGCCTGAAATCCCATGCGGTCTCCTCCCTGGCCCTAGGAGTTGCTGCCCCCCCAAGCAGGGCCCCGCCGGCCCAGACCCCGGGAGCCCAGGGGTGGGGGACGCTGTCCGAGCCTGAGGCCGCAGCCCTGCAGCCCTCCAGGTGTTCCCTGACCCGGAGCTGCCCGACTCCCTCGGCCCCTGTGAGGCTGCTGGGGCCTCGGGGCTAGTGCGGGGGGTGGGGGGCTGGGGCCCAGAGAAAGGGAGAGGCTGTGGGTGGGCACAGGGGTCTGGCAGGGAGGGTTGCAGACCCCTCTGCTGTTCCCCGGCCCCGGCCACCGTCACGCACACCTCCTGGGCGCGCACTCTCCTGCGGGCGGCCTCGCGCAGCAGGCGCTGTGAGTGGGAGCACACGGGCGGTGCCGCGCCCTCCCCCGCCGAGCACCCCTGCTGTCCCGCCCGTGGCCAGGGGCCTGCTGGGGGCCTGCTGGGGGCCTGCTTGGACCTCGGTCTTCTCATCTGGGGCGCGGGCCGCAGTCCCAAATCTCAAAAAGCGCCCCCGTGTCGGCCGGGGGCGCGCCCAGGTTACTTACGCGCAGGGCCTCCCAGCCCTGTCCCACCCTCTCTGTGGCAGGGGAGGGGACACCAAGGCCCCGGGAGCCATGCTGGCCGCCCCAGCCAGGCTGGCCTCCCTCTCATCCACTCAGGCTCTGGCCAGGGCCGGGCCGTGTCCCGCCTGCCCATTGTTCCTAGGCCGCCAGGGCCCGGCCACTCCCGCCCCCGCCCCCAACGGCAGAGAGGGGCTGGGGGGTGGGACTGGGGAGGGCCAGACCTGTTAACAAGCTTCTGCCCAGACCCCACCCGGCCTTAACTCCCCAGGCCCTTCCCAGGCGGAAAATTCAATTAGTTTCGAGCAACTGCTTTGCTGAAGGGCCAGAGAAAGGGGCCGGGAAGAAAGGGCGTCTCCTGGCGGCGGGTGTCTGCGGGGGGCGGGGCTGGGGCCTTCGGCGAGGCACGTCTCTGAACGTGCCTTTGTGTGTGACTCTGTCCCTGGGTCCTGGGTGCCCACGCCCGATCCCGGCACAAGCCTTAGGCACCCCGGGGTGCCCCGTAGCCCCCACCGCAAACCCCTTCCCTGAGTCGGTTCCGGGCTCGGGGTTCCCTCGGGGTGGAGGCCTGGCGGGGGGCACGGAAGCGTTAGAGGGTGGGCTGTGGCCCCGCTTGCAGACTGGGCGGCTCCATTCCCCGTTCCACACTGGTTCCCGGGCCGGTGCTCCAACCCTGCAGGCTTCTGGCGGCCGGGCCTTGGCTTTCCTGTGCCCGCGCCCGGCAAACTTCTGCAAGAACTTGCCCCAGGCTGGTCCGGCCCTCTGTTCGCTCTCCCATCATCCCGGGGCTTCACGGCCAAGAGCCAAAAGTCCCCCATGGCAAGGGTCATGGTTGGGGTTAGGGTTGGGGTTGGGGTTGGGGTTGGGGTTAGGGTTCGGGCGTCCCTGCCGGGTTGCGGTCCCTGCGCCCAGCGTGCAGCAGGCTGAGTGAACGGAGTGCTGGGCCCACCCAGAGGTTTAGGAGCCACGGTGGGTGCTGCCTGGGAAACTCCCTCGCGCCCCGCTGCGGCCTGGCTCCCCGGCCGCCCTCCGCAGGGCTGTGAGCACAGGCATGCAGCCCGCCCGCAGCCGGGCCATCGGCGCTGTCCTCTGGGGCCCGTTCTCCCTTGTCGCCGGCCCACAGTCTCCGTCACCCACCCAGGGACCCCCTCTTTCCCCTGTGACCGCCCGCGGGGCTTGGGTCAGAAGATCTGATCAGGCTGCCTCTTCATGCGAGAATGCCACCCCTTCCCGAGGGCCGGACGGGCATCCCTGTCCCGTTACCCAGTGGCCTTCCTCTCGGGCCCCCCCAGTTCTCCCCCACTTCCAGGACGTCCCATGCGGGAACGGAGGGCCACCCACCTGAGCCCCACTGTGGGAGGATGAGGGGGACCGGCATGTGTCCACAGGCCAACAGGGAGCCTGGGTGCAGGGAGGGGCCTGGCTGCTCTGCTGAGCACGTCTTTACCCTGGGCCCCCAGACAGGGCCAGGCGGGGGCTGCTGCCTCACAGACCCCTTGCAGCAGGCGGGCACCGCGGGGAGGGGGTCCCGGGGCCCGCTAGGAAGGAAGGAGGTTTGGGAAGGCAGATGTGGGGAGGGGCCGCAGAGGAATGTGGGCCGGCCCCTCCTCTTTCCCCAGGAAGGACAGGGACAGATGGCAGCTGGGGGCTGAGGACCAGGGGCAGCCCGCCATCTCAGCCCGCGGCTCTGCCAGGCGCCTAGGGCCCCCTGCCCTGGGAGCTAGGGGGGCACAGCCTTCTCAGGTTCCCGCTCCCCACCAGCTGTGTGCAGCTGGGGACTCCCCCCGACGAAACCCAACACCAGCGGGGCAGGGGGGCTGGGGCCCAGCCGTGCCTGACCACTGTGCCTGGGTTTTCCCTGCAGTGAAGGGTCCCTCTGTGACCTGCTGTATTGGGGCAGGTGTGCTGTCGCCCCGGAGAAGGTTGGGAGCCCCGTGTGCAGGCGTGGGGTGCCCACGGAGGGCAGGAGCAAGAAGGCCTTTGGGCTCTGCCGCCAGCCCGAGCCGCAGCTCCCCCGGACTGCACCCCCGGCCGGCCAAGCGCCGGCCGCCCCTGCCTCTGCAAGGGCACCCCCTGCCGCCGGAGGGGACAGGCGAGCCACAGCGCTGCCCGCGACGGTGCCCCCACCCTCAGCGTTCACGCCTAGCACCCCACTTTGCAGATGGGGAGACTGAGGTCCTGCCCCTGGTGCCAGCTGCCCCAGCTGCCCTGTCCCGGCTCCTGAGGGAGGGGGCCGTGCAGGGCGGGGCGGCCAGGTGTCTGTAATCCTGTGTCAACAGGGGCTTAGGCACCTGTCGGCCCGCCGCCCCCGGGCTTGCCCCGGCATCTCCACAAAGCTGGGCTCGCAGGGGGCTTTCCCACGGGCTGGAGCCCAGGCCTCCCGCGCTGGGGTGGGGCAAGCCGGCTCCCCACCCCCCGCAGGTCCCGGGCCAGATTTCCCCTGCGCCCGAGCGAGCGCAGTGCGGCTTGACAGACCGCCTGAAGGGCCCGGCCTGCTGCCGCCTCCCTCCCACCCCGTCCCCCCAGCAGCAGGCCGGGCGCCGTGGCGGCTCACCGGCGTGCTTCCTGGTCGCGCCAGGCGGGTGCGGGGGGGCGCATCCCGGGGTCTGGAGTAGCCGGCATGGGGTGGGTGGGCGAAGAGGGGCTCCCCGCAGAGGGGGCCAGGCCGGCAGAACGGCTCCGGGTCTAAGCGGCCTGAGACGGTCGCCCAGTGGGGGGACAGGTCACTTGCTAAGCGGGGGGCTTCCAGAGTGGAAGTCTGATCTGGGACGAGGCGTCAGCCTGGCTGTGGAGGAGGCAGGCGGTCTGGGGTGGGGGTGCTGGCCACGTCCACAGCTGCCCAGCCTCGCCAGCCTGGGACGGAGCCGGTGGCTCGGGCCGCTGCCCCGCCCTGAGGCCCCGAGGCCTGGCTCAGGCCGGCGAGGCCCCCCGCCACACTGCTGCCGCGGCAGGTCTCCCCGGGGTCCCCCCATGCCTGCCCGGACTGTGCGGACTCCTGCCTGGCGGGTGCCTGGCTGGGCGAGCCCCTCTCACGCCCGAGCATCCCGCGCGGATGGGCACACGTGGCCCCCTTCTGTCAGCCCTGGTGGCCGTGGGGCGTGTGGGGTGCGAGGGAGGAAGGGGGGCTCCGTCGCGCAGCCCCTACCGCTGCCCCCTCTCAGGGTCCCGCAGGCCCCTTCCGGGGGGACGGGAAGCAGGGCCGGATTTCCATGTCAATGGGCCGGGCTGGGCCGCCTGGTGAGCTGGTTAACCAGCCCCGGCCCTCGGCGGCCCGGTGTTAACACAGGCCCCATTCTCCCGGCTCCGGGCTCCGTGGCCTCGCCGTTGCCATGGCGCCCTGCGTGGCCTTTGGGCCACAGCTAATCCTTTTTCTGGGTCTTTCATCCTGGCCGTCCCACCCCCTGGCTGGTCGGCGGTGACTCCGCCGTGCCCAACAAGGCTGGTTTCCCGCCGGGGTCAGAGGGGGCCGTAAATCCCGCCCCGAGGCCCCCAGCCCCTGGCCCCGGCCTTTGTCCCTGTCCCCGCGTCCCCAGCCCTCCCGCTCTGGGAACTCCGGTGGCGGGAAGGGAGCCTTGCCGAGTGGCCGGCTCTCGGTCCTGGGGGTGGAGGGTCCGCAGGCCGCCCTCCCTGCCCCCGCTCGGTCCCCCTCCCGCACGCTGTGCTGGAACCTGCCCGACCGGCTCCCGCCTCAGGGCCGTTGCTCCAGCTGTTTGTTCTCTAGTCTGGAAGCTCCCCGCAAGCTGTGCGCTCACGCTCTTGGAATCTTCACTAGAAGGTCATCTTGTCCGTGAGGCCGCCGGCCCTGCCGTCCGGACTCCCGCACCCGGCTGACCCCCCAGCCTCGTTCCCCTGGGGACCGGCCGCCCCGGGGTGGGGACCCAGGCTGGCATGGTGGGCGGTGGGGACTCTGCATGAAACGGGTCGGGGGGGAGCTCTCCACGCAGAGAGGTGCGCCTGAGCCCCGGGGACACACAGCCGCCGACGGGCAGACCAGCCAGGGCCCGGCGGACCTGGCCGCGCGCTGGAGGCCTGCCCTGGCCCCTCCGGCTCCTGGGCCCACAGCCTCAGCAGAGAGCCCACCCCTCCCTGGAAGACACAGTCCCAGGGTCCTGCGACTCCAGGGCCCCGTTAGGCTGGCTCCAGCCCTAGCTTGGCTCCTAGGGCTCCTCCCCGGCTGAGCTTCCACTTGCATGCATCCAGTGACGGGGACCTCACCCCCTGGATGGGGCAGACAGGGAGGAATCACTCCATGCGTGGGTGTGCCCCTCCTCCCTGCTCTGGGCTGTAGCTCAGACAGACCGCGCAGGGGCCTCCCGGTCTTCCGGTGCATGGGCTGCTCCCAGGCAGGGGCCTGGCCCTTAACAGGGCTGCCCAGGGCCGGCTGGGAACGAGTGGGCGCTTGACTCCCTGTAGGAAAGATTTCACAACAGGGGTCCAGGTGACTGTGAGGCTACATTTATCAAAGCTGAGGACAGGGAAGCAAGGAAGGGCCTGGCACAGCAGAAGTCAGAGAAAGCAGGCCTGGGGGACAGGCTCGGGGGCCGGACTGGGACAGGCTGCCAGCGGCCCCTTATCTTAGCTGAGGAGGCGCGTCCCCGTCGGGAAAGAACTGTGGGAAGGAGGAGAGGAGGGGGCGGCAGGGGCTGCTCCCCAGAGGGAGCGCCCGCCCACCGGGAGGCTGTTCTCCCTTCCTTGCAGGCGAGGCCCTCAGGGGAGGCTTCAGCAGAACACGCCTCAGCTCTCCGGGTGTGCTCTTGGGGCCACGGTCTCCACGGACGGGTCAGGGACAGGGCCGGGGTCACCCGTCAGCGCCGCTGGTCTGAGGTTCCCAGGGCATCGCTTGTCTGGTTTTGCTTCTTCTCTGGGCCTGGAGCTGAGGCCGCGCTGTCACCCCAGGGAGAGCAGGCCGCCCCGGGGCGGGGCAGGGCCTGACTGCTGGCCCCGAGCCTCCCCCGCGCCCCCAACCCCGTCGCCTCTGGCAGAGGGGTGAGAGCCCGGCTCGCCCTGCGGCTTCTCACACAGGGACCCCCGGCGGCGTCTGCAGCCCGGGATGGGCCTTCCCCGCGGCCCCACCCCCAGGGCCCTCGGCCCCCGGGGCCCGAGCGGTGCCGGGGGTGAGGGTGCTGGCTGGGCAGGGCGGGCGCGTTGAGAGAGGCCGGGGCATGAGGGCTGGGGGCCGGGTGGGCGTGTGGCAAGAGGGGCCAGCCAGGCGGGACCCTCCTGCCGGGGGTGGGCGGAGCCCTGGCAGCCTGTACTTCCTCCTCTGTCCCGGGGACCGAGGGGAGCCCCCACGCAGGGCGGCTGGCCCCCCATGCCCTGCAGTGTGGGAGCGATTGTCCGGGGGCCCTGAGAAAAGGAAGGGAAGAGGATGGGGGGACGGGCTGGAGAGCCTCTCTCTGCAGCGCGTGGGTGAGAGCAGGATTCCGGAACTCTCCGGGGAGACCAAGGAAGGGCCAACCTCGCAGCTGCCATTGGCCGAGCTGCGGAAAGTGCAGCGGCCCCCTTGTGCTTCCTGCCCCCCGGGGCCCTTGGCTGCCACGTTGGGAGGGCCGGGCACCCCCTGCCGCAGGGGGGACCTCACAGCGGCCAGAGAGGATGAGATCGCGGGGGGCCACTGCGTAACTGCAACCGTCGGCAGAAGGAGCGAGTCAGCGGGTGCCTGCGTGAGGTCCCCGTGAGGCGCTGTGCGAGCCGAGGGCCCCGGAGAGGCCTGGCGTGGGCACCGACAGGCGCTCCGCAGCCGTGCTGGGGGCAAACAGCAGCTTTGGCGCCGGTTTTGGGGGGAGTGACGGAAGCCCTTGCACACAGCTACCCCCTCTGCCATGTGGACACTGCACTGCGGAGGCTGGTGCAGGCCCACGGGGCGCACGGGTCTGCCGCTGTGTGGGCGCCCTGGCGAGCTGGGGCACGCTCGCCCACCGGGGAGCAGGCCTGCCTGCCTGCCTGCTCGCCTGCAGGGCCCCGGCCCCCACCCACCAGCTCTGCCTTCTGCACCCCCTGACCCCAGCTGCCGCGCGCCGCCGCCACCCCGCACCGGCCCAGCCCACCCGGCAGCTCCTCGGTGCCCACTGAACTGGGGTGCCTTTTTTCGGGGGGGGTTCTGGCTCTCAGGCTGGTCCCTCACTGGCAGCCTGCAGCGCCCTCGGCATGGGGCTGTGTGGGCCCAGAGACACACCCCGGGAGGGGTAGACGCCGCGGTGGCTGCGCTGGGTTGGGGCGCAGACTCCAGCTCGCGGTTTGAAAACACTCCCTGAGGATAAACCGCCTGGGCGCCCAGCTTGCAGGGCCTGGGACAGTCAGGGGCTCGGAAGTCACGGCGCAGCCGGTGGCCGCAGTGGCAGCAGTGAGGGCAGCCACGGCCGGTCGCCGCGCTCTTGCCGGGCCTGTGTGCTGAGCTCACGGGCCCTCTAATCACTCCCTGTGTGCAGCTGAAGAGACCAGGTGCAGGGAGGGCGTGCGACTCAGCTGAGGTCCCCGAGCTCATGCTCAGCAGAGCGGAGATTTCGGCCCTGATAGCGTGGCTCCTGGAGGCGGAGGGATGAGCTGCTGCGTGGCTTGGGCGCCGCCGCGGCCTACAGCAGGGCCCGGGTGAGGCTCAGGGCGGGTCTGACGCACCGGGAGGGGCAGGGGGGGCGTTCGGGGGCTCAGAGGCTGTGGGACCCCTGTGCCACGAAGCCTTCCTTTCCCCTGCAAAGTGGGATCCTGACCCTGAACACCCCCAGGGAGGGCCAGTGGCTGAGGAGCAAAGGTGCCTCAAAGGGGCAGCTTGCCAAGCACTCGTCCGGCCAGCTGTGGCTGGGAGCCCACCCCACCCGAGCCTGGTGCCCCCCGGATGGGCCCCAACTGAGCAGACCAGGGCTGCAGGCTGGGACTACGCCTTGTGGGTAGGCCCAGGGGCCTGGGAAGGGGGCCCGGGAGACGTCCCCGTGGACACACCTGGGCGGCCCAGCCTTCCAGGGAAGCAGGAGATGGCGTCAGAGCCTACAGCCAGGCGGCCACCCCACCGCCTCACCGACGGCCCCTGGGGAGTGACCCTCTGGCTCCGTGGCTGGGAAGAGGCAGAGGAACCGGCTGTGCGGGACACCTGAGCCCGCTGATCAGTCCTCCCTGGGGGCAGCCGCCCAGGGGCTGGGAGGCAGAGATGTGGCCCGTTCCCACCGGCTGCCCCCAGAGGATGCAGGTCAGCAGGTGGTGGGCCAGCTGGGGCCTGGGCCTCCTGACTGTCTTCTGCCGGGCAGGGGAGGCCAGGCTGGCGCCTCCTGGCCTCGGTCTCTGTGGCCGGGGACACCGTCCCTGCCTCCCCGGGCCCCTGGGGGCCAGGCAGGCATTAGGACCATCACCCCACTTCACTTCTGGGCGCCAGGACTGGAGGAGCCAGGCTCCTGGGGACGCAGGAGCTCTCCCCTCCCCCACCGCCTGCTGCTGCAGGGCCAGCGTCCAGGGCCAAGGAAGCGTCTGGCACGGGAGCCACAGGCCCAGCTCAGCCCTGGCTCTGCCACCCCGGGGCTGGGTGAGTGGGGAGCCAGGCTTCCGCTTATTGTCCAAGGCGTGGGGGGTCCTGCTCAGCCTGCATCCTGCCTGGCACGGGGGCCGGAAGGCGCCTCCCGCCGCGGGCAGCCGTGGGGGCAGCCCTGGGCCTCACTGGCTCCAGGCCTGGTGGCCACTCGCCCGGCGTGCGTGCCTGGGCCTGCGGGCTGCCAGAGGAGCGTCCTCCGAGCGAGAGGGCTGGGGGCGCAGCGTGGCCAGGGGTTGCTGCCCCGTCTGGGCGGGCCCCTCTGGGCGTGTGCCAGGCAGGTGCCCGGGTCACCCTGACCGGGGGGCCCACAGAGGTCCGTCCATCGCCCTGTGCGGAGGCAGGGCCTGCAGGCTGAGTTCCCGGTGGGCGGGCCTGGCGCTGCCCCATCGCTCACAGGCACCCGGGGCTCCCGCTCGGCTGGGGGCTGCGGTGAGGGAAGACGCAGGCTCGCAGACCCCTGGCGTCTGGGGGTGGGCTGGGCTGAATTGTGCCCCCTAAACATGTGAACCTGAGTCCTAAGCTGTGCCCGCAACTGTGAGGGGACCTCCATTTGGAGAAGGGTCTTTGCAGATGTAGTTACGTGCCGGGTCTTCAGGCGAGATCACCCTGAATTGATGGGCCCTACATCCGATGACCAGTGTCCTAAGAGAAGGAGGGGACACAGAAACACAGCAGGGAGGCGGCCAGGTGATGTCGGAGGCAGAGATGGGGGGGGCGCCTCCACAAGCCCGGGAGCCCCAGGGCGGCCGCGGCCGCCAGCGCTGGGGCCAGCCTGCCGCGCCCGTGCCCTCGGAGCCTCGGAGGAGCGGCGGCCCACCAGGCCGCGGGGCACACAGGCCAGAGTGGGTTTGGGTCTAGGGGGCACCTCCGGCCACCACCACGGTCCCTCTCCATGCCCGCCTGCCCGTGGCCTGGCTCCCCTGCCAGGGAGTCCTCTTTTTCCCCGCTCAAGTTCCGGTTCCTCAGGAAGGGCCTGGCCCTCGCCCCTGCGCCCCGACAGCTGCTCGGCCTCCCAGCGCAGCCCCGGCTCTCGGCAGGCACAGAAACGCTCCCTGCGGGGCCAGGAGTCTCGGTCGGCCCTGGCGCCTCTGCGTCTGCTGCTTCTGATGTGGGATCAGGTCCCCGTGAAGGGGAAGATTTGGTGGCTGCTCAGGACTGGCCAGGGGGACCCCGAGACTCCCCGCAGTCTGCTCCGTACCCGCCTGCGGACAGCCCCAGCACCAGCTGCCCCTCAGCCCCCGCCTCTCCTGCGGCATCGGGAGGGGCCGCCCTGCCTGCTCCTGGGGGTGCCCGCCCAGCCCCGCAGCCCCTCTGCTCCCAGAGGCAACCTCGGTGGGGCCCAGAGCAGCCGCCCAGCCAGAGGCCCCCCCGGGGTCGGAGTCCAGGGACGGCGTGTGGGCGTCAGGGCCGCGAGGGCCCCGGCCTGGCAGCCAGGCTCCACAGGGTGCTGCTGCACCCTTCCAGGGCCGCCTGTGCAACCCCAAGCAAACCCTGCCCACGTTGGGGGCCCCGCCTGCCCCTTAGAGCAGTGAGGACTTGGGGGGGTATGTCCAGTGGGGCCCTGGGCCCTCAGGGAAGTGGGAATCCAGCCCGGACAGGTGCAAGGGGACAGGGCATCTCCCTTGGGCCTGCCCCGGAAACGCGGCCCTCGGGCCGCAGCGCTGCAGGCCCCAGCTCAGCGGCTCTGGGGGCAGAGGCCCCTGGAGGCTCCTGCCGGGGACGGTGCTGCAGGGTGAGGAGGGAGTCGGGGCGGGGAGGGGGGCTGACTCAGGCAGCGCCTTCCTGAGGGGGGCTGGCCTTCCGTCCAAAGGTGCCGCCGCCGCTTGGACAGGAAACACGCACCCAGCCCGGCTCCGGCCCAGCGCACGGGCCTGGCCTCAGCCTCCCACCTTGGCCTGGCCGCCTCCCTGGGGAACGAGGCTGGGACCGGCTCGGGCCGCCTCGGGCCGCCTTCCCCTTCCGAGCCTGCAGCTGTGCGGACGGGCGGGAGCCGGCTCGGGCCGCAGGGGCCAGCTCCGGGCGTGTGTGCACGTGGACACACATGTCCTCCGTGCAGAACCACACACCCGCCCACTCGCACGTGCAGACCCGCCGTCGCCTCGCCCCCCCGCCCGTGCGCACGGGCTCGCCCGCGTGCAGGAGGGCAGGTACAGGTCCGCACACGTGCGGGGCCCCCACAGCAGGTCCCCGAGGCCAAGGCCGGGAGGGCGGTTGGGGCAGAGGCAGGCAGACCCGGCAGCTGACGCGCGTCCCCGACACAGCATTCCTCAGGGACGACACCCAGGCCTTCAGTGGGGACCTGAGGAGGCCCACCGTCCTCCCTGCTTCCTCGTGGTCACCTGCAGGGACCGGCCCGGGGCGCTGTCAGTGGCGGGCGAGCTCACCTGAGCAGGGGGCTGGGGGCGGACGCGGCGGGGCCGGAAAGGGACCGGGGCAGACCGGGGCAGTGCCAGGGCCGCCGAGCACGTGGGCAGGCCGCGCGCTGACCAGGGGAGGCTCCTGAAAGGCGGCCCTGCTCCGCTCAGCAGGCCGCAAAGAAGGAGCCTCTTCCCGAGCAGCGGCGCTGGCGGGGGTGGGGGTACAAGGGCCCTGCAGGGGTCTGAGGACCCCACGTGCACCCCCTGGACCGTGCGGCCGGCGGCCCCGGGCCCTGTGGCGGCTGACTCTGCCCGTGCCTGTGAGCCCCTGCCCTGGAGCCCGCCAGCCGGCCCCCGCCGGGGCCGTGGGCAGGGAGGCGCATCCCCGCCCGGCCCAGGACGCCTCGGTTCCCACGCTGTCACAATGACCACACGACAGGGGCTCCCGGGGGATGGAAACTAATCTCGGGCTCTTGAAGCTTTGAGAGCGGTGGCCCTGCCCTGAGCCGGCAGACCGCCCTGCCCGGGACACCTGATCCACCACCGCCCTCGCCTCCAGGGGGACGCTGTCTGCCCGGCGTCCCCCCACCCCCGCCGACACAGACAAGGAGGGAAACTGGGTCACTGGGATCGAGTGACAGCAGCGGCAGGCAGGGACGAGACAGGCGGGGGCGGCCAGCCCCTGAGGATGCTCCGGGCCTGCAGAAGGTCTGTCCTGGGGCGCCCGCCCCTGTGGGGCAGGAGCCGGGCCTCCGAGCCTCAGGGAGGCTTCCCTGTTTGGGGGGCCGCTGAGACGAGAGAGACACCACCTGCCCAAGAGCCCCAGATCGAGTTGGGGACAGAGCCAAGTCTGGGGACCTTCTCTTCTACCCAGAGAGGCGCCCACCGGCCACGCTGCGGACTGGGGTGTGGAGGCCCGGCCGCCCCGCTTCCCCGTCTCGGGGACTGGTCGGCAGCCACCTGCTCCCTGGCCGGGGGACGAGCAGCCCCGCGTGGGTGCCCAGCGCAGCCAGGGAGAGCCAGGCCTGGCCAGAGGCTCCTTCTGGCTCAGGGACTCCGACCTCTGTCCAGGCACCAGTCAGCGCTGCCCTGGCAGCCCCGGCCTCTGCCTCTCGCAGACCCTGCTGGGCAGGAAGGAGGGCCAGGGTTTCTTGGGGTGTGGGAGGCACACAGAGGGTGCTGGCCTCCGGGGCGCCTGCACGGACATGCCATCCCTGGCGTGACCATGGGCAGGGTCCCCTCCCCATCTGTGACTTGGCTTTAAGGCTCCTTCTAGCTCTTCGCATGTCCAGCAAACCCTTATCTTTGTTCCATTGCCACTGCTGTCGATGACTTCCCGGGCGCCGGGGACGGAGGCGGTGCTGGAGGGGTCCCAGGGAGAGACAAGAAGGGTGTGTGCCTGGAACGCTCCCTAAGGAGGTGGCAGCTGGGCGGGTAGGTGGCGGCGGCTGGGGAGGCCTGAGGCAGGGAGTGGGAAGAAGCGGCTGAGAGACTGGCGGACCCCGAGTGCCAGGGGCAGGCCTGGCCTCGCCATCGGGCAGCGGGAGCTGGAGAGGGTGTTGGACCAGATGCCCGGCGCTGGGACTCAGGGCGGCCCAGAGCACAGGCAACGGGCCTGGAAGGGCCACCCGCGGCCCGCCCACCTCAGCAGCCAGGGACACAGACGGACGGAGCGCGCGGGGTTCCCCCAGGCCGTCTGCGGGTGGCCTCCCCACCCCAGCGCTGAGCCGGGTGTCCCTGCCCCCCGCCAATGCTCCGAAGGAGAAAGGGGCCACCGTGTGCCCACCGGGCCCCCGGCCCTGTCAGGAGAGGGGCTGCTGCCCGGCCGTGCCCACGTACTCAGCTGGGCCCTGCCTGGGCGCCCTCTGGCAGCGGGGGTCCTAGGGGTCACGCGAGGCGGGGCTCAGCCAATGCTCATGTCACCGCAGCGCGCTGCACCCCGAGCCCGGGAACGGTGCGCGTGGACAGGAGGCCGCTCCCGGGGGCCGCGGGCGGGTGGGGGGCCGCACGCCCGGCGTGAGAGCTGCGGTGGGGGCCCGGGACAGGCCCCCCCCACCGCGTGACCCCGGCCAGCTCACGTCCCCGTCTGAGCCTCAGCTTCCTCGTTTGCGAACCCAGACCGGGAGACACGCCCTGCTGAGCCGTGACCTTGGGGCACCCCAGCCCCTCCACTTTCCTGTTCCCCCACCGGCCGCTGGCTCCGGCCCTCCCGGCAATTGGCAGAGGTGGAGGGTCCCCTTTCTGGGAGGCCTGGTTGGCATCCAGCGCCGGCCCCGGGGCTGTGGGGAGGGGCGCGGGCCCTTGAACTGCAGGGCAGGGTCAGGGGGAGCCTCCCGGCAGTGGGGGCCGGGGGAGCTTAACCTGGCAGGCCCATCCAATTCCGGCAGCCGCTTCTGTCAATACAGCCTTCCTGTTTTGGAGATTAAACCTCGGCTGAGCAAACAGCCTCGAAGGAGGCCACCCCGCACCCTCCGCCCCCGCCCCCCCCATCCTGAGGCTGCGGTCAGCTGGGACCGTGAGGTGGCGGAGGCAGGCGGCCCCGCTCTGCGGCCCCTGCCCTCACCCAGCCCTGGACCACCGCCCAGGCTGCCGTCCCCGCCCCCACCCCCACGACCTGCCGAGGCCACGGCCGAGGCCGCCCCCGGAAGCCCCCGTGCAATCCTTCCTCTCCCCGCGGGTGAACTGTCCCGGCAGCCCGGCGGCTACATCCTCTGCCCTCAAGTCACCTCCTGCACGTGCCGCCTGCTGTGGGCCCAGGCGCGGAGCAGGCCCCGCTGCGGGCTCCGCCTCGGCCTCCTGCACAGCGGTCCTTTGTTTGGGGTCGCCTTGTATGCGGCGGCAAGGCGAGCGGTACCCCCGACTCCCACGACCAGACGAGCTGGTCCTGTCTGACCTCCCAGGTGTGAAAACTAGCAGTGTCTGCAGACGTTGCCCAAAACCCCGGGCCCCTAAAGCTCTGCGGCGGAGACCCTGACGCTAGTCCCTGAAAACGTGTCCACAGGAGAAACCGGGGCTACCGAGAGCGGGCGGAGCGCTGAGCCTGGTCCTCCTGATCGCCAGCTTCAGCCCAGTCGCCGCCGGGCCTCCTGCCTCTCCATCCCTGCCCACCCTGGCCTGCCTGCTCGGAGCCACCTGGCCCTGCCCTGCCCTGCAAACCCTCCTGGACGGGGCCTTGCTGCTGCCAGCAGCTGGGGGAGGCAGGAGCGAGAACAAAGGCCCCAGGGGCCTGGCCGCCCCAGCCTCCTCCCTCCCGGCCGCAGGGACGCAGGCCCGAGGGACAGGCGGACAGGCCGGGAGGCTCAGGGTCGACTCTTACTGTCTGGGCTGGACCACGGAGCCGCTCCTCCAGCGATGCCGCCCGGACCCCGTTGCCCTGCTCACAGACTTCCTGCGGCTCCCCACCGCCTCCCCCGCCCCACCGCCTCCCCCGCCCCACCGCCTCCCCCGCCCCACCGCCTCCCCCGCCCCACCGCCTCCCCCGCCCCTGCTCCCACACCCCTCCCCGGACACCCTGCGTCCTGCCTTCCCACCAGCCTTGGCCTCCGCAGGCCCAGACCTCCCGGCGTTCCCTAGAAGCTTCTCCTGAGCCCCCTTTCCCCCCACCGCCCAGCCTCGGCACACGATGGTCTCCCCGTCACCCAGGACCCGGCCCACTTGGCCTTGACCCACCTTCCAGCCCCGGCCACCCTCTGCCTGACGAATCTTCCCCGCGAGACCTGAGCGCCGTGGGGGCCGGGCTGCTTTGAGCCACCTCCTAAGCGTCCTGTTGCCGGGCAGAGCGGGCATGGAGAAAGTGCCCAGGGACTGGTGGGTGCTCGGGAGGACACACAGACAGGCAGGGGGGTGGGTGGGTCCCTGGGAGTGTGAGTGCCGCTGCAGCCCCCACCCCGGGGCAGCCTGGAGTGCCAATCCATGCTACGCCGCCCCCCAGCCGGTTACCGGGGAGGGGCCTGAGGCCCGGGAGGGAGGTGAGCCTGGGCTCACACAGCGAGCAGGGCCCCCTTTGAACCAAGAGTGACCCCGCTACCCCTCCGGCCTCGAGCCCCTCCTCTCGCGGGCCCGGGGGCTGCTCCCACTGACGTGGGCACGGGGTCGTGGTTGGGGTGGGGTGGCACAGCCCCGCCTGCCCCAGGCCGCGCACAAGCCTGCCATTCTTGGCGAGACAAAGGCCGTCTAGGGCAGGGTGGCTCTGGTGTCTCCCTGGCGGGTGTCTGGCTCCTGCAGGACGTTAGCAATGGGTTCTGGTGGCCAGGGCTCTGCTCCTGGGGGATGCAAATCAAATTAGCGCCGTCCAGCCCCCGGCCCAGCCGGCCTCCGCGGGGAGCGACCAGGAAGAGACGCAGCTGCGACAGACGGTGGGGTCAAGTGCGCGCCTCTTGTCCTCTCCCACCCCTGCGTCCAGTCTGCCAGGCCAGCGGTTTGAGCGAGGCCTTGGAGGCCTTCTGGAGGTGGTGACTGGAAACGCTGCCGCGCAGGCTGTGCACACAGCACACGGTCACCTGCTGTGGGCATCGATCACTGCCACCCCCACCGCCCGGCCCTCGGGCCCCGCCCCAGTGCCCGCTCAGGGCTCACAGGGCCCTGCCAGGCCTCCCGACCTGCGTCCCACGCTCCCCGGGGCTGGGGTCCGCGGGAGAGGGAGGCAGGGGGCCTCTCCTTTGAGCCTCTGTGCGTCCATATAATCCATGTCCATCCATCCATCCATCTCTCCATCCACCTGCTCTGTCCGCCCATCCATCCATCCATCCCCTCAGCATCCGTGCAACCAGTGTGTGTTGAGCACCTACTTTGTGCTATGGGGGGGGCAGGCAGGGAAACAACGGGCTGTTGAAAATGTGGCCGGTGCCAGGATGGGGAGGACTTCCTGAGAGAGGCAGTTCTTGGCTGCCCGTGATGGGCGTCTCCCAAAGCCTCACTCCGTCGCCTAGGCTGTCGGCCTGGCCACTCGGACCACACCAGGCCCCAGGGTTCAGGAAAGAGGCCAGGCCTCCGGGGCTCACCGGCGCTTGCGGCCTGCAGAGAGCGCCCGCCTCCAGCCAGCCCGGGGTGGGCAGCGCCGGCGGGGCAGGCGCCAGCCACGTCCCTGCCGCAGAGCCCAGCAGGTCCTGAGACCCATAGCGGGGAGGGGAGCCGGCCAGAGACCACACGGAGCGGCCCGGGGAGGGGGCCCTGGGCAGCGCCGGGGGCGGGGGCTCAGTTCGCAGCCTTGGTGCGGGGCGGCGTGCCCCCAGCCGAGGAGTGGGGAGCAGCTGCTGCCGTCCGCAGGCCTCCCTCCTGCTGCGGAGCTTCTGAGTCAGCCCCTCCGTCACCTCCCGCCCCGCGCTGGGGCCCTTGGCAGCATCGGGGGCTCCCAGGCAGCCACGGCAGCCCTCACGGCAGCCCTGAGGGCAGGGATTCTCGGGCGGGTCGGCGGGATGGGGCACCGCGAGGTCCCCTCTGCGCAGTGGCATTGGGGACTGTGCCTCCCCTCCCTGGTTAGCTGCAGGTGGCAGCAGGCTAACAGACTTCCTCAGGGTGCTGAGCAGGACAGTCCCCGGTGACTCCCTGCAAGTTAATGGGTCACCCATTATGTCTCCCCGGCCTTCCCAGGGGAGAGGCAGCCCAGAGGCGGACAGGCCCATGGAGCCGTGGATAAGGGGCTTCCAGAACCTGTGGGACTGACTGGGCCCGGCCGGGAAAGTGGCCTGAGCTCAGGCGGGGTCACAACAACGCCCCTGAGCCCGACCAGGAGGCGGAGCAGGGGCCCCTGGGCCTCACTGCCCGTGTGCGTCCCTGCCTCAGTGGCCGCTCTGCCCTGCCTCAGTGGGCGGGCCTCAGGCCGCTCGGCTGCCCTGCCTGGTGGCCAGGAGCCCCACGCTGAGGTGGTGGGGGGCCGGCTGAGCCCAGGAGGTGTACGGGCCCATGTCCCTGGCCCCCGCCTTGCCTGACCTCCTGCCCGGGAGCACCCCATGAAACGGGCTGTGGGTTGGTGGAGAAACGGAGGCTCCAAGGACGACCGTGCCAGGTCCAAGGTCGTGGAGCTGAGAAGCCCGCCTGGAACTGGAGGGCTAGAGGGCTGGCTCCAGAGGCCCCCAGGCCTGGGCACGGCCCCGGGACAGCGCCCGGGCCCAGCCCCCCTCCCGAGGACCCTAACGCCTAAAGGGCTTCCTGGCAACAGGACTGACCCTCCCAGGTCCCCGTTTCCTGCTCTGAGCCCAGCTCCGTTCCCAGTGCGTTCCTGGGGGGAGCCTTTGGGCCCAGGGGGAGGCAGGACAGGGAGGCTCAGGCCGGAGCTGAGCCTGGTGCCGGAGGGGGTGGCTAGGCCGGCCACCCCCCTACAGTTTTCAGACCTCGAGGAGTCACCACGAAATTCCATTCTCCTGACAGCAAAGAAATTGAATCACTCTTGCCCGAGCCCACGGCCCCCACAAGAATGCTGCCAGGCTTCGTCCTGCTGTTCCCAGACAGGCAGCCGCACCAGGTCCCCACTCCCACCCTGCCCGCCCAGCCCCGCCCCCTCCTCAAGCGGCAGGCGGGCGCCCCCAGGCTGGGCGATCCCCCTGTGCAGCGCCCGGCCCTCGCTCACGGGTCCTTCCCCGGGCAGCACCTGGCCCTGTCTGCCACGGGCACATTCCCCCAACAGCCCGCGGTGTCCGGAGCTGTGGAGCGCAAGCTGGGGGTGTGGGTCCCAGAAAGCAGGGGTGCTGCGGGGTGCAGGAAACCCAGCCCCGGGTGGGGGCTGCAGAGGGCTGGCTCCCGGGCCCTTGCCAAGAGGGCTGTGTGCTGTGTGCTGCGGCCTCCGCCTCCTGCGGGGTGCTCAGGCAGCGCCACTCACTACGGCTGCTGCCAACCTCCGTCTCAGGAGCAGGGACAGGAGGAGAAGGAGGCAGGACGGACGGCAAGAGATAGGGCTGGACCGAGGGGCAAGGTGCATGGACAGAGGGCCAGGACTGGGGCTGGGGCAAGCGGGGCCCGGGGGCATTTTGATTTGTGTGTGGGGTTCTTTTTTAAAAATTTACTTATTTATTTACACAGAGGGGGAAGGGGGATGAGGGGGGAAGGAAGGAGAAAGAGGGGGAGAGAAATGTCTGGGGACCTGGTCCACCACCGAGGCGGGTGCCCTGACTGGGAATCGAACCGTGACCTTCTGGGCCGCAGGCCTGTGCTCAGTGCACTGGGCCACACCAGCCAGGGCTGGGCTGGGTGCTTCTGAGTGGAAGGTAAATGGCCCGGTGGGTTGGGGACAAGGAGATGGGGGTCTCGGGGCTGCCCGAGGGGCCTGGGAGGGAAGGCGGCGGAGCAGGCTCTGTGTCACAACAGCCCGATTTGGAAGGGAGGGGAGCCGCTGGTGGGGTTAGGACAGAGACCCTTCGCTGGAGAACGGGGCGGGGCTGGAGCTCAGCAGGACGTTTGGGGGTGACCCACTCAGCCCTTGGTCATTTTCTCCCCTGCCCACCCCACCTCTCCTGCTGCCTGGAGGCTCCCAGGCTGGGCTCTGGCTGATGGGGGAGGGGTTTATGGCAGGAGGTGACACCGCGGGAGACTTGTCACTTGGGCACAGCCAGCACCATCTGCTCAGGCATCTGCCTGACTGAGGTGGCGCCTGCTAATTACCTGGGGGCCTTGGCGGCAGGAAGGGCCTGGGAACCTCCATCGCCCAGCCCACCCATGGCCGAGGGGCTGAGGCCCTCGGAGCAAACGGCCACAGGCCCCGCAGCAGTCTGCTCGGACCATTCTCTCAATACGAATCTTCACTAAGTAAATACACGGATAAATACATGTTTGCAAAGCGCCTACTATGCTGCAGGCCAGTTCTCTTGGCCGTTGACCTTCAGGCGGGGGGATGGAAGGGGCTAAAAATGCCACCGCAGGCGCAGGCCCAGGGATAAGCCCGGGGGTCAGCGCTGGGGAGAAAAGGGGCCAGTGGGCAGAGCGCACACTGAGGGGGACCCGGTGTAACCCGGGGGTCACGGCCCAGGCGGGAGGGGAAGGAGGTGCAGCCAAGCGGAGAGCCGCCCCCAGCCGGGCTTCCGGATGCCGCTGCGGGCAGGGGCCTCCGACCCCATCCCACGCTGGGGGGCCCGTGGCCGCTTCCGGGCCCTCACCCCTCACCCCGACGCAGACGGCAGGCGCACATTCCTGCCGCCCCTGCTCGTGCGGGTGGGCCGGGCAGGCCCGTGAGAAGGGCCGGGGGTGGCAGCCGCCGTGTGCCGGGGAGGCGGGGCTGGGGCCCAGCTGGGCCACATCTGGCGGGCGCGCAGAGGGACCAAATGGGACGGAAGGCCGCCTTTTATCCTGTGCTGCAAGGGGCGACCTGAGCTTCTTCACCGCGGGGAGCCTGAAGGATTTGGGGGGACCGATCCCCCCCTCCCCCGACCCGGCCAGAACTCTTGGAAATCAGCGGGGGCTGAGGGTGGAATCTGGTACAGGTGCTTCCGAACTGGGTCCTCGTGTCCCTCCCCACCTGTGGCTCAGGTGACCAGGGCCCTCCAGGACATTAAAGACCCTAGCCCTCAGGTCCACCCCAGTTCCTGGGCCTCCAGGCCGGTGGGGAGGAAGCCAGGCTTGGGGAGAGGAAGTGCAGAGCGAGGAAGTGAGAGGGGAACTCAAGAGCTGAAGACTTCGGCCTTAGTTACAGTTGACAGGCTGGGGTGAGACGGGCGCGGGGGGGGGGGGGGCGGGGGGGGGAGCTGCTGTTCCAGGAACTGGAATACATGACCTACTGACTCCAGGAGGTCGCCGGCAGCGCGACCTTTCTGGGACGTCCCTGACGCAGGGCTGTTGATCAGCCGATAAAGAAACACTAGGAATATCACAGCTGGACGCAACTCTTGCCCGACTGACCTTTTCCCCAAAACCCTTCCCTACCCTTTCTTTTTCTTGTAAAAAGGTCGGCTTGAGATGAGAGGTTAGGACGGGTTTCAGGGTAGAGAGCCCGCCCGCGTCGGAAGAAAGCGCCCAAAGCTTCAATCCTCGTCCTTACTTATTGGCTGGGTAGTGAAAGGCGGCAGGAACGCCGACTTTCCGGTTTCATGAGGACGTCCCTTACAGGACGCTGGAGCCCGCTGCCCTGTCCCGGAGTCCGGGTCACGGCGCGGAGGGCTCACCCCTCCGCGTGCTGGGCGCCAGGGCGCAGCCCCCGCCAGCGCGGGCCACCCGGGGTTCCCCCTTAAGGCCACTGGGACCGGCGGGCTCAAAGCCCCACTTCCCTCGGCGGCCCGCCGGGGAGCGGTGGGGGTGTTCGAGAGCCCAGGGGGCGGGGCCTGCGGCAACCTCCGGTGGGTTCCCAGACCCCCGCCGCGGCCCCACGTGGGCGCTGCGGGGTCTGGGGGGCACACTGAGCGAGGCTCCGCCCCAAAAGGCAGTGAGCGCGTGGCGGGGGTGGAGCCTCGAGGAGCGCCCCGCCCCCGAGGGGTGGAGCCAGGGCCGAGAGGTTTAAGAGGACAGGGCGCTGGCGGAGCGCTGCTGGACGCGCTGCTGGACCCGCGGCCGTCCGCACGGCTGTGTGGGGCAGCGCGCACCGGGCTGGGCGCACCGGGCAGCGCGCACCCCACGATGCTCAAGCGCTGCGGCCGACGGCTGCTGCTGGCTCTGGCGGGCGCGCTGCTCGCCTGCCTGCTGGTGCTCACGGCCGACCCGCCGCCGCCCCCGGTGCCCGCCGAGCGCGGCCGGCGCGCGCTGCGCAGCCTGGCGGGCCCCGTGGGGGCGGCCCCGGTGCCGGGGCTGGAGGCGGCGGCGGCGCCCGGAGCGCTCTCCCGCGAGGTGCACAGTCTGTCTGAGTACTTCAGCTTGCTCACCCGCGCGCGCCGAGACGCCGGCCCACCGCCCGGGGGCGCCTCCCGTCCCGCCGACGGCCGCCCGCGGCCCCAGGCGGAGCCGCTCGAGCCCCGCGACGTCTTCATCGCGGTGAAGACCACCAAAAAGTTCCACCGCGCGCGCCTCGACCTGCTGCTGGAGACCTGGATCTCGCGCCACAAGGAGATGGTGAGCCCCCTTGGCCTGGGCAGGCGGGAGGGCGGGGTGAGGGGCCCCTGTCTCGCCCAGGCAGCGGCAGTGTTCCCGAGGCGCCGGGCGGCATCTCTGTTCAGCCACTGGGAATGGGCGCGGGCAGCGATGCCCGTCCGTCCCCTTCCAGCCCGGTGTGCCTGGCATGGCCACTCTCCGCGGACAGCTGTGGAAGTGTGGGAAGGGACCTGTCCCCTCAAGCTTCCAGAGCCCTGGATGGCGTGCGCTGACCTTGCACCTGCTTCCAATGCTTGGGGTTGGTGCCCTCGGATGCTTTGCAGGCATCGGAGTGCTCTAAGGGGGCGGTACAGTCCCCAGACCGCCCCAAGGCAGGCACTGCCGGGGGCATCCACCCCGGGCTCATAAGCTCCCCTGGGAAGGAAGGCTTTTCCCTTAGAGGGGTGGGGGGCAGGATCCCTGGGTGCAGGGCAGACCCCTCCCCAGCCCGAGTCTTTGCGGGAGAGGGGGTGGGGAACAGCCATTCCTGAAGATGCTCGAGCTGGGGTGGGGGTGGGTGAGCCCTGGGAAGTACATCTCTACAGAAAGAGCCCTGGGCTTTGGGGGGGTGTGCCGAGACCCTCTCCGCATGCAGTACAGGAGCGGGGAGCCTGGAGGCTGTGCTCCTACACCCTCCTGGAGTATCGGCGGCTTCCTACACATGCTTAGTAGACACACCCCACTTTGAAAACCTCCCCTGAGGCTCAGGAGTTGGCTGGCGGGGGCAGGACCTGGACGGAGTGCAGGAACAGAGCGCGGCCCGACCCGCGGAGGGGTGGCTCGGAGGTTCAGGGGACTAGCTGGGCTTTTGGGGTGAGGGGGAGGGAGCCTGGGCTGGAGTGGGGGCTCAGGGAAGATGCCACGCCCCTTCCTGCCTGTTTAAACCCTCCGGCCGCCGGGCCTGCTGGCCTCCCTGAGTCCCGTCCGGGGCAGGGTCCTGTCTGGTTCCGGTGTGGGGAGGGGGCCTGGGAACCCCACGGCAGCCCCCTGGGAAGGCAGCGTGCCTTTCCCAGGGGCTCAGCGGGCTGGCGGGAGGGGCGCGGGTTTTGTTTGGCTGTTAGGATTCCCAGCGCGGGGCGGCTCTCACGCCGGCCTCTTGGGCAAGGTAACAAAGCCCCTTTCTCCAGCCGAGAAAGGCCTCCGGCCTCTTGTGTGCAGCTATGCGCTCCATGGGAACCGCGCCGGCACTGGCCACTCAGGTTGCCTGGCGATGAGGGGCTCTTCCCCGCCCCCCCCAGTCCCCGTCCCTGACTGACGGTCCTGCTGGGGCTCCATCCCTGAGCCAAGCCCCTCCCCCCCACTCTGCGGCCCTGCTGTGTGACCTTTGGCAGCATCCAGCCCCCGCTGGGCTGTCCCCGCCCTGAGCACTTCAGTTGAACTTCGGGGGCTTTCTCCACCAGGAGGGATGTGGCCATGGGTCGCAGGTACCAGCCCCAGACAAGCTGGGTGACCTCGGGCAAGACCTGGGGCCTCTCTGATCCTCCAGCTCCTCATCTCTGAATGGGGAGGTGCCCTGAGGCCCTCACCCCGACCCAGATGCAGAGCTACCTGGGCTTCCATCCGGACCATCCGGACCCCTGACCCCAGCCAGGCCAGGCCAGGTCTGCCCCTGGCGTCAGCTTCTCTGTCCATGCAAACAAGAGCCCCCGCGGCGGAGGGTCCGCCTCCTGGCCTGCACAGGGTGATTCAGACCCTCCCGAGGGAGGAGAATCGAGGAAGTCAGGGCTGCGGTGGGGAAACCCGGAGAGGCTGAGTGAGCCTGGGGGGCGGGGGACTTCCTGGAGGAGGTGCCCTCTGAGCGGGACTGAGAGCAGAACATGTCCAGAGAGGGCCTGTGGGGCATCATGAGCCTGTGCTAAGGGGATGTTCGAGCCACTTCCAGTGATTGTAGAGACGGCGGGGGCCTGGGCAGCAGGGGCCACGCTGGGCTGGGCCCTGATGTCCAGGGCGAGGGGCCGGGCCTTTGGCCCCCACGGTCCTCCCCCGCCCTCCCAGGAGTGGGCCAGCCTGCGGTGGCAGCGGCCACAATGGCTGAGGGAGAGCTTGGCATCCTGTGTTTCTTTGAATCGCAGCTCCAGGAACAATGCCGCTTCCTGTGGGTGTCCCCCCACCCCCACCACCCTCGCCAGCCCTGCCGCCCTGCTCTTCCTCCTTCTGCCCCTTGTCAGGAAAGTGGGGAGGGGCCCGGGGTGTCTGGGTCCCTGGAGACAAGGCAGGCTGGGTTAGCGGCCCCCTGCCCCTGGGCAGGACCAAGGCTGGAGGCTGCCCCTCTCTGGCCTCAGTCTCCCTGCGGGTACGCTCGGGCAGCAGCCTTGCGCACGGCACACGTGAGTTCTGGTTACGCCCGTCGTGCTGAGCGGGAAACGAGCTCTGAGTGGCGGGTGAGGCCTGCGGCCCGTCCTCTCTGCGGCTGCTCTGATGTGGGGAGACGGGAGGCCTGGTACCCTCCCCCCAACAGCCCCACCCTGCCTAGCGCTCCTCCCCGGGGCGGCCTGGCTCTCGTGAACAAAGGTGACTTCAATCTCCATAGCCTTGGGCCCGGGTTTTAGGGCGCCACCCCGCGCGGGAGAACAGGCCGCGCTTGATCTCATTAAGAAAGCATTTTCCTTTTAATCCAGCGTCTGCACGGGCCGGCCTCAGCCTCCCACGGCATTCCTGGGCTGAGATGCTGGGGCACGGGTTGGGGGGGGCCGGGTACGAGTCTGTGCGTGCGGGCTGCCCGGGGGTGCCTGGCGGGCGGGCTGTGTGAGGCAGGGGGGTAGGGGGGGTTGTGGGTTGTGTGCAGAGGCTGTGGATGGAGCCTGCCGCCCTCCAGCGCTGAGCCTGGAGTTCCCAGCTCGTGGCCACACCTGAGTGTGTGCTCGGGTCTGGGGTCAGGTCGGGGCCCAGGTGCGGGCGGGCACCCCAGGTGGGCCCCACATCCCTGGGTGTGCGCTGTGAGCCAGGCCTGCACATGCTAGACCCTCCGTGAGACCCGCTCGCACACAGGAGGAAACCGAGGCCTGTAGGGCATGGGGGGGGGGTCTCCTGCAGCTGGTGCTCAGAGCAGGTGAGGGCCCCCGCCCCTGCCCCAGGCCCCAGGCTTTGCACTCAGCCAGGCCTGGGTGCGCCCGGCGGCACGCGCAGGGCGGGCAGGGCAGAGGAAGGAACATTCCTCCCTTGTGCCGACTGGCCCAGGCGGGCGCCGGCAGCTCCTGGCCCCGCCCCGTCTCCCCCCCCACCTCTTCCAAGGCGCAATCCTGGCAGGGGTGGCCTTGTGCTGGCACAGGGGAAGCCTTGATGTGGCTTCAGCCAGGCCTGCCTTCCAGCCCGGCTTCCTTGCCCCAGCGGCGGGAGGGGGATGCTGGGTGGCATGGACGCCGGGGTGCCGATCCGTCGCGGCCTGGGGCGTGTGCGGCTCCCTGCCTCCTCCCGGACCCTGGGCGTCTCCAGAGAACAGCGGTGGCTGCTTTGGCTCAGAAGGTGACCTGCCCACCGGTCACACAGCTAGGGATACGGGGGCCCCCCCGGCCTGATGGCCCAGCCCTGAGGACCGCAGTGCCGCGGCCGCACCCCTGCCCGCCGGACCTCGCGCCCGCCGCCCAGTTAACCAGGCCAGCTGTATGGTAATGGGCGGTACGGCCACTCTCGCTTAACGCGGCCCAGTTAAGGCCTGCCCGGCGCCCCTCGCCTGCGGCCCGGGACAAAGCTGGCGGACAACGCCTGGTGATTCACCCTCCCTCCGGGCCCTTTGTCCGCCAGGACTTGGCAGCCGCCCAGCCGAGGCCTTTGTCCTCGACTGATTGAGACTTGGCTTCCCAAAGCCGACCTCCTCCGCCTGTCCCCCCACCACCCTACGCCCCTCCTCCAGGTCGGGCGCTGTGTCAATAAGGGTGTGTGCCCCGGCAGGTGCGCTGGGCGGGCCTGGAGCCGGTTACCTGGCGGGCGGGCGGGCGGGTGGGGTGCCCCACCTGGCTCGTGCCAGCGCAGCTGCGGGGCGACCTTGGGCCCAGCTGTCAACAGGAGGGTGGGGTCTACATAAGCCCCGGCGCTGCTCGGCTCTTGCACGTGGGGAAACTGAGGCCCAGAGAGAGGCGGGGCGTGGGCGTGACCGAGCTGCAGCGGCTGCAGCGCCAGGGGGCTCAGCCCTGGCTCCCGGGGGCCCAAGGTCGGGGACACAGAGCCGCCTGTTCAAGGCCATGTTTCTCCTTCCAGACGTTCATTTTCACCGACGGGGAAGATGAGGCCCTGGCCCGGCGCATGGGTGAGCCCTGGGCTTGGGGAGGTGCGGGGGGCTCCACTCCGAGGAGGAAACCGCGCCCCCATCCTCCTCCGCTCCGGAGAGGTCGCAGAGGCCACGGGCAGTTTACTCAACTGGTTTGCTCAGTGCCCCGCCCCACCACTTGCCCCCCCCAATTCTCATGCAAATGAGGCCCTTTCAGCTCCCCGGCCCCTTTGAGCGGCTGTGGCCCCTTTGAGCAACAGGTGGCCGGTGCTGGGAAAAAGCAGCCTGAATGGGTAGAGGCGGGGCAGGGCGGCCGGCCGTGCGGGGTTGGGCTGAGGCGGGGGGCGTCACTGAGCCTGCGTCTAGCACGGGGCGGGGGTGGGGTGGGGCGGCGGGGGGTGGAGTGGTGGTGGTCTGAGCGGGGAGCCCGGCGCAGGGCACACAGCCTGACGGAACCCGAGGCGCACTGGGCCGGACGGCCGGACGGCCGCCCGTGCTCCCTGCCCGGCTCTCACGGGCAGCCGTGTGACTCCAGGCCGGGCCGTCTTTCCTGGCCCAGCTCGGACTGAGCTGTGGCCCACACCCCTTGTCCACAGGCAACGTGGTCAACACTAACTGCTCGGCTGCCCACAGCCGCCAGGCCCTGTCCTGCAAGATGGCGGTGGAGTATGACCACTTCATCGAATCGGGGAGGAAGTGAGTGCAAGCCCCTGGCTGGGGCCCAGGGCACGTGCCCCCCCGCCAGGCTCCCATCCCAGCAGCTCTCCCCTCTTGCACAGCGTGGACCCCACTCACACCCCTGCCTGCCCTCAGGTGGTTCTGCCACGTGGACGATGACAACTACGTCAACGTGCGGGCCCTGCTGCGCCTGCTGGCCAGCTACCCCCACACTCAGGACGTTTACATCGGCAAGCCTAGCCTGGACAGGCCCATCCAGGCCACCGAGAGGGTCAGCGAGAACAAGATGGTGAGCAGGCCGTGCACGATGCCTGAGTGAGCCGGGAGGAGGCTGAGGGTCCTGTCTGGCCTGGAGTGGGGTCTCACCACGTTGCCCTGTCCCGCAGCGTCCGGTCCACTTCTGGTTTGCCACGGGCGGAGCCGGCTTCTGCATCAGCCGCGCGCTGGCCCTGAGGATGAGCCCGTGGGCCAGGTGAGTGCCGGGGCCCAGGGCCAGCTGCTCTGCCGGCCAGGCTGCTCCAGGTCCTAGGTCCCCGCAAGCGGGGCCGGGCGTGGTCCCTTCCCAGGAGGGGTGTCCCCAACCTCACTGCAGGTCGAGTTGCAGTCCCCACCACTTCCCACCTCCTGCCGGCAGACACCCGGCTGTCGGCTGTCGGCACCAGGGCCAAGGGCCCTAGTGCAGGGCCCCTCACTGCCAGCAACTCCTGACTCGCAGCACGTCACCAGGCTGGTACAGAGCGGCGAGCCGTGCCGGCGCTCGGGGGGCAGGCGGAGCTGCTGGCAGAGAGCCCCCCGAGGGGCCTGCTCCCAGCGACTCGTCCACGTCTCTCCGAGCCCGGCCTCCTCGCTCTGTGCGGCCTCTGGCGGGCGGGGTCCTGCCCAGCTCCCGGAGGGCGGCAGGCTCCCGCCTCTGCTCATATTGCAGCCCTTCGCTCCCACAGCGGGGGCCACTTCATGAGCACGGCCGAGCGGATCCGGCTGCCGGACGACTGCACCGTGGGCTACATCGTGGAGGCGCTGCTGGGCGTGCCCCTCACCCGCAGCGGGCTGTTCCACTCCCACCTGGAGAGCCTGCAGCAGGTGCCGCCCTCGGAGCTCCAGGAGCAGGTGTGCCGACCGGGAGGGGGCCCGCCAGACGGGCGGGGGGCCGGGGCCACTGTTAAAACACAGGGGTCAGGAAAGGCCGCCCAGACCTCCAGGTGTCCCCGCCGGCAAATCCTCTGGTCTGCCCTTCTCGTCCTCTGGGCCTCTTGGGTCTTTCCCTGTGTCAGTGGGTGCTCTCGCCCGTAGCACTTGGCACCTTATTTTCTGGCTGCGCAGAGCAGGTGGGGCGTGGTGCCACGCGGCCCCTCGGCCTGCCTTGGCCCGAGGGGTGCAGGCAAGGCCGGCCCCTCGTCCAGAGCCGCAGGGCCAGCCCTGGGCGGAGCTGGGGCGTTGGGGCCGCGCCGGGCATCACTCTGCTCCTCCCCGCGCAGGTGACCCTGAGCTACGGCATGTTTGAGAACAAGCGGAACGCGGTGCACGTGAAAGGGCCCTTCTCGGTGGAGGCCGACCCGTCCAGGTGAGGACGCGGAGGCCCGGGGGAGGCTGGGGATCACCGAGGCCAGTGCCTGGCCAGTCTGGTGGAGGTGGAGCTGCATGTCCCTCGGTGTCTCTGTGCCCCCAGGATCCCTGCCCGGGGCAGAGGGGGCCCCGCCTCCCATGGACCGGCCCCTCACTCTGTCCCCACAGGTTCCGCTCCATCCACTGCCACCTGTACCCGGACACACCCTGGTGTCCCCGCACCACCGTCTTCTAGCTGCCTCAGCTGAGACCCCGTCCCCAGGCGCCCCTGGTATCCAAAGGGCCCGGGGACGCCCACTGTGCTGCCCTGGCCTCGTTGTCCGAGGCCCCCGGGGCCGAGCCTCCCTCTGTGAGTGCTCTGTGCCCATCTGCGTAGCAGGCTGCTGGCCGCCTGCTCTGCCCACAAGCAGACACGGGGGCCTGCCTGCCTGCCTTCACGTTCTGCGGTCAGCGGGCTCTGGAGCCGGGTCTGGAAGGGTTCACGTCAGAGGTCACTCTGGGGCAGTTTTATGTTACTCTTGTGGGTCTTTGGACCGCCCTGCCCTGGGCTGGGCACCCACCTCAGAGCCCCCAGGACAACTGAGCCCTTCAAGAGGCTGGGTTTGGGGGGCAATGGCCCAGCCTCCTCCTCCTTCTCCTTCTCCCTCTGAGCTCTGGCCTGGGCACCGTGGCACCGAGGAACAGCGACCCCTGCCCAGGTCCGCCGGCCCCACGAAGCCCCCAGCGGCCGGGCGGCCGGGTGTTCGGTGACTCCCCCAGCCCCCTGGGCGGGGCCTCCCCGCCCGCTCTTCCCTTTGTCTCCCCGAGAGGCGGAGTCAGAGCTGAGCATGTTATCTCCTCTCCAAAGTAGAGAGAAAGTCGCCCATAGTGGGCGTGTCTGTAAATATTGTGACAGTATTTTTTTTACTGTGCTTGTTTTTCAAGAGGGTGAGTAAAAAGGCAGGTGTTTTTGTCTTTGTTTTTGGGGAGCGGGGGAGGGTGTGATATCTTTTCTGTGGATCAGAAAAAGCAGCAGCTGCCCTCGGGGTCACCTCCGTGGCCGAAGCCGCGTTGTCTCACGCTCCGTGTGTTTCTGGGTCTCTCTCCATCGACCTGCCTCCCGCCGCCCACTGGGCGCACCTGGCCCGGGCGCGTGTTCTGTCTTCTGTGTATCTTTCTGCAAAGACATAGCTAGGAAAACGAACAATAAGGGAAAAGTTCTCAGGGAATCGAAGCGTGGTTGCTATGGTGACGTCCTTTGCTGTGAATAAAGGTGCTCTTCGGGGCCATGTTCTTGGGGTCCTGGTCTGTCTGAGATTTGCACTCACAGTGGGGAGGGGAGTAGAGGGGGCCCTGCTGTGGCCTGGCCTGGGACCCCTGACCTGGCTTCGTACCCACAGAGGACGCGCTCTGGTCCCATTTTGCAGACGGGGAAACAGGCTTGGCGTGGGTGATGTCCGAGGTCAGGCAGCTGGGGTGGTGAAGCCCTCAAACTTGGGGGACCTTGGCCCCCACCCTCCGTGCCCAACGCTGCGAGCGCTCATCCCCTCCCCCCAGGCCCTGGGGGCCGGGCCAGGACTCGGGGGGCCCGTGTCCTGCAGAGGGCAGCCCTGAGGGGCTGACGCGGCGCTGGCAGGGCTCTCTGCCCCTCGCACCTGGGAGTTCCCTGCCCACGCCTCCCGCAGGGGCCAGGCAGCCCTCGTTTCCCCCTGCACCTCACCGCCCTGGGGGCTCTGCCCGGCTCGGCCCCCAGCGGCCCCCAGCTGCCCCGGGCTCCAAGCCCCCTCCTCCCACCTCCACCCGCCCCAGGCTCACCCCATCAACACAGTGGAGAGCCATCTCCTGTCCCCACCCCAACCTACTGGGGCCAAATGCCACCTCCACCCCCACGGTCCCGGGCTCATATCAGCTCCCTCGCAGCCCTGGCTGGTGGCTGCCCTGGCCTGGACCCGAGTCCCCCCCCACCACCACCACCCGCCACAGACAGGCCTGAGTCCGCGGCGCTGGCTTCCGGGAGGGCGACCGGGCCGGTGGGAGGGGAGGGGGCCCCATGGTCTCCCGACACCACCATGCACCCTGCTGGGGTGGGGGCGGGGGCGGGGCGCGGCAGCGGCCACATCTCGTGGGGTGGTAAGGGGAAGTGACACAGCCACCGCGGGCACAGGCCCGGGCCCCTTCCTGCCTGGGTGAGTCAGAGATGCCTTCGTGGGTCAGACGGGGGCCCAGGGCTGCCTCAGGCAGCTGGCACCCCCTCTCCACGGAGCGAGGGGGCCCCCGGGTGCCGGTGTGGCAGGTGCGGCCCTTGTCCACATCGGGGCTGTCCCAACGGTCCCCGAGTCAGGGGCGCTGGGTCGGGACGACAGGGCAGAGGGGCACCGGGCAGGCGGACGAGGTCCGGCCCCTTCCAGAGCCTCAGCCGCTCCGTCTGAGCAATGGGGACAGCGGTAAATGCAGCCCAGCTGCTGGTGCTCTGGGGCTGGCCGGGGCCTTGGGGGCCCAGGCCAGTGGCACCGTGGCCTTGTCTTCTAAGTGAGGCGCTGACAGCTGCCAGGAAGGGAAGTTCTCTGTCTTCAGAAGGGGAAGCAAGGCTCCCCCACCCTGCCGCGCAGATGAGTCATGGAGTTAGAAGAGGGGACCTCGGCAGGCCCCACCCTCTCGTGGCATCATCACCCCCAACCCACACACACTGGGTGGTGGCCGGTTGGAAAGGGTCCTCCTGACTGGCCCGAGGGGCTCCCTGTCCCCCAGCCGGGCCCCTCCCGAACGGCTGTAGCTTTCAGGAATAAAACGTGAGACCTCCGTGCGCTGGCCGCTGGTGCTCACCGCCCCCCGCCACCGCTGGCTTCCGGGCGGCCAGGTCTGGGAGGGGCTGAGGGTGCCCGGGTGGGGCCCCTCTCAGCTCAGTTAGAACTTCCTTTCCACTGGGCTGACGTGACCGGCTTCCCCGAAGCGGCGTCAGCTGGAGCAGGGGGCCTGCCGAGCTGCCGTGCGCCGAGGGGGTGCTCCAGGTCCCGGCCAGCCGGCACGGGGGCGGCGGATCCAGCCCGGCGGATCGAGCCGCCCGCAAGGCTGGGAGGCGGGGGACAGCTCGGGTCTCCAGGACCCTGGCCCAGGCCGCCCCACCAGCAGCAAGCAGGGCCTGCTGAGGTGGGAGGCTGGACCCTGCTGGCGGCTGCGGCCCATCCTGCCCTCTCGGCGGCGGGGGTCCAATGGTAATTGGTGGCCCGGGCCAGCCGCATCCTTCAGTCAGACCAGCTGGTCCTGCTGCTGCCTTGCCAGCCGTGCTTGGAGGTGGCCCCCTCCCATGTCCTCTCTGGGCCCTGGGCCGGACCCACGGCTAGGCGACACCCAGGCCCCTGCAGGTTGCCACGCTGAGTTTGGGGGCTGGGAGCCCCCCCACCCCACGTTGCTGGGTCCCCTCCTGCACAGCACCCCATGGACCTTGGGCGCCAGCTGCTGGCCAGAGGTGGTGGCTTCTTCGCCTGTCCGAATCCACCTTCCCCAGAGAGCTGGGTCCAGATCCGTGGGTGCAGCCCCCAGGGGCGGGGCGGGGAGACCCTTGCCACAGCCTGCAGCCCCACTCTTGCTCTTAAAAATCCGCATCACGGATCTCAACATTAGGACCAATATTTGGTCTGAGCAATGTGCGTGAAGTCCAGAGGCCGTTCCTGCCACTGTCCCGCCCCGTGGCTCTGGGGCAGGGCTGGCGGGCGCCTCTCCTCGCGGCCCGGCCCAGCCCAGCGGACTCCCGGGTCCTCGACCTCAGCCACGGACCTCCCACTTCGGCCCCAGCGTGGCAGTCACAGCCGAGCCCAGACCAGCAGCTGGGAACACAGCTTCTCAAAGGGCTTCCAGTCCGGCGGGAACTGAGGGGCGGGGCGGGTCTTCCGCAGCCTCTGCCCACCAGTCCTGCCCCGCCTCCCGTCCTCGAGGCCACGACCCCTCGGTCGGCCCCCACTCCGCGGCCGCTCCCCAGGCCTTGCCCACCCCACAGCAACATCATCCACTCTGCTCCCCCTGCCGCCCAGGGGTTCCTCCGATTTCCTGCCCCCACGGCACCCCTCACCCCTCACCCTTCAAGCCCTCCCGTGGCTGAAGTCCCAGGTCGGCCATGCCCTTGACCTCGCCTGGCCTCACCTTCCCCTCCCTCAGCCTCTTGTCCACACAGGCCCAGCCTCTGGCCTGACCCACTCTGTGCAGCCCTTCCCTACTCAGCTCCCACCCCCGGACAGTGGCAGGAAGACCTCCCCTGCCAGCCTCACCCCGAGCTCGGGGCCGGGAGCCTCGGGCCTCACGGAACCCCGCCCCCGGCCGCGTGGCTCTCCTGCAGCCCGGGGTGACAGGCACCCACCACTCCCGCCCCGCCCCGCCCCGCCCCCGGCCCCGGCCCCGGCCCCCTTCCCATCTCCTCTGCTGCTGGTGGCCGTCTCCGCACAGCAGTCCACGTCCCCTCGGGCCCCTCCACTGCATATCCAGATTGCAGAGTGGGCTTTCCTTCCACGCATGAGACAGGAGTCGGGCACAGGCCTCCCAGCCCTCACGCCGCAAGGCGGCTGCCGCCGCGCAGCGGCCCAAGGCCCCGCCCCCAAAGCCGGGTGGGCCGCCCACTCCAGCGCTTCCCCACCCCAGCGTCCGCGCACGCACGTGGCAGCCCTGCCCACAGACTCCTCCGGCGGGAGTCGGGACGACTCGGGGAGCGAGAGACCTGTTTTTTAAAATTTGTTTATTTTAAAACATGAAACCCAAGCTGAATAGAAACCACAGAAATTATATTGACGAGATTTTAGTATTTGCCGAGAAAAATAAAGCCCCAAAGATATAAAAATTAAACCCCAAGCCCAGTTTGGGAAAAAAAGAAAAAGAAAGAAAGAAATAAAAAACAAACAAACACAGCGACAGCACATCCAGCCATGGCCCTGGGGAGGTCAGAGGTCAGAGGTCAGTGACCCGTGGCTCAGGCCTCCGTCCCCAGTGGGGTTGGATATTAAATCGGGAGGGAGGGGACCGCGGGAGGGGACCAGGAGGGTTGGAGTCTCAACATAACTGTATCGATATAGATTATGTGTAGCGAACACGACCATGTGGCTAAACAAAAACCTCCCCCAACCCCCCACTGGGCCCCGTGGGGCTGCCGCCCCCACCCCCCGGGCTGGGCAGGGTGCTGGGTGGGGGGCCTGGTGCTCGGACTGGAATTGCATAGTGAGATGGGGCGGGTGTGGCTGGGGGAGGGCCGGGGGCTCCCAACCAGGCCTCCGGGGCCCCGCCGCCAGCCCACCCAGCCCAGCGGGGCTCAGCCTGTGGGCTTCGTAGGCTCCCTGCCCCGCGCATGGCCGAGGACCCACCCCCCAAGATGCCGCAGGACCCGAGGGCCCAAGGCCCGCTGGGGAGGGGGGAGGGGGAGGGGTCCGTGGGATGGGATGGGGGACGGCTAGGAAGGGGCCCCAAACACAGAAGTAAAACCAATGTGGGACCCGTCTCCCCACCCATGGCTGAAGGTCAGGCTTGCACCCCTTTTGTTTCCTCCCTTTTCCTTTATTCAGCTTTGGGGAGTGGGGCAACTGGGGGAGTCACGGGCAAGCGGCCACGCGCATGGCGGGACTCCACGTCGGCACAGGTCTGGGCGGGGCGGCCGCTCTGGCGTCCTCTTTCGCCCGGGGCAGCCCGGGCGGGCTGTGCTGAGCACGAGGCCGGCAGGCGCCGCAAGACCGGCCCCTCCAGACCCAGGCCTGACGCTCCGGCCAAGGGGCGGAGCCCAGGGAGCGAGTGGGCGGAGCCCAGGGAGCAGAGTGGGCGGAGCCCAGGGAACAGAGTGGGCAGGCAGGCTGTGGGTGGCCGGGGATCTGGAGCGCCCAGCAGCGCAGCGAGGTCCAGCCATGCCAGGGGCCCAAGTGTGAGTCCACTCACGCCCTCCCTTTCCGGGGTAGGGGCCGACCCCGGGTAGGGCAGATGTGGCCTAGTCCTGCCCTTTTGGTCCCAGACACCAGCACAAAGACAGAAGGTCCCGGAGGGAGAGAGGAAGGGAGGGCGGCCTCTCCCCAGCTGGTCCCGGGGAAGGGGTGCTGCCGCTGCTCGGGGAGCTCGCGCCCATGCGTCTGTAAACTGCCTGGCCAGCTGCCTGGCTCCCTCTGCGGACAGGCTGGGGCCTCACACAGGCCGCAGCCTGCACCCAGCCTCTCCGTGGGAGGATGGCCAGGCCAGGGCTGGGGCTGGCAGGGGACGTCCGGTCCCGACTTGGGGTTGGCCCCTCCGCAGCCGGAAACAGCAAACATTGTACACTAAAGCCAAAAGCACCCAAGGGAGGTCTTGCTCCCACTTCACAGGTAGGGAGACCGAGGCCACAGAGACTCCGGTCCTGCAGCCCACAGTCCTCCTGGGGCACCCGCGGCCTGGGGAGGGCTCTCCAGGGCCTTGGGCTGCCCGCGGGTCGGTGCCCCCCGCAGCTGCACCCCAACAAGAACCAGCGGCTCCGGCCGGACTCCGGCTGGCTGTCCTGGACTCGGGGTCCCGCGCGCCAGCCTGGCCGGGGGAGCGGCGGGTGGCCGGGGTGAGGTTAGTGGTTAGTCCCAGGGGGCGGTAGGGGCTGGGGCTCATTCACAGGCGGCTCGGGTCCGGCCCCGAGCCCAGGCTCCGGGACGCTGCACCTGTCCTGAACAGAAAGGGGGCAGGGGAGGGTGCTCGCCGGCGGCCCCGGGCCCACCTGCCCCAGGGAGGACGAGTCTGGTTAGTGCCAGAGCGAGCCGGGACGAGCTGCCACGTCTGGAGGGGGAAGGAGGGGGTTTGGCACCAAGAAGGCGGCCAGCACTGGGTGAGCGGCCTGGGCCCAGTGCCCTCCTGCCGCGTGGAGGGCCGGGCGCTGCGGGCGCTGCGGGAGAAAGCATTGTTGGGCAGGAGGCAGAGAAGGCGGGCGCTCCGGAGGCCTCTGCCCACGGGTGGGAGGGGCCTGCTGCGTGGAAGAAGAGGAGGGAGACGCGGTGGGGAGGAGCGAGGAGGCGCTGGCACGAGGTGGCCCGAGGCACCGGGCTGCAGAGGGAAGGCGGGCGCTGCGGGGTGGAGGCTGCAGGGTCCGAGGGCCTGTGGCCGGCTGTGGCCCGGAATCGGAGCCCTGGGAGGGCAGAGGGCGTGGGGCCGGGGCCGGGGCCCGGGGTCCCTTGGCAGCGCTCCCAGGTGCACAGGCATGAGGCCCAGGGACAGGGCACGGCCCGGGGGCCCTGCGGGGAGGGGAGGGGAGGGGAGGGCCTGGCGGGCGGCCTCGTGGCAGGTGGAAGCGGCAGTGCTGGCCTGGGGCGGAGCAGGGCGATTGGCACGAGGGGCGGTGGCTGGCCTGGCGGTCTAGTGGCCGCTGCCGCTGGAGTCGGGGCGAGGCTGGCTCGTGGCGAGGTACTTGGCTCTCATGCTGGACGTGTACTGCAGGGAGACGGGGTGCGGTGAGCGGGGCGCGGCACAGCCTCGGCGGGCAGCTGCGAGCGCCCCGGGGCAGGGCGGTGTGGCGGCTGGCAGCCTGGGGGGAGGGTGCAGGGGACCAGGAGGCCCAGTGTGGGGACTGCGGGCCCCCAAGGGCCCTGTCCTGAGGAGACGAATGCTCTGCCCCGCCCCGAAAAGCCAGCGCTTGAAGGCCCCCCGCGCCCGGGGCCTGAGGCCGCACACAGGCCTTCCTCCCCCTGCGGGCGGAGCCGAGCACTGCGCAAGGGCGGCGCGGCTTGTGTTCCAGGAAGAGCCAGGCGGTCCACCAGGGCCCAGACCGGCAGAGCCATGCGTGGGCTGCTCTGCCAGTCACCCCGGGAAAGGAGGGCCCCCAAAGCTCGGGCGGAGGTGGTGCTGCGGTCCCCTGAACTGGGGGGCCAGCTGGGAACCACCCCCAGGTCTCAGATGCAGGGACCGGCCCCTGAGGGAGGGGGGGCCTGCACACCTCAGCTGCCCTCGTCTACCCTGGAGCTCGAGGCCTTGCTCAGTGCACATGTGTGTGCACACGTGTGGTATGGTCAGTGTGCAGAGTCCCACACTCGTGGGGGAGCAAAGACCAAGACACGAGGCACAGGTCACCAGGGGTTAAGGAGTCTGGCAGGCTGACCCCAGGGCCACACACTAGCCCACCCCACGGTCCCCAGCTCAGGGGGGTGCACTGAGTCCCCTGGTCCTGGGAGCCCTCCCACAACTCCTGCCGGGGAGGGGCTGCCGTGCCCGTTGGGCGCCAGAAGGGACACGGAGGGGCAGCAGCGGGCACGGGGGGCTGGGGCATTGCGTGGCCATGCAGCGGGCAGGGGCGGTGGCTGCAGCCAGGCCCCCGAGGGAGCCCGAGCAGGCGCACAGTGCGAGGGGTGGCCGGGAGCGGCGCACACGCTCGCCTGCGCCGCCGTGCGCGCTTCCGGACATGCAGGGCTGCGCCGTGAGGGCCAGGCCCGCGGGCCACCCCCGCCCTCGGCGCACGCATGCACGGGGCCGGGGCGGACGGCCTCCCTGCTGGGAGGTGCCTGGAGAAGCTGCGGCCGCCTGCAGCTGGGCCGGGGTGGGGACGGTCTCACTGCCCCGACGTGGGGGCGACGGTCTAGAGGCCACAAAGCCCACAGGCCTGTGCACGCCCAGAGCCAGCCCACGGCACCGACCTGGGGCGGCCCCGGGGCTCCTCTGACAGGCCCACGCCGGCCCTGCTGGGGAGAGCGGCGAGCAGAGGGCGTGCGGCACGGAGGCGGGCGGGCAGGCGCTGCACAGGGCAGGGGACCCGGTGGGTCAGTACCTGTCGCTCTGAGGGCACGGCCACCACCGCGCTCGGGCACTGTCCAGGGGCTTAAACTGCCAGCCCGTGTGGCTGCCAGAGTCCAGGGCGGCCAGATACCGCTGGGAGGACCCGGGGCGGGAGGGGGCAGGAGAGAGAGAGAGAGAGAGTGGCCTCAACGCCAGGATGCAGGCCCAGCTGGGGGCTGGGGGCCGGATCACAGTGCCAGGGGGCAGGGAGCCCGGGAGCCTGGGAGTTGCAGTGCCTGGGCCCCGGAGGTCCGGGCCGGCCCAGCTGCAGGGCACAGTGTGGCCGCTGCCCCCGCAGGCAGGCGCTTCTGCAGCAAGGCGACCGCCGGCCCCTCTGGCCGCCCGTCCTCTGCAGCCCGCCACCTCCAGGGAGCCCGCCCGGGGCCCCGCCTCTCTGTAAGCTCCTTGTCTTTGGCACAAAACCACTCTGTCCCCTCTTTCCCAGGTTTCCGCCCTGAGGGCCCAGGGGACGCCAGGCTGGGCTGAGCCCTAGGAGCTGAGACCCGGTTCCATTCAGGATGTCAGAAAATGGGAAAGAGGAGGAAGCAGGTCAGCTGGAAAGAAGATGCTGGGGCCCCTCAGCGCCGCGCCAGCGGCCAGGCGCTGGCCCCTGCTGCCCAATCGGGCCCCAGGGCGCCTCAAGGCCAGCTTGCGAGCCCCCCCAACCCCATGTGCCCAGCTGCAGGCGTGCAGAGGCCCGCACCAGGCCGCCCAGGCGGCAGGGCTCCGCCCCCTGCCCCGACTTACTGAGGGTGGTGGGGACTCGCGCCCGATGAGGGGGGTGTTCTCGCAGCGGGGGTTCTGGAAGTTGGCATTCTGGCTCCTGGGTGCAGAGAGAGGGGCCGTGAGTGACCGCGGGCCGTGGCGGTCCCAGCCCTGAGCCTGGCGTGCGCCCTGCTCTGCTCGGCGCCCCCACCCCTAACTTCAGCGGGGTGGGCACACCCTGTGCCTTCTCACCGCCCCGGATGCCACCTGCTGGCACGAGCCCGGCACAGCAACCCAGGGCTCAGAGCAGGCCCAGGTGCCCGCCTGCCCGCTCGGCCCTGCTGGAGTTTGCCCTCACCTGGCTGCCCGCCCCCACGAGCCGGGCCTGGGCGCAGGCTTGCCTGGCCCCGGAAGGCACGCGCTGCCAGGCCGAGCCCACCCCGAACGCTGGCGGCCCCCGGGGGTGGCCCGGCCCTGGCGGGGCCCCCGCTGCAGGATGGCCCCTTTGGGCATCTGCCCACGGCCCCCACCCCGGTTCCGCCGTTTCCCCAACGCCCCTCTCCTTGGTCACTGGCCCAGGCTGGGCCCGCCCCCCCAAGCTGCGGCCGGGCAATTGCCTGCGGCCCCACGGAGCCCCCGCAGCTGGCCCTGCCCGCCCCCAGCTCCCGCACGACTCACATGTACTCGGTGACCGGGGCGTTGCTGACGGTGTGGGCGGCGGCCGGGATGCTGGCCTCGCTGCCGTAGCTGCTGCCACAGCTGTACAGGCTGGGCATGTGGACGCGGTAGAGGCTGTCGTGCGCCTGCCTCGGCCCCGGGGCGGCCTCCTCCTCCCCGTCCTCGTCGGGGCCTCTGTGGAGGGACACCCAGCACCAGCTCAGGCCCAGGCGCGAGGCGGCCACCAGGGCCCTGCGGGCGTCCGGCTCCGGTGCGGACACGCCTGGTTCCGACCCAGCTGCGCCACGCGGACCACGGGCTGCGGTCAGTCGCCCAGCTTCTCCCAGAGACTGGGCGCCGAGGGGCCCTGGGCCGCAGCCTGCATGTGGGGACCCTCTGCTGATGAAAGCGGGGCGCAGGGGCCCCAGGAGCTGCACCCTCTCACTGCCCTCACTTTACAACCAAGGAGATCGGGGCCCACAGCGGCCAGGGCCTCGTCCATTGTCCGCCGGTCAGCAAGGGCGGGGCCAGGACCGGAATCCAGGCTGCGCGGCTCCAGGGCTGTGCTCTGAGACCCTGTCCTGGAGCTGCCATCTTTGTTGCCGCCGCCACCGCAGCCACCGCCCTCATTGTCACCATCATCGTCACCACCGTCACCACCTCCTCTTTGGGCAGCAGCAGCAGCACCAGCGCAGCAGAAACCAATGGAGTAGGGACCCGGACAAAGGGGAGGGGCTGGGGCTGAGCTGTCCGCCCTCTGAGCTGGGCGACTGCGGCGCCGCCATAGCCCAAAGGGGAGGGGAGGTGGTGGCTGCGGGAGGTGAGCCATGGGGCCCAGGAAGGGAAGGGGCCTGGCACCTCGATACACCGCCGACCCAGTGCCGACTGGGGAGACTGAGGCAGGAGCCCGCTTCAAAGGTAAGGGCACAGTGGCCTCCTGCGTGGTAGCTGCCATCCTGGTCGGCCAGCGGAGTGGGCCACGGAAGCCACCCGGGACCCTCGCTGCAAAGCCGCGAGTGCCCGCAGCCGGCCGGCGGCCCTCGCCCACCGCGACCCTGCACCTCTGCACCCGGGGAGGGGAGGCGGCCCAGACGCCGGAGGCGTGGACGGGGTGGGGCGGCTGCCGGCCCCACAGGGCGGGGCCTGCTTCTCCCCGCCGGCTCTGGCCTGCGTGCCCGCACAGGGGGCTCCTCAGGCTTGGTCTTCTGTCTGTGGCATGGGGCTCATCTAGGACCCGCCGGCCTCACAGACACCCCGCAGGGGCTGAGGGCGCGCCAGGAGGCGAGGCGGCCCTGGTCCCTGTCTCTGGGGACGAGGGCGGGGGTGCCCGGAAGGCAGGTCCCTCACACGCCCCGCGGGCCGTGGCGGCGGAGGGGGGAGCGCTAGGGCCTCTCGGAGCCCCTCACCTCTTCTGCTGCCAGGTGTGCGGGACGCTGCAGACGACGGAGCTGAACATGAGCGCCGTGACGAAGGAGAAGAGCGCCAGGTAGATGAGGCCCTCGACGCCGTCGTAGCAGAAGCCAGTCAGCGCCTGCACGTAGTCCTGGTCCGGCAGGGACGGGGAGGCGAGCCCGCGGGCGCGGGGAGAGACGGGATGGGACGCAGGGTGAGGCGGGGTGCTCGGGTTGCAGCCCGGCTCACAGCCGCCAGGCCACCCTGCTACCCAGGGGCTGGCTCGGCGGGGCCATGTCTGCCACGCCGGCCGCGCCCCTCCCCCACCACAGGCCCGGCCCGGAGGTGGCCCTCACCAGGTGCAGGCTGCGGCAGTCCACCAGGGCCGTGAGGTGCTGCAGGTTCACCTCCGTGCCGTTCAGCACCTCCTGGACACGTAGCAGAGGGTCCTGGGGGACACACGCCACATGGGGTCAGCGCCGCAGTCGGAAGGGGGAACCCCAGCCAGCCCCCGGTGCCGGGGACCCTCCCAGTCTCCATCTCCCCGCCACGGTCTCCACCCAGGCCTTGAGGGTCCCGGGCTTTCACAAGCTGCCAGGGCCTGGCCTCAGGGGACAGCTGAGGACGCGAGGGTGGGGGGATGGGGGACCCACAAACGCCTGTCCAGGACACCCACCCCATGTGGCCACTTGGTTGCGACAGGAGGAACAGAAATACCCACATGTCTCTTGACATGGGCCTTGTTCTTTTTTTTTAATCCTCACTGAGGACTTTTATTTCATTTTTTTTAAGAAAAACGTTGATGTGAGAAAGAAATATTGATTGGCTGCCTCCTGTACATTCCCTGATGGGGAACCGAACCTGAGACCCAGGCACGTGCCCCGACTGGAAGCTGAAATGGAACCCACAACCCTTTGGTTACAGGACAATGCTCCAACCAACCGAGCCATGCCTGCCAGGGCGGGCCTGGTTCTTTTAGAACTTGTATTTTTTTTTTTAAGATTTTTATTTATTTTTAGAGAGAGGGAAAGAGAGGGAGAGAAGCATCAATGTGTGGTTGCCTCTTGCACACCCGCACTGGGAACCTGGCCCGCAACCCAGGCCTGGGCCCTGACTGGGAATTGAACTGGAGACCCTTTGTTCTCGGGCCGGTGCTCAGGCCACGGAGCCACACCCGCCAGGGCAGAAGTTGTATTTTAAGAAAGAGCTAAAGACAAGGAAAAATTCTCATGACTTTTTAAAGTGATCAAATGTTACTGAAAACACTGTGCAGAGTGAGCCTGATCGTGTTTGTGTTGTTGTGTGTTTAGGTGTGTGTGTCGTGCGTGTGTGTGTTGTTGGGTATGTCTGCATTTTTCTGTTTGCATTGTGCGTCGACACATGTGTGTGCATCTGCATTGTTGTGTGTCCATGTTGCTGGTGTGCATCTGTATCGTGCCTACGTTGTGTGCCTGTGTCACGTGTGTTGGGTGTGTGGGGGCACATATGTGTGTGTCCGTGTTGGGTGCATGCCTGTGTTGTGCCTGTCACGTGTGTGCATTGGGTATGTCTGCATTGTGTTGTGTGTGAGACACGTGTGTGTCCGTGTTGCTGGGTGTGCACCTGCGTTGTGTCTGCAGTGTGTGTGTGTGTCACGTGTGTGTCTGTGTTGGGTGTCTGTGTCATGTGTGTGCATTGGGCGTGCGTATGCATTGCCTATGTTGTTGCGTGTGAGACACGCGTGTGTCTGTGTTGGGTGCATGTCTGCGCTATTGTGCCTGTGCCACGTGTGCATGTGTGTTGGGTGTGCATCTGCATTGTGTTGTGCCACGTGTGTGTGTCCGCGTTGTGTGTGTCCGGGCGCACGGACACCGCGCCTACCCCTCCGTGGGAAGAGGCTGCATGGACACACCCCAGGGGTGACAGTGGTCCCCCCGGACGAGCCACCGGACCCGACCCCGCCTCGCGTGACACGTCCCCTGAGAGCCCTGTGCAGCCTGAAATGGGTTTCAGGGTATGGTTTGCTCCTATGGCCTGTGTCCCCCAGAATCGCATGCTTATGCCCCGACGCCAGCGCCCCAGCGGCGATGTGCGTGGAGACGGGCTCTGCGAGGCGGCGGCGAAGGTGGAATAGGGCCGTACGGGCGGGGCTGTCATCGTCACCGGCGTCCCGTGAGGAGCGACCGGGACACGGACCGGGAGAGACGCCCATGCGAGGACACAGGGAGGAGGCGGCCGTCCCCACGCCCAGGAGAGAGGCCTCGGGGAGCGGCTGCCCCGCCCCCGCCTGGGTCTCAGACTTCCAGCCTCCAGGCCCCGGAGACAGACGTCTAGGCCGCCCGTGTGGCGCTTTGTGACCGCGCCCAAGCAGGCTGACGCACCCACCTATCCCCTCAGTTTGCAAAAACCAAGAGGTGCCCTGACGGAAATAGGAGATAAAAGGGGGTAACATCCCAGGAGAGTGCAGGGCAGCGTGCGCACCCCGGGGGAGCCGGGCGCCGGCGGGGATGGTGACGGTGCCGTGTGCGTGGGCCTGCGTGAGAGAGGGCCGCCCAGCGCAGACCGGAGAAAGCTCAGTGCCCTCCTCAGGTCCCCAGGACGCCCCCAGGGGGCGCACCGGCGAGGGGTCGCCGCCGGGCGGGTGGGCCTTCATTTTCTCCTGCACCTGCTCCCAGTTTCCTTATTCTTTTAATACAAGGAGCTTGTACGGCTTTTTAAAATAAAGAGCAGGATTTTTTTAAAGGACCCTCCCAAAACCCCCAGGGACACAGAGGGACAGGCAGAGGAGAGGGACGAGGGGCCTCTGCGTGGAAGGACGGCAGGAGGCCCCCGCGTGGCGGCACCGCCCAACGCCCGCCCCTCACCTTGGTGGCCGGGGCCTCCCGGGGGACGGTCTTCAGCAGCTCGGCCACGATGTCTTGCATCTCCACCAGCGCCTTGTGGCTGCCCGACAGCTTCTGCTCCGCAGAGAGGCCAGCTGAGGGCGGCCGCCCGCTCCCCCAGGCCCCACCCCACACGGTGCCCAGGCACTCCGCTCTGGGGGCCTGTGGGACACCCCCCCTTGGTCCCTGGGCGCCCACGCACCCAGAGAACACAGATGGTTGGGAGCACAGCGTCTTTAAAGCAGACGGGCTGTCATCAGGACCCCGAGGGCCAGGCAGCCAGGGGAGTGACAGGCAGTGGGCTGAGGGTTCCCCACTTATTCCAGGCCTGGCACAGGACTGCCTGCACTGTGAGGTGTTGCTAGGCCTCTCCATTCCCAGCTGCTGGCTTGCCCTGCAGGGCTGGCCAAGGGAAACCCAAGAAATGAGAGGAGTCCCAGGGATTTGGGGGGCACCAGGGCAGTAACCGAGGGGCAGTCAGTGATATCAACAAGAGCTTCGTCCAGGTGTCTCCCCACCGCTCCCCGGCCTGACAGTGGGTCTGGCGGGCTGCGGACATCCCAGATGAGGGGCCGGGGCTGGCACGGGATTTTGGCTGTGCCCCGCCCTGCGCCCCAGCGGCCCGAGTGGCTGGGCTCTCACCTGCTGGAAGGGGTTGGCGGCGCGGGGCGCGCAGGCCAGGTAGTACTGCAGGGTGTCTGCGGAGAGAGGGGCTGGCTGAGCGAGGGCGGCTGCATGCATCCGGACAGGGGTGCCCGCGCGGGGCCCGGGGTGCTCACACAGGGGCGCGGGTGTGCTCGGACACGCCTGTGTGCACGTCTCTGTGCGCGCACGTGCATCTACGTTGCGTGCCTGTGGGTCTGCACGTGGGTGTATGTTCATGCGGGAGGTGAGCATGGCCCCAGGGAGCTCGGCTAGGTCCAGGCCTTTCTGCTCCGTGTCCCCGCCACATGGCACGACTCTCCCGGGCGCGGCCTCGTGCCTGCCCTCCCTCTGTGGCAGCAGACGGGGCGCTAAGGGGGGGCGGGGGGCACAGAGTCAGCAGACCCCCGGGTCAGCACGTCATTTCAAAGAGCAGGGATGCAGCCTGGAGGCCACAGCCTGGAGGCCTAGGGCGTAGGTGTCCTGTCCGTCACTGCCCACGGAGACAGGCGTCAGTGCAGCCCCCAGTGTCTAAAGACAGGACCCGCTCACAGCTCTGTTTCTGGACACCCTGGGAGGCCGCGGCCGCCGGCGCGACGCCACTCTCCGCTCTGGGGCCCCGCAGGCCCTCGCGGAGGGGGTCAGAGTCCCTGCCCCCGAAGAGTGGCAGTGGCTCCACAGCTCTACGCGGCTGCAGAGCCCGCTGGGGCCCGGTGCAGGGCGGGCCCGGGGCAGACGCTGGCGGCGGCAGGGCTGGCCGCACCCTCGCCCGGCCCCTCGCGTCCGGGGCCCGTCAAGCTTGTGCTGGAACGCCGCCCGGTCCCCATCTTGCCTCGGTCGCCCGTGAGCGGAGCTGGCGTGCTGGCCTCGCGCGAGGCGCTGGCCAGGGAGAGAGGGCCTGGGGAGGCCGGGCTGACAGCCCCAAGGCCTGGGACGATGGCGGGGGCAGCTGTCACCAGCCCCGCCAGCCCCTAGCAAAGCGGGCACCTGCTCCCCCGTGGTGGGGCTCCTCGGGCTCAGCTGGAAACGATTCCTTAGCTACATAAGCTGAAACCCAACCCCACGCGCTTACACCCGGGCCCTTCCTGGGCAAACGAGGGTGACAGATCTGTGAGGGCCACTCGGCACCCTGTGCTCCACCCCCAGCTCAGCCTGCAGCCCTGGAGCCCCCCGCCTCCCCGACGTCCGAGCTCCCGGGCAGCCTGTGAGCTCCGCCCTCCCCGCACAGTTGGGTCCACTTCGCAGTCCACGCCCCTTGCCCATGGGCTCCAGCTGCCCGCCTCCCGCCTGCCCCCTGCTGGACCCCCGCTGCTGCCGCAGCCCAGAGGGGCTCGAGGAAGACACCCCCGTCACCTCTCCCCCGTCACCGGCTGCCCTCCTGGCCCCCCATTGTCGCTTGCCCCACCCGGCCGCCAGCCAGCAGCCTCCCAGCTGCGGAAGGTGCGACCGTTCACTCACTACCTTCCCAGTCTGGCTGGGCCCTGCCTCCCCCAGACCCAGGAGGGGTCTCTTTGGGTGAGCCCCCCCTTCAGACGCTGGGTGCTGCACTGACGCCCGTTTCAGCGGGTGCGCGGGGGCCCCGGCCTCACGCCGCCCGACCGCACACTCACCCCCACTCAGCACCGAGTGCTCCTCCACCATCCTGGTCACATAGGTGTCAGGGTCCACACAGAAGTCGCTGGAGCCCTGGAATGGATGTGGGCACGGACCGTGGGCCGTCCGCGCTAGGCCCTGCCAACCCTCCGCTCTCAGCGGTGGCGCCTGAGCCCGGGTCTGCTCTCAACCGGGAAGGCACCGTATGCAGCTGCGGGGGGTGGGGTGCGCAGGGACCTGCTGTGTGCCCAAGGGCAGGGCCCGCCCCTCCCGCCCCTCCCGCCCCGGCGTTCCCCGGGAGGGCCAAGGAGCGAGGCTTCCCCCACCCCCGTGCCTCGGCCCAGCAGACGGCCACCCTCCCCTGCTGCTACTCACCACAGATGCGGCCAGCTCCACGCCCAGCGCGCCCCAGCTGATGACCAGGGCCAGGACCCCCAGCAGACAGACCCTTGGGGCAACGAGAGCCAGTCAGCACCCCCGGCGAGGCGTGCAGGGGAGGTGGGGGGAGTCGTGCCGCCCCCAGGGCTGTAGGCCAGAGGGCTGGGTCCCGGGTCCCAGGTCCCAGGGCACAGCTGTGGCTCCGCCCACACGGGGTCCAGGCTCTTCCCCTGGGCAGACCCTGTTCTTGACCCACCAATGGGGAGGGGTAAGGACGGAGCTTTGGGTGCCTCACACACTCACCCGACCAGGATGCCCTTGGAGCTGCGGATGAGGCCGACCAGCACGAGCAGGCAGATGGCGACGTCGAGCAGGAGCAGGCCCAAGTAGCCCAGCCACCTGCAGGCAGAGGAGGTGTGGGCCCCGGTGGCAGGGGAAGGGCGAGGAGGGGGACAGGTCAGGCATCTAGACCTGGGCGGGCAGAGTCCAGGCAAACGGCTGGGGACCCAGAGGGGCACCCACGGGCAGTTCTGGGCTGGGCGGACTGGAACGGTTCTTCTAGTAGACAGGTCCATGGGGTCTCCCGCCACGTGGGGCCCCTCCAACCCACAGAACCTCAGGCACTGGGTGCTGGCTGCCAACTGGCCCTCGGCAGGTGAAGCCTAACCCCGGGCCAGAGCGGCCAGCCTGGGCGGACAGTAAAGCGTGTGCCTCATACCTGTACCAGTCATAGAGGTCGACCTGCTCCGCCAGCGTCTCCAGTGACACCGCTGGGTTCCTCCAGAAGGGGATGGCAGCTGTGGAGCCCAGCAGCGTGTCCAGCAGGCCCTGCAGCCGCTGCACCGCCCGCAGGGGCTCGGGCCGCGCGGCCAGCTGCCGCTCCAGGCTCTGCAGGCTGGGCTCCGCGGAGCGGTTCAGGGCGGCGGCCGTGTCCCACACCTGCGCCGGGCAGGCGGGTGAGCTGGCGCCGGGGCCACCGGCACACGCCTGCCCCCCGGCCGCCCCCCAGACACGGGCTTTGCAGCAGGAAGAGCACCCCTGCCCATCTCGGCAGCCACTCACGCGGTCCTGGACCCCTGCCACGGTGCGGTTGGCGTGGCGGAGCGAGTAGGTGGCCCGATGGACGCCGTCGCTAGTCTCCCCGTTGCCATAGAAGCCCACGGCGATGCCGGCGCTGGGACAGGGCGAGGCCGGGTGAGGGCGCTGGCGGCCCCTGGCCGCCCCGGCGCAGGGGACCCCGACGGCCGCTGCCGGGCCCCGCCCCGCCCCGGCCCCGCCCCTCACCTGCACACCAGCGTGGCGATGATGACGCACCAGGCGGTGCAGCAGCAGTCGGCGTCCCGGTGCTCCTCGTTCTTGCGCCGGCGGCAGCACAGCCAGAAGGAGTAGAAGAGCAGGAAGAGGAGGTCCAGGGCCAGGCAGGCCAGCGCGGCGGCGCCCAGCAGCAGCAGCGCCTGCGGGCGGGCGGCGGCGCTGGAGGTGCGGGCCGGACGGCACGCCGCACCTGAACTCCCGGCCAGCGCACGCGGCACCCGCTCCCAGCGGGCCCTCCCCTCGTCTGGGGACGCGGCTTCCCAGCGCCTGCGGTCGCCCAGACTCCGGTCCTCCACCCTGTACCAGGCGCCAGGACCCAACCCAAGCTCCGCTCGGAGGGGCAGGCGGGCGAGGCCGTGCTCAGCCTCTTGCAACACCCACCCCCCCCAGCCCCTGGGCCCCTCCCCACGGGCGCCTGCCGCCTCCCGGGTCCCAGGAAGGATAGGTGTGAACAGGGGTCCCCCTGTGAGGACACGCTTGGCGGGGGTGGCCAGAGGACGGGCCTCCCAGCACCGTCTCCGTGAAGGCCCGGGGAGGGGCTGTGAGCACGGAGTCGCCGTCTCCACCGTCCTGCTGAGGCTGCTCTGGGCCTGGCCGCCTTTCCAGGCCCTGAAGGACCACGTTCGGGGAGGCCCCCACTCCTGTCCCCGAGGCTAGGGTCCCCCATGGGCACCCAGGGGGGAGGGGGATGGAATGGACGCGGCGCAGAGCCCCCGTTGGCTGGAACGGGTGCCAGCCCCGCCCCCTCGGGCCCTCCATCGCCCTACTCGGTGGTTTGCTTCACTCCATTTCACTGAGAAACTGGCTCCCGGGGAGGTGCGGAGGGAGGGCGCATGTGCCCCTGTCACGGACCCCCCAGGGCCTCCAGCACAGGCCTTTGTCAGGGCGGGGGCGGGGGGTAAAGGGCCGCGTGCACCCCATGGGGCAGGGCGAGGAAGCACTGACACGTGGGGGCCCATCGCACTTGTGGCGGGGCCCCTGGGCACCCCTCAGCTGCCCTTGCCGGCTCCGAGGCCCAGACCACAGGAGCACCCGGGACGCCCTCCCTCCCCACGTGTGAGCGCTCAGCCCCGCGGCCCTCCCTGGGCCGGAGCCGGGGCGCTGCTGGGGGTGGAACACCCGGGCCCAGCGCCCGCAGGGTTCCCTGGGAGGGGAGGCTGAGCCAGAGCCGCTGGGACTGCGCCTCAGCCCCGCGCCCAGCGGCTGTCTCCCTGGAGACGGTTGCCAGGCGGCGTGGGAGGAAGGCACTCTCCCGCGGAGACCAGCGCGCCACTGTGAGGCCGCCCCAGCCCTTCCCACGGCCGCCCGTCCTGCCCACCGAGCAATCGGGGCGCTGTGGGCGTGGGGGCTGGAGGGCCGCCCCCCTGCCCGGCTCGCAGGAGAGATGACCCACCGCCCCTGCTGACCAGCGGGTGGGGGCGCAGGCCCCACATGGCTGGCACCTGGGCCCCCTCAGCCCAAGGCTCCCTCGAGGTCCCGGGCTCTCGTGTTCCCGGGGGGCCTCCAAGGCCCTGCCTGAGGTCACGTGGGGACACGGGCGGGGACCCAGTCACGGTGGGGGGCACGCTCACCCCCCCATGGCATGCAGCACCAGCACCAGCCCTACTGACCCCACACCGCCCAACGCGTGGAGTCAGTAAACAGCAGGGTGCTCGAAGAGCGCCACCTTGTGGGTGCCCTGGGCCTGCCTTCATGTGCACAGGCAAAGGGCAGCACAGGCCACCGCGCGGGGCCTTGGCTCCAAGGGATGCCTGCCTGTCGGTCACCGACGCCCCCCTCCAGCCCCCTCAGTCACCAGGGCCTGCCTCTGCGGCTCCTCCCTCCTCGAGCCCCTCAGACCACCCACACCCCTTCCTAGAAGCCGGCTCCCCACGGAGCCCCCTTCAAAGCCCTGCCTGCCTGGGCTCCCCGGTGCTGCGGGCCCTCCTGGGCGAGGAGGGGGCTCCGACACAGCCTGGTGTGGGCGGCGACAGGGCTGAGGGGCGGCCGGGACGGGGGGCTCGCCCACCTGGGCTGCGCGCCTCGGCGGCGCCAGGACCACCCACCCCCATTGACCAGATGAGAAAGCCGAGGCCAGATAAACATCGCTGGCCCAGCGAGCTCCTGGCGCCTGGGGTGGGGCCGGGCTGGCCGGAGGTGGGCGGGCAGGCGGCTTTCCTGGATCCTCTTCTACAGCTTGGATTGCGTTAGTGTTTTGTTGTTGGGGTTTTTTTGTTTTGTTTTTCTATTTTTTTTTAAAGCCACGAACATGTACTACCTTTATAATTAAAACACAAAACCAGGAGCCTGGGAGCAGCTCTTTACAGCCAGGCGTGGGAGGCCACTGGTCTGAGCCCAGCTCCGCCCGTGAGGCTCTGTGAGGCTCCAGGCAGGCCCTGCGGGCTGCGTGAGGCGGGCAGCACTGCCCCGCCCCGGGCTGTCACGTGGGAGAGGGGCCCCGCAGCCACGAGGCCATGTTTGGGTCCCTCTCGGCTTGCGGCACTGTGGCACAGCCCCTGCCCTTGCCCGCTGCCTAGGAGATTGGTCAAGGGGAGAGACTCCCCACCAGGACGCCGAGCTGCCCTGAACCTGCGGCTGCACCGAGACCCAGGGGAGGGCCTCCCGCCAGGCTCCCGCCCCCATCCCCAAAACTCAGGTCCCTGAGGGGCACCCAGCTCCTGGGGAACCGGGGCGCCACCGTTCAACTGCTACTCTGCCTGGCTCTAGAAGTGACCTCGAGCCGGGGACTTTAAACCCTGTGCCTCAGTGTCCCCACATATAAAACGGAGACAGGAACGTTGCTCTCCAGGAACAGGTCCTGAGAGCGGGTGGGCGGCTGCGTAGCGGCCTGGACCGGCACCTGGGCCGGAGGCGTCGGGGCCCCCGGGCGGCTGCTCGCGGCCTCTGCTGATGGCAGCCCGGGCGGCGGGGTGTGGGGGGCGCAGGTGGCGGGCGGGTGCCCTGCCTATGGAGGGGAGACAGCCCAGGGCCGCTCACAGACGGGGTGAGCACGCGCACGTGCACACCCACGCGTTCCTACGCCGATGCCCACACATTCACACGTGCACACGTACAGCCATGCAATCACACAATGTTCACACCCACGCATGCTCGTTACACAGACTCACACCCACACACACCCACGTTCACGCACGCACACAAAGGGGTTACCCCAGGAGCTCCCCAGCAGAGGCTCTAAGCTTCCAGTGGCTGAGGGTGGTGGGCGGAGGGGTGCCGAGCACCTGGGCGCCAGACACTCGCCAGAGGTGGAAGGGCCAGCCGGGGGCGCTTCACGCACAGGCTCGGCTGCCATCCTGGGGGAGAAGGACCCTCCCGTGTGGCCGTGCCTCAGGGAGCCGAGTCAGGGTGGCACAGGGGCCCAAGGGACACAGGCCCTTGGGAGTGACTGTGCCCCGGGGCTCAGAGCAGGGCACCCAACAGCACGTGTTCCTCACGCCCCGGAGCGACGGCAGGTGGAGGCCTCGGCGCCCACCTCGCCCCCGAAGCCCCGCACGGGGGAGCAGGCGCCCGGCATCGGGCCCCGCGAAGGCCCTCGGACTGTGAGGAGAGGACCCCACCTCCTGCATCCAGGCGGGGGCTCTGTCTGCCCACACTGCCCCCGTGGGCGCCGGAAAGGCCTCAACAAGCTCATCCATCAGCAGGGGTGGTGCCCCCTGGCTCCTCAGCCTGGCACAGAGTGGGCCTAAGAAACACGGCGCCCCCGGGACCCCCACCCCAAGCTCCGAGAGGCTGGGCTGCTTTCTCTCTGGCAGCTCAGCTCCCTCCCTGGAATGTTAATTAGCAGCCCCACGGGTGGCACGGGTGGCGCCGGGGCCCCTGGGCAGCCCCGGAAGGCAAGCTGTGGGCTCCACACCAGGACAGCCTCACGTGGCCCCTGCAGGGAGGGGACAGTGCCCTCCCGGGTCGCACGGGGGAACCCGGGCTTGGGGTAGTTGGCACTGGGAAGCGGCATCAGGCCGGTAGCTGCTTCCTCCGGCCCGCAGGGCCCAGTGCCATGCTTGACCTCTGCCCCAGTTTCCTGAGGACAGATCCCCAGAGACCAGCCTTCCGCCGGCCCTCCCCTGGGCCGCCCCCCCTTTCCACAGGCTGGCGTCCCCGGCTTCTCCCTGGGCCCATTCAGAAAAATGAATGGGAACTGTCTGATCAGCATCTGGGCTCTGACCGAACGGAATTTTCCGTCTGTGACGGAAGGGACGTCGGCGCCCGGCGGGGCCCAGCGAGATGCTCGGGCCCACGTCCCGACGCCGGCCCAGCCCTGGCAGCCAGCCGCCCGAAGCGCCTGGAGTGCGCTGGGCTCTGTGAGGGCGCAGCCGGCCACACGGGCCACCACCGGCGCCGCAGCCCACCCGCCCCCCTGGCTCCCCAGCTCGTGTTTCAGCCCCAGACCCCCTCCCCCTCCCCCAGGGCCCTGCAGCCCCTGCCGCCAAGCACATCCAGGAGATTGCCCTGCCCTGGGAGGTGTCCTGCGCCGTCCCGGTGCCCTTAGGCCCCCAAAGCCCCGGCCACTCGGGAAACGCCGATGAGCCGCAGCTCGAGGTCCGAAGCCCCTCTCCATCGCGGCTCAGGCCGGGCTCAGGCCTGAGGCCCGGCAGGCAACCCGACAAGCCCCCAGCCCCCAGCAGGTCCTCCCCACCCTGGCAAGGAGCCAGGGGGAGGCCCCGAGGGGTGGGGGGAATCCTGGCTCAGCCCCAGGCTTGCTGGCAATCTGACTGTGAGGGGGCCTGGAGCCCCCAGCAGCCCAGGGCGGGCCACCAAATCTGCCTAAAAGCTTCGCAGCGCGAGGCTCAGCTCCGCCCCACAGACGGGAGAGAGCGCGCACTTGAGCTCTGAGCTCCGGCCTCCGTCGGGCCCTGCTACGCCCCCCTCGCTGCCCGCCCCTGACCCCACCTGCGCACAGCAGCAGGCTCAGCACCGCACAGGCCCCACCAAACACCACAGGCCGCCAGGCCGGGAGCGCCACGCACGCACGAACGACCGACCAGCACACCCACGTGCCGCCTGCAGGGGAGCATGCCACACGCGGAGCCCACGCCAGAACCACGGACACGCTGCCTGCTGAGCACGCCCCCCCCACCCCCAGCATCCACGCCTCCCAGGACAGCGGCCCTGCACCCTGAGCACCGGGCCCCGCAGGCTGCCCGGCCCTCCCTACCCTTCTGTCCGCCCCCACACTCCACGGCGGGGTTGGGGGGAGCTCCCTGCCCCACGGGGGGCCCCTCACAGGGACCGGACGCCAGCCTGGAGGACAGATCCCGCCACTCTGCTGTCCCGCCACAGCAGCTTGGCCCTGTGGCCAGCCTCGCTGTGGACGTCGCTGGGATTTCCTCGAGGGCACGCAGCTGGCGGGGCGGGGCCAGGATCCCGGCCCAGTGGGGCAGCAGCCCAGCCAGGCTGGGAGCCGTGGGGCCAGGGCCAGCCCTCCCCAGGTGGTAACGGGCAGGGGTGCCCTCGGTCTCGTGTTGGTGACCCCTGCCCCCCGGAGCAGGAAGCCCGAGTGGCACAGAAAGGGCCCTGGCCCGACGCCAGCAGAGACGGGGGGCGGCAGCACGTGTGGCATCCGGACCCGGCATGGCCTGGCGCTAGGGGCCCCGGGGACTGCCGGGCTGGCCGGCAGCTCCCAACACCACCATGGGCAGGCCCAGAGGCGTGGACACTGGGGGAGCCAGCCAGAGGCCCCGGAGCGTCAGGCCGTGCCCTCTAAACCGTCCCGTGGGGCCCTTGGGGGCCAGCGGGGCACCGAGAGGGGCGGGGACAGCGTGGGCAAATGCCCAGCATGTGGTCCAGGCTGTGAACCTGCGCCCTGACCACTGGCAGCTCCGACCAGGCCGGGTTCAGGCAGACGGCGGGAGAGGAGCGGCAGGCCCCGCGATCGTGCCGGGGTGGGGCGGGCGCCCCCCCAGCCCCAGAGCTGCCCTCTCCAGAGGACGAGACCAGCGAGAGGCACCCAGGAGGTGTCTTGTAGGAGCCCCGCTCCATGTCCGGGCTGGAGCCAGGGTGTGGGGCGAGGAAAGGGGAGGGGCATCGGGCCAGACCCTCTGTGTCTGGGGCCTCCGCTGGGAAGGCACACAACCCACAGCCGCCCACTCCACAGAGGCCCAGCCTCAGACACAGGCTTGCTGGTCTTCAGACCACCCAGGCGGGGGCGGCACCCACTTCCCAGGCCCGGGGCCCGAGGCCCGAGGAGACCCCCAGGACCCACGCTCAAGTGGCAGAGGCAGGCGGCACGGCCCCCCAAGGACAGCTCCAACAGAGGCCCCCGCACCTCCCGGGCCAGGCCGGTGGGTGCCGAGGGCCCAGGCCGCAGGGCCGCGTTGGGCGCCAAGCTGGCTGGGCGGCCGCAGCCCCCGCCCCTCCAACAGGCCTGGCTGCGGCGCCCAGATCCCGGCCAGAAATTAAAAACAGATTTCCACCGAGCGGGGCTGGGGTTTTGCGAATTCCATGACGGTGAGCTCGTGGCCCTGCCTGGGAAAGCGCAGCCAGCGGCCGGCTGGGCAGGAGCCTGGGAGGGGCCCGACCTTCTGTCCAAGCTCCCCCACCACAGGGTCCAAGGTCCAAAGTCCAGGACAGCAGGTGGCACGCAGACACGCCAGCTGCCCTGTGTCCTCATGGGCGCACGCCACACTCGCCCTCCAGGAACCACGTGGACCTCCCCCGGGGGCCCCGAGGCGCTCTGGCCGGTCACCCCCAGGCCCCGCACACCCCCCACCCCGTCCCCGCAGCCTGGGGCCAGCCTGGAGGAAGTGCTGAGGCCCCGCTCTCCCCGCCCCCGCGCTCGCAGCTTGAAGGGACATCAGAGAGTCCGGCCCTGGGGCAGCCAGGCTTGTCTATTTTGGTCCCACTGATCTAATGTCCCTCCCAGCGTGACACCCAGAAAATTCCTCAGCTCCTCACCAGGGCTGTGTGCAAGTGCCTCTCCACGGGCCACGTCTGGGGACCCAGGCCACAGGCCTCGGACGCAGCCAGAGGCCACCAGACGGGCCTGGCGGCATGCTCGGGGCTTGGCCCTGCCAGGGGCCTGTGACCGGGGAGCGCGGCCCAACCCCAGACTCGGCCAGGCCTGGACTGAGAGCCCCTCACGGCGGCCGGGAACCCGGCCCGGGCTGTGCAGGGCCAGGGCAGGCGGCCCCGTGGCAGCTGCCCTTCTCCGAGGCAGAAGTGGTCACCTCTGTTTTGGGAGCCCGGCCTCCCCCCAGGCCCTCGGCCAACGGAGGACAGGCCCGGCCGCAGCGGGGCCTGCCGAGGAAGCAGCCGCCGGGGCGTGCCCGCCCCTCGCAGCCCACCCGCCCTCCGTGGGGACCAGGGCTCAGCCAGCCCCCCGTGCGGTGGGGCCGGGGGGGCTCTGACGCCGGGGGTGCGGGCTCACCCGCGCGTGTGCACGGGCCTCTCTGGGCGCACGAGGCGCAGCCTCCCGTGGGCGCGGTGGAAGCAGGGGCCGTGCCGCCCGCCGGCCCACCTGACCCGGGCTCCACTCGGCCCCACTTCCTGGGGGCACACTCCTTGCCCAGGCACCTTTCCTGGCCCCACAGGAGAACAAGAGTGGCCTCCTGGCCAGCTGGCGCCAGGCCCGTCTGGCCCCGGCACTGGGCGGGCGGCCTGGCCTCGGCCGAGCCCTCCACGGCCCTCCCAGCCCCACCTGTGGCGCGGACGCCTGCTGCCGCAGCCACGGCTACCGCGCCGAGGGCCCCCGGGAGTCCCGCTGGGCAGGCGGCAGACCCCAGGGCCGGCCGGGGTGCTCGAGGGCCCCGCCTGGGCACCTCAGCGCGCGGATGACTTCTGGGAAGCGGTCCCTGCTCTGGGTGGCAGTGCCCAGCGAGCGCCCACCGGAGTCCCCTCCCGCTGAGGGTGCCCCCGCCCCGCAGCTGGGGAGCCCCTGGGACGCCCAGGGCCGCGAGTGCTGGCCCAGCACAGGGCCGAGGCGGGGTCCCTGCAGACCCCAGGAGGCAGCACCGCTGGGTGCTCCCGGGTCCTGCTGCTGCCCCCGTCACATGCCCCAAACCCTCGGGGGCCACGTGGGGCACTTCCCATATTGGTGACCTGTCCCTGCCTGCAGATTCGGTTCCTCTTCTCGAACTGAGGACTCAGCAGAATGCCTGTGGGGGGAGGGGGCCGGCCCGACGCCTGCGCTGCGCCTGCTGGGGGCCCAGGGAGCCCCTCCCCCGGACCCGAAACGGCTCTGGACGTAAGGCGGGGGCGGGGAGCGTGCGGGCTGGCGCAGCAGCCTGCCCACGTCTTCCGCTCACAGATGCTCGCTGGCCAGCGCCTCAGTGTTGCTTCTGTGGGCTGATGGCGCCCACCCCCAGCGCCAGTGTGCGGCTCCCCAGAAAACCGTGTATGGGAAAAAGAGCGTGAGCTTCTCCGGCAGAGCGACCGTGGCCTGGGGGTCAGAGCCACCCAGCCAGAGCCCAACGAAGAGCCCCTGGCCAGGGACAGCACAGCGACGTCCCTTCCTGCACACCCTCTAGAGCTTGTCCCTGCACCCTCAGGCCCTCGAGAACCAGGTGCCGACAGGCCCAACGACAGAGCCTGGTGGCACGCACCCCACACCAGCGCCAGGCGGAGGATGCAGAGTTCGGCCCCGACACCTACCCCCCCACGGGGGCACACTCGGCGGCAGAGGCCACCGGCGGCCACGTGACCCCAGCTCCGCCACTGGGTTCCGCCCCGGGACTTCGGCCAAGAGGGAAACAGCCAGGGTTGATGTGGCTCTGTAGGGGCTTCCCTGCCTGCCTGCCCGCCCGTGGGCCCTGCACCCCGAAGCCAGGCCAGGAGCTCCGTCCACGCAGGGGCTGCTGTCGAAGCTTCCGCCCAGCTCCCCGCGTGCCCCGTCGTTCGGAGGGTTTCTGTCCCTGGCAGCCTCCAAAGCCTGCCTGCTACCGTGTGGCGCAGGCCTAGCATCGAGAACCAAGGACCGCGGACACAGTCCCAAACGCACGGCGATTAAACGGCGCAGGCGACTGGAAGGGCGCACGGGGCGACTCCAGTGTGGAGGCCCCTCCCCGCCCAGCACACGGCATGGACGGACTCCAGCCCGAGACGTCGGTCTCTGTCTTCATGCTCTTTCCTATTTGCCAAACGGCCCACGCGTGTGCACGCCTTTCGTGGACTAGAAGTGAGCCCGTAAGTGGTGTCGTTCAGCCAGAGCGAGTCCCCTTCCGATCAGCGGTGAGGACGGCAACAGGGCCAGCCCCACGCGTCAGACGGGCGCCCTGCCGCCGGCTGTCAGGCACGGGCTGGCCTTGAATCACGTCCCACGGAGGGACCGTGGTCCTGCGTCCGCTCTAAGGGCATCGGCCTGGGCTGGCGCAGCTCCGGGCACACGGTGCTCGCTGCCGCCTGAGGCAGCGTGTTCAGACCAGAGCGGCGCTCGTTCGGGCCTCGGGCTCCTCCCTGCCTCAGGGTCCTGGCTCATGCTGTTCCCACCACCTAGCACCCTCTCCCCCAAGGTCTCCGCACGGCTACTTCCGCCTCTCGTCTTTAGGGTCACGCCAGAAACGCGCTCACGTCTCTAATAAGAAACGGCCCCACATGGGGAACGCCTGAGGCGACCGCTGCACCTGTCCCGGACGGTGGGCCAGTGTGCCCGCTGCAGGCCAGGCTCCAGGGAAGAACCGGCCTGCTGGGCGCGCACGGCCTGGCTGCGGCCTCCGGGGAAGGCCGGGCAGCACCTCGGCTGCCCCCGTGCGAGAGCTCCAGGCACGCCAGGACGGCCAGCCCCCGGGGAGCCGGGCCAGCGGCTCCTCCCGCGGCAGGCGCGAGGCAGCACGGGCCGCCCCACCGCAGACCCCATCAGCCCCACAGATGGAGCACCGCCTGCCCTCGCTGTCTGTCCGTCCAGCAGACTCCACGGGCCCCCTGAGAGGCACCCATGGCTGGGAGCCCGTCCTCTCCAGGACGGAGGACTGGGCGGGGGGCGGGGAGGCGGAGACCCTCCCTCCCAAGAGAAACCACACCTTCAGGGTGTGAAATCCACCCGCAGGCCCCCACGCAGGACCAGCAGGGCTCCGGGAGGGCCCAAAACAGCCCGCACCCAAGAGGCCCCAGCCACGCCCCGCGCCCCCAGCTGAGCCTGCCTCCCTGGAGGGCCGGGGCCAGTGGCCGGCAGCGGCAGGGGTCTGGCCCGACAGCCTACTCACTCTGCGGTTCTGAGCCAGTCTCCTCTCTCTCTGAGCCTCGGTTTGTTCATATGTTTAATGGGCACGGTCCTCTTTCCAGGCTCGTGTGACAAGGAGCTAGTGATAAATGTCCCCACACAGTGCCCTGACAGAGTGGCCATGGGGCTTTCCAGTGGGTTTCACCAGGGCTCCCAACAGTGGATGGGGTGGGGGCAGGAAGCAGCAAAGAAGGCCAAAGGCTGGTCTCCCATGCCACCCCAAGGCCGCACCAGGCCCCCCTTTCCCCGGGGTGGCTCAGGAGGTAGAAGCACCCAGCCCGGCCAGGACCCGCCCACAGAGCAGGAGAGGACCGCCGGCCCCTGCAGCCCGGCTGGGGCTGGAGACAGGCAGGCGCCCCAGCGCAGGGAGGAGGAGTCCGCCACAGGGCAGTAGCCTCCCATAGCAAGGGGTGCTTCACCTGGCGCGGGGGGGCGGCGGCAGGAAGGGGCCCTAGTCACGGCCCACGGCGCCCTATCACCCACCCACCCGGGACGGAGCTCCCTCTGCTGCCCCCTCAACAGGGAGCAGGAGCTGGGCCCTGGCGTCCCCACCGCGACCTTGTAGGGAAGGTGCCCTGGCCCGGGGCGTGAGGCAAAGAAGGCTCAGAGAGGTCGGATCCTTGCCCAAGAGCCCCAGCACAGAGGGCAGCGGCAGGCCGCAGGCCCGGGTCCGGCTCACCCCCCAACCCCCAGCTGGGAGCACAGGGGGCGGGGGATGGAGACAGGCCGGTTTCCACACCGTGAATTATTCAGAGGCTCATTCTGCTCCTCAGAGAGGAGGCAGGAGAGGGAGTGAGTCAGACGGAGCCTCCCACATCGACGGGGGAACGGGCTCGGGCAGAAAGCAGGCTCCTCTCAGGAGCTCTGGGCTCGGCGGGCGGCCAGGCTGCGCTGAGGGGCACCCAAGGCCCGCCGGGCGGCGGGGTCCGCGCCTTGCTCACTCCCACCCGGGTGTCCGAGAGGCCCAGCTGGGAGGCCCGGGGAGCACAGCAGGTGCCCCGAGGGCAGGAGCAAGGCCGCCAGCCCGGGCCCCCGACAGGGGCCGGCCCTGGGGCCAGCGGAGCGTCCTGTGTGGCCGGACGCCCCCGAGCTCCAGGGGCCGCCGGCGCGGCAGAGCGACAAGGAAGCCCCGCCAGGGCAGCCTGGCCTCCCGGCCTGGGGAAGCAGGGCCCCCGGGCCAGACCCGGCAGAGCCAGCAGAGTTCGGGGGGGCACAGAGGTGCTGCCCCCACGCGGGTCGCACCCCCGGGCTCGTCTTCCAGGCGCCGGTGTGGGGTTTTATACAATCCTGCTGTCTCCGAGTGGGCCCGGGCCACCCTCTCGCCTCCCTCTAATCTGCTCAGACACAGGCCTGCGGGACTGGGGGGTGGGCGGGCAGGCACCAGGCGAGCCCTGAGGCTGGGAGCCTGAGGCCCCCCTGCAGGGCTGGGCAGCCCGTGCCACCCTCGCCCTCTGCTTCCAGTTCCCCCCCACCCCCACCCTCGCTGGTGGGGGGGCCATGGAGCACAGAGTTCTGACTAGGTGAGCTGTGACGTGGTCCACGAAGTGCTGGACTCCGGGGCCGTCTTGACAAGCAAAGCCGTTTCCACACCCCCCAGCTGCTGCGCAATGACTGCCAGACAGGAGAGGCCCCGAGGCGTTCCAGGTGGCCAGGTGACCGGGCACCCAGGTTCTGAGGCTGCTGGAATCCGGATCCCCGGGCAGGAAGGAAAGCTCACAGCCTGGTCCCCTGCCCGGCACCCGAACGGCTGTGGCTCAGTGACAGGGTTGGCGCTGGGGTTTGGCAGGACCCCAGTCTGAGGACTCCACGGGGAGCGCCTGGGTCACTGCGGAGAGGGCCGTGAAGGGTCTGGCCACCCCTGGCTCTGCCCGGGCTCAGCCCTCTCCGGCCTTGCAAGGCTGAGGCCCACCTTGCGCCCCGTGGCCAGGCCTCGTCCCTCAGGGGTTCCTGGCAGCCAGTCCCGGGCAGACCAGGTGTCGCCGCACGCACGCACGCTGCCCTGTGTGTGCTTCCCACAGCCTGGCAGCCCGGCAGGTCTGGGGGCCCTATGGGGAGGGGGCTCTGCCTGGCAACAGCCCCCGACCCTCCCCCTCCCCCACCCCCTCCTCCCACGCCCGTGATGGACAGGGGCCTGGGCAGGAGCTGACAGCTGGCAGAGGGGGCTGCACGGAGGGGAGGGAGGTGGCTCCATGGAACCCCAGAAAAGAGGGCCTTAAGTGACACCCGAGGGAGGCTAGAACCTGCAGGAGGGCCACGGACCCTGGATGGGGGGATTGGGGTCCTTACAACCTGGAAAAGGAGAGATCCGTGACCCGAGGGAGAACCTCGGGAAGGGGGGGGCAGCAGTGATTCGCGATGAAAAGTGGGGCATCTTTAGACCCTCCAAAAGGAGGGAGCAGCGATCCTCGGGCAGGGGGCTCCCAACCGGCAAGGAGGAGGGGCCGTGACCCTCGATGGGGGAGGGGGAGTCTTTAGACCTTTGAAAGGAAGGGCCGTGACCCGGAGCCCTGACCCCCGACCCGGGGGCCCGCGTCACCTGCTGGTAGTCGGTGTCCTCGGGTCGGAACTGGCTGCTGGTGGTCTCCCAGCGCAGGTTCAAGTGCGGCAGCCGGTGCAGGAGGGTCACCCACCAGGGCGCCGTGTAGCTGACCCCGGCCATGGCGGGCCGGTCGCCTCGGGCGCGCGGCCGCGGCGGGGCTCCTCGCTGGCCCGGGGCGCCGGGTTCAGGGGCCCGCCGACCCCGGCCTGGCAGCCCGCATAGCCCGCGCGCTCCTGGGCCCGGCCCGGCCCGGCTCGGCCCGGCTCGGCTGCGCTCGGCTGCGCTCGGCTCCCCTCGGCCGCCCGTGCCCGCCGCCTCTTTGTTCGCCGCCGCCACCGCCTCCGCGCGCCCCCGCCCGCCGCCGCCCCGCCCCCGACCCGCCATTGGTCCGTCACCATCAGGCCCCGCCTCTCCCGCTAGCCCCGCCCGCTCTCTGACTCCGCCCCCACACTGCCATTGGTACGTTGGCCAAGGCTCCGCCCACCAGTGACTCCGCCCTCCGCCGAGGGGCGCTTGGCAGGGGAGGCCGGGAGGACCCGCGCCCTCTTCCCGTCCGCAAACGGGGACGGGGGCCGGAACGCTGGCTGCACCTCATCAGGGCTCTCGCTCGTCGGTTCGACCATTGCACATTCATTAAGCTTCTCTGGGGGTCGGCCTGGCCGGGCCGGGCTGGCGGGGGCGCGCAGCAATGGACCCATGGCCTGTATGGAAAATAGGATGATCTGGATTCAGACCCTGGCACAGTTACGCAGAGCTGTGGTGTGATCTTGGGCAAGTGACTTAACCTCTCTGTGCATCAATATCCTCGCCTGTTAAAGGGAAGTACAATGAGCGTAAAGTGCTCAGAACGCCAAAGCGTGATAGGCAAACATGAGGAGAGCAAGGGCGGTGGGCCAGGTACAGAAGTTACCAGGGCGGAAAGCCCCCGGTGCTGAGCAAGGGGCAAAACTGGGAAAGCCAGGACCTCGTCCCCAGGGTCACCTCTCCTCCCCTGACATGTTGCTAGTCATGCGGTAGACCCCCTTGGAGGGGGTCGAGGGGCCGAAGAGTGGCCTCACGTAATCCTATGCGGGCCTTCCCACGGCCATTCCCTTAAACATGAGCGCCTCGGGTAATAACGAGGCCTCAGCGGTGTTTCAGCTCCAGACCCAGAAAAGCAGCAAAACCAGACAGGCGGCACCAGGGCTGCCTCGCGAACAGCTGCACTGACTAATGACGCCTTGTCCGGCGCCAGCCAATCAGCGAAGACCAGGACGCTGGATGGGCACACCTGGAGAACTGATGCCATTCTACCGAAACCCTCCCGGGAGACTTCCCCTAAGCTTCCCCACCTACCAGAGGGATAAAACCCCCCGGGGGGATGGACCCAGCCACACTCCCCCTCTGGGGGCATGCACGCCCCGCCTTTCTCTTCCCTCACTTCTTCCCCCTCCCTGGCACGCATCTCCTGAACTCTACGGGACCCCATGAGGCTTGAACCCAGGGGAGCAGTGGGCAGCGGCAGCTCATCCCTGGCAGACCCCCGAACCTGTCTCCAAGGCCGACTCTTCTCTGGCTCCCCAGTGAGCTCAGGCTGCCCGGCCCTGGCTCACTGTCCTGAGGGGCTTTTGCAGCGGCCAATACTGTACTTGGTCTCCCGACGGAGGAACTGAGGTCTTGTCACTTCGCCGGTAACCGAAGTGTGCCTGGTGAGGGGACCTGAGAGCAGATTGAATCGCTGCCCGGCCTTCCTTTTGGGAAGGTCTTGTCTTGGTCCGGCCCTTAGAGAAAGCCTGGCGTCCACGGGTCTGGGACCGCACAGTCACCCTTCCTTCGGGGCGCCTCCGTGCCCAGGAGAGTGGAGATGGGCACCCCCGCACAGAGGGGGCCGGGAGCACGGCGGGCGCCTGGACCTGGTGCACGCCTCTCCCTGCACCCAGGGTCCGGTGGTGCGTCCTTCCGGCCCTGGGCCCTCCCTGTCCTGGGTTGTTGTTCCTGGACCTCCTGGGTTCTGAGAAACTGGCTACCGCGCCCCAGCTCAGCCTGCTCCCTGAGCAGACAGGCCTGCTGCCCCGCGCCTCGCAGGCTGGGCTAGGCCCTTGAAGGCAGGGGCGGCTCTGGGCAGCAGGGGCCTCTCTGGAGGCCTGTCTGCCTGCTCCCCAAGGGCCCCGACACCTGCTTCCCTGTGATAAGGTGGCAGGCGCGGGAGGGGTGGGGCAAGAGGCTCTGCACAGCTGTGGTTTCCCCACTCAGGATAATCTACAGACACCGCTGGCTTGGGACCAACGGAGCCGAGGAGGGAAGTCATGCCTGCCGTCCTTGTAGGGCACAGTTTTCTGGCTCCTGTTATGGACAGCAGGTCCCACGGCCCAGCTTCACACACAGCACCGGCGCACGGGCCCACCGGGGCCCCGCGGGGAGGCACGAGGCCCAGAGCCCCTTTCCAGGGTCCTCGAAGCCTCACAGAACGGTGCCTTTTCCTCCGCCATGGCCAGGAAACCTGACCCAAACATTATCTGAAATGATAACTTGGTATAATGGGGAGGGTTGTGTCCCTTGAAAAGATCTGTCCAGGTCCTGCATCCTGGTGCCGGTGATTGCCATCTCACCTGGGAACAGGCATTGTAGACGTCACCAAGTTAAGACGAGGTCACATGGATTACGGAGGCCCCAGTGCAAGGACGGTGTATGTGTAGCAAGAGAGAGACAGGGACGCGCTGACGCAGAGATAGAGGCACGGGGAATGCCTTATACAGACAGGGGCAGATGGAGAGGATTGTCTTCAAGTCAAAGAAGATGGCCAGAGCCTCCGGAGCCTGGGAGGGGGGCCTGAAGCACGGCCTGTAACACCCCCGCCCGCTGGGGGGAACCAGCCCGCCCACCCCTGGACATCAGGCCGCGGCCTCCAGGACGGGGACCGCAGTCCCCGTGAGGTGCTTGGTTACAGAATCCTCAGGGAACCCATGTGCTGGGCTGTTTGGAGCTTCCAGGTGGCTGGTGCTCCGTGACTGACCGGTACCAAATGGCAAAGGAGCTTGTCACTGATACTTGCAACGTGTCTGGTTGGTGACGCCTTTCCTAAGGGGGTCCATGAGGAAGGATGATGAAGGGGTGCAGGTGGAGAAAAGGAGGGAGGCACACGCATGATTCTGGCCAAGCCCTGCCAGAGCCTTCACGAGGGGACCCTGAGCCCTGAACCTGCTGGGGTGGGAGCCAGTGCTGGGGAGAAAGTCCCCGTGGCACTGAAATGCCCCAGAACATGCCTTCTGGGGGGACAAGGAGGGTCCAGGGCTCTGGAGACGAACAGCTGCTGCCGTTTGAGCTCAGGGAAGCGCCTGCACATCTAACCGAAAAGTGGGGTTCCTGCGGCCCAGTGCCACAGGGAGAGGGAGAAAGCCGGGGGTGGGCGCAGGGCACAAGGCGGCACCGGCTGTGTGGTCCTTCCTGCCCGTCCTGGATGTGTGGCGGGGGCTGGCCCCTGAGCCCTACCCCTTGGATGGAGCCATGGAGGCCCGTCCGCGCCGTTGCCAGAGACACACGGGACACACAAGAGAACCGCCCGGTGAGGGGACCAGATCCCGGCCTCGAGCGGGCGGCCGCAGGCGGGATGACCTGAAACTGGGCTCCCGTGGCCCAAGAGGTCAGAGAGGACTCAGTCCGCAGCGCTGGCCACGGCCTGGAGCACAAGGGATGAGCCTTCGATGACTCAGGGGTGACTCAGGGGGAGGCAGCGGATGGGAAACTGCTCAGCCTCCGTCAGCAAAGGAAGCAGCCCCAGGCGACGATTGGAGCTGCAGTGTCCTGTCCCCTCCATCTCAGGGACCGGAAGGCCCGGTACTGCCGGCCCACGGGGACAGGAAGGACAGCCCGGGCTGTGGCCAGTGGAGAGCCCTGAGCTAGGAGCCCGAGTGCCCACACCCATGATCTCCTCCGGCCTCCAGCCGGACCCCACTTCCCGGGGAGGGGGGCTCAGAGAATCACCCACCTTCTGGGACTGTGTGGAAACCCGGGGCTCGTCCTTGCTCTGCTGCTCACAGGACCTGTCCCACGCCCATGCCTCAGGTGCTCTGTGGGCTGTACCCTGCCCACGGCTAAAATGGGGACAGTGGCGCTGAGCTCGCAGGGATGTGCGAAGCCTGTGAGACGCCAGCACCCAGCAGCGCCGTTCCCGCTGCCCGAAGGCTGGAAACACCCGCGAGTCCACCCGCTGGCGAATGGAGAAGCGAATGGTGGCCAGCGGCACAACGGACACTACGCGGCCGGGGAAAGGCTGGGGGCGGTGTGGGGGGCCGCGCTCGGAGCCTGTGGGTTTCTTTTTGGGGCGACAAAAAGACTTCCGGAGTAGACAGCGGTGGTGGCCGCACAGCACGGCCCCCGTGCCGAGCGGGGCGCTGATGCACGGTTACAACGGCTGCGGGAGTCTGCCCCGCCCCCCAGGTGGGACTGCCTGTGAAAGGGCCTCCCTTGGGTCTCCACCCCGCGCCCCCCGAGAGTGAAGCGTAGGGATCCGGGAGTCCGAGCACTGAGGTCTCAGCAACTTGGAATCATCTGGTAGAAGCATCTGGAACAAGGAGGAGGGCAGGCCAGGCCAGGCACTGCCCAGAGCCCCTCGCCCAGGCCAGGAGGGTGGCTGGGTTGAGGCTCCTGGACCCTTGTTCTGCGACCTGGGGGAGCCTGGAGAGAGGCCAGTGGGAGCTGGGCCCCCAACGCTGGGGCGGAAGCCAGAACAATGGAATCCCCTGCCTTTGGACCCAATCCAAAGAGGTTCATATTTTCCGTGGAGCTAGAGCTCCTGAGAAAGCTGGGGGCCGGGTTTCCCTGGCATCCGTCCAGCCGTGGCCGCACCGCCGGCCAGTTCCTGCTCACCGCAGAGCCCTGGCGCGCGGGCCCGGCCACAGGATGACCACGGAGCGCTGCTTCAAGCCTGCCACGAGGGAGCCAGCCCCGTGGCTCCGGGGGCTGGGAGAGACGCCAGCGAGCTTGGTCCCCGAGAGGGCCGGGGGGCGGCGACGTGAGCGGCCCCTCCTGTCTGAGGTCACCCCGCTGGCAGCCGCACCGCCCCCCGGGGCCCCTGGGCACAGCAGACGGGCAGGCGTGGCCCCCGAGCAAGCAGCGGAGGAGCCAGCTCACAGGCCCCGCACACAAGCGCTGCTTGCTCAGACCCGCTCGCTGCTCCTGCCATGCAGCCATGCAGGGGTCTCCGGGCCCCACGCCCAGCAGCCTTTATACCAGCCCGAGGGAGGTGGACCCAGGGCTGATAGGAACAGACACCGGCATGAAAAGCAAGCACAGAGACACCCTCCTCCCACGCGGGGCAGGTCCCCTGAGGCCGCGTTCCAGCCCGTCCACCCGGCCCGGCCGAGTGGCCAGGAACACCGTGGGGAGCAAGGGGCCCTTTGGGAGCCCAGCCGCCCCTGGGACCTGGTGTGCACTCAGCCCGGCTTCCCCGTGACAGCTGTCCCGTCCCGACACAGGAAGTGCTATCTGGTCACTCCTCTCACTCGAGGACAGTGACCGTGCAAGAGCCCAGACACGTGCACAAGTGCGCCAGGCGCCAGGCCGCACGGCCGGTCTCTGCAGACCGCGGGGCGGCGCCCAGCCCCGACACACTGAGGAGGAAGCGAAGCCCAGGGGCAAAGCGACTGGCCCAGGGCCTGAGGTGGGAGCGCAGCCGGCGCCACCCTCAGGGCGGCCCCGGGGGCCGTGCAGGGGAGGCCGGGCCTTTGCCCTCGGCGTCGGGAAGGGGACCCCGTCCCACCCGACAGGACTCAGCGTCGGGCTCTGACAAACCTCGCTCCCTCGCCCCTGGGCCGCCTGTTTCACTGGTGTGTGGCAGGGGGCGGGGGGAGGGATGTGGGGGGGGCATCCCGGGAGGCAGGGTGGGCCAGGGCCGTGCACTGCAGCATGGGCTGTCCCCCCACGGCAGCCGCTGGGGCGCGGGCAGCAGGGAGGCCAGGCCCTCTGCCCTGGGCTCCTCCTCCCCCCCGCCCCTCCCCGCCCCCGCCCCCGCCCCTCCCCTCCCCCCCCCACCCTGTCTCCACCCCAGGGAAGCTCTGGAGGGCCTGCCCTGGCTCCCAGGAGCAGGATGAAGTCCAAAGTCGCCTTTCTCTGCCCCCTCTGTCTCGTCTCTCCCGGCAGGGGTCAGGGGTGAGGACCGGAGCAAGGCCGTGATGGGGTGGATGTCCTCAGGGGGCCGGGGCCTTGATAGGTGCTCCGTGTATGGAGCTGGGAGAGCTCCCCAGCTGCGGGAGGCCGGCCCTGGCCGCCGGCTCACGGCGCCCAGGGACAGGGCCAGCCCCACTCCCTGGTTCACAGATGGGGACCCCGAGGCTCAGGTCCTGGCCAGGATGGGCTAGCTGGGACCGTCAGCCCAGAGCCCCTGCCCCCCACCCCCGACACCTCAGCTGGCTCTGCAGCGCGGCTTGGGGGGGCGGGACGGGGGAGCAGGGGCCCAGGGGCACACTCCGCTCCGAGACACCCCTCCCTGCTCCACCCAGAGGAGGGGGCTGGGGGTGCGCCCCCACCTCTGCCCTCTGAGGCTGGCCCCCTCGGGCAGTGCCAGACCGCCCCTCCCTCTCTGCGGCCCTGGGGTGTCCAGCACTCTCCTCTCCCCTCTCCGGGGGGGCCTGGCCTCCCTGGGCTCCTGGCGCTAGGGGTGGGGGGCGGGCAGCATTCACTGGGTGCCTCCGGGGCCTGCAAGCTGCTCTGCACTCTCCCAGCTGCCAGCGGCCCTTCCACCCTCTGAAATGCAAATCCAAGCCTGTCAGTCTCCAGCCAACAGCCTTCCCTCTTCCCACGGCTTCCCCCGGTGAGGGAGGGCTGAACTCCTGGGCCTCCTGGGCCCGCCTGCAGCCCCCACCGGGCCTCTCCTCCTCCCTCCTGTGCCCGGGCGGGGCTGATGGCCAGGAAGGCCCACTTCCCCGTGGCTCAGCCCCAGCCTCTCCGTTTTCCGGGGTGGCGGGTGGGTGGGGTTGGGGAGGGCAGGTTCCCGAGGCCTGGCCACTGCCCCCTCCGCACGCACCCCAAGCTCCCGGGCCCCTCCCAGGCGGAGGGCCCAGCCCACGGTCTGCCCGCGGGGTGAGGGTCCCTGCCCCTGGGCAGGTGGATGTTTCCTGGGTGAAGGAATTCGCTCCAGGGTGCACGGAGCTTGGCCTGGTGGGGACGGGTTCGCAAACAGATGAACCGAGCACAAGGGGCCCCGCCCTCGGAGCCGGGCACGTTGCAGACGTGCGGCAAATATTAAACCAGAAGGAGGGAGCTCCTTCGGTGAGAACACAAAGGGAGAGGGGCTGGTCCCAGGGCCTCTCCGCGGCGGGGCCATGCCGGCTGGCTGGGGAGAGGACGTTCCTGGCCAGGGAGCAGCTGCGCGAGGGGCCAGCGGGGGGAGGGGGAGGGGCTCGCGTTTCTGGAAACAGCCTAGTGTGGCTGGAGGGCAGGGGGCAGGGCTGCGTAGGGGAGGGAGGGCCCAGCCGGGCGGGCAGGGAACCCCGAGTGCTCCCCGTGGGACCTGCTGAGCGCGCGCACCAGCGGGGCATTCGCAGTGGCCCTCAGCCAAGGACCTCGGTGGCAGTGTGGGGAGGAAGGACCAAAGGGCCTGGCCCTGGACCCAGGGCGGCTGGGAGGGGATGGGACAGGACCACCAGGCCCGGCCCCCTCTTCAGTCTGCGATTTAAAGCACGTGCGCGTTCGCGGGGGCGGCGCTCTGGAGCCCCGGGGCGCCCGTGCCAGGGAAGAAAGAGGTCGCCCACACTCAGCTTCCTCGCTGGGAGCCCGGGAGCCTTGGCAGGGCTCAGCCGCTGGCCTTGGAGCCCGGGGCTTTCTGGGCTATTAACTCACAGCTCAGGAGCCACTCCCCCACCGTCCCCCCATTCAGAAAGGACCCAGCACCACGGAGACTGCTGGCAGGTCCCCGCCGCCACCGGAACCAGGGCCGGGCTCCCAGGACGTCAGCGGCAGGTGTGGCCAAAGGCCGGTGGCTGGCGGGTCCCCTCCTCCACTCAAGATCCAGACCCGAAGGCAGCACTGAAGGAACCAGATTCCGGTTCTGACCTTTCCCCTTTGTTCCCTGGTGACTTCTGATGGATCTCCCACCCAAATCACCTTGGCAAGGACCCGGGGGTCACTCAATGACCCGTTTCATGAGGCTCACGGGCTCCTTGCAGACCCAGAGGGTGGGAGCAGGGTTGCATGTGTGCCTGTGTGTGTGTGTCTGACGCCTATTTCTACACCCACAGGCTGGCCCGCCTTCCGCGGGGCGGAGGCCCGAGGCTGGACCTTACCCCATTCCCCACTGCCAGGCTCCCGCAGAGACCTGCCCCCCGGGGGCTGCCACCCCCCGCTCCTGGGGCCCCAGCCTTGCGGAAGGCTGCGTGGCGGGCTTGTTTGTGTCTGGGGTGTCTGATTACACCCCGCTCAGCGCTGTCACAGACCCGGAAGGCCCCACGGCTGCTCTGCAAAGCACCGAGTCTTCCAATGCAGCTGCAGGGCCTTAGGCCGGCGAGACGCACAGCGATCGGCCTGCCAGGACGGGATCAGCACATCTGCGGCCCCAAACGGGTCACCAGAGAGGCTCAGACACCCTCCCCCCGGGGTGAAAGGGCCCAGCCAGGCGCAGCGCCGGCCAACGAGGCCACAGACACCTTGTCCTGCGCCCCAGGACGGGAGCTGCTGGAGAGCCTGGCGGCCAATTTCCTAGAAATCAGCTTGGCCAGTCATCGGCATCTGTGTTTGATTCCTAAGCAACTTATTTGCTCCCTGCCCCTAAAACAAACAGAAAATAGAACCTGAGGAAACACCCCCACCCCTGGTTCTTGATGCTGAGGTCCTCACTGGGGAAGGAGAGAATAGGGAGGGATGGGACGGAGGCATCGGGGGACCAGGCTGACGCGGGGAGGCAGCCGCCCCTCACGGTGAGGACTGAGCCGGGCAGCGAGCACCCTGCCCGGAGCCCAGCAAGCAACACGCGAGTACGGTGACAGCCGTCCACACCTGGAAGTCATGAGAACAGCCGCACTTACGGGCAATTACGACGATCACGCCGCACAACGACTTTTATTTACCCAGGCCACTAGTGAGGAGCAGCAGGGAACTTCCAGGCACGGGAGGGGCTCTGGGCGAGCCTCGCTGTGCCCGTTGGGTCCGGGACTTCGCCCGGCGCGCCCCAGGGCTGGCGGCTGCCTGCCACGGCGTGGGCTCGGCGGACAGGGAGCCGGCGGTGCGGCCCTGCTCCCGGCAGAGCCGGGCTGGGTGGTCCACCTCTTCCTGACCCCAGGGCCACTTCCTCCCTGGGGGCTCGCGGACATCCACCCGACAGCACAGCTTGGACCCCAGGGCCCCGGGCCGAGTCCCTGCTGACCCCATCTGGCGACCGGCCGCAGCAGCCTGCCCCGTGCCGGGGCCTCTCTGTTGCCTGGGTCCCCTGCCCCTTGTCCTGGCGGGGCCGGCTCCCAGCCACCGCACGCCTCTCTTGGGGACCACCCGGTACAGAAACACCCCACCACTGGTGCTGCCTGCACCGCCAGCGCCCGCCTGTGCCCGGCGACCTCAGCCTCTCCTCTGCCTGCGGGGCTGGGGACCCCTCCCGCACGCGCACACTGCCCGGCTTCGCGTCACTGCCACGCGGCCCGACACGGCCCCCGCCAGGAGCTGTGGGGGTGCTCAGCAGACCTGCACCTGCCCTGCACGAGGACGGGGGACCCGCCGACAGGCCCCACCCCGCTGCCCAGGTGGCCAGGCCCCCAGGTCACATCCTGTCACTGCTGGTTCAGGGTGTTGGGGATGAGACGGGGGTGGGGGGTGCCCTGCTGCCGGGCTCCAGGTGATGCGCAGGCGCTGTGGCGAAATTCAGCCCCTCGGGCCACGCAAGCCACCTCCTCCACCGGGCGCGCAGGCCCCGCCTTCTGGGCACTGACACCCGAGGCCGCAGCCCCTTCTCCTGGGCTGCTGTTCCCGCCTGGCCCAGTCCCCTCCCCGCTCTCCCCTTGGCCTCGCGCCCCGCTGGGGGCCTGCGGGCAGCGCGGCCGGCCTGGCTGGCCTGGGGAAGGCTGGCCCCAGGCCCTGAGCCTGGCTGGCGCACCCGGCCCACGGTGTTCCCCCAGGGCCCAAGCGCAGACCCCGAGGCTCCCAGAGCCGCTGACGCGGCACGCCGGGTGTCCGTGGAGTTACTTGAGGTGTGTTGTTTACTGAGGTAGTGCCCAGACTTTGTGTTTAATAGACCAGCCGCCTGGGCCCCAGGAGACCCCAGGGCGCGGCTGGCGTTCGCACCTCCACGGCCCAGGGCGCCTTCCAGGAAAACTCGAGTCCACGGCTCGTGTCGCTCTTCTCTGTGTGGCCTGTGGCCAGCGCCCCCGGGTCAGCCTGGAGGGCGTGCAGAGCTGCCGTGTCCTCAGGACGCGCTGCCTGGGGCCGCTCGAGTGGACAGAAGCGCAGACCCGCCGGGTCCTGGACGGGGCGCGGGAGGCGGGTCTGCAGCCCAGCGCTTCCCTGGCCGGCTGGCTCCCCCGGGCCTTCAGCTCTGAACCTGGCGCCCTGCGCGGGATGGGCCAGGCTGCCAGGGGCAGACCCAGAGGATGACACAGGCACGGGGCAGCCACCAGGTCAGCCAGGTTCCCAGGCCGTCCAGTGGGGCAAACAGGGAAGAAGGGAGTGTGAGCGGGCAGTCCACGGGCCCGAGTCGGACAGACTAGGCCCAGCCCAGTTGTTTTCCGGGTCAAGGGCCAGGCAGCTGTCAGCTGCCGCGAGAGAAGGGTCTCTTCGGGGCTCCCTGGCTGCCCCTGAGTCCAGCGACGTGTCCCGCGCAGGAGACCAGGGCCTGGAGCGACCGCTGGCACTCCCCTAAGACGAGGCCGAGGCACTGGGGTTCCTCCCACACCAAGTGAGCGGGCGGCAGAGCGCTGGAGCGGCTGTGGCGTGGAGCAGGCACTCCCTTCCCCCAACGGGCCAGTGCTCCCAGCCTACCCCTCCCCGGACAGCGCCTCGCAGTGGGAGACGCACCCATAGGGCCCCACGGCTTGGGGCAGGCCGGCGGCGTCCTTTGCGGTGGGACGCGGAGCCACGACAACTTCGTCGGAGTCGTCAGAGCAGACGTCATCGGCGCGCGGGGGCGCCGGGGGCTGCTGCCCCGCGGGAAGCGGCTCAGCTGAAACGAACCAGAGGGGGGATTGGTCCCACCAAGTGCCTCAGCGTTGTGTTCCCTCTGTTCCCTGGCAGGCAAGCCCAGGGTCACGCCCCGACGGGGTCAGGACAGACGGACCTGAGAACCAGCCCCTCACTGCCTCCTAGTCCCGCCCACTGTGGCCTGCAAGCTCAGCTCTGAACTCGGGCCTTTCTAAGGCAAGACCCGCGCGGTGGGTGAGGTGTTGCCGGCACAGGGGCGGCTCGGGCCTCCTCAAGCAGCGGCCCCCGGGGGCCTGGGGCCAGGCGGCCGCGGAGGCTCCACGCCTGTGGCCACCAGCTTCCTCGTGAGGACTCGCCCGCCCAGGGGCAGAGGCAGGGTCCACCACGCTGTTTGACCACAGCTGACCCCCCTGTGGACAGGACGGGAAAGAGGACTCTGAATGGCGCCCGGGGACCTGGGGTGATGGATTCAAGGATGGCTAGCCTGCCGGCAGCCCCAGGCGAGGGTCTTGCTCCGGTTGCTTTGTCAAGATAAGAGTAACGAAGTGACCAACCACAGATGTGAGTGAGAAAAAGGGAAGGACATTAAGACTCATCACGCTGCTGATAGTGTAATTGGATCGGCTTCTTTTCTGTAACTTTCAAGAAAATTATTACTAGAATGGAAACTTAATTAAAAACATTAAGCCCCAGAGAGACACTTCTCTTGCAGCGGAGTTTTCACGGTATCGTCAGGTTTTTTCTTTAAAAACGCTCTGACAATAGATGGACCCAGGGCCTGGTGGGCATGTTGTCACACAGGCTGGTCCCCGTGTGGCGGAGCCGAGGCCGCACCTAGCACCACGCCCACCCACAAGGGGTGCCGGGAAGGCGGTCCGCAGACGTGCCGCCCTGGCCTCAGGACCCCAGGGTCACCGCACGGGGTCCGCCGGCCCTGTGGGGAGTCCGAGGTCCCCGAGGGGTTTGGGGCTCTGAACACCTGCACACTGTCCCTGAAATCATCTTGGGCCGCTGAGCTTTACAAAGGGAGGTTTTGCAGCGAGCATCGAAGTCCAGAGCTCGCTAGCTCGGACGGGGCTGGAAAAAACGACCGCAGCGGGTTAAACGTGATTTCGAACATGGATTTCGAGTGAGACATGGAGCAGACTCGGGCTGCCTCTCCCCCAGCCGGCCCCGAGGGGATGGGGCTGCAAGCCGGGGGCGCCGCCTTCTTCCACGCCCGTGACCTCCCGCTGCTGCCCCCGGGCCGCACTCACCAGGGCAGGGCCGCGGGGCTGCCAGTGCGCCGGGCCCCCATGGCCTCGGCCCTCCAGCCTTGGGAGCTGGTCCCTCCACGGCGTCCCCACGGCTCACGTCGCTGTCGTCCTGACCTGAAACGACACGTGAGCTCGAAGCAGGGGGTCTGCACGGGGTCAGTGTCAGAGCCGCGCAGGGCCCGTCCCGGCCGCCGTGCCTCCCCAGCGTCTCTGGTCCGGAGCCTGCTCCCCGGCGGTCGCTGCGCGAGATGCGCACGTGTCGAAGCACCGCGTCTTCACCTGGAGCTCACCCAGCGTCACACCCCAAACCGCCTGCCTCCCCCGGGCTCTCCTTGGCCGGAGGCGCCGCTTCCTGCCTGCCCAGCCTCCTCGGGCTCCATCTTTTGACCTGAGAACACGGCACAGAGCAGCGCCCCACGTGGCACTGTCACAGCCGAGGCTGCGCAGCTCCATCCTCAGGCCCCGACGGTCTCCGATCCCAACAGGACCCCTGTGCTCGGCTGTGCCTGAGCAGGCGCGGCCGATGGAGGCCCCCAGTCACTGTCCCGGGCGGAGAGGGTCTGCGGGGCAGTCACAGAGCCCTGGATGCACGGCCTGAAAGCAATTCCCAAGCTGCCACCGTGCACGTGAGGGGACCAGCTCCCGCCCCTCGCTGGGGCTGGCCGCACGTCTGCCCACGGTGCCGGCCGTGCCAGGCTTCGCCAGTGGCCACTCTGGAGCGTAGTGGACGGGAAGAGGCACAGGAGCAGAGACTCGATTAAAAAACCGGCCACCGGGAAGCCCTGGCCCCAGGGAGGGGCCACACAGCCCGGCGGGCGCTGCAAATAAAGCCAGGACACCCGGGCCCAGAGGCCCACTGGGGGGCCGGCCGGGGACGGTGGGAACGGCCCCAGTCGCTGATAACCACTGTCTGCAGCTTTGTGAGCTGCAGCAAGTCCCGTCCTACAACCCAGGGGACAAGGGACGAAGCTGTGAGGGGGAGGCTGGGCCCAGGCGTCTCCCCGCGAAGACAGGACTTAGTTTGCAGGTGGCCACAGGTGGGACGAGCCCCCCCCCCCGCCATGTTCACGCAGCCACACGTCCGGGAGGGTGGCAGCTGCCTGACCGAAGCCTCAGAGGGCGAGCGGCCCCCGGTGCCGACAGGCATGGCGACCCGGACTCACCGTCAGGAGCCACGGGGGGGGCGGGACAGGAGGGCGCGCTGCACGTCGCTGAAGCGGACGTCCTCCTCGCAGAAGCCGCAGTGCCTGTCCTTGGACTGGGGGAGAGGCAGACGCCACTGACCCCGATGGCCAGGCTCACGGGCACCCTGGAGCCGCCGGCCCGAAGGCGGGCCCGCGTCCTGGCTCAGGGGTGCCGCGCGGGGGCCGCGCTGCATCCTCGGTCAGTCCCCCGGCCACTTGTGGAGGTTGGGCCTCAGACGCCGCCTCCCCACTGTCTGCCCCCAGCCCGGGGGACCCCACCATGCTGACTGGAGCCAGGACCACGTGTTCTGACTCGGCCAGCTCTCCCAAGGAGGCACCGCAGGCCCATGAGCGGTGGGGCCGCCGTCGGGCTGCGCAGGCCGAGCGCAGAGCTCTGTGGAGGCACGACAGCGGCGCCCAGGAGGGCGAGTTTCCCGGGGCAGCAGGCGCCGCCGTGCACGGGGCACTCGGAGCCCCACGGGGGCCCCCGTGCCCCGCGCTCAGTCCGATGGTGTGCCGCGCGTCTGCCGCCCGGAGTCCTGCCTGCGGGCAGCTGTAGCGGGGATGGCACTGAGCCTCTGGGCCAGGTGAGTGGCTGCAGGTGCCCCCTGGACCCCGGTGGCCCTGGGAAGGGGCACTGCACATGGACGAGCCGGTGGCCGCCTGCACCCTGGGTTCCGCCTGCTACCTGGCGGGAAGCCTTCTCTCTGCCCCTCCCCCTAGGGCCAGGACGTGGGCACAGCCCCCAACCTGCATGGCACGGGGGACATTTTTTACAGGCTGCGACCTTCGCTCTGGCGACAGGCTGAGGCCCCGGCCCTCCCTGCCTGGGCCGGCACTTCCCCAGGACGCAGAGCAGAGCGGGGCCGCCAGCCAGCTCACCTGTGCCCGACCCGCGCCAGGTGTGCCCGGAGGACGGACTGGATGAGGGTGACGGCCGCCTCCGGCCCTGCGTCGCCCTCGGCTGGGACAGCGGGGCTCGGCGCGCCGGGGGCAGGAGAGTTCTGCAGCAACGGCAGGACAAGAGCCTGTGAGACCCTCGGCCGCCCGGCCACCCGGCCTGGCCCTCGGAGAGCCGGGCGCAGGCACAGCTCCGCACAGCAGGCTCGCGCGCGGACACAGTCAGTGTGTTCCTGACCATGGGGTCCTAACCCCCGGGCCCTGGAAACCCCGCAGCTGAGCGTCTTGTTGCCTTCACAGGGGAAAGGCTGCTCTGGGAAGCTCACGTCTGTGCTATGTTTTTAAGCTTCTGTCTTTGTTGCGAGATGAACCTGTTAGTCGGTTTTCTAGCACCTGGGAGGCACGGGCCCTAAGGCTCCGTGCAGCTGGGCTGCCCCAGAGGCACCGGAGTGGCCTGAGGTGCCAGGGGAGGGAGGGCAGGCGGGGGGCTGGGAGGGGCCCGCTGCCCTCGGCCACGGAAGCCTGAGGGCTGGGGCTGGGTCCCGCTGGGGGCTTACCTGGCGGGGGCGGCCGGGCGCGCTGGGAGATTCCGAACCACCCGCTTTGCTCGGTAACAGCTCTGCCCGTGCCAGGTGACCCCTGAAAGCCGCCTGAAGCACAGTGGCCGCCTGGTGGGGGGAGAGGACAGAGGCGGTGCTGACTTCCCAGGAAGCTGGCAGGCGCGGACTGGGGAGCTCCAGCAGCAGGGAGGGTGGCCGCTGCGACTGTGGGGTCATGGGCGCCCGCATGCGCCTCTTCTCTCGTCACCCAGAGCCTCCTACGGCGCCAGGCAGCGCCCTCCAGGGAGAAGGGGCTCGGCCGCCGGCCCCTGGAACCGGGCCTCGGAGCGCGAGCGGGCCCTCGGCCCCGGGCTGCTGGGCTCATTGCTGCCGCGGGCCCCGCTGTGACCGCAGCGAGGGCTCAGTGGGGACCGCATTCCGCTGCAGACCCTCTTCCCCCGGGGGCCACGACCTCATGCTCTCACGGTCCTCGTAACTACGCAGGGACTGAGATCGACGGCTCGGTTCCGGGCGGCCCTGGGCCTGCAGGAGGCTGCCCCTGGCCTGTCAGGGGGCTGTCCGCTCGACCGAATGTCTGGGCCCCAAGGGCCGCCGGGCGCCTCACGCAGAACTGACCCCCGACGGGCTGGCGCCGAGTGAGCGGATGAGTGGCCGACTGCTCGGTGAGGGTGTGCGGTACCCGGCATTTATCAGACGCTAACATCGCTTACGTATTTTAGCCTTAACGCTGGGGCCTGCTCTGACTTGATGGAAACAAGCACCTAACAAGCCCCCTGAGACGCCCTGCCCTCGCCGTTCCTGGAATCGGCGCGCTGGACCTTGCTTACCTCATGCAGTGCGGCCTCTTCCTTCTGAAATAAAGAGGCAGGTCACGAATCGACACGAGGGCGAGTGTCCACTTCCTGGCCCGGCCCTGCCACCGTCCCAGGGGGCGGGGGGGCGACATGGCGGTGCCTCGGCGGGGAGCCTGCCCCCCACGCCTGCCCCCCGCCCCCCCCGCGCCTGCCGCCGCCCCTGCCATGCAGCCCGCCCTTCGCAGGGCGCAGGAGGGGGGCCGGTGAACAGACGGCCCGGGGGAGGGGTCTGCCGCTGGGCGACAACGCGGCCCATGCCCGGCTCACCTGGCGCCTGTAAGCCTTCCAGCGGGCCTGCAGGGTGCGGGCCGCCGCGTGCCTCCGCCGCTCCACGCAGGCGCAGGGGGGCTGGGGCGAGCCCTCCTCACTGGCTTCCGGCCCCGAGTGCCCAGGGGAGGGGCTGCTGGCGGGTTGGGGAGGCCGGGGCTGCTGCTGGGCCTGTGGGGAATCGAGGCAGAAAGGGTGGCCCCATGCCCGGGAAGGCGCAGGGGCCTCAGGCTGTGCCGCCCAGGCCAGACCAATGACTGCGGAGGAGGCAATGACCGCCTGCCCGCTGGTTCCCACCGACCCCGCCCTCGGCCACACGCTGAGGGACCAGCTCCACGTGGCTGCCTGGGAGCTTTGTGGGCCGCACGGCGACCTGCTTTCCAGGGCTCCTTTTTGGCCTTTTTGGCCTAACACTGTAGCACAACATGGGGCTTCTGGGGTTAAAGGCGGCAGACTCCCAGCTCAGTGTTCAAGGCAGAAGCAAGAGCTGCTATTGTGACAATCAAAATAACACAGGTTTGTACCACGTAGAGATCCACGGCTGTCACCTAGGATGCCTCTCGATCAGGGGACTGTGTTTCTCACCTCTTGACAGGGAAGCTCGGCAGAGGCGCACGCGGGAGACGGTCCTCCCAGAGAGGCTGAAACCAGCCCAAGTCCGCATCCTGTTAGACCACGACACCACAGCCAGCGCGAGGTGCTGGCCGCCCCCAGGGTGCAGCGCCTGGAGCCCGGCCCCCAGCCGCTGTCACCTGCCCTAGCACACCTCCGGACCGGCACCCCCGAGAGGTGAGGGTCTGTCACCCGTGCCCTGCGTCACTGAGCGAACGGGCAAGGTCGGTGACAAAGGCGCATCTCCCCCCACAACGCAGGGCAGACGGCGGAGGGTTTCCAGTTCTGGCTCGCGAGCACATTCCTCCCTGTCAGCTGCCTCCCCCTCGTGTTTCGCTGGCACCGGGCACGCACCCAGTGCGGACGGCGGGGCCCGCATAGAGGGCAGCGCGCCCCCAGTCGCCCGGCTCTTCACGCGAGAGGCTTCCAGGCAGGAGAGGCCCTATGCTGACCTGCTCGTGCCAGAGCGAGCGGACCGCGCTCTGACTGTGCTGCTCGGGGCAGCCGCGCGGGCGGGGGTCCCTTTCCTGATGAGCGGGGGCCACGCTGGGATCTTCCTGGGGGAGAGGGGCTTGCGCCGGGCACACCCCAGTGCACAGGCGCCTTCCCACGCCGGTGAGCGGGCCCGCGCTGCCCCGAGATGGCCGCTGGACGTCCCCCCGCCCCGCTGGCTGCCCCTGCCTGAGGTGCCGTGATCGCGGCTGTCCTGGCGCCAGGACCTGGCAGGGAGCCCGGGATGCCTCCCTTGGCCCACCCTGGGGGGTCAGTAGAAACCAGGGATGCCCCATCTGTTCCTGTCAGTTACAGGGACACAAAGCCTCCGGGTGGCCTCAGGCACCACAACGGAGACCAGGGGTGATTTTGACACCACGCCAATCTCCTGAGCCCCAGAGAAGCAAGAGACAGGCACCGATGCACTTCCTGGGGGAAGGAAGGGGCTCTGATCAGGCCCCTGCTGCCCCGGCCGCTCAGCCGTGCACGCAGGTAGCGGTCGGTTCAGATAACAAATTACTGAAATTTGAGAAAGCGGCAGACCCCACGGCGAAGGTGCGCTAAGACAGGAGGTGGCCTGCAGCGTGGGGCTGGACCCCCGACAGTCACAGCGGGGGACACGAGGGGACAAGGCCGGCAGGGAGTCCAGTGGGCATGCCGGGAGCAGGCCAGAGCGAAGGTGGCCTCCGCTGGGCACCTGCCCACGGCTGGCGGCGGGACGTGCTTGGGCCCCCCCACCCCCCGTGCCCACGGGACCCTCCGCAGGGTTGGAGGAAGCCACAGGCAAAGCGCTGCTTCCAGCCCTGCTGGGTGCGGCGAGTGGTTTTCCCCTGCGGGGCCCAGGCTGAGCGGGTGGGAGCTTTAACAGCGAGCGGGCTGCACACTGGCGCGGGGCAGGGGGGCCCCGGGGTGTGCGATGGCCGGAGGCGGCCAGGCCCAGCCCGTCAGCGCCTGTGAGCGGCCCCCTCGGAGGAACAGCTGTGACAATGCCCCCGAACGGCCACGGCGCCCGGACGCCACGCGCAGCGCGGTGCGGCCCTCGGCCCTGGTGCTGCGCCCACTGGGGCGTCCAGCTCGGCACGGGCTCCTGGAGATGGGACTGTCACGCAGGGCGGCCACGTTCCCGGACGTGGGGACCGAGGCTCGGCAGGGGTCAGAACGTGACCCCTGGCACCAGAGAAGCCGCCTGGACACGCACCCCCATGGACAGCACACAACCTGTTCTTCACGGACCAGCCAAGACAGTTCCCAGCTGGGAAGAAAGAGAAGGCCGGCAGGGCCGGCCAGCAGGGGCGGGCTCTCCGGCGCTCCGCCAGGGCTCGGCGTCGGGCGCGCGTCTCTCCCTCCCTTGTAGCGGAGCCGTGGTGGCGCACGCACAGGAGGAGGCCTGAACGCGAGCCGTTGCTGCGGGGGCTGCCGCGGGGGCCGCCGCGGGGGAGGAGGCCTGTCCCGGATGAGACACAGATGCTGAGCTTGGGCAGCTCAGCCTCCCTCCCAGGCCGGCGACGTCTGTCAGCCACTCGCTGCCAACACAGGAGGTGCTTTCGGAAGCACAGAACCCCTGGACTAAAAAGTGTCCCCAGGGACAGCTCAAACCCCTCGGGAAGCGGAAGGGGTCGCGGCACAGGGAGCACGGGGCTGCTGCGTGGACCCCGCCACCACGACGCGCGCCCTGTGGGCGGCCCCCGCCATGTGGTCTCACCCGTCGCAGCCGCAGGACGGCCCCTCTTGGAGCCAACCGCAGCCACAGCGCCCTAGTTCCTCGTCCCGGGGCTTCGTGGTAACTGACGCCGCCTGCCTGGGGCGCCCGCAGAGCCCGGGGGTTGGAGAACGGGGCCGGCGAGGGGGCACAGCCCGGCCACTGGAAGTTCACGTGCAGGGAGCCCGGTGCTGGCAGGGCCCTCACGGCCACTCAGAGCGCCTCGTCCCCATGAAGGGAGGGCACCCCGCCCAGCTCGCCTCGCACCCGCCCGCAGGCCCTGCAGAGTGCGCCTGCCGCACCCGAGAGCCGGCCGGCCAGTCAGCCAGTGCAGAGCCCAGGAGCCGGGAGGCGATGCTCACGCCTTGGGGAAATCGGTGGGAAGAGAGAAGGGGACGGGAGAGCCGGTGCTGGGGGCGGGGCCGCTCGGGCGTGGGAAGGGCTCGCAGGGGCTGTACCTTGGGGGTCAGTTCCGTGGGGCCGCCTTCTTCTGTCTTCTTAGCCACTTCCAGGTCGTGAAACTTCTTGGTCAGGGCTTGAACTTCCTCTCTAACGTGGGAAGAGGAAAGGCGGCACGTCCCTTGTCATCACGCTGTACGAGGTGCCCGTGTGTGACAGCAGGGACGGCAGCCTGAAGAGTGGGCAAGGACGCCTCGCCCAGAGCGGGTGGGGCCGGCCGCCGCCCACCATAGGCGGGACAGGCACCTGCTCTCCGTGTCCTGCCTGACGGGAGCTCCAGGGTCGGGCGTGGGACCGCGGGTCCCCGAGTGTCCCTTGCGGCACCTGCTAGGAACCGAAAATGCTGGCCGCAGGGGTGATGGACAGGTACTCGGCGGGGGCGGGGGCTGAAATAACAGTGTGAGCGGAGGAAACGCACGTCCTTGCTTCGGGCTCACAGGCGGAGTGAAAACAGCTCTCCGCCGCGCACCTGCCCTTCCTGCCTCCACTGCAGCCTTCTGACCACATCGAATCACGTTTCTTCTGAAAACAGGACTTTGCATTTCGTCCAGTGACCTGTCTTACTAATTACTCTGAGCGCTAAATGTTTCTGCTCGGATTTCGAATCTACTTTGGGGGGCACTTTTATGGGTACACGATTCGCTGTGTTAAGGCACCTGGCCCAGCGGCATTCAGGAAATTCAGTGTTGGGCAGCCGTCAGCACTGGCGGATTCTGGAACTGCCCCAGACAAGGCCCGGCCCGCTGCCCTCCCCCAGCCCCGGCAACGGCTGCTCTGCTTCCTGCCTCTACGGCGCGTTGTCTCAGGCTCACGCGGCGCCTGGCCTCTTCCGCCTGCCGTCCAGGGACGCCGCGGGCGAGGCTCGCCCGCGGGGCACGCACGTGGGAACGGCGCTCCCTCGGATTCCCCTGTGTGGACGCACTTTGGTTTTTTAAAACTCTGTTATCAGCGGACAGGCACTCGGGTCACTCTTGCTCTGTGGCTGTTGTGGACAACGATGCCGCGAGGGTGTGTGGGAAGCGCTGTCTCGAGGGGGGAAGGGTCGCGCGGGCTGGGCCTGAGTCCGGGGTGGGCGTAGCCGGGGTGACAGGCGCTGCGGGGCGGGGGGGAGCTGCCCGACCCGCCCTCCAGCTGGGCCGAACGGGGGGGGGGGGGAGCAGAGCTGGGGGGGCGCAGGCAACGCTGGGGCTGCGCACGCTCTCGGTGACGCCGCCGCCTGCGTACCTCAGGGCCTCCTCTCTCCCCGTCCTCGCCTTCTCTCCTTCCCGCAGGTCTTCCAGCTCCTTCTCCAAGTCGGCCTTCGCCTGCAGCAGCTGCGTCACTTCCCGGCTGAACACAGAAGCAGAGACAGCTCAGCGCTCAGGGACACAGGGGACCGCGGAGGACCGCAGCCCCGCCGATGGTCCCCAGGCAGGAAGGGCGCTCAGAGAAAGCGACGGCCCAGCCCCACCCCCCACCCGGGACAGGCGACCAGGCAGAGGGTGCGGGAGGAGCCAGGAACAGGCCTTGCGTCCAGGCCGTCGAGGCCACGGGGCGCCCACAGCCTGGCGCAGGGCACACGGGCCGGCACAGCCAGACTCGCCGCGGCCCCTGCTCTCCCGGCCTCGCCATCTTGTGGGGACAGGCCTGCCCACAGCCCCACGGTCAGGTGCCTCACCCAGTCCCTGTGAGTGCCCCCGAGGGCCGTGTGGCCCGGGCGGGCGGGGGCTGCTGGAGCTGAGGCCTTGAGGACCGGGGTCCCCAGACGCCCCCCGCAGAACTGCGTCCACGCGGGCCTTCCTGGTCCCACAGGTGACGTGTGGTGAAGGGTGTGGCTTTAAGAGGAGGCATCTGTCTGAGGCTCAGTTCCTAACTTTCCAGGGTCCCGTGACTCTCCACAAGGAGGCGGCCACACCGTGGAGCGGCCAGCAGAGCAGGGCCTGCGGTGGGGGCTCCGGACGTGGAGCTTTGTCACGCGAGGGGTGGCTTCAGAGGTCACCCCAGATGTGACTTCCCCTTCAAAACGACTAGCCAGATTTTCAACACTTTTCCTGAAACACTCACTTTCACGAGGAACCTATCGCTTCTGTAGATGCCTCCACTGCAGGGGAAGGACAGGCGGGAGTGAGGGGCCTGGCCTCTGCTGCAAGGACGGCGCAGGGCGCCCTCCTCAGGCCGGGAGGCGCAGGCAGGAGATCCCGGGAGCCCTGGCATCTCTGAGCAGCCCCGGGCCGCACTGACTGATACCCGTGGTCTCGGGAGGCGGGTGCTTCAGGCCACTCGGGACAGAACCAACGGGAGAGGAGCCCCCGGCTGACGGCGGGAGAAGGGGACGGGCACTGGAGAGCAGAAGGCGAGCACAGACCGCAGGGCTCTGCCCTTCCCACTCCCGGGGCACACCGACTGTTTCACAGCACTCATGCCCTAAGGTCCAGAGGTCATACACATATTCCCAAATCTCTGCACAAGGTGCAGAAAAGAATTTGGAACTCCCACCGGAAGTCAGTGGAGACTTAAACGCCCCTGTTCTCAGTGATGTAATGTGGCCAGTCAATGCCTCCCTTCTACCACCCGAGCTGCCTGTTTTACAGCCTAAATACCAGCTTCGGAACCACCCAGGAATGTCCACGCAGCTCCTGTGGGGGGACGCGCCTGTCCCGCTCCCGGCCCGCACGGTGGCTCCGAAGGCCCGGCCTCCAGGGCACCACACTCACTCTCGTTCCTGCAGCTGGGCTTGCAGCGCCTCCCGCTCGCCCTGCAGGCTCCTCACGGCGCCGCGGAGACGCTCGCTGTCCTCGCAGGGCCCTGGCGCGGGCGGCGGGGGTGCCGAGGAGCTGGGCGTGGAGAGCGCCCGGGGGTCCGACCAGCCCGTGTCTGCAGCCGGGGGCTTCGGGGCTGCTGTCGCGCGTATCACCTGGCGGCGGCACCGGCGCTCCTTAGACGCTGTCGCGCGGTCCCTACCACGCGGCCTGCTCACCCTAGGGACCCTCGGCCCGGCCCGCACCTCCTCCAGACGAGGTTTATTTAAAGATAACCACCCATCGTGAAAGCTTCCTCAGTTTTCCGCCTCCAAGTGCAGGAAACCACCCCCTCTCGGTTTCCTCTGCTCAGCCCACAGGTGACAGCTGAGTGCTTCCCCAGCTGCCCATCCGCGTCGGACTGGCCCCTGGCTGGGAACTCACACGACGGCGGGCGTGCGGAAAGGCTCAGTGTGCGGGCAAGCAGAGCCGTCTGCAGACTCGAGCCCCGCACGGCGGCGAGGAAGCCGCCCAACGCGGTGGGCGCAGGGCCTGGGTTTCTGAAGGCGCCGGGGCCCTCCGCGCCCACTGTGTGCTGGCCCTCAGGTCCCGCCCACCCACTGGCTGGCTGTGCCCATGCGCAGACAGGGCCATGGCAGCGCCGGCCACCTCGCTTGGCCTGAGCCCAGGAGCGGCCCCCAGCAGGCCGGTGGTGCCGCTCACCTTCTCCAGCTCGGCGACCCGTCTCAGCAGCCGGGCCTTGCTCCACTCTGCGTAGCCTGGGGAGCCAGGGGCTGGTCAGGGGCGCGCTCCGTGCAGCCCCCCGCGGGCCCCTCCCAGGCTGGCACCACCGGGGGCCCCGGGTCGAGCTGCCGACTCCCGTGCTCAGAGGGCTTCTCAACCATGAGGGGCCGGCCCCTCCCACCGGAGGGTCTTCACACGTGTCCCCCGGGCCTCCGCGGGGCATTCTCCCTGATTCTGCCCCAGCCAGGCCCCGCCCACCGGCCCATCCACTCGGCTCTTCAAGCTCAAGGTGTCTGGCACGCAGCTCAGCCTGTTCACATCCCCCTGGGCCGCCCGGGGGCCCTGCACCTGCTCCCCGGACACCGCCCGCTCCCAGCGCCCCACCGCCGGGGCTCAGTCAGGGCCCCCCCTCCACTCTGGTGTCACCCAGGCAACCTGGTGACAGCCAGCCACCATGTTTAGTTCTGCCAAGGCCTTGACCCTCAACTCTGACACGTCCCCTCCCCCGAACCCGCTCCCCTCTGCGCCGCGGCCCCGCCTGGGTCCAGGCACCTGCAGCCCCGATGATGAAACGTCACCGCCCGCCCCTGCTCCCGCCCCCACCTGTGCTCTGGGAGGCCCCGCCACGCCTCTGCTTCCCGCGCGGGCCGCTGGATGGCCCCAAGCACGCCGGGACACGCGGGGTCTTTGTGCTCGCCACGGTCCCGCCCCCCCGGGGTCCGGCGGCCCATGAGGCTGTCCCCATCTTGGGGGGCCCTTCCTGAGGACCCTGCTCGCGGGTGCACGCCAGCCCCCCACCCCTGCTGCCTCCTTCGCCCCTTCACCTCACCCCTAGCATTTATCCTGCCTGACACCTGCTGGCTTCTCCCCATCCCTGACACGCTGTCACCTCCAGAGGGGCGTCTGCGTGCTCACGTTCACGGCTCCAACCCCTGCACCCGGGACGGTGCCAGGTGCGCAGCAGCGCGGCCGGGGCCGTGCCTGCACTGGGGGCCTCGGAGGGAGGAGGACGGCCCGGGGTCTCCCTCACAGCACCAGGGCGGGGCCTCTCCCCGCAGGCCCCGGGCACGGCCGCAGGCAGTACCCTCCCTGCGGCAGACGGTGGGCGAGCTGCTGAGCACGCGGTCCAGGTCCTCCTTCAGGCTCTGGTTCTCCTCGGTCAGCTCCTGCACGCTCCGCGACAGGCTCAGCAGGGCACCGCTCAGCTTCCTCTGCCGCCTCAGGCTGGGCTTCTTCTCCCCTGGGGGCCTGGGAACCAGAGAGCCGAGGCGCCGCGTGTGGGACCTTCTAAACTGCCCAGCACGCACGAGGGATGGGCGGGAGGGAAGGCGTGCCTGGCACAGTGGGGCGCTCCGGCTGGCCCATCACCCAGAGGCAGCTCTGTGGCAGGGCAGCCTTGTGTCATCTGAGGGGGGCAGGGGCCTACGAGTCTCTCCCAACGACCCTCTGTTTGGCGTCTCAGAGACCAGTGCTTGCTGACCCTAAGAAAGGGGCCCTTGCGTGTTTGGACAAGGACCGCGGGGCGGCCGTGCCTCCGCGACCACGGCAATGGGAACAGAGCCGACAGCCATGAGGAGCGAGGGGCAGGGGCGCGGCTGTGGGCGTGAGTGCGGATGGCACCGGCGCCGCCCGAGGCTCTCGTACTTCCTGCCCGCGGTCTCCGAGCTCGCCAGCAGCGCCTGGAGCCGGTAGATCTGCAAGCACCAAGGTGAGAGGCATGAGGGGCTGCGTGCGCGAGGCCGGCCTTCCCGCGCGAGCAGCAGCCGGGGCCAGCCCAGTCCCGTGGCGGGCGTAAGCACTGGGTGCGGGGGCTCCCCTCGCGTGGGCCCTGGAGGGCGGGGTCCCCCAGCACCCCTGCCCCGCCCCGACAGAAGGCGCCCACCTCTTCGTAGTACGTCTCCATGGCGATCCTCATCTCCTCCAAGTTCGTGGTCTTCATGTCGGCCTGCAGCTTGCTGCGAACCCAAGCTCAGGGTCAGCACACAGTGCCCGCGATCCCAGGTGGAGAAGGCAAAGCGTCCCCCGGAGACGTGTTCCCACCCACGGGGCCTGTCCAGGAGGGACCGGCCGCTTCCGGAGGGGCGGCGACGGACTCCGACACTGCCCTCGGGCAGTGGGAGGCGGCTGCCCTCAGAGCCCACGCCTGGCGGGGTGGAAGTTGTGTCGAGGACAGAGAACTACTCTTCCCCTTGGACCATCAGCGTAACTCTGCAGCGCGGCCACTAACAGATTTTACATAAAGCCCCTAACAGAGAAAGTGACAGGGTTCAGGGTTCTCACACACAGGAGGAACCAGCAAATAACATTTTTTAAGTTGACAATTTCAGCAAGAAACAAAGACGGGGAAATTACAGTAAAGAGAGGAGACACAGGCAATGGAAAAGCGAACTCGGGGTTCCCTTCACTGAACCCCGACCCAGCTGGGAAGGCTCCGCGTTGCCCTCAGCCGCAGGGCATGCCCGCGGGGCCGCGGGGGACGAGACGAAGCATCACCGAGCTCACGCTGGGGGTAAAGGCCACGGAGAGACAGCGTGTCCTACAGGAACAGGGCGCGGCTGAAGGAAAATTCTGCTCCTTACTGACATCCGAGGGAGGCAGCTCATGTTTGCTTTTTTTGGTGGAAAGATGAAGTTGGGACCAGGGACACGCAACAGAGAAGGCGGACGGGCAGCAAGCCGCCGTCTGGGACGCGGAGCGGCAGCGGCCGGCACGGCCCCGCGGTCGTACCTGATGGTGCCGTCCTTGTCCTTGCACTGCTGCTCCAGCTTCAGCACCCTCTGCCTCAGCCCGCTGACGACCTGCGGCAGAACCATGCGTCGCGTCAGCCTCCCCGGCCGGCCCCTTCCCCGGGAGCCAGACCGCCCGGCCCCAGCCGGGTCAGTGTCCCTCGCAGCTGACCCTGGCCCCGATGTACCCGCACAGCTCCCTTCTCTCTCTTAAGGCATCACTGCGCGGGGGAGGGGGCACCCGCCTTCCTGGCAGAACATCCCTTCCTTTTTGAAGAACCAGGCAACTTTTTAATCGGGTTTTAAGGACAGTCGAAGTTGTATTAGTAGTAGATGAGTACATTTTCTTGTAAGAACACGTTCTAAGTCAAACCACAGCCTTTGGCCTCGCTGCTCACAACCAAACGTTGCGACCCGCTTCGCGCGTGTTCCCTGGAGCCACCGCACGCCTGCTCGCACATGTGCGCACCCCGGCACCCCGGCACGGGGTCACGCGAGTTCCAGGTCCCGCAGCCGTGGACTTGGTGGTCGCCGCTTTGGCAGCCCGTGCCTCCGGTCCCCACCCACGTCACCCCCCCCCGCGGGGCCCGGGCGGCGGGGCCGCGGCGCCTGAGCCGTCACGGCCCCCCCGCCAGCCGCGTGCCCCCGTGCGAGGGTCTCTGCTGCACGGACACGGCAGGAGGACGGCGCTCCGTCACAGCTCACAGCCACCTCGGGGGCAGTTTGACAGTAAAACCGCAGACACCCCAGGACCCAGAACTTCTCCGTGCAGCCGACCCCAGCGCCTTCCCCCAAGGGCGCCGCCCCCTGGAGGGTCCCACACCCTCGCCCACGCCCCCCGACGCTGCGGAACACAGCCCTGCGGCTCCGTGTTCTTCAGGATCTCTGCCCCGGAGATCGCGGGATTCCAGCTGGAAAGGCTTCTCCTGCGTTTCCCTCCCAAGTCGGGCAGCTGTCAATAGCGGTGTGGAGGGCTCTTGGGGACAGTCCCAGAAAGTGGCGTGGGCGAGGGGCGGCCCGACGTCCCAGCCCGCCGGGCAGGGCGCTCCCACTCCCGCGTGCCGTCTTGTCCCGAGCGCAAGGTGCCTCCCGGTCTCTGTCACCTGTGGTTCTGTCGCTACCTCACAGCACGGGGCTCCGTGCTCGGCAGCTCCGGGCACTCACCGCTGGGGCCTGAGGGGACAGCGGCCCGGCCGCAGGGCCCTGCGCTGCCAGCCCAGCCTCTCAGCCTCGGTGCCGGCTGCGAAACCAGGGACCCAGGCTCCCACCGCACAGAGCCGGGGGCACCGTGCACCCCACGCTCTGCGGGGCCGGAGCGCTGTCAGCGAAGCACGGCTCCCCTGGGGCACACGGGTTCCTCCGGCAGAGTGTGGACGTGTCCCGGGCTGCGCTCACAGGGCGGGTCAGCCACGCAGCGGCGCCCATCCCGCCTCGGAGCCCTTCCCCACCTACGGACCCTTCCCGCCCCGTCTTCAGGGTCTGTCTTAGCCCCGTGAACCGCTCGTTAGCGTGGCTTTATTCTTTGCGCTCAGCTCAACCGTGCGCCCCCCGTTTCCTGGGGCGTCCGCGGTTCAGACGTGCCCCTGACTCGCACTGCCTGCTGCAGCGCCTCTTCTCCAGCAGCCCGTCTGTCGCCACAGCCCGTCATGCAACGGCCGCGGCCGTGGGTCTCCTCCTGCCTGTTCTGTGTTACTAGACAACGCGGGACGCTGTCGGCACGTGTGCTGGGGTTTCGCTCCGTTCCTGCTTTGCTCCTGGTTTAAATCAGCGCCGCCGGTTGAGCGCGACACGGTGGCCGTGGGGAAGTGCCCCGCGCCCGTGGGGGCGGCAGCGCCTGGCGGGCCGGGGGCCCCGAGCCCCCCCTCTGTGGGCTCAGTCAGGGCGAGGCGTTGCGCGGGCGGGCAGGCTCTCCGTCCTGCTGCGGAGGACACTCACCCAGCCCGGGTCCAGCCTCTTCTCCGCCAGAGTCCAAGCGAAGTCCGGGCCCTGGGGGGAGCACACGCGGCTGAGACCCTGCCTGCGGCTCAGGCCCCCTGCGCCCCCACCGTCTGCCCCGCAGCGGGGCCTGCGGCTGCCACGCCTCCAGCCAAGGCACCGCCGCGGGCCAGGGACCAGGGACTCACCCGGGACGGATCCAAAAGCTGCTCTATCTGCCGGTCCTTTCTGGCATTTTCCTCTTCCAGGCGCCGAAGCTTCGTCCTCAGCAGATCCACGTCGCTTTTCTGCATGTGCAACGACTGTGGGAAGACAGGACCACACACATGCACACGCACCGGGCACACAAACGCCCGCTCCCTCTCAGGGCCCGCGTGCGGCGGGGGGCGGAGGTCGGGTGCCACCGTGAGTGGCCCCGAGGGCACGGCTGCCATTCCGCGGGGTGGGGTGGGGTGGGGGGGCCGGGCCGGTTGGGTGCAGGCCCACGCCGCACCCTAACGACTCCCCTACGGAGACGCTGCTCTGCAAGCCACAGCCGCCAACAGCACGTCCAGCAGGTGCCGAGGTCGCATGGCGTCTCCCACGTGTGTGCAAGAAAGGACACTGTCGCTAAGACTCAGTGAAGGCTGATGTCCACCTAAAATTCTCACCCTCGACCAAGGCCCAGCGGGTCAGAGCAGCGGCGCCCAAACACTTAGCAGCCAGGGGCCCGGGCGCACGCACGGCCCCGGCAGCCGTGCCGGAGACAGCACGGGGGGAGAGACCCCGACGGGCGCCCTGGTTCAGGCCAGGCTGCCCTTGGACAGACCAGTGACCTCTCCGCGTCTCAGCGTCACCCCCCGCTAACAGCGCCCCGCGCGCGGAGCCCCTGTCCGGCCAGCTGGGCGAGAGCACGCGCAGAGAGCCCCCTCGGCACCAGAGAAGCAGGCGGGCGGGAGGTCGCCGGGACGGAACGCCCAGCGGCCACGACAGGAGGCCTGCCTCTCGGCGCCAAGGGCCCTGGAGGTCGCCTCGCCCCCCGGACTCGCAGGGGAGGCGGCGCGCGGGCGCAGCGGGCGCTGGGGCTGCCTTCAGCGGGGCCACCAGCCGGGGCGCGAACTCCGGGCTCATCCTACGGCTCGCGCCCCACGCAGCTCGGACTGCCCCTCGCGGTCGGGCAGGCGGCCGCTGTGCAAGGGCAGCAGGGGACAGAGGGGGCGCTACCTTCTTCAGCTCGATGATCTCGTCATACATGTCTTCCTTCTCTCTGTAGGCGGGGGTCCCCGGGACGTGACCTGGGGGAGACACACAAGCCCCTTACAAGATCCGAAAAGGAGGAAGGGTTCTTGGCTGTACCTTCAGAAAAACCTGGAAGCTAATAATATCATCCTTAAAAAAAAGAGCAGAAGCATTTCAGTGCCTTCAGTCCGATCTCGATAGTGTCCTCAAGGAAACGGAGAGCGGCGGAGGCTACGGGGAGGTGCGGAGCCCCCGATCGGCCGAGCCCCCGATCCCACCGATCGGGCTGCGGGGGTGGCGGGGCAGGGGCGGGGCTGAGACGGGGGCGTGCCTACCCGTCCGCAGTGACGGGGCACGGACACCAACACACGCGGCACAGCCGCCGCCGCCGCTCGGACGGCCGAACCGCCCGCGCGCCCTGCCTTCTCGGGCGCCCGCCCCTGGGCCCCAGGGTGTGCCCGCGGCTGCGGGAGGTGACCGGCTAGGTCTGCCGGGTGCGACCCGGACTCTTCGGCGCTGCCTGGGCTGCCCGTCTCCAGTGCTGCGGACGCACTTACCTCAAGGGCAGGGGCCAGTGGGGCCCAGGGCGGTGTCACTGTGCACACTGGGCGCGCCGCTCCTGGGGGGCAGCGTGGGCGCGCCGGGGCACGGTCCTCGGGACACCCCGCCCTCTTCCTTCCGCGGTCTCGCCCGCGCCCCCACGTGCTCACCATTGCTGGCCGAACGCCTGAGGTCTGGCCGCTTCGCCCTCAGCGCCTCCGTCAGGTGCCTGGGGCTGCTGCCCGGGGGGCGGGTCCACGCGTGCTCCACGGGGCGGCCTGACTTCGGGGGCGGGGCCGCACTTCCTGCTCGGAACGTGCGCGGGTGTAACGGGACAGCGGCTCGAGTGAGCACGAGGGGCTCTGCCTCCCTAGCCAGGCCTCGCCGCCTGCAGCCGCTGGCCCTCAGGGGCCGGGAAGCCCTGGCGCGGCCTGCGCCGCCCCCACGTGCCGTGGGCCGGCTCATGGACTCCCTAACGACCCAGCAGCTTGGCGCCCGGTCGGAGCTGGCTCCACACACTACCCCAGCCGTGCTGACGACCCGAGACCCCAAAGGGCAGCGTCGCACACGCAAGCCATCAGAACCGATGCGCAGCTGTCACTAAAAGCTAGGAGGCTCGAGGTCTTTTAGGAGATTCATAAATTATCCAAACAAGCCCCTTCAAAAACTCTGTCTCCGATCACTGCGTTCAACGCCCACGACCCTCCCCGAGCCCACAGGTGTCTGCGGGACACTGCGTACCTGGCTTTGAACTGCCCAGCCACAGCCTCTGCGGGCTGAGGGTCGTTCTGCTGCCGAGGGGCAAGCTCGCTGCCGTCCGCAGGGACCTCCAGGATGCCGCCGCTCTCGGCTTAGCGCAGTACGGTGACTCTAAAGGGAACACGCGGTGTTAGAGGCGAAGCGCCCGCGTCCCCTCAGCCGTGTGCTTGAGAAAGACAGGCGACAAGGCAGGGATTCGTGAGGGCGCAGCTCCCGGAGCCAGCGCTCCCGCGCAGACAGCGGCCGTTATGGTATGCACGCCTGCTTCCATTGGTTTACGTTTTGTTGTAAAGAAATAGCGCAATGGAAAATTTGTTTTAAAGTATAAATGCTGAGGCTGAGGATGGCCGCTCAGTCTGGCCGCCTCCCACCGCGCGGAGCCCCTCCATCCGCAGGAGACACCCAACACAAAGGCCAAGCAGCCCTGTGTCTGTGGGGCCGGCCCTCCCGCTGGGCCTCCTCCCGCGGACCCGGGCAGGCGGCGACCCCAGGAGCGTGCGCTCCCGAGCTCCAGCCCCGAAGACGAAGCCGAGCGGCCGCCGGGTCGCGTCTCAGGGATCCCCAGGACTCAAAGGACAGAACATCCTGGGTCCTTCTCCCAGGACACGGGCAGCGCAGCCTCTGAAGACCACCCTCTGAGGGGAACAGAAGCGCGGGGCGCGAGCGGCCGTGCACTTACTCGGTGACGTGGGTGGGGGTCTGTGGACGCTTCTCTTCTTCGTTTTCTGAAAGGAAGAGCAGGGGAAGGGGGCTGGAGCCTGCCGGGCAGCCCCGTGGCCCCAGGCTGCGCGCTGGCCTCTTCACGGGCCGGGGTGTAAGGACGACGAGGGGGGACCCTGGCTCAGCGGGGACAGCGAGGTGCCACCAGCACACGTGTCCCGTGCGTGCTCCAGGCTGGCAGGCTCCCTAGAGTCCCGGTGGCACTGGTCACATCGCAGACACAGCGGGTGGGGGACCTTAGATTCAGGTGCAGGAGCCTGCACAAGTGGTGAACCGCCCACCCCAGCTGTCCTCGGCCTGGAGCACCCAGTGGGACTGTCCCCGAGGGTGGGCTCAGCCGGGTGGAACCTTGTGACTGGGTGCGGAGGGCAGGGCTGGCAGGGGGCGAGCCTCTGCAGGACTGATCCGCTGGGACCAGCAGGGTCCCCGACGGAGAGCAGGCACCGTGGGCGGTGGCGCCTCGGGGTCAGGAGGCCGGGGATGACACACCCGCCGCCTGCTTCTGCCTCTGCTTCCTCCCCCCGCCCCTGGCAGGGGCTCCCCTCACTCGGTTCCCAGGGGAGGCTCGGGCCCGTCCAGGGCAGGCGGGGTTTCACCCAGGGCACCCTGAGCCCGTGTGCTCAGTGGGGCCGAGGGGCAGACCTTAACCCGGGAGCGGCCCTCACTTCAGACAACGGCCTGCAGCGCCGGGGCGGCTGGGGTTGCAGGTGACCGGTGCCCTGGGGTGGGGGCGGGCCGCGGCCGAGCTGGGGTTCTCCCCGTGGGGACCCGGCGCCCTCCCCTCCAGCGCAGGCAGCAGGCTCTGCTTTCCAAACCAACCCCGCGGCTGCCAGGCAGCCAGCGGGCCTCTGCGCCCAGCTCTGCTGTCTGCACTTCACGCTTCCCCGGGGCGGCGCCCGTGCGGGCCAGGCGGGCCAGGGCGCTGCTGTGCGCGAGCAGAGAGCACCCTTCTCCCGCGGTGGCTTTGCCGACCTCGCCCAGAGCCCTGTTCCCTCTCCTTCGGTGTCAGAACTGGGGGCAGGGGTAGGCCGACGCCAGATGCCAGGCCGCAACTTGTCAACGGCCTCGCCTGTAGTCCTCTCAGGACAAACTTCTGGATAAAAGCTTTATAATCACAGTTATTCAACTCCAACTGAACACTTGCCACTTTTCAAACGTGGCTTAGCACCTGGGATTTGAATGGCAGGCCTAAACACAGCCCTTGAAGGCGGCGCCCACTGCACACGCATGATGGATGCGTGTCAGGAAACCGACAGCCCCGGGGCACGCAGCTGCACACTCACCGTCTCAAAGTCAGAGTCCAAGGTGACCGCCGACAGACTGTCCTCTCCCTGTGGGAAGAGAGGCGAGCACTGAGCCTTGCAGGCTCCCGCTGAGCTCCCAGCAGCCACGCTTCCCGAGCAGCAGCCCACCCCCATCGGAGCCCGAGCCAGCTCGGACGCTGGGGGCCGGGCAGCCGGCTGCTCGGTGGCATCGGAAGAGATGGGCAGGGACACAAACTAAAAACCCCTGCTGGCCGTCCCAGCCTGTCAGCCGAGCCGCACGTTTCCAGCGTCGCGGCGGACAGCATGATACAAGTACGTCATTTTTCACATTGTTTAAATGTTCTCTTATTCACCTTCGCATCAAAGTGCCAGGAACCTGTGGCTGTGTCCTTGTAAGAAAAACTCAAAACCACGTAAAAACCATGCTCAGAGCTACCTGCATTATTTGAGCTAACAAAGCCCCCACCCCTGGCCTGTCCCCTGGTTCCAGGGCCTGCCCTGGTCCAGCAAGCGACGAGGTCGGCACTGCCTGGTGCCGACACCAGGCTGCTGGTCCCTGCTGCACGCCGGGCAAACCCGTCAGCTGCTGGCCGGTGACAGCAGCCTCTGAACCACCTGCACGTGTGCGTGCCACGGTAGAGGGTAAAAATGGGACTGGCCAAGGGCCTTTGACCAAAAAGTGCCTTCTGCTGACCCAAGGGTGAGCCCGGGGTGGCTAGGCTGCAACGCTGACGCGCTTTCACAGGCGCTGGCCCTGAAATCACTGGTGGTCCTGGCGCCCTGGGGCTGCGCCCTGCGGGGCCTGTCACGGCCACAGCACAGCGGGCGCCCCCCCCCCCCCCCCGCCGCCCATACCCCAGTCCCTGCACGTGGCGAGCACACTGCAAAGCTCCCGAGCAAGCCCGGAGACCGCTCCGTCCGAGGGGTGGGAGCTCTGGGCAGACCGGACAGAGCCTGCCCCCCAGTGGCCCACGTCTGGAGAAACAGGCTGAGCTCAGCAGAGAAGCTCCTGTGAGCCTGGGCCACGGGCTCAGTCCCCTGGGTGCCCAGAGAGCTGGGGGCGCCTCTCCACCGGCCGAGACCCGTCTTTGTGCCTGCAGAGCTTGGCTGTGAAAGGGCCCTGACCAACTCGGGCGAAAGGGCATTTCTACCAGCGAAAGATGGATGGGGAAGAGCGAAAGCAGGGGAATGGATCAACAAAACGGGGATATTCACAGGTCAGAATTTTTAAAATCACGCCCTTGAAAATGTGTGGATATGGCAAAAACGCTAACAACAATTAAATGGCAAAGGTCACAAGACAATATAAATGTCTCAATTTTTAAAACTGTGGAAAAAGGCCTAACTGGTGTGGCTTAGGGGATTGATCGCTGGCCTGTGAACCGAAGGGTCGCTGGTTCGATTCCCGGTCAGGGCACAGGCCTGGGTTGTGGGCCAGGTCCCCATTAGGGGGCACGTGAGAGGCAACCACAAACGGATGTTTCTCTCCCTTTCTTTCTCCCTCCCTTCCCCTGTCTCTAAAAATAAATAAGTAAAATCTTAACAAAAAGATTTACTGTATGGAAAAAAGATGCATTGAAAAAGACTGGAAGGGAACACCAAACATTAACTGGTTTTCTGTAGGTAGTGAGGTTACGGGTAATTCTCCAAACTTTCTCTAATGGGCATGAATTATTTTTACCATCACACTTAAGTTACTTTTCAAAGATGAAGGAGCAGTTGTTGTAGCCTGTAGACACATGGGCAGGTCTTCCCGATGAGGGAGGGCCCGTGCCTAGAGGACAAACAGGCAACGTCAGCCGCTCCCAGGGGCCCGCGGCACTGAGCCCTCCTCTGGGTGAGCTCTGTAGGTGCCGCTCTGCACTGCCAAAGGGAACAAGGTTCTCTTTGCCTAGAACCCCCCAGAAACTTCCCACTGGGTCCCGAAAAAGTTCACACTCCCCGCAGGGTGTGTGAGGTTCCACAGGCCAGGCCCCCTGCACGCCCCCCACCCACGCCCTCTCCCCGCAACAGACGGTCCAGCAAGCTTTCTTTGGGGCCCTGGAGCACGTTGCCGCTTCCCACCTCAGGGCCTTTGCACTGCGGGTCCCTCTGCTGCAGACCTTCCAGGCACATGGGCGCTCAGAGCGCCTGTTCCTGAGGCCCAATCTAAGCGGCCCTCCCAGCCCACCTGCCGGCCCCTGCAGCCAGGTGCAGTTTCCACCTTCTGACAAGTCTCCATCCTCGGCCTCCGACTGCCTAGCTCTCCCTGTGCCCGGACGCAGGGAACTCACACACACCTCCGCAGGTGGTCTGTGGGCCAATAGCCCTGGGCGAAGGGAGGGCCGAGAGACGGCTCTTCCTGACCAGCGGGGAGGGAAGCTGGGCGGCACCTACTCCGGGAAGCCTTCTCTGATCGGTGCTGGGCAGGGCTCTGTCCTCCAGCCTGGGGTTCCCTCCCTCACTCCAGGACTGCTCGGCTGCTCGCCCCCTCCGTGGCCGGGACTTGGAGGCACTGGGCCGGCGGGCACTCACACAGTGAGCTCCGCCCCACCGCGGGCCGCGATCGCCGGCGCCTGGGCGAGGACGCTGCGCCCAGGAGAGCTTCCTGGAAGCGGCGGCCTGTGCAAGGGCGGGCGGGATCCAGAGGCGCCGGAGGCTGGGCAAGGGGCGGCGAAGCCCGGCCGGCAGCTCTCAGGCGGTAGCAACAACGGCAGCTGTCACCGGCGCCCACCTCCCCCGGCCCGCGCCCGGCAGGCCGACCGGGAGAACTGGATGGAGCCAGGAGGCCCGCCCGCCGGCCCACCCGCGCTTACCGTCTCCGAAGCAGGGTCCCCGGTGCCCAGCGACATGGCGACGGCGCTGCCCGGCCGCCCCTCAGCGCTGCGGGAGCGGCTGTCCGGCTCCGGGGCTCCGCGGGCCGCCGGGCCGCCAGCAGCCTGGGCCCGAACGTGCGCCTACCGCGACCCCGCTGCCATGGCAACCGCGCGCGCCCGCTGAGCCCCGGATGTGGCGCCGACTCGCGCGTGCGCCGCAACCGCGGCGGGCCGACAGGCCGCGCTCCCGAAGCCTCCCCCGGTCGAGGGTCTCCGGGACCTCTTCGCTCCGTTTCTCGTGCGGCTCGAGTCCCCTCTCCCACTCCCGGGGCTGCGCGGACTCCCTGCGCTGCGTGCGTCAGCTGACATTCACTGTTTCTCCTTCGATCATAGAGACAGCACGTGACCGCGGCTCTTTATCTGCCCTGCTGAATGCTAAGAGCTTTGGAAAGCTCGCATAATTACTGTGTTGGCAAAATCTGTCCTAACCTCAACCCATTTGTCGACACGCATCTGCGCGGAGGCTGTGAAGTGTTTATTCCACTTGCAGTGTGTTTCCCGGCAGAACGACCAATACTTCGGGTTGCAGGGGTGTCCAACCTGTGGCCTGTGGGCTGCGAATGCTGCCTGGCATAAAACCGTAAATTTACTTAAGACATGATGAGATTTTTTTTTGTGTGATTACGTGTTGCAATGCATTTAATGTGTGGCCCAAGACAACTCTTCCCGTGTGACGCAGAAGCGCCAAAAGGCTGGACACCTCTGGATGGGACGCCTGGATGGGGGGCGGCATCAGCCCCGCTGGGATTGTTATCTCATACACAGCGCATGGGTACCTAAACCTGAACAACTAAAACCTAAACAGTTTTGAGAGGGGCATCATTTTCCCCCATGTTTCTGGTAAGAAATTGTGGGCCTTGTAACTCGAGAGCCAGACTGTCTGGGTCTGAACCCAAGCTGCTCCTACCCAAGTCGCTGTGAGACCGTGGGAGGGAGCCTCCCTGTGCCTCAGTTTCCTCTTCCAGAGGGACGGCGACAGCACCCACCGTCCTAGGCTTGCTGCTGAATCAGCCGAGTTCATGGTGCTTGCGGCACTCAGCACAGTGCCGAGAGGTTCCTCCAGGACGACTGACTCTGGCGAAGACTCGCGTCCCCACTTTACCATAAGGATCTCAGGGCAGGGCAGGCGCCCGTGCATTTCAAACCTTTTCACCCGCGTAGTTCTGGGGCAGGAGGGCGAGGATCAGGAAGAGTGGTGGTCTGAAGTGGCCCCCCCATCAAAATTCATGATTTTTTAAAAAAAATATCTTGTTTATTTATTTTTAGAGAAAAAGGGATGGGAAGGAGAGAGGGAAAAATATTTACGGGGGAGGGTTGCCTCTCGCGTGCCGCCTAGTGGGGACCTGTCCAGCAACCCAGGCACATGCCTTAACCAGGAATCCAACACGGCTACTCTGCTTTGCGGGCTGCCGCTCAATCCACTGAGTCACAGCAGCCAGAGTCAAAATTAATGTTTTTAAAGCTCCCTTTCTATTTTATGCCCATAGGAGCTCTGTTTTCTATTTCCTTATACCCGGTGTTTCCCTCAAAATGTTGCTTAAAAACTCTCTGTAAAGACGAGCCTTCTTTTTATATTTTTATCTACTGGCCTTGAGAACCTCTGGCACACGGCCGAGGGCCCCAGATGTCCAGTTTTCAGGCCAAAGGACCAAAGACTTTGCCTCAAGGACGGCGACGCCCCTTTGCGGCACGTGCCGCCCTCCCGGACTCCGGGTCCCCGGGTAGGCCACGCCCCTTCCTGTAAAATAGCCACACCCCTTCCGCGGAAGGCCCGCCTTCCGGGCGCAAGGCCGGTCGGTCGTTCAGGCACGTACCACTGAGTGTCCCGGGGCGGGGGGAGGTGTTGGGTCGGAGCGATCGGTTCGGCGCCAACTTGTCTCCAACTTCTTTCCTATTAGCTCTACCCCCCAGTCCGGACCTGTGAGCTCCCAGCGAGGTCTCCAGGGAGCTGTCACGGCCCCCCACAGTCACCTACCCGGGCCTCGCCCCCTCCAGGCCCGGCGCGTGGCGCGTCCCGGGGCGGGGCCTGCGGGGCGGGGGCGGAGCCGCGGCGGCGGACGGACGCGGAGCTGGTGAGGCGCGCGCCGGGGGGTCGGGGTCTCCGAGGCTGGACGCGATGGGGACCCCCGGGCGAGGGCGAGGGCGAGGGAGAGGGCGCTGGCGGGGGGATCTTGGGCCCGCGTGCGCGGCCGCGGCGTGGTCCCAGCGCCACCGCGGCTGCTGGCCCCTGCTCTGTGTGGACCTTCTGGGCTGCCCGGGCCAGACGCCCGCCGCGGCATCCACAGGCCTAAGACTGACCCCGGAGGGCGTGTTACAGGGAGGGCTCTTCCGCAGGGACCTAGCCTTGTCCGGGTGCACAGACGGACACTCTGGCCCAGGCAGACCTCCTGACCCCGACAGAGCCACAGGCCACTTCCCCAGCCCCACACCCAGCGTTCCTTGACCCCAGGCTGCGTTTAGGTTACTTATCGCACTTGGGGTGCGTGCTAATGCGTCTACACGAGAGCACCCCCGTGCAGGCCCCACGCGCAGGTGCACGCCCCGGCCTGGCCTTCCTGTTGCACAGTCCGCTGGCTTGAAGGGCTCTGGGGTGCAGGCAGGCTGACCCCGACTGACCTTCCAGCGCAGACAGAGACACGCTTGCCCTGTACACCTTGCTACCCCAGAACGTAGCCACACCCCGTGACTGGCCCACCCGCAGCCTGCGTGAGCGACAGGCTCTTGTCCTTCTGCCAGGGTCGAGGTCGGCAGCTTTGAGCGCCTAAGGCCAGGTGGTTGACGCCAGACTGACTCCCTCCCAGCCCCAGTGTCGTGGCTCAGGGCCCTGCCTGCTGGCACTTGGCCTCCTCCCCCATGCAGGCTGAGGCTGTGCGTCCATCCCGCCTGGCACTCCTTGGGGGCTGCTTGTGACCAGGGCTGGTGGCGCCTCGCCCTGACCTTTCCTTTGCAGGAAGCCATGGACCCCGAGTGCTCGCAGCTCCTCCCGGCTCTCTGTGCTGCGCTGGCAGACCCCAGACAGCCCGTGGCAGATGACACCTGCCTGGAGAAGCTGCTGGACTGGTTTAAAAGTGTAACTGAAGCAGGTAAGGGCAAGGGTGCTGCTTTCAACCTTGCCAGGGGCCAGAGGGTGCACAGGGCTCCCCTGCCTGGGGAAGGGGTGCCCATCTGGTTGGAGTCCTTCCTTCCTGAAGATCCCCGCTTGGCCACTTGCGGACGTGTCCAGCTGAAGCCTGAGGGAGCGGTCAAGGGACTGAGGCGTCCTTGCCAATTCCACCTCCTGCAGGGTCCAGGCCACGCTAGGTGGCTGCACAGGGTGTGGATATACTTTTTTTTGTTTTCAGTGCACTTGCTTTTATTTCTTTGTTAAGAAACCGGTTTTGCTTTCTCTCTGATTACGAAAGTAATCCACATTCTTTATATAAAACTTTAACACAAAGGAGCAAAGAGGAAAATTAAACTGCCATCGACTTTCGTTTCTTGTCAGATTTTTTTTCCCTAACTTGTCACAAAGCTGTATTTTTCTTATGAAAATGACATCCTAATACACTCTGCTGTCCTGCCTTTTCTCTCACCGTTACGGTGGGTCTTTTCTGCTTGGAACACGTTGGGTAATTACCTGTGTCATTCCCTGCATTTTGTGTGATGACTTCGCAGTGGCCGAGCGACGCAGTCTCTTGTCCGTTGTTTGGACAGGGCCAGAAGTAGCTCCGCGTCACCCCTGTCTGCGGTTTGTTTCTGACTTCAGTTCACCTCGTCCTTGTACTCTCTTTCGGGTTGAATGCCTAGGTCTGTCTGGCTTCTGACGTGTGCGTTTAAGGCCGCCCGTCTGCCCGGAAGGGTCCCTGAGCGGCGGCGACCCGTGTTACTGTGCGGGACTGGGCAGGTGTGCGCCGCGCCTCTGTCCCTTAGCGGCTGCCTGCGTGTGCCAGCGGGACAAGAGTCTCTAGTAGAAGAGCCCCTGTTCTCTGTTCAGTGGCCCCGGGAGCCGAGCGCACGGGGGCCCCCACCCGGCGCGGCCTCGCGTGTGCTTGCGTCGGCATCGGGAGCCCATCTCGGTTAAAGCCGTTCACAGGTTACTCCTGGCTCAGCGTCGTGCCCGTCAGCCTCGCCCACCTGGCCACTGGTCTCTGCCTCGAGCTCCTCCCGCTCCCTCGTGCCGCGCGCCACGTCCCGCGGGCAGCTCCGTGGCAGGCGGTCCTCGCAGCCGGGCCCTCTGCGGGGCCCCCCGCCTGCGCCGTGGGCACAGCATGGGTGCGGGCAGGGTTCCCGGGGCTGGGCTGGTGAGAACAGCCATTCCACTGCTTCCTTGGGTCGGGCACTCCCAGTGTCAGAAAAATGCATCTGAGAGGGAGCAACGGCCTCCTGCTTGAACTCGCCTTTCGTTTTCATGATCAGCAGGGCAGAGCACCTCGTCAGGGTTTTCGGCCATTTGTACTTCCTGTTCACGCCCCCTTCCTGTGTTGAGGTGTTGGCTTTCTAGCTTGCTCCCCGTGTTAGACTTGGTGGCGATGGCCACACGCGTGTGCCCCCGCTAGACTGCTGGATCCGAAGGCCTGAGGGCGGCCGGGGGCTGGGGGCGCGGGCTTCCGGGGCACAGCCCGCGCCGCTGGTGACGCGCTCCCGCCGGGCCCGCGCCCAGGGTCCAGCCTGCTGCTGCTGGAGGACAGCCCCTGCCTGGTGGAGCTGCTGTCCCAGGCGCTGAAGGCCCCGGGCCTGAGCCCCGCCGTCCTCTCCTTCTCCCTCCGCCTCGCGGGCGTCCTCGCTGCCCAGGAAGACTGCTTCGAGTACCTTCAGGTGAGCTGGCGCCCTGCGCGGTCCCGAGCGCGCACGGCCTTCTCCTCAGGTGCGGGGGGGGGGGGGGCGTCACCACCCCCATCTCCGAAATGGGGCTTGTCCCCCACTCTATGTCTTGTCAAGAGTGTGAACGAGGCAGGAGACGGGCTGGACGCACGGCTGTGCTGGGGCGGCATCCGGGCGGGCGGCCCTTAGAGGTGGCGGTGTCCTGGCAGGCCCCGCAGGCCGGCTGCGGACAGGAGGTCAGCAGGCTCTGGAGGCCACGGCCGTCCTTGGGCACAGAAGGGTGTGGCTGGAGCCGGCCTTCGGCGGTAGAGCTGGCGTTGCTGCTTTGGGGGGAGCGAGTCTGAAGTAAATGGTGACGAGACTGAGGAACCTTAGTTTAAAATAAAACGCGGCCCTGGGGGCCACCGGCCGCCTCCCAGGAGCACGGCCGCCCGGGGGCTGGTTGTCCACAGCGCGTCCCCGGCTGCCTGTCCCCCGGGCCTGGCCAGGTCACTGTTCCTTCTCCACTCAGCAGGGGGAGCTGCTGCCCGGGCTCTTCGGGGAGGCGGGCCCCCTGGGCGGAGCAGCCTGGGCCGCGCCCACGGTGCGCAGCGGCTGGATCCAGGGCCTGCGCGCCCTGGCGCAGCACCCCAGTGCCCTGCGCTTCCTGGACAGCTTCGGTGAGTGCCCCGCCGCCACCGCCTGCCTGCGGCCGTTTTCCGGGACCCTCACCGAGCCTGGTGCTCCGTGGCCCCAGGGAGAACCTGGCTGGGCCTTGTTGTCTTGGAGGGTGGCTGTGATGTCTGGGGCTGCTGTGAGGAATGGGGGCGACTGGGCCATAGAGGCCCCTAGAACACGTGAGGCCGTCCTTCCTCTCGTGGGGAGACCCAGGGCTGGGGTGGCTTTGGAACCGGCTGGGGGCATCGGAGGCCTCTGTGGGTTTCAAGCTCTGGTAGGAAACGGTGCTGATCACCCTACAAAACTGCAGCTGCGGTTCTTTTTCTTTTAAAACATTTAGCTTATTTATTTTTAGAGAGGGGAGGGAGGGAAAAAGAGAGGGAGAAGGCATCAATCAGTTGCCTCTTGCGTGTATCCCAACTGAAGACCTGACCCACAACCCAGGTCCGTGCCCCGACTGGGCATTGAACTGGCAACCTCGGCGTGCGAGACAGTGCCCGCCCCGCAGAGCCCCGCTGGCCTGGCACTGCCGGCACGCAGGGCCTGGCTCCGGGTCTTCGGCGTCTGAGCCGATGGCCTCCGATGGCCCCTCCAGCAGTGGGCAGTGCTCAGGCACCTCCCTGAGGCTCCGGACTCCACTGGTGGACGCGCGCAGCCCAGCGCTGTGGCCTCCGGTGCCGAGTCCCAGCCGACCCCGCGCTCTCCCCCGCCCCAGGTGCCCTGGACACCGTCTTCTCGCTGCAGGGCGACCCCAGCCTGTTTGTGGCCTCGGCGGCTGGGCAGCTCCTGGTGCACGTCCTGGGCCTGTGCATGCGAGGCCCGGCCGCGGGGCCCCCTGGCCCGCAGGCTGGTGACTGGCCCGCGTGTGCCCAGAAGATCGTGGGCCACGTCGAAGAGTCCCTGTGCTCCACGGCCACCCCGCGGGTCACGCAGGCCCTGAATGTCCTGACCACCACCTTTGGGCACTGCCACAGCCCTTGGACGCAAGTCCTTTGGGTGCGGCTGAGTCCCCTCGTGGCCCGTCTGCTCGAGAAAGACCCCATCCCAGCTGCTCACGCGCTGGTGGATCTCCTCCTCAGCGTGGCCCGGTCAGGCCCCCGGGGCGCGGTGGGGCGGGGCGGGCACTTGCTCTCCTTGGGAAGCCTCAGGGCAACGGTCAGGCCTGGGCCTGTCCCACTGGTCCCCGAGGGCGCTGCCGCCAGCAGAGGGCCCGCCAGGGGGCCCCAGAGTGGCTCCTGGGAGGCCCTTCCCTCTCCACTGGGGGCGGGTTCCTGGGTGGCGGCACGTGGGCTGTGGTGGCGAGACAGGCGTGACTTTCCCGTCCTGGGGTCCTCCCTGCAGCTCCCCGGCGCGGAGTGCCACCTGCGACCTGTGGGAGACGATGGCGCAGACCCTGGGCCGCCTGAGCCCCATGCAGGCGGGGCCCCTGGCCCTGGGGGTCCTCAAGCTGCAGGGCTGGTGAGTGCGGGGCGCATGGGGGGGCCCTGGGGGTCAGGGAGCTCCCGGGAGCTCGAGCTGAGGGCAGTCAGGCTCGCCCCCCGCCCCTGGGCCCACCGGCGGGGTGTGGCCGGCCGCCAAGGCGGTGGTGCACGCTCATTACAGACGGGGCGGCTTTTCCCAGCAAAGGCCCCGCGGCTCTGCGGGGCTGAGGCAGACTCTCGGAGCTTCCCTGCCCAGAGCTGGGCTGGGCTTGTGCCCTCGGCCCCTGCCCGGCAGCCTCAGGTTGCGGTCCTGGGCCACCGTCGTGTGCGCGCCCCGGGGTGGGAGCCAGTGCCCAGATGCCAGCCCCGGCCCTGCACCCCACACTGGCTGAGGCCGTTAGGAGGGTCAGGGAGCCGTACTCACCATGTGCTCTGTCCGCAGTCCGCAGGCTCTGAGGACACAGGCCTTCGATATCCTCCTCCAGCCCCTGGCCTGTGTCCTGAAAGCTGCTGCTCAGGCCCCTGGACCCCCAGGTGCGCCACGTGGGACGGTCAGACTGGCTCGGGGGTCGGGGCAGGCTGGGGGCAGCGGGGCAGCCGGCTACTCCGGGGCCCTGCAGGCAGGCTGTGGCACGGGTTGGCTGGGCATCGCCCTGGACAGGCCGCCTGCTCCGAACCTCCCGTCCTCGTCTCTGACAGGGGAGGGGGACAAGGAAGGGGTCGGGGACAGGTGGCGAGACCCGTGGCGGCTGTTCAGGACATGCCCGCTCACTGGGAACCGTGTCTGGTTTGACCTGCAGGCTTGCCGGCTGGGCCCGCGGGCGACACTGCCGTGGTGGACGCGCTGCTGTCCTCCCGGTCGGCCTGCGTGGGCCTCCTCTGCCAGACCCTGGCCCACCTGGAGCTGCTGCTGCCCATGGTGGGTGCCGCCCTGGCCCACGTCCCCACGGCCGCAGGCCCGGCAGCGCACGTGTGGCACACTGACCCCCTCCTCCCACAGCCCCAGCGCCCCGCGCCCTGGCCGCAGGCCGCCCTGCTGGGCGCCACGGTGGCAGTCCTGCAGTTCTGTGGCGGCTCGGCAGTGCCCGCCTCCGACGTGGGCGGACGCCTCTGTGTGGCCCTGGCCGGCTGCGTCCGGGTCCAGCGAGCGGCCCTCGACTTCCTGGGGGCGCTGTCCCAGGGTGCAGGTGAGCCCCCACACTCGGCTCGGGTGGAGCGAGCCCCACATGCCTGTGAGCCCTGCTCCCCTTGCTGCTTAGAGCTGTGCGGGGGCTGCTGTCCTCGCCTCTCATCTCTCATCTCTGGGGGGCGCGTTCTGCTGATGTGGGCTCTGTCCCTGCCCCCGACTGCGCGCTCCCTCTGCTGGGGCACCTGGGCTGGCGGCGGGGCTTCATCCCCTCCCCCGTCTCTCTCAGGCCCCCGAGAGCTGGAGACGCAGGCGCTGGCTGTCCTCCTGGGTTACCTCAAGAGCCCCGACTCCAGCCCCACGGTACAGGCCTGCAGGGGGCGGGGCCAGAGTCTCTGCTCAGAGGCATTTGCAGGGGCTGCGGGCGGAGTGCTGGGCCCACTGGCCGTGGGAAGCAGGCAGTCCGGGGCCCTCACGGGCTCCTGGGCAGCAGGCGTGACCTGGAGCCCAGGGGCCCCGCTGCCTGGCCCCCGGGCCGTTTGCCCAGCCCTGCGGTGAGGCGGGCCCCGTGGGCGCAGTGTGGGCGGTGCCCAGGCCTCTGAGCGGCGGCGGGGAGAGCTGGACGTGGGCCTCCCGACCCCGAGACTTCAAGGCGAAGGCGCCTGGTAGCTGCTGGGGCCTGGGGGCAGGACTTGCATTTCCCCAGGGGTGAGGTTCCTGATGAGGCCCCCCCACCCCCGTCTGGGGGCCTGTTCTGCCTCCTGAAGCTTTGGCCTCGGGGAAGGGAGCGCGGGGTGGGGGCGGGCCCCCCTCCTGGCCCTGCAGCCCTCTCTGCCCCCCAGGTCCTGAAGAAGGCCTTCCAGGCCACGCTCCGGTGGCTGCTGAGCTCGCCCCAGCCCCCTGGCGGCTGCAGCCTGGACCCCCACACCCAGCTGTTCCTCGGAGGTAACCGGGCCCCTCCAGGGGCGCACTGAGCAGCGAGGCGGGGGCAGCGGGGGGGGGGGGGCGGTGGGCGGGCGGCCGGGCCACTCTGAACCGCCCTCCCGCCCCAGAGCTTCTCCCTGTGCTGCAGAAGCGCCTGTGCAGCCCCTGCTGGGAGGTGAGGGACTCGGGGCTCGAGTTCCTGACCCAGATGACCCGACACTGGGCAGGTGAGTGCAGGTGGGGGCCCCGTGGGGGCAGGCGGCCCGGGCTCCCCGGTCACTCTTGCTGACTCGGGAGCCCAGACCACCTCGGCCGCCCTCGAGGCCTGAGAGGGAGGCTGCGGGCTCAGCCCCTGGTCACAGCTGCTGTGGCGGCTCGGACCCGCAGGACAGGCCGGCTTCAGACACGCGCTCCTGGCCTCCGAGGTGCCTGAGCTCGCGGAGCAGCTCCTGCAAGACCCCGAGAGCTACGTCCGCGCAAGCGCGGTGACCGCCGTGGGGCTGCTCTCCAGCCAGGGACTGCACGCCGCCCGCGCCAGTCCCGAGCCCCCGGGGGGCCCGCAGGTAGGAGGCCCCGGGCCGTGCAGCCCACACCCGGCCCGTCCTGACGCCTGGCTTGGGCGGTCTAAGGCCAGGGCTCCGTGGGCACGTCCGAGCCTCCCACTCGGCGCCCGGCGCCCGTCCCTCAGGTGTGGCCACCCCAGAGGACAGCCGAGCCCATGGAGGGCGCGGGCTCGGGGGCTGGCGCTGCCCTGCCCCCAGGCTCCTCCCACCTGCTCCCCTCTGTCCCCCAGAAGAGCCTGCTGCTGGACCTTCTGCACGTCCTCTCCACGGATGCGGAGGGCTTTCCCCGGAGGGCTGTCATGCAGGTCTTCACGGAGTGGCTGAGGGACAGCCACACCGAAGTGGCCGAGGACACGGAGCGCTTCGTGGCCAGGGTGCTCCAGGCAGCGAGCCAGGACCTGGACTGGGAGGTCCGGGCCCAGGGCCTGGAGCTGGCGCTGGTGTTCCTGGTGCAGACGCTGGGCGTGCCTGGCCCCCACTGCCCCTGTGCCGTGGCCGCCCCTGTGGCTGCACCCCCCGGCCAGCTGGCCCAGGCCCTGCGGGTGCTCTGCCGGGTGCAGCTCTTCGAGTTTGCCTTCCGTGCCCTGTTTGATTGTGACCGGGCTGTGGCCCAAAAGGCCTGCGACCTCCTCCTCTTCCTGCGGGACCAGGCCGCCCCCTTCGCCAGCCTGCAGGGGGCGGGGAGCAGCCCCGACGTGGCCTCTGTGGAGGCCACGCTGCAGAGGTGGCAGGCGGGCGAGCAGGGCCGGCCGCTGGGGCCCCTGGAGCCGGAGGCTGCGATGGCCGTGCTGCGGGCCCTGGACCTGGAGGGCCTGCGGGGGGCGCTGGCGCAGAGCAGCGACCACGTGGAGAGGAGCCCCCAGTCGCTCCTGCAGGACATGCTGGCCGCCGCGGGCGCCCTGGGGGACAACGAGGCCGACTGCTACTGAGGCGGCCCCGCGGCCGCCCCCGCCCCCGCGGCTGGGCCCCGTCTCCCCCGCAGCGCAGCCCGGCTGCGTGGGGGACCCTCAGGGAAGCTGGCCCCGGCGAGACCAGTAAGGCCAGCATCACGTGTGTTGCCGTATTGTTAAAGTGGCATTTTTCTACTGAAAATAAATGGCGTTTGACAGGGCCACTGAGTCGGTGTTGGGTCCTGAGGGAGCTTGGAGGAGTGAGTGACCAGGGACCCTCCTATGGTACGGCCACCTGCCCCCTGGTGCGGGGTCTCCCCTGGGCCCCCTGCGCCTCTGGGAGGACCGAGGGGCAGGGGGCAGGTGGCCTGGACTGGAAAGTGTCTGGCTCTAGACCCTGGCCTCACCCGACACGACCCCAGGTCCATCCAAGGTCGGGTTTGCAGCCTCTGAGTCCCCACAACCGCGCTGTTCGTCATGACCGCAGGCTCACCGCCCTGACCCGGCGGGCGGAGCCCCGGGCAGCAGTATCTGGGCGAGCGGAGACCCAGGCCGGTCCCCAGGGCCCAGTGGGCGCACTGGCCGTGGCCTTGCTGTCCCCGGCAGTGTGGCTGCTGGGCTGCAGGGCCCTGGGCACAGGCCTCCCCGTCTGCGGCCCGCCTCCGAGAGGGAAGCGCCCCGGTGTTCCGAAGCTCCCGCCGCGGCCAGAGCGGCAGCAGGAGGCGGACGCAGTGCTTAGAGGGAAATTCATAGCATTGAGTGCTTATGTTAGAAAAGAAAACACCTCAAACCAACAAGCTTTCATTTTAGGAAAGCTGGAAGGTGACCGCGCTAAATCCAAGATAAGCAGAACAGAAATAAAAATTAGAGCAGAAATCAAGTTGAAAACAGAATCATCTAAACCATCAGCTTGGTCCTTCCAACAATAGATCAGTATATCGCTAAGTGTCTAGGCACGCTAAAAAAAAAGGGCAGACGTGACCAGTGTCAGAAATGCAAGCGGGGACACCCCAGTGACCCCATGGATGCGGGGAGGGCCCTGAAGAAACACTTGGGTTGCCTCGGCCCACAGCTCTGATGGCCCAGCCGAAGGGACCAGTTCCTCAGAGGACTCGCCGCCAAAACCCGTGCAAGGAAAAGAAGACTTGCATAGACCTGCTGCTAGTAAAGAAACGGAGCAATAGTAAATCACCTTCCAAGACAGAGAGCCTCTGTTGGAGGTGGCCTCACGGGTGAGTTCTGCCAACTTGAAAGGACGAAATCGTACCCGCTCTCTGTCACTGCTTCCGAGGGTTGAGGCCGAGGGAGTGTCTTCCCCACTCACCGGAGGCCAGCGCAGCCCCAACACCAAATCCAGACAGAGCCGTTCCAAGGAAATGAGACTTGCTGCTCATGAACACATGGAAAAACCCTCAACAAAGTGACGAGTCCAACAACCCACAAGAACTCTGGTGACCACGTGGGGTTTGTCTCAAGGAGGCAAGGCTGGTTCAACCTCCGCACACCAGAAATGAGAGAAGGGCTTGGAGAAGGGGGAGTTTTCGTGGGCGATGCCCGGAAGTCACACATGTCACCATCTACATCCCCTGCTCCAGGTGACAAAGGGCGGAGAGGGGGCAGAAGCCCAATGTGCAGGATGGTGTGGCTCCGTGCTCTGCGCCAGGGTTGGGACTTCCTGGTCTGACACTGCAGAGGAGCCCAGCAGAGAGGGGTCTCAGCGATCTCCTGGGGGTGGCTCCCCAGGGAAGGCAACCTGGGCACTGTCCGCTCCCCTGGCCACCGGGACCATCAGGCAGTGGGAGAGCCGGGTTGTCCCGCCCACCCCCATCCCCCAGCCTGAGGCTCTCGGAGCATCTCCCCTAAACCAGGGCTCCTGTGAGCCTAGCCCATGAGTGTGGGGAGGGCCCGCACCCCATCACCTGGGAGGAAACAGTGTAGAGAGCGGAACTTGGGACCCACGAGGAGGGTCGCTGCTGGGCTGTTGCAGGCTGCCGGCCCTGCCTCCATCTCCTCTGGAAGCTGTGGCCCAGGCCCTCCTGGGCGTCCGGGGGCTCCGGGGCTCCAGGGGAGCAAGGTATAGAATGCTCTCAGTTACAGGAAGAACCCCGCGGGGCCGGGACACTCAGGAACACGCCCGCCCCACGTGCACCGGGATGCCGCAGGTTCTTGGTCCAACGCTTGCGTGCAGCATGGGTCTCGCCAGCTCCTGGACTCCAGGACGGGCTGGTCTGAGGGAGACGGAGAGGGCGACAGGGCTGGCTCCTTGGCCCGGGGCTGGGAGACGGGCCAGGGCCATCTCCTCGAGTCCCCTCTGGCCCTCTCCGAGGCGGCATCCTGCCCTGGCAAGCCGGGGGATGCGCCGCGCGTGCTGGGCCTGGTGCTGCCCGGCCCGGCCCGCTGCGAGGCCTGGAGCTTCATCCTGGGCACGCTCCTCCCCGCACGGCGAGCCAGCCCCGCCCTGGGGAGGCCGTGCGTGTGCGTGGAGACAGACGCCCTTGAACGCGCAGCCCCTGTCTCGCTCGGCCCCTCAGGCTGGGCTCTGCCCCTGGGCCCTGTCGTGGGGACACGCTGGCAGGGCAGGGCCGGTGAGGCTGTGCTAGAGCCCTTCTCTCTGCCTCTCCCGGGAAGTGGGCGCCTGCAGCTTGGCCCAGGGCGCCGGGCGCCTCGAGCACGCATAGGACCCTCTGGCGCCTTGTCCTTCCCGCCCGTGTAGCCGCGCTGCCCTCTGCTGGCGGCACGCGGCACTGCAGGGAGATCCTTCTCCCTGGGAAGGTTTGTTTGAAACCTCAGCTACTTGACTCTGAGTTCAGAGTTCAAAGGCAGACAGTGTTTATTTTTTTCTTTAAGTCACCTCTTCCACCTCTGGGCGAAAACCCACAGTTTAAAAAGTTTTCATTTCAATAAAGGCAACAGCCTATCACCCAAATCGCTGTGGCTTCATTTTAAAACCAAGCGTTTTAAGCCAAAAGCATGGCATAGACCTCGCCGTGTTTCCGGCCCCAGGAGGCCCCCTCCTCTCCTCTCCCTACGCCGGGCAGGGATTCCCCTGGGGGCGGGGGTCTCTGGGCCTGGGGGTCCCTCTAGTGTCTATAGCGGGAGTGACAGGGGTCCATGACTGGCGCCTCCCCTGGGAGGGACCAAGGGGGTTTCTTTCTATCTCTGGGTCCCTCCCCCACACAGACAGGGCCACTTCTGCGGTATTAGCAGCATCCCGGTCCTCGGCTTCACGCCGCCGCCCAACAGAGCCTGGCTCCGCGGGGCGCCGTGTGCGGGGGCGGGGGTGGGGGCGCGCTGCGGGCGAGGCAGCCGGGCCCCCGCAGTTACCGCCCCCAGGCCCTCGGTCTGTGCGGACGTTTGTCTAGTTCTGCCCGCATCCTGTCAGCAGGGGGCGCCACCTGCCCGTCCCCCGTCCCCCCCCCCCCCCCGCTTTGGGGCCGCCGGTCCTCCGCTTCGGTCTGCGCTGGTTTCCCTGTGGGAGGGGGCAGCTCGTGCGGCGTGGGGGCCTTCTGAGAAAAACAGCACCAAACACAAGCCCAGCCGCAGGAGGGGCCCCGAGCCGGGCAGCCTGAAGCTGCCTGGCAGCACCAGGCAGGACCCGGGCCTGTCCCGGGAGGGCGCACGGGCCCTGCTGAAGGGCGCCGGGTGGACCTGCCCGGAAGCTGGGGCGAGGGGCAAGCTGCCGGCGACCATCAGTGCCACAGACCGCCCCAAGGCAGGCTAAACCCCCAAGACCTTTAGCTGGGGCGCCAGCGGGCGGGGGGTGGTCAGGGGTCGGCTGCAGGGCCGCCCCCCCGCCCCCCCCCGCCCCCGCCCCCGGCGCGATGCGGCGCGGGCTCCCAAAGGCAGCATCTGAGACGCAGGCCGCTGGGGCGCGTGTCCTGCCTGGGCCCGGGGACCCGAGGGGGCTGGCCCACCACCCTCCAGAAAGGCGGGCGCAGAGGCCGCCCCGGCTCGCGGAGCGGGGCGAGGCCTGCGAGCGCAGGGCGACGGGACCCCCGGGTCCCGCCCGTCGGCGTCCTCGGCTTGGACTGGCCATGACCCTGCGCCCTCGGGCCTGTTTTCCAATTTCCTTCCGTCTTCTGTGAGAGCGCAGTCCTCGGACGAGGTGAGGTTATGGGGTGTTTGAATACGTGTGGTTCCTTGTCTCATTCCAAACTTTGTGCAGGAGTTTTACGTGGCCACTCAGAGCCGGAGGCCTGTCCCCAGGAGCCAGAGCCGAGGGCTGCCACCGCGCTCCCCTGTGGATGTGGGCGGGGCAAGGGCAGGGAGTGGGCGCTTCTCACGCCGGTTTCCCTCAGGAGGGCTCCACGCCGTTCCACTGAGGGGCAGGGGCGGCCCCCAGGCCATGGGTGACTTGTTTAACTGTGACTGTGTTTTTACAACAGAAATCCTTTCACTCTCCATCCGGGACATCCGCCGCTCTCTTAAATGACCTGATTGTGTGTCGGGGACCTGAGGGAGGAGCTCTGGGTCACCGGGTGGGGGGTTGGGGAGGGGTCGAGGCCACATTCTCAGCACTTCTATCTGCGTCCATGGCCTTTGGCTCTCAGCTGTGACAAGTGTCCCAAAAAAGCATTCTCAAGTGGGCAGGGACAAGCCCCTAACAGCAGAGCCTCCGCCTCGCCCCACCCCCCACCCCCAGCTGCAGACGCTGGTGGAAGAGATGTTCTGGAAAGAACAATTTGGGGACAGAGATTCTGTAAACGTACAAAGACGATGGCTGTGCTCCTGGCCCCGTCTCTGTCCCCCGGGAGTCACAGCACAGCTCTGCGAGCTTCCAGTGGGACGGAGCGCCCGGGCGGAGAGGCCTGGCGGGCTCTGGGGCTCCTGGGTCAGAGGGCCAGGAGGCCAGTGAGAGCTCCCCCCTCCCCTGCAAGAACGATGTCTCCTTGAAGGGGGTGGGCAGCCAGGCCCCGCTCTCAGAGGCGACAGACACATCCTCTCTGGCAGCCCTGGCTTCCCGCTTCCTGACCTCTCGGCTCCCCCTTCCTCTCAGAGAGGCACCGTCGGAACCGTCCGAAGCCGCCCTCCTGGCCCCCGCCCTGCGCCTGGCAGTCCCGCGGGACAGGGCGGCCTTTCAGCCTCGCCGCTGGCCCCTGCAGTTCCAGAGCGCGGGACGGGGAGCGGCGACGTCATCCCGCTAACGCTGACCCATGGGACGTCCCAGATCTTTCTGGGAGGAGACAAATCTCCAAAAGGGCTTAAAGGAAAAAATAAACACACCCCGGCCAAGGAAGCCGCTAATGGCACAGCTCCAAACTTAGATCCGGCCCAGTTCGAAGGAGGGCACAGCAGGCCAGGGTCGGACAGACGAACACAGGAGAAGGCCTGCGAGGAGCTGCTCTGTGGGCCGGGGGCTGCGGGCCTCTGCCCGCCCGTGCCCTCCTCCCCCGCCCGCCTCGGGGCTCCAAGCCGCCCTGCCCAGCAGGAGCCTTCCTCCTGTGGCCGAGAGGGCCTGGATTGGGCTGGGTGCTCTGCCCGAGGCTGCCAAGTTGTGGGGCCAGCGGTCAAGCCTCGCCGCCTCTGCTGGGCCCTGTGTCCTGGGCTGGGCCTCAGAAAGCACCCGGGCAGCCCCTCGGCCGGGCCCAGCCTGGGCCTGAGCTGACCCGCAGGGTGGGCGGCTGCCGCCCTTCCCTGGACTCCCCAGCGGTCCAGGGACTCCCTGGGCGGGTGGTGGCACTTGGGCCAAGATGCCAATGTCAACAGCCCGAGCGGCTGGGGCCTCGCGCCACGTTGGTGCAGAGGACGGGTCCCCGCAGCCACGCGGTCGCCCCCTGGCTGCCTGGAGCGGACTCGCGGAGCCGCGCAGGCCTGCTGGCCGGCTGCCCTCGAGCCTTGCCATCCACATGCGCGGTGCAAGGCGGGCCAGGCCCCTGTCCCCGGGGGCCCCCTCCACTGCCCTCAGGGCCCCGCCCTATCCAGGAAGTAAAAAAAAAAAATCACAGGGATAAGAATGCTAGATAGAAATCTCTATAAATTATGAAGCTGTAACTCAACATCTTTGAAACAATTTCTCCCCAAACAGAACAGTTAAAAAAAAAAAAAAAACTCATCAAAAACCCTACATGTGTTCTTATGTGTAAAGAGTATGAGAGAACAGCTTCTTGTTTTGAGAAAGTTTATTGTTACATTTTTGCAATAATAGATGAGGCACAACTATCTCCTGCTTCTCCAATATCTCAATAAAAAAGACAATAATCAAGGATAACAGTGAAATTAAGATAAAAAATTACAAAAGCCAAAGGTTTTAGAGACAAAAATGACTACAGTCTATGTGTAGAAAAGTTGTGAATGGTTTAGTTTAGCCTTGCAAATAGTTCTCCTCTTCTCCGGTTACGACGAGTCACAGAATTGAGAGCTGACACCTTTGACACCTTCGCCCCGGGTCCCAGGGATGCCCGGGCTCGGCGAAAAGGCCCCGCGGTTGGGGGCCGAGCTGGTGGGGGTCCCGGCCTCCGGCCACCCCACGCTGCAATCCGGTCAGCTCGACGCAGTCACAGTCCCTCGCACTTAAAGGAGCGTGAATGGCACACCTATCGGGCTGGCTGCAGGCAAAAGCACTTGGGTGGGCTGCCCGCAGGCGCGCGGACCAGGGGTCCGCAGCCTCCCCGGGCCCACGTCTCCAGGCTGGGGAGGAACGGCTGGACGCCTCGCACACCTGTGAGGCCTGGCGCAGTGATGGGCGGGGGTGCCCCCGCTGTCACCAAAAGCAACGTGATCTCAGAGCGCCCTGCCCCTGCGGCCCAGGGCTCCTCGCCCCGGGCCACGCGGCCACCGATAGCCGCACGGCTTCTCAGTGTATGGGCCACCACGGGAGGTGGTGCAAAACAAGCAACTTCTTTCTGGTCAAAAAATGAAAAGCAGCTGAAACCCCCAAACGCCGCCGCACAGCCTTGAGCACCAAAGAGAGAGGACCGCATGCTGCCTCCTCATCGAAGACGTGGTGGAAACACGGGCGCCTCGGAAGCAGGCCTCCCTCCCTCCCTCCCCTGGGGCGGCCTTGCCGTGGGATGCAAGCGTGTCTGGCCTGCTGACTCGGAGCCAAGCGAGGTGCCAAGGGACACAGGAAGGGACCGGTGTGGCCTGAGGACAAGGGCCCCAGGGTGTGCGAGTCAACCGCAGTGACGTCCTGCCCCTGAGGAAGCTCTCCCTCTCTCCTGTCACATGCGGGAGCGTCCCTGACACGAGTGCGGCAGGCTCTGCGGCGGGGCGGTGCCCGGCGGGGGGCAGCGTTCTGCACACGCGTGGCGCCCAGCGGGGCTGGTGAACTGGGTGCCACCGAGCAGCCTGCCCTGCCCTGAGCTCCCGCACTCCCCTGTGCAGAGCCCCAGCCGACAGCGGCCTAGTGTGTGGGCGCCACAGCGGCGGGAGCCCTGGACCACAGCCGGGGCGGGAACGAGGGCCGGGCTGGGCCAGGGTGTAGAGGCGCCGGCGGCGGGGCAGTCTGCAGAAGCGCAGCTTGGCGAGGGGTCCCCAGCCTCCTGCAGGGCAGGGTCTGTGGTGCCTGAGCAAGTGCGTGGCCACAGGCAGTGCTGGAATCCCTGCAGCCGCGGCCGGAGGGCAGGAAGTGCCCCAGGGAGCCGGTGCAGCCCACGGCAGGTGCCAGGAGGTGACTCCCCAGGTGGGACAGTCACCCACAAGACTGGTTGGTTCGCCTTCACCAGTGGGGGAAGGGCAGGGCGGATCCAGAGAAATGAGCACCGCTGTGGGCCTAGGGGAAGAGGGGCATGTCCCGTCCACAGACCTGGGCCAGGTCGGGGCAGAAGGGGCAGCGCAGGCTGGGGCGTTAAGGCAAGACCACACCCGTGGAGCGCCACCCGCCCTCCAGGCCGGGCCCTGGGCTTCACCCAATGGCCTGCCCCAGGGGCTCTCAGGAGATGGCATGGGAGTTTTAAAAGGCAACTGGCTCACTTTGGGAGGTGGTGCTGGGACCCCCAGCGGGCGGGGGGCGGGGCGGGGTGAGGCGGGGGACTGCGTTAGCAGCTTCAGTGTGCCCGCAGGCTCCTACGAGCTAGAGCTAGCGGCAGGCAGAGCTTTGGGTTAGACCTGTAAGTCAGAGAGCGAGCTGTCTGCAAGGCCAGCTGGTCAGTGTTGTGTCGTTAGAGAGCGCGCGCACGGGCGCGGTGATGCTGCGTCCGGCGGGAACGGCGTTGCCGTAGGAGGACGCGAGCTGCTCGTGGGCGCGGGCGGCCCTGAGCGGCGCGCAGAGTCTCAGTAGTGTGCATCCCCAGGATTCAGTAGCTCATCGCGGCCCCGCGCCCGGCCGGGGCGGGCGGGGCTCACTGCAGCATGATGTCCTTCAGGTTCTCCTGCAGGATCGTGTCCTTCACCGCGTGGAACACGAAGCGGACGTTCTCCGTGTCGATGGCCGTGGTGAAGTGGTGGAAGAGCGGCTTGCTGCGGCTCCTGCGCCGGCGGTCAAAGCACTGCACCAGGAAGCGCTGCACGTCCTCCAGCCGGTGCGGGTCGCCCTGGAAGTCGGGGAAGTGCTTCCTGATGCTGACGCCCTTCACCTTCTCCACCAGCAGGTCCGTCTTGTTGAGGAAGAGGATGATGGACACGTTGAAGAAGAGCTTGTTGTTGGCGATGGTCTCGAAGATGTTCATGGACTCCACCAGGCGGTTGGTGCGCCGGTCCTCCATGAGCACCTGGTCGTACTCGCTGGAGGACACCATGAACAGGATCGAGGTGATGCCGTCAAAGCACTGGAACCACTTCTGGCGCTGGGATCGCTGGCCGCCCACGTCCACCATCTTAAAGGGGATTTTCTTGATGACAAAGTCATGCTCCACGATGCCCTTGGTGGCTTTCCTCGCCAGCAGGATGTCTTGCTTACTGGGAATGTAGTTCTGTAACACACAGCAGGAGAAGTGTGGGAAGGGGGCGCGTGGGAAAGCGAGGACAGACGGCGGGCAGGAGGGGAGGCGCCAACTGGTTTTATGAGAAGTCAAACCAAATCCCAAAAGCCACGCTGATGCATAAAGTAAGAAATGTGCCTCGGGACAGACAGCGAGGGTGCGGAAGGGCTCACGTCACAATGCACGCAGGCTCCCCAGTCTGAGGGCGTTTTCAGAATCTCACTGTCAGGTTTTGATGGAATAACCTCAAGCATTGTCTTCGCCACAGGAAACAAGCCATCTATTTCTATGTCTGTGCCATAGCTACCTTCTAGTGTTCCGACTTCTGGAGCAAATGCGTTCCCAGTCCTTACGATGAGCTAATGTCATTTAGGCCTTCGCTGTATTTAACGCTACCCTTGGAGAGCGTGTAAAGCCCTCGGCGGCATGCAGGCAGGTGCCGCAGTCCCGGAGCCCGCCTGCGCCGGACCCCCGTGACCACCCCAGGCTGCGCTCGGGCCGCAGGCTCCCCGACCCAAAAGGGGTGACGGTGCCCCTGGACCAGTCACCGCTTTGCAGGGCAGACAGGGGAGGGGCCCAAGAAAGCGGCTCCCACGCAGGAGGCCGACGGGAGGGCCCCACAGGGGAGGCGCCCCCGCTTCCTTAACCGGCAAAAGAGAGAGGCGGATGGGGAGGGACCCCGAGACAGAAAGACGCGTCGGAGTCGCGGACCTGTCACCGTGTGCGGGCTGGACGAGGCTGGTGGTCCAAGCCGCTGGGGTGACGCCTGGGACATCCCCGCACCAGCGGGGGGTGCCGGTGCTGAGGCAGTGCTGCCGCTCCTCTGGAGCGACCGTGGCGCTGTGGTTTTGACTGTTGGGGTCTTACCGTTCAGAGGTGCTCTGAACGGCAGGGTCCGGCAGAAGTGGCACCTGCCCAAGTGTCATTGGCAGGGTCAGAGCACAGGTGTGATAGTCTCTACAGCTTTAATTTGAACACTTCCCTTAAAATGTCATACGGCCAGCTTGAGGGTGATACTGTTACGTTACAGAGTTACATGTTTATGATTTTGTAACAGAAGACTTGGTAATAAAAAGGGGGTGTTATTTGTGCCGGACCCTGTATTACGGATGAAGTAAATCGACGACGGATTTGCTCTGGGGCGTGGGGATGGGGCGGATGAGACAAGACGGGTCAAGGGCGGGAACGGTCCACCCTGGGGTCTCACTGTGCTCCTTACGCTGGTCCTGTTTGCATCTCCCACAGGAGACAGTTAAAGTGCCCAGCCCCTGCGCGAGTCTGCGCGAAGGGACCCTATGGAAGTGCTGCCTCGTGTGCTGATTGGGCGCGGTGGCTGAAGGTCTGCGACCGAGAATGTGACAGCGCCCTCCACTGGCACCAGGAAACTCTCACCCTGAGCATGCCCTTCCCGCCCCAGCGAGAGCATGACACCGTCACTCTTCAAGGTCACCTGGCGCACCAAACACGGCTCCTACGCAGAGCGAAGCCTATATCGCCTGAGCGGCTTTGGTTGGCACACAGATGCTTTCTAGTCCGACCGCGGGCCTCAGGATGGGGTGGCACTCACCAGCTGGCCGATCCGGTCCAAGTTGTCCAGGAAGTACTTCACCGACTCACCCTGCCACAAAGAGAAAACACCCACAGCTCAGTCTCAGTGGCAGAGCCCTGATCTGGTGAACAGAAGAACTCGGGCGTTATTGCACTCTGCGTGAGCAGGAGGGCAAGGGCTAAGACTGTACAGAGATCAAAAAAACCCCCACACTTTTTTAAGTTAAAAAATGCAGTCTCTCTAGCTGTGACCCCCAGATTCAAGCTCAGGCTGGCTTCGGAACGCGCTGCTGCGCTCCGGCGGCGGGTGCCGTGGGCCTGGCGGACATCCCTCTGAGGGCGTGGCCTGCCCCAGGCCATGTTCCGGCAATAGCGCCGCTCTGATGGAGACGGCCCGCTGCCGCTCCAGGCGCTGTCTTTGGGGACGGGAGTCGGTAAGGGGGAGCCGCACAGGCTCTGGAGCCCCGGAACACACTCCCCTCTTCCCACGTCTGGATGACGGATCGACCGCCTCTCGCTCGGGCCCCCGTGGCCGGAACGATGTACCTGTCTCTGTCCTCTACATGCTCTGGGCCAAGTGCCCACAGGCTGTCCCCTGGCTGACCCAGACCCTGTTTGAGAAAGGGCTGAGCACCAAGTGCAACGGCCGTCAGGGACATAAGGAGCAGCCTCAGGGCAATCCAGTGGTGGCTTAAACGGAGATGCCCGGAGCGAGCAGTCAGTGAAACTCCACCACACCCCACCCCGGGGACGCGGCTCTCCCAGGCGCCGCCGGGGCAGGGTGGTCCGAGGTGCTGCAGGCCCCCCCCCAAGCGCTGCATCTCAGAGACAGTGAGGCGACGTGGCTGCGGGACGCCCGGACTGATGTCCCAGACCCCTGCGGGGGGAGAGCGGTGGGGAGGCAGGAGGTGGCCGCTCGGGCCTGTGGCTTCGTGAAAGGGACGCAGGCCACGAGGGGGGACAGGCGCCCAGCTCCTGACATCCTCCCCGCTGGTCCCAAGGGGGCGTGCCAGAGGAGAGCGAGGGGGCACTTCCTTCAGTGAGGAACCAGCCTTCCCATTGGACAGTGAAGGCCTTCTGAATGATTTAAGGGGACAGGAACACACGTTTTCCCTGGGAGAGCACAGCAAACAAGACGTCCCCCCAGGATGCCGGGACGCCCCCTGCCCGTCTGACGCAGGGGTGAGCGCCCCGTGGGAAGGCACCCACTGCTGCAGGGAGAATGGGGGCTCCCTGCCCCGCCCCATCCCGACTGCGGGCCTCTTCCTCCCACTTGCAGCTCTGCACTTGGGGACGGCTACGACCCGCTGGCTGCTGCCGGGTTCTTGCTCTGTCTGCGCGTCCTGCCTCCTCCCGGGGCGGACAGGAAACAGCTGGTGAGGCCACAGCAGACCTGCGTTGCGTGACCCCAACCGGCCTCCGACCCCGCTCCCTGTGCTCTCACCTCCACTGCCTCACCCGAATCGGGAGGGTCTGACCCCTCGAGTGCCCCCGGGGGTGTCCCTGGAGCCGTCTGACAGGGGCGGGGGGCCACGCCGCACCAGTGAGGAGCATCTGGCCCGCAGCCTCACCACGTGACTGCCCGCCAAGGCGGACACGCCAGCGTTGGCTGGAGACTAAAACAGCAGTTGTGACGTCCAGGGTGCGGGCCAGGGCCCACTGGGGGGTGGCGGGAAGATGGCTGCGGGCCTCGAGGGGGCGCCACAGAGACCCCGACGCGGACAGCCCAGACGCCAGAGCCCCGGACGAAGACTCGCAGCCGCTGTTGTAATTACGCTCGATTAGGTACCAGGGTGCCTGCAAAGAATGAAAACACACACAATCCCAGCAGAGAGACAGAAAGCACAAAGAGCGCCACAGGGAAATGTCGGAGCCGAAACGCACAGCATCCACGCGAAACCTGCATGGGTGGACCCAGGCCAGAGAGGACACGGAAAAGAGCCCCCAAGGCTTGAAGTCAGAACGACAGAACTGACCCGGGCCCAGGAGGGAAGAGATTAGTAAATGGCGACAGCGACTCGGGCGTCTGTGGGGCGATTTCAGAAGGTCCGACCAGAGCACCTTGGTTGGACTCCAACAGCAGAGAACAGGAAGACTCAGAAAGAACGCTTTAAAAGAAAAAAGCAGAAAACTTTCCAGATTTGGTAAAAGACATAAATTTACACATCTCAAGAAGCCCCACTAATTCCAAACACCATAAATACGGAGCAAATCATAGTCAGGGTTTGGGACAACCTGCTTCTAAATAACCCGCAGGTCGAAGAAGAGCGCACACTTCTCTGGTCCAACACGTGGCGAGCTCTCGTCCCCACGTCAAAGTAAAAGCTGAGCAGACGGGAAGCCAACAGCTCGTCTTAGAGTCACTGGCGGACGGACATGACAAGGCAGCCGGAGCCCCCGCCCCCGGGAGGGCGGGCGAGCACAGAGAACCGCAGCTGGTCAGGGGTGAAAGCTGCGGCTGGGGCCTGCAACCGGCGTGCGGTGTCCGGCTTTCAACAGACAATCCCAGGACAAGCTCAAAGGCAAAAATCGCAGCGTGAAGAGGCCAAGCAGCCTTCAGAACCAGACACAGACGTGGCAGAGGGTTGGGAATTAACAGATGGGAAACTTAAAATAATTACGATTAATATGCTAGGGGCTCTAAGGAGAAAAGCGGACCCCGGGCAAGGACAGGCGGGTGACGTCAGCAGAGGTGGACACTCCAAGAGTCAGATGGAGATGCCGGAAACCAAGACACACAGGGAGCTCCCTGGGCCTGCACTTGGCACCTGAAGTGTGCGCGTGGCGGGGGCAGTCTTGTGGGCAGAGCCCCACCCATGGGATCCGACGCAGGCACCTCCAGGCGGACAGGTCGGAGCGAGTTAAACCGCAGGGCACCCAGCTGTGGCCTGGGGAAGCGGGCGACGGAGCCCCACGCCAGGTCCCAGCGGTGCTCCGTGGGCATGCGTTGCCGCAGAAGCCACCCCAAAAACATATAAACAAGGACGACACATCAGTAAAATAAAAGATGAAAACCATTGTAACAAAATGGTTCTCAACAGATGCAGAAAAAGCATTTGATAGAAGCCAACATCCATTCATGGTTACAACCCGCCAGCCAGCTACATAAAAGGGACTGTCCGATGAATAGCGATGGAGCCTGAACACTGTCACCAGGAGACGGGGCCCCAGGTGACGTGCCCGCTGCGGCCGCTTCTGGTCAACACTGTTGCGGGGACCAGTGAGTGCGAAGAAGCACCACGCACACAAGCAAAGCAACAAAGGGCCTAAGTCCTGAAGGCCGGGAGGAGCCGCTTTTGCAGGTCGCACCACTGGCTGCAGCTGGAACCCTGAGGCCCCTGGGAGAGAGCCAGCGAGACGGCCGATAGGTGCGTTCAGCAAGGTCACAAGATGCAAGGTCCATACACCGAAATCAAGTGAGCTTTATCTACTGGGAGGAAGCAACTGGGATATTAAAAGATTTTTTTAAAAAAGATCTTATTCATTTTTAGAGAGAAAGGAAAGGAGGGAGGAAGAGAGGGAGAGAAACATCCATGTGTGGTTGCCCCTCATGCGCTCCCTACTGGGCCCGCACCCCAGGCCTGTGCCCCGACGGGGAATTGAACCAGCGACCCTTTGCTTCGCAGGACGGCACTCGATCCATGGAGCCATGCCAGCCAGGGCTGAAACAAAATTTTTTTTACAGTGAAGACTCAATATTGTTAAGAAGTCAATTTCCACCAAACTGACCGACAGATCCAGTGATGCCGCCCTGGAGGAGGGCAAGCAGCAGGGAGTGAGAGGAGCCACGCGGCAGCGAGCTCAGGGCAGAGCTGGGAGCGGAGAGGGTCCCGGCTGGCAGCTGGCCATACAAAGAGGATCCCAGGCAAACAGCTGGAGGGAAGTGAGTCCCACCAAGGACAGGTGAGCCCATGGGAGAGAGGCCGAGACCCCGCAGGCTCCGGGGCCCCAGCCTGGCCAGCGCCTGCTGAGGCAGAACATCTGTGGGGCTGTTTAACCGGCTACGCTGTGATCGCTTGATATCCGGCAACGGAACACACACATTTTTGGGGGCAAAACCCCACAGACCATAAACCTGCACCTTCACGTGGGCGCCTGGAGCTCCAGCAGTGCCTTGTGCAGCAGGTGCTGCAGGCGGAGGGTGGAGGGAGACGCGCGTCCTTCCCCCGCTGGCTCAGTGCCGGCTTCCTCGCGCGCCCCCTGGTGCCTGGGAGTGCTGTCCTGGGCCTGTCGAAGAAAGGTGTCCCCACATCCGAACGGCAGTAATCAGGGCGGTCCTCCTCCTCCTCCTCCATGGAGCCGACTAGTGACCATACGACAGGAGCAGTAGAAACCTCACCGGGGACCGAAGCCTCCTGCCCGGGCAGGCGTCCTGAACCAACTCGAAACAAGGGGTGAGCCGGGCGCCGGCTGCTTCAGGCCCCGCAGCGGACGAGCCCGTGTCCTTTCTGACCTGGTCCAGCACGGCGGGGGGCCGCCTCCCGCTCCGGCCTCGCCCCCCAGCTATCAACATGTGACACGTGGCCATGAACACCGAGGGAATGAGGCGAGACAAGCACACACAAGCACATGTGTAGGCGGCCACCAGTGATGTCACCGACGCATGCCACATGACCATCCACTCCTGCGTGGACGGGGGACAGTGTCAGTAGGAGAACCGCCTCCCCAGAGAACCCCGGCAGCAGGATCTTCAAAGCTAAGGCCTGAAGCCACCACTGCCCTCGAGGTCAGGGGCGGGACACACGGCCGCGCAGTCGGACAGCAGAATGCGAGGCGGGGAGCCCACGGACCCAGCACTGTGTGGCCAACACGGCCGCTCCCCAGGCACCCGGCGAAGGGGACATCGGAGTGCGACCTTCGCACCCTCCTCTTCTACGCGAAGTCACTGCCGCTGCCGGGCTCTGCTCTGAGCACCGTTCCCACGCCAGCGCAGTTAACCCTCAAAAGAACAGGGGCAGGGCCCGGGCCACCCCCCTGAAGAGGGAGGGAACCTGCCCTGGCGGCAGGCCGCAGGGCCCCTCAGCCCTGTTTTGGGGTCACCGGCGGTGGGGACACACAGAAAGGGAAAGGGATCTTGAGCCCCAATCAGAATGGGGCGGTGGCAGGGGTGCCGGTGCGTGGCAGCCGCGAGAGGGCACATGGGGTCCCCCAATGACGCCGGGGGCCTGCCTCTGCGGGGTGGGCGCGTGCGCTTTCAGGCCCTCGTCTGCAGTCACGCAGGTGTAAGGGACAGTTGTGTACAATTTTAAAACAGAGCGAGGGAGGGCAAGAGAGAGAAAAACACAAGGTCCCCAAACGGCCCTCGAGGCAGCCACTCCCTTTGGACAGAGGTGCAGACACGGGCGCAGGCCTCGCCAGCGCCCTCCCCATCTTCCCGCCACTCCCCCCAGCCCCCCCCCCGCCTCGGGCCTCTCCAGCGGAAGCAGCCGGAGGCTTTGCCATGTGACCACAAACACAAAACAATGACAGAAACACCAAGTATGAAACGAGCTAGAAAAACGCCTGGCGCTTCGGCCTGACCGCGGTGCGGCCGGGGCTGAGGGCTCTCGCGCCCCTGCCTGGGGAAGGGCGGGAAGACGGTGAGAGGGGACAAAAAGACAGTCGGCTGTGAACGCCCCGGGCGACCTCTAAGGAGTGCTGCCACCCTTCGCGGGTGCTCTCCCGCCCGCCCGGCGCAGGCCTGCGTCAGCCCCGACGAGGCTGGCCACCAGGGACACGACCGCCGCCCGCACGGGGCCCCGCCAGCCCCACAGCCTTCCCCGCACTCAGCAGGCGCGCTTGGGGCGCGTTTGTCCTCTACTCCAAAGGCACACCAGGGACATGGCAGCAAGTCCCGGGGATGCCACGTCACAGGCTCTGAAGGCCCTGCCAGGCCCGCACCCCGCAAGCCCCAGCAGAGGAGTCTTCTAAAACCCGTCACTGTCCCTTTAAGTCTTCCCAACCCCCAGCTCCAAATCCCCGTTCGCTTCCTTGTACAGGCAGCTTATCCGGGAGCTAAGTTTAGCTGCCACCATTCCTGGTCCTCCCTCCAGGGACGTCCCCAGGCCTCTGCCCGTGGGGCCGCCCCAAGCAGCCCACCAGCCTCTTGCTTGCAGGGACGTAGACTGTCAGCCCCCGGGGACAGGGTCCCTCCTCACAACAGCTTCATGTGGGGGACACTCTTCTGCCGGGTCCCCTCTCACTGCAGTTCCTTCTGTCCTTTCCTGTCTGACAAGGTCGCCCGGTCCATCCGCTTGGGCCATGACTCATGCTGGGACAGACTGTTGTTTTGGACCCAAAACAATGCAATGCAAATGGAGTCACAAACACGGCACAGGCCGCACAGAGCCTGGCCCCTGTCCTCCGTCACCTGGACCTGGCCATGGGAACCCTTTCCGAGCTGCACTCAGCAGGGAGGAGGACGCGTCTGCACGGAAGTTCACGCACAGTCCGGGCCCCGCTTGGCGGGCCCCCTGTGGGCAGACCCCCTGTGGGCAGACCCCTCGCTCTCTGGGCCGCTGCCCTCCCAGGACGCCTGGGCGGGGACCCTGCTGCGGCCGCCCTCCAAGGAGACCCAGGCTCCCCCACGGACACACCCCCCGCCGCGGGCACAGGGCCGCTGGAGGGACTGCCACCCCAGCGTCAGCGCCGGCTCGTCCCCGCAGCTGGAGGACGGAACAGGCCCCACGTCACACGTCCACGCTCCCCGACTGGCTTCCCGGCCCCGCACGTGGACACAGCTTTGTTCCGCCCCAGCGCAGCAGCTGCTGGTCTTCCTTCGCAGACTCGAGTCTGTGGAAAGCCCCCTTGCGGACGGCCCCCCATGGGCCGCTGGGAGCCTGGGCCGTCCGCATGGCTGGTTTCTGGCGAGCGGACAGCCACGAAGAAGTCCGCCCCCGCCCTCTGGTGCAGGCCCGTGTCGCCCCTCGAAACTCAGCTCCCAGTCACTGCGCGGCGTCCCATCTGTCACAGCCACGAGTGGCAGGGTGCAGAGTGGCGGCATGTCCCGCTGCCCAGCAGGGGGGCCACCAGCAGGCCTGACCCTCCCCAGCTGCCCACCAGCACCACACAGCCCGCAGCGCCTGGCCGTCCCTCCACCTCCCGCAGGCGGCACACGGCTGCAAGCCGGGGGGGCCGGTCGTGCGAGGGGCCTGCCACAGACGCCGACTCTGAGCCCCAGCCGTCATGGACCCTGTAGCCCGGGCGCTGCCTGCGGTTTTGCGTCCAGGAGGAGCGGGGCGGGCAGCCGGCCAGCAGGCCCGGTGTCTGAAGCCCACGGAGGGCCCGTGGCTCGCTCCGCCGGCTGCCACCGCCACACACAGCTTCTCGGAGACAGCTAGGCCAGGCAGCGTGTTACATGCTTGGCACGTATGATCGCATTTAATCCAATCATGGTGCACAATTCCCATCTTCCTAGCTAAAAAAACCAAAGCTTAGAAGCTGACTTGCCTGAGGTCAAAAATGTTGATCAACCCCAAAGGCCGGGTTTTTGTCCCCTCACCTCATGGGCAGGGCCGAGTCCACAAACGGAAACGACCACTGAAGGCCACACGCCCACACTCGGTGTGCGGACAGCAATCCCAGCCTGATGGCCTGGCTGCCACACAGGCTGTGACCCCATGGACGGGCAGGGCTTTGACGCCAAGGGCCGCCCTCGCTGGTGGGGGCGGGCCAGAGCCACGGGTCAGGGCGCAACGTGCGGGCCCCTCGCCCGGCCGACCCTCCCCCACTGCCCTGAACAGAGGGGACAGAGAGGGCTCAGAGACACGTCACTATTCCAGGGTCTGCGTCGCCTGCAGCGTGGCTCTCTGCAGCAAGAGAGGGCGCACTGCTGGGGGAGCTGGGGAAGCCGGCAGCACTGCGGCCGGCGGGGGGAGGGAGGCGGAGGCCCGCGGCAGGGGCACCCAGACACGGCGCATAAAGGGCTCCTGTGCTCCTGGCCTCGGCCCTGCCCCCCACAGACACCCTGACCATGTCCTCCGGGGGCACAGCACGCTGGGCGGCCTCAGAGGCTCCTGCCTCTCTCCGACCAGGATCGGCTCTGAAACGTCCTGCCACCACGGGACACCCGCCACCAGGGTGGAGCACGCGCTGAGGGTAATCGCAGGAGAAACTCAGGTCCCTGACACGGGAGCCAAGGGGCAGGGAAATGGGGCTCCCTGAGGCGGCACCCGGCATGGTGTGTTTGATCCCTCTGGCAGATCAAGGTCAAGTTCCAGGCAGGCAGCCTGCAGAGTTTCTTCCTGCGGCCTTGCCAGCTGTCCGAGCGAACCCCTCCGGAGAGAAGGCCCCGGCGCCTGGCCGGCCACCGTACAGTCCTGCCGGGCGGCAGGAAGCTCCTGCTGGTGGACCCCGCCTGGTTCTTCTGCCCTCACGGGCCCTGGGGCTGAAGCTAGTGCAAGACAATGAGGGCGGCCCTCGGTGGGCGCCACCTGGAGAGCTGCCGCGTGGGGGGGCGGGGACGGGGACGGGGACAACACGCCGCCGGCGCCCACTCAAGCACCGTCGAGGAGGTTCCGAGCGTGGCGCCCACTGGTGCCTGTGTTGTCCTATCTGGCGGTGCCCCAGGACTTCAAAATTTGGCACTGTCACGGCGCGCTCTTCAGCAGCCTCGACGCATCTCATCAATGGCCCTGGGCCTTTAAGACGGCCACCGGACAAACGGGCCGGGCCCAGCCGAGCGGCCTTTCTCGGGGGTCTGCAGAAGCAGCGGGAAAGGGAGTGTCTCACGAGGCCCTTCTGTGACGCTGATTTGCCAAGCAGTGTGGCGATCGGACCTCAGTCGGTAGCTGGGGCCCCCGGGGCTTCCCTGTCCTCTTTCTCTGCAGCAGAAAACGGGTGTGAAATAAAGGTCCCGGCGGCTTTCCCCACTCAAGCCCCGGTGCCAGCCCCAGGGAACTCAGAACTTGGACGCTGGGAGCAAAGTGCCACCTACGGAGAGGCTCCCGGCGGGACGCAGGCAGGCTGCGTCGGGGGTTCCTCCTTAGAACAACACGGGGTTGTCCAAGAGCAGAGCCAAAGGAAACGTAAGCCGCCCACGGCCGGGGCAGCGGGAGCCTCTCGGACAAAGGGGACATTTGAAAGGTGTCAATAAACTGCCTCTCAGAGCAACATGTTTTCCACCTTCTCAAACGGAGAATTTTGCTTGATATTTCCAAAAATGTGTTTTAAGCTCGGCAAACAAAAGGGTGAATTGTAGGATTATTTCATGACATCTTGCTTCTTAGAGCTCAGGGAACACACTATTTTATCACATTCTGCACTAGACTAGTAGATGAAGTTCCTTTTTTAAAAGAGAAAATTCATTGAGAAGCACAGATCTGTTTAAAAAAAAAAAAAAAAAGAAAAAGCCCCCAAGCCAAAACACTGGTTCCTGGTGACTGGCCTCAGCTGAGGCTGAAATGAGTGACAACGGGGGTCGGGGGTGCAGCAGGACCCCCGAGGCCGGGTCCTTGGGTTCATGCTCGCTGACTTTGGGGTGCCCCCCCCCGCCCCAAGGCCACCTGGAGAGGCAGGCTCACGCCTCTGTCTCACTAACACGACCATCGGACCAACCGCCACTCAGAGAATCTGACTCTCGCGTGATGCTGGACCAGAGACGGGGAGAGACAGACGCGGCCACCGGCCAGCACTGCCCTGGAAGTGTGGGCGCCAGCACCCCTCAGCGCCACTGGCCCCTGCCTCCTGTGACCAGGCGGTGGCATGGCATGTCCAGAGCAGCGTGGCGCCTGGTGGCCAGAAGCTAGGCCGACCCGCGTGTCCAGGCTTCCCTGCTGGCACTGGGAGGCAGGGTTTGCTTGGTCTCTAACGTGCAAATGGATTTTCTCCACTGTGGCTTGGGGCTTCACAGTCATACTTTTATCTAACTTAATGCTAAAGAATTTGCTCTCAGATGTTTTGCTAAAGTCTTTTAAAAATTCCCCCCCAAAATCAGTAAGACTTTAATTCTCATGTCCTTATCTGGGAGAGGGGAACAAAGCATTTCAAATGTGCTGCCCAGCAGCTGGCTTAGCCCGAGCCAGGCCTGCCCGCTGCGCTGGGGCCTCTGCATGCATTCGAGCTCCCGGGCTCTCCGGAGATCGGGGCTGGGGCTGAACCCTGCCCCGGGGGCGGGGCCCCGGCGGGCGCTCGTGCGCAGAGGACAGTCCTCCCTGCTTCCCTCCGCAGGTGCCCTGGGCCTGGAGGCCTTGCTCTGGCCTAGTCCTCTCAGTGAGGGGCCCTCGGCATTTACAGTCGCTTTTGTTGAAACCTAAAGGACAAATAGCACCCATTCTGCTGATGGCAGAAGTTAACGCGAGAAGGTGCCACGGGAGTGAGCGGGCAGGGAATGGCGGGTGCTCTCTCACCTCGAGGGCCCCTCTGAGTTGTGTGACTCAGTCAGCAGAGGGAGAAAGGGGGCAGGGACAGCCAGGCATCCGGTGGGCCATTCTCATTCACAATGGCCCGTCCTGTGCGCTCTTGTTGCATATTCCGCACACACATCTACTTTTCTCAGAATCGTGGTAAGAACTCATTACATAAAACCTGCCATCCTCCTCATTTTTCAGTGCGCGGTTTTGTAGTGTTGGTGTGTCCCCATCACTGTGGAGCAGAGCTCCAGACACCTGCCACCTCGAGGGCCTGAAACTGCGTCTGCTAGACGCCGCCGCCCCGCTCCTCCCCGGTCCCTCCCGGCGCTGTTCTGCTCTCTGTCTCTAGGAACCTACTTCACTGTCCATGGACGTGGAATCACACAGTGTGTCCTTCTGACGCCAGCCTGTGTCACTAGCCACCCCCCGGCCCCCCACGCTGCAGCGGGGGTCACTGTCTCCCTTCTGGGCCTGAGTCGTGTTGTGGTGTGCGGACGGGCCTCACTGTGCTGGCCGTTCCCCGTCCATGGGCCTTGGGGTGGCTTCCGCCTCTAGGCTGTTGTGACGTGGGTGTGGAAATATCTGCTGAGACCTCGCAGACGTCACCGGCCTCCTGCGCTCAAGCGAAACAAGGTGTGCAGCCAGAACTCCAAGGACAGTCACATGGGGCGTGAGACATCCCGGCTCGTCCCATTATACGCTTGGGAAATGAATACTCAGGAATGAGCTCTGGAGAATTTGTTATGAAATGCCCCAGAAGGATGCCAAACACCCAGGCAACAGACCACAGCCAAACGGAGTTCCCTTCACGCTGCACTGGCCTAGGGACCTGCATCGAGCTGTGTTTGCACAAGTTCTGCCCAGGGCTGCTCCTGCATGTGACATGCCATGTGAGGGCGTCACTGACGCCATCAGCCTGGACTCAAGGACTTCAGCGCCTCAGCGCTAAGAACGCCTGCGTGCAGGCCGCGCGCTGAGCAGCACCCATCTGCTTGTCCACATTGCGGTGCCGGTCCACACACCCGCCACCCCAGGGTGGGCAGGCCTTCCTGTTACTCCGCGTCCTTGCCAATTCTCGGAATTCTCGAGCGTTTTAATTTCTGCGAATCTGGTGAGCATGTAATCAAGTCATTTCCTCCTCTCGGGGGTACCCACGCAAGCCTGTAACCCACTTTTCTATTGGATTTGCCTACTTCTTGCAAATCTATGGAAGTTCTTTATTCTGGACAGGCTTCCTCCGTAGTTGTAGGTGGTGAACATGTTCTCTACTCACACAGCTGCTGGTGTCTGTATTAAAAGTTCTTAATTTGATGGTAGTCAATTATCAACCTTCTCCTTTTGTGTCTGCACTTGCAATGACTTAAGAAATTCTCCTTTATACCAAGATTATGAAGGTTCTTCTATATTACCTCCTAAGAGATATATGGTTTTGCTTTTTATATTTAAGTCTCTGATCTATTTAAAATTGGATGTGTGTGTAGGAGTCCAATTTCAATGTTCTCTATGTGGTTCCACCAACTTACTATCTAATTCCGCACCAATACCTCCACTGTATTAAAGCTTTTTAAAAAAAATAAATCTTAGTATCTGATTTAGTACACGAGGGGTTAGCAAATATTTTCTGTAAAGGTCCAGACGGTAAATATTTCAGGCCTTGTGGCCGAAACAGTCGTCTTCCCTGCATGTTCTTCTTTTTCCAAGCCTTTGAGAACGTGGAAAACGTTCCTAGCCAGGGCCCGAGCCAAACCCGGCTGCACGGACGGCGGCCCACAGGCCAGGGTGCTGGCTGCAGCGGGGAGAGGGCCCTCCCGTTTCACTCTTCTCCAAACGTGGGCTGACGTCACTCGTCCTCAGGGGAATGCAAATCAAACCCACACGGAGGAAAACGAAAATAGAGTGTGAGCTTCGGGACTCACGCTTCCTGCTTTCAAACTCACTACAAAGCTACAGTAATCAGAACAGTGTGTTTCAGGCATAAGGGTAGATACACAGACCAATTAAACAGAAAGGAGAGCGCAGAAATAAACCCCGACATGCACAACCAATTGCCTTTCATCGTGAGTGCCAAGACCCTCGATGGGGAAGAACAGACGGCCAACAAATGGTGCTGGAACGACCACGTGTCCACACGCAGGAGGAGGAAGCTGGACCCCAACCTCACTCCACACCCCCAAGTTAACTCAGGACGGCCTGACCTAACTGCGAGGGAGCTGCCCAGGTATAAGGAGGAAGTACAGGGGTCAATGTTCCTGACCACGAATGTGGCAAGGGATTCTTGGATTTGGCACCAAAAGCAAAAAGTGATAAATCGCTCCTCATTTTCCTTGTTGCGAACCCTCCCTCTGGACGCACTTCCCTCCACCGGGCACGGCCTGCGATGCCCAGCGCGCTCTGCCCGGACGCTGCGCGCCGCCCTCGGTCCCACAGAACCTCGGAGCCCCTCGCCGGCCCGCCCCCCGGCGCTCGCTCCTCTGGCCGCTGCCAACCGCCCGCCTTCAAAGTGAGTCTCTGCCTTTTTCTGTCACTGCTTTTAAGACTCTCCTGTCTTTGGTTTTCTGCGGTTTCATCGTATGTCTAACGAGAAGTTCTTTCCTGTTACGTAGCTGGTTACACTCTCTCAGCCACGACCTCCCCAAACACAGCGTCCGCCCTGGCCGGCCGTCCGTTTCCCTGCGACTCCTGCTAAAACCCACGTCCACTTCTCCCCCACCCACCACCCCTCGCTGCGCCCCATCTTCTCCCGGCTTTTGTTCTGTTTTACAGCCTTATCGTTTCCTACCAGGGTTTTTTCTCGTCTGTTAATATTCTCTTTTTCTGTGTTCAAACTACTGCTTAATGTATCCACGGAGCTTTAAATTTTGGTTTGGGTGTTTTTTCGTTCTAGAAGTTCTAGTTTGTTCTTTTAAAATATACTGTGTTTTAAATAGTTTCCCGTTTTTCCCGAGGGTATTTTCTAACTTCTCTTTCTTTCTTTAAACAGATTAAATAAAATCTGTGCCTGGTGTGTACCACACCTGCGCACTGTGGCCCTGTTTCTGCTGCCCGTTGTTTCCTCAGATTCCGGGCATCGGGCCTGGACTCCTCGCGACCTTGGCCATCTCTGGGACGCCTGGCCTTGGGACGTCATTTGTGGGGCACTCCAGGGGTGAGGACCCGAGTGTCTTTTCCAGAGGTCCGCCTGCCCCTGCCCGGCGCCGAGACACCCCGCCTGCGGGGCCCCTCCGAGCTGCACTCTCAGCGCCGGGTCCTTGGCCACATGTCCCCAGGGCACTCTCCGCTGCATCCGGTTTTAAAACGTAAAACAGAATACCGGCCCCGTGTCAGTGCCCACGGCGCGCCCACGGGACTCCTGAGCCGGGTGGGCAGGGAGACCGGTGCCCTGCCAGCCCTCTCCGGCTCTGAGGCACGTGAACCTGACCCCTTCTCGGCACCCCATCGCTACCACGCTGACGTGAACCACCGTCATCTCTCACCCACGTTACTGCAAAAGCCTGCCATCGAGGGCCCTGGTTTCTGTTACTGAAATAGCTGCCGAGGTGGCCCTACTAAAATAGGAATCACACGGTGCCGCTCCTCGCCCCAGAGCCCAGGCCCCCAGGGCCCGCTGAGCACCCTTCTGCTCCGGGAGCTGCCCCCTCTCGCCCCACCCCTGCCGGCGCAGCCGTCCCGCCCCGTGGGCTCGGGAACTCATGCCGGCGACTGTGAGAACAGGACTGAGAGTCAAGCCCCATGGTCGCTCCAACCGAGAGCGAACATGCTGCCTGGCCCTGGGGCCAGACTCTCACTGTGACTGCCATGTGAGAGGGGAAAGCAAGGTGGGGGACCACGGATCTGCTCCGGAGCGCTCCCCGCCGTCCACAGGCCTCCTCCCAGCGCCCTGCTTTATCTGCCTCACACACAGGGGCACCCCTCCCCCACCTATTCACTCTGCCTCCTCCTGGCCGACCGGCAGCTCCATATGGGCACAGCTTTGCCTTTTGTTTGTTTGCTGCCATTTCCCAGGGTCTGTAAGTGCCTGACACATGGTGTCTGCCCCACAAGTATTTGCTGAATGAATGAATTCCATAAATGAGAGACACACACGACTGAGAGCACAGTGGTGTGGTGTCTCCATGAACCGCATGTACTAATAAGTCGTCGAATGCATATCATGTGCTACTGTGTCTCCCTGCTCAACAAAGGAGAGTCACAATCACGGGCAAAACCCCCCTTGCCCTCCCAGGGCCCCGCCCTGAGGACCCCCAAGGCACCCCCTCAGCGCAGGCAGAAGGTCCCAGAGGGACAGTGGCGGCAGGTGCTGGCAGCTTCTCTGTGACGCGGTGCCAGGCGAGCTTCCTTGTAGGTGTGGCCACGGGACCACGTTCCGCCGATGAGCTTTGCCAGGACTGTCAGCTGGTGCTTGCCGGAAGTCGCCTCACGGGAAGAGCAGGGACCCCGCCACCAGCTGGGCTGCACTCTGAGCACCGGGCCTGAGGACGCAGCCGGGTGGCAAGACGCTGGGATGGGCCTGCGCAGAGACCTACCCTCCCTGAGCTTCCTTCACGAGGGGAAAATGGTCCCCGCCGTTTGGGTTTGCTGTGCCAGACTCTCCTATCGCCTCTAGGCTGAACCCTTAGACTGCAGCATCTCAAAAGGCAAGTCCGTAGGGTGTTCGATAGCAGAGCGAAGAGGAAGAGGACTACGACCAGAGCCGGCTGGCCTGGGGGAAACCCAGATGGGCAGGGGGGCGGCTGGGCCAGCGACAGCCTTCGGGGCCTGTGGGACACTGCCCCATCGCCCCAAGCGGTCTGCGGATGGAAGCGGCCATCGGCCAGCGGGCAGCTCTTTCCGGTCTCATTCTCCATCAGCCAGCTCCTGAGAAACTGCTCCCGAGGAGCTGAGAGCCACCACGAAAAAGCTGATGTCTCTCCTAGAAGCACAGGGGACCAGGCACAGAAAAGGAACAAAACCTCTCTTTCATCATATCCGCATTTCATGTGGCCCCCCAGAAAGTTGAAAGCTCCTGTCACTGCTACAAATCACCCCGCCTTCCGTGTAGCCCAGCCCGCTAGTGTCTAGGAAGTTTGGGGGTGGTATTTGGAAACACAATTAAAATAGCAGCAGCAAAAGCAGAGGCGCGTTTCCCAAGGAGTGTCACCCGCGGTGGCAAACCCACTCGGAGGACGGACTTGCTCTGTCCTCCGAAACGCGGCCTTTGCCCAGTGCGAGCCGCCCTCGGGCTCCCCTTCACGCTGGGGCCTCGCCGAGGGTGCGTTCCCGGCCCGAGGGCGGGCAAAGCCCTTCCTGCAGCCCAGACAAGCCCGTGGGACTAACACAGTTGACTGAGTGACTTCGAAGCCCCAGACGTCACGGAAACAGCGCAGCACACGTGGATTTGTGTTAGGAGCTCAGCCACTGAGCCCAGCGGGCCTCCCGATAGTCAGCGTGTTACCTGCCGAGCCGCAGGCTGGTTCTCGCAGAGCCCATCCCTCGCGGGGTCCTAAGGCAGCGGCGCCCACCCACCATTGCGACGGATGGCTTGCCTCCACGTCTGATGGTCGGCCTGCACAGCCAGCCTTCCCCAGCGCTCTCTGGGAACATCACCAAGACGTCATTCCTTTGAACAGGACAGGAAAACAATCGCTAACAGCAGAATCACTTGACTTCCAGAAATCAAGAGACATGGCGCTGCAAACATAAACATCCTCTGGACGGGCCTCCAACTCCACCTTCCAAAGCCAAAGGAGGAAGACCTTACAAGAAAGCACCATTCCCTGCAGCTTTGAAATAAAAATGGAAAGGATGAAAAAGAGTATTCACAACTCAGTGAATTTTTGTTAACATCTGAGAAGCGCGAAGCGCCGGTGTCAGAGGAGAGGGTAGTGGAGGGCTCCCCACAGCTGTGCGCCTGTGCAAGGCCTCCCGGCGCCGGACAAGCGGGTGCTCAGCGGGGGCGCTGGCAGCGGGAGGTCAGGTGAGCACTCGCCAGGCCTGGCTCCCAGGACGGGGTAACTGTCCACCCTCCGAGCAGAGGCGTCGCCCCAAACCTGTAGTAACAGTGTTGTTCAATGGCGTTGAGCGGCCACCGCCTAGAGGGCAGGAAGAAAAGCAAACCCTAACCTACAGTAGCAGTGCTGCTAAGTGGAGGTGCTCAGCAGGAACAGGACGAAAAGCCAACCCTGGCTTGGCAGACGCAGGCAGCGGGGCCCTCCGGGACCCCCCCGGGCCGCTCAAGGGGTGCGTCTGCAGGGAAGTCCGACCACGAAGGCCGCGGTGAGTGAGACGACAAGCAAAGAGCGGCGCAGAATTCCAACAGCAGGAAGTCATAAGCGGGGGGAGGTCAGGTCTCACAGCCACCCCTGCCCTGGCTTGGGCCCTCGGCGTTGGAGCCGGACTCCTGCAGGGCCCGCCGCCCGGCCCGCGCCTCCCGCACCGCACCCCGCACGCGGCTGAGAGTGAGTCTGCAACAACCGCAGCTCGGACCTGTTGTTTCGGTGCTTTGAACGCCTCTGTGGCGCCTCTGCTCACAGGTAATTCTCACTGTCCGGCCTGGCGGGCGTGGCCGCAGTGAGCCCCGCCCCCGTCCCGCCCCCGCCAGCAGGCTGCACTCCTGCTCCAGGCTGGCACAGGGACGGGCTTCCCAGGCCTCCCCGCCCCGCACAGGGCTTCCCTGGCCACCCGGCTGGCCCCCTTCTGCTGCTGCCACTCCCAACCACAGGGAAAGCCAGGCCTCAGGCGACTGTCTGGAGAAGCCGCGGGAGCGCAGAGACACAGTTCAAAGCACACACACGACATCCCCGCCTCACCGTCCATCCAGCGCCTGGCCAGCGCCGAGCCACCCCGGTCCCTCCGCCGGCTCAGCGGGCTGAGCGGGGGTCGTGCCTGCAAACGACAGCGTGCTGAGGGGCACGTGGCCCCCGCAGCCTGCCAGCCTCGGCAGGGGCCGCGCCCACGCTGTCTGCCTGGGTTCACGCCCCAGGTGAGCCTCGAAGAGGAAGGTGGCTGCGCCTTTTGAAATTCTCAGACTGCAGAGCGAAGGGAAGAGTCTGAGGGGAGGCGCGGATGGGCTCTTAGGGCACCGACCCGGAGTCGCCCGCGTCCTGCCGGGCCGGGTCCTGCCCTGTCAGCCAGAGCGCTGTCTCAGGGGACACCGGTTTCCAGCCGTGACCAAGCTCTAAGCCATGGAGCTCGTTGCCTTACACGGGTCTTCGGTGCTTTCAGAGTCCTCCAGGGTCATGAGCAAAACCTGACCTAGCCTGAGCGAGTCAATTCCCGCCCGCCCCCCACCCCCCGCACCATGTAGATGGTGTGCTTCATTATGTGCTTTTGTTGTTGAATTTTAGGATTGAAAGCAACTTCCAGCTTGCCTGTATTTTCACAGAATCTTCAAGGACACCCCACCCAAGGTCAAAGCCAGTCCTGCGAAACAACCCCGCGGCCAGGAGGGCCCACTCACCAGCTGGAACTCGCTCCGGCGGCTGTAGGCCTCCCTGATGCCGGAGTCGCCCCAGAGTGCGCTCAGCGCGGGCACGTACAGCTGGAAGGTGGCCGGCTCCACGGGCAGCCCGGCCTTGTTCTCGAAGGCCATGAGGAACATGCCGTGCTTCTCGTTCTCGGAGTGCTGCCACGGGATCCCGAGCTTGTCCCGCGCGTCCACCAGGACCTTCGAGCCCTAGGGAAGGACAGGGACGAAAAGGGTTTAATTGGGCTCCAAAGAGGGAACCACGAGAGAGCGCCTTGTGACAGGCACCAGCTGACAGGCAGCAGGGCACTCGTGCCTTATCCCTAGGGACACGCCTGGGCCGTGGCACATGCATGTACATGCCATGTGTACATGCCACGGACACGCCGTGAGGCGGACCGGCCCTTCGCTGCTACTCATCTGGAGAGGCCCTGGAAGGGGACACTGAATGGGGGGAGAGGCGGCAGCAAACTCAGCGAAGCCAGCGCTGCAGGACGGGCCACGCCCACGAGCGACAGCGACCTGAGCAACCTCGCCCAGCCCCGCCGCTGCCCTCGCCCCCCAAATCGGCCAGCACCCCATCCCAGGGCGCAGCTCTGTGCTCCCGCCCAAAGTGAGTGCGAGGACACGCAGGCAGGCGGCAGTCAGGGCTGGGACAAGGCTAGCGTGTGACGCATGGAGAGCGGCCACCCACCCAACGAGCTGGGACTGTGGTCTGGGGTCCGTGCCACTGCCGAGCAGGGAGGGACAACTCTTCGTTCTTGTGCTTATTTCCTCACTGTGAGAGATGCAGCTCCCGTTGTCTGACCTCGGGGACCAGGCAGGGGGTGGAGGCAGCCGAGGGCGGGGCGGCTGTGGGGACGGCACCCAGGCTGCCCCAGGGGCGACGGCTGCCCCGGGCACTGCACGGCTCCACCCGCCGTTCTCGGTGGGTGCCGTGGCATCGGCGGCACAGTGTCTAAGGGGGTCTCCAAGCTCTTCCGAGGGGACGCACCATCCATCTGGGGTTGTGAAGGACAGTGGGGCCCCATCTGGAAAGCCACCACGGCCCCCAGCACAGAGAGTGGCAGGTCACCCCTGCCAGGTTGGCACTAGAAGTCACAGAACAGCCCTGTCTGGTGGGGCTCAGTGGATTGAGCGCCAGCCTGCGAACCGAAGGTTCGCTGGTTTGATTCCCAGTCAGAGCACAGGCCTGAGTAGGGGGCCAGGTCCCCAGCAGGGGGCGCCTGAGGAGCACCCACACATGGATGTTTCTCTCCCTCTTTCTCGCTCCCTTCCGCCCTCTCTAAAAATAAATAAATAAAATCTTAAAAAAGTCACACAACACCTAAGTCCCCACTTCCATGTGCCACTTGCTGGTGCGGAGCTGGCAGGAATCCTAAAAAGCAGCCCTTCCTACGGGGGCAGTGGGAGCGATTCCGCCTCCTCCATGTCGCCGCGCAGCAGGAGGTGCTGCCTATGACGCCCGTTTCTGCGCGAACCACTGGGCGCCATCCGGGCAGCAGGAGCCTGTGGCTGGCGCCCGCCCCGCCTGCTGGGTGCACGGCCCCGTCCCCACCGCCCGCGCCGCATGGCGGCCCGGCACACGGGGTGCCTCTCACACTGGAAGCTTAGCTTCACCAGGGCACCGCCTCATGCGCCGCTAAATCGAGCTTCTACTTCCCGGATGTCCGTCGCTGTGTGTCGGAGGGGACGGCGGGGGCCAGAGCTGGCCCAGAGCCCCGAGGAACCCTTCGCTGAGGCTGCTTCGGCACTGTCCGGCCAGGCCTTCCCTGATCACGGGGCGGGCACAGGTCCGGCCAGAAAGTCGTCGTCCGAAGACAGGCGGTCTGCCTCCCTCCCGCGCGCTGCCACCCGGGCCAGCTGGGAGTGGTCCAGGCGAACTTCGCCCAGACACAAAATCGCTCTCCTTTTAAAATTCAGGGACACTGCAAAGCTGTTGATGAACTCCGCATCACACCAGTTAGCTATACTTCATTTTCTCTATCTTAATCGCCTTATTTGGAGGAAAAGGGCAACAAGAAAAAAGATGTCTCTCTCTTTTGTCCTTTTAAGTTATCCTTGTCAAAAACCACTAGCAGTAACTTTGCTCTGAATATCCAAACCGACCTAGGGGCATTTTCTGCTTCGGGACATCTGCTGAAAGTCTGCGTCCACATCTTCCTCCCTAGAGGGCCCGCGGGCTTTGGCAAGGGCGCACTTCCTTGTGCGGAGCTGCTCCCGGCACCGCACGGCCCGGTCATCACGCAGAGCTGCCGGTGTCTTCAGAGTGAGACCCTCCTAGAGCAGGCGTAACAGGACAAAAAACATCTTGCCCCTATCAATTTCTTATAAAAGACCAATTTCCTAAAACACAAAAGCCAAACAGAAAAGTCCTAAAATCCATATACACTCAAAAGAAAATAAAAGTTAAGGCAGAAGGCAATTGACTTTTAAGTCTCCTGAATGGCTACAAGGCAAGCTGCCTTCAGTGTTGAGTGTTACTTCTTTTACCGAAATGATACATTTTATCCAGTCACCCAAATATACACAGTTAAAGCCCTAGGCAGTTTGATGACTTCATCTCAATACTATGTAACACTTTAACTGTTCAAAGAACACATTTTTAAGACAATTTATAAATCCAAAAATTTAAACTTCTAGTGAAAGAATAGGTTCCCTGTCTGCTGGGGATGGTGATTTGGGGGATTTTCGGTTTTGCTGGACGAAGACCAAAAATCGCAAATCCTGTTATCTCATTTCGAAATGCAGTTTGTTAGTTTAGCCCCTAATCAAACCGAATCTTCTTAGATTAGCCATTCCTCACTAAACTCTTCCCACAGTAAATTCTAACCGAAGACAGATCTCAAATGCCAGCAGAGAGCGCGTTATCCCTTTCCACAGAAGGAAAGGGTTACACTAAAGCAGCTCACGGATCTGCATGTCCCCCCACCAGACAACAGCGTGTGTGCTCAGGAAGCTCCGTTTCGGTTTCAAACCCACTAGGCCGAGTTGTTTGCCTTTGGCTACCATCCAAATCAAAGAAAAGTGCAGGAATGCAAACAGGACCCATCTCTTTAAGTCGGCCAGTCCAGCGGCAAAGGCAGGCAGCCCCCCTCAGCCTCGGACCCTGAAGGGCGGGACCCGCTCATTCAGAGGCCCAGCGGAAAGCAGGCAGGGTGGGCGGCCTGCGCACAGCCAGCCCTCCGCGCTCCACGGCAGAGCTGATGGCCGCCCCGTGCAGCTTTCAGGAGCCAGCGCCTGCTCCAGAGGACGGGGCTCCGCACCCGCCCCTCCCCGAGGGAAGCCGCCCACCTGCAGCTGCAGGGAGGGCCTGCCCCGCAGCGAGAAGGGCCGGCTAGTGCGGTGAGTGGGCCAGGGCTGCCCTGCTGGCTGCCGACGCGCTCCCAGGGGTCCGCACCAGTCAGAGGCTGACCCCGCTGGGCCACGGTGAGCTCAGCCCGGATGTGACTTTGTGAGAAGCAGGGAGCCCTCGAAGGACCGGAAGGCCTCACAGCGAGGCCCGTGCCCGGGCTCTGGATTCGCTGCAGTTGCAGGGAAGGGGGAGAATGCAGGCGGGGAGGGCAGTCAGAGGGACCCCGGCTGTGGGCCGTCGCGCCAGGAGGTGGCGCGAAATGCAGGTGAGCTCTAAGAGCAGGAGAAGGGAGCTGGCCGGACGCGGGGGCGGCGGTGAGCGGAGACTGCCAGGCTGCCCTCCAGGCTGCGCCCAGAGCACTGGCTGCCTGGAAGGTGGGACCTGGATAAGTTACAAGTTAAATTTGATGGGACGATGGGACATCCAAGGCAAACCTTTCAGGAAATACACGAAACTCCCAGAAAAGCTCTGGGTTTAGGGAGTGCATGGGAGAAACAAACTAGTATCATCAGCTCTTTCTAGCTGTTTTGAAAAGGCTGGTTCTCCTACATGTTAAATAAAAGGCGGGGGGTAGGGGTGGGATTCAACTTCAGTTAGAATCAGTGCATCGGGTCCCGCTTTACCAACAGGAGAGCCTTCGCCCAGACGTACGGCCTCAGCAGCGCAGACTCGGATGGCACGGCACTCCCGAGGGGCCCGCGCCACCCGCGCCTGTGGGCGGCGGGGGACGCGGCCAGTCCGTAGATGCGTTATTAACATGGGCTGGTTGCAAAGACTCAGCATGAAAAATAAATGGCAATGTCTTTTAATTTTTTAACTTTGATTCCATGTTAAAATTATAACACTCTGGCTATTTTGCATTATTAAAATACATAACTTTATCCATTTTTTAACCTTTCTTAATGTGGGTGATGTACAGCACATATGTGGTCCCCATTACATTTCGGTTGGACAGCATTGCTTATTGGAATGTTTTTTAAAAATTTTATTTCATTCACCAATTTTAGAGAAAGGGGTGGGGAGAGGAACATTGATTAGGCGTCCCGCCCGTCCACACGCGTCTGTGACTCTCACACGCATGCGCCCTGCCCAGGGCCAGGCCCGCACCCTGGGCGTGCCCAGACGGTGGGCGCTCTCACCGGCTCCCAGGCCGGCGTGGGAGCATTTCCTAAAGTGAAGTTTGTTTCTTTCCAATTACAAAACTGTTATTTTTCGTGTAAAAAAGAGAGGAAACATTGAAACACACAAAGAAATTAAACCCTCAAAAAGATCACTATCTAGAAATAACTTTTGTTAACATCTTAGATTATCTGTCTCGTTCTTGATAGACATTCTCTTTCTTTGTGTGAATATATCAATATTTTGTAAACCCTACGAACGTTTCTAGCCACACATCGTTGTCCTGCGCCATTGACTCCTTCAGGGTTTCAGCGCCCGTCGCTGCTGCGTGGGGACGCCGCGCTTCCGACAAGCCCGCCCGAGCGCGGGCAGCGCACACCCGGGGGCCCCACAGGCGCCTGCCTCCTTCCTGGGAGCTGAATGGTGAACTGCTGGGTCAAATGTATGAACACGTTTTTTCCACACTTTTTCACACCTTTGAAAAGGTGACTTCAGGACCCTGTGCAGGTCACCAAGGTGGGCGCCAAGGGGCCGACGTGCCCTTGGAGCCCACGCCTGCTGTGGGCTGTGGCGGCAGCTGCCCACAGGCCGGCGTCCGGAAGGGGGCCGGGGGCCTGTGCGGGCAGGAGCTGAGGACCGCAGGCAGGCGAGGGGTCCCACCGCGCCCCGCTGCCGGGCAGCCTGCGGGCGCGCTGCGCGGCCTTCCGCGCGGACTGGAGCTTGGCTGCTTCCTGCCCGGCCCCACCTGCTGGCGGCCGCTCGAGGCCCGCCCCCACGGCCTCTCTCCCGGACGCCAGCAGGCCTTCTAATTGGTCTCTTCATGTCTACACTCGTCCCGCAGTCAAGTCTCAAGATAAGTCACCACAGCATCGCTTGGGTCTAGGCCCGCCTCGACGTCCTTCTCATCGAAGGGAAAGCGCACGCCCTCCCCCAGGCCCAGAAGCCAGCTGTGGCCCGGCCCTCCCACCCGTGACCCCCTGCCCTCCTTGTCTCCCTGCTGCTCCCCCAGCGCCAGGGCCTCCCTGCTCCGCGGGGCCCGCAGCCTCCTCAGCACAGAAACCCACGCGACCCCCTCCGCCCTCCGAGGGCTTGCTCGAAGGCCGGCCTCCCAGCGAGGTCTGCCCGGCCTCCTCGTGGCCTCCTCGTCCAGAACCGTGGCCTCCCCTGCTGCGGGCTCCCGCCCTGCCCCCGCGGCGCAGCCGCCCTTTACCCAGTTATCTGCGTTCCATCTGCCCCCCCCCCCGCCCCCGCCGCCCCCGCGGCGACGCGAGGCCTGGGAAGGCAGGAGCCCGGGGCTGCCTCCTCATCTCCCTTATTCCCAGAACCTGCACCGTACGTGACCTTCTACGTGATGAGGGTGCCTGGGTCTCAGCTCCCTCCTTGGCCGCACAGGGATAATCCTTTCTTTCTACCTCTCAGGCCCAAGTGAGGGCGCCTGAGGGCACGCGGTGGCACTATGACAATCAGGTTTGCCTGGTACTGAAACTCATCCGCAGCACACAAGCCAGACATCATCGGTCATTTCAACAATTTCTCCCTGAAAGTCTGGCCACACGAGGAATTAGTGAGGTTAAAAAATTAATATTTTTTATTAATTTTAAATTAAAATTAATAGAATTATCAATATTAAAATTAATATTGAGGCCCTGGCCAGGTAGCTCAGGTGGTTAGAGCGCTGTCCTGAAACGCGCAGGTGGCGGGTTTGATCCACGGTCAGGGAACATACGAGCATCAATTGATGGATGCATAAATAAGGGAATGACAGATCATGTTTCATTCTCTCTCTTCTTTCCTCTCTAAGATCAATAAATAAAAAATTAATACTGGGCCATGCTTTATTTGAGAGCAATTCAGTTGTGTAATGGGTGTGGAAGCTCCTTCTAGAACTATCTCCTCTTCATACATCAGAGATAAAAGAAAAGCCTGTTTACAGGAAAAGTTCAACCAAAGGAACAGATCAACTTACTGTGGCAACTAAATTAAAAGGGTAAAGCAGTGGACAAGGCTCAAATAGAGGGATTTTCACACACGTGTCGTCCTTTAATAACTAATGAGATGCCAAGGATTCCTTAAAAGCGCTGGGAACTGGGAGCCGCCCGCAGCGCCTGCCTCCGCCCAGTCCCACACAGCCACTCGGAGCCGGCCGCTTTCTCGTGGGGGTGGTTCTGGCACTGGAAAGGGACCGACCCCAGCAGGGAGGCGACCTCTACCAAACGGTGGCTTCGCTGCTCAGGGCAGCGGGTTAAGTATTAATGAAGGCAAGCGAGTTAGCAGCTACCGCGGCCACCGCTGCCACCACCACCACGCCATTTCCTTCGGAGGAACTTAGCTCAGGATACTATTAGTACCAAAACAATGATGACAATAAAATGCTGGAGCCCCAACGACGGACGGCAGCGGGGCTGGAGGCCGGTGAGAGCCCTCGGGGAGCGGGGCGCAGGGAGGCCTTTCCGTTGGCGGAAGAGAAGCAGGAGACAGACTTCGCACTCGGTCACGGGAGGGGACTGGTCTCCCAACAGGAAGGGGAGATTGGAATTTGAAAAGGAACAGACTTACAAGACGCCCAAGCCCCAGGCGGCTGGGCAGGGCAGGGCAGGGGGGAACAGGGCTCCCGGGGGCCAGGCGGCAATTCAGACTCCGGAAGGCAGGCCTGGGCGCTGCCGGGGCCGGTGCCGCCAGGGCACCGGGGTCGTGCCAACACACACGGCGGACGGAAGGGCCACAGAGCTGCCCCGCGGCGACAGGGAGCCCGGGACGAGCGGGGTGTGACGGGGCTCCGATGGCGATGGAGACACACCGGCTTTGTTACCGGACCGATGGTACGGGAGGCCGCGAAAGGAGTGCCTGCCCAACCCCTGTTCGCATGGAGCTGCCTTTGAAAAGCCCATGGGAAACCGCAAGGAGCCCACCACGTGCCTGCGAGGACCCCGCCCAGCGCACAGGCTCCAAGGAGGCGAGGGGCACAGCGAAGGGACGCTGCGTCCCACCCGCCGCGTGACCAGTGCTGCCCTCCCAGGGGGGGCTCCACGGCCCGCGGCCCGCGGCGGCCCGGCAGCCCGCTCCCGTCTTGAAGGGAGCCTTCTGCAGAGGCCGGGGGAACGCCGCACCCCGCCTCCCTGGGACCCCGACGGACATCCGGCAGGTGCTGCCAAAAGCATTAGTGACTCTCAGTGGGGGACCCTCCCGGAAGCTTCCAGAGCGTGCTGCCACCCACCCTGCCACGTGGGACAGCCGTGACGCTGAGGGCGAGCGCGTCCCCGCGTGTCCCGGGGGCTCTCTGGGAGAGCTGCGCTCCGGCCGCCTGCCTTGGCCCCCGGCCCCAGGATCGCGGCCCCGCACCCTCCAGCCCGTCAGCACGCCTGCTCAGGGACCCTTGTTTGCCGCTCCTCAAAGCTACGGGGACTCGCCCCGACACTGTCCTCCCATCTTGCTCGTTTTTCTTGGAAAGCTACACACACACTCACAGAGGCTCTAGGCCCTGGTCATTTGCTGAAACCAGGTGACTTCACGCTCCGGGTCCATCACACCCGGTTCCCGTGACGACTCTGCCCAGGGCCCGTGAATGCGCCCACATCGGTGACAAACTTCAAAGCCCATCTGAAAGCGCGGCGGGACGAGTGCAGAAACGAATGCGCACGCCCGCCCCGAAACCCCTGCCTTCCGGGAGTGGCCGGGCCGGTCACCTGCCCCTCCCTCAGCCCTGTCGCCTGGCTCGGGACACACACGCAGGGAAAGGCAAAGGATTCCGTGGCCTTCGCAGCGTGACTGCTCTGTCCCCAACAGTAACCTCTCGTTGTAGTTTTTGTCTTAGGTTTTCTAGCTCTGAGGTGAAACAAAGTTCGACAATATAAATACCAGCTTTGATGAAACAGAATGCTGTAGGGAGATTAAAAAAATTGTTTTAGTTATTTCAAAAGTAGGCGCGCCCATGCCCACAGTACAGAGGGCGTCTGTGACAGCCCCCGGCCTCCCGCGCGCACCGGCGGTCCCCGGTCAGGGAGGCCAGGGTGCAGGGGTCACCGACACGGAGGCGGCACCCCTGTCGGTGCCGGCGATGCGCACGTGCGCCCAGAGGCCTCCTGTGTGCGCCGCACCTGGAGAGGAAGAGGCGGGAGAGAGGGCACGGCCGCCAGTCAAGGCGAGGAGGGCGAGCGTGGCCCCCGGGGGAGGAGACCTGCGCCCACCGCTCCCGCCGCACCCAGCCGAGCCGCCGAGGCCGCCCGTCGGCACCGTCCTCCGCGTGCCATTCCCGCTCCTGCCCCAGCCCCACTCTGCGCTGAGGGAGCCGCTGCAAAGCCGAGAGAAGTCGGATCTTTCCATGTCTCCGTGAAAACGGCACTGGCTTCCCGTTGCCCCCCGTTTAGATGCGAATCCACAGCATGGCCCACAGGACTCTGTGTGGCCTCCCCGTCCCTGCCGCCCCACCTCCAGCCCCTCGCCCGCTCTGCCCACACTGGCCCGCCCCCGCCTCTGGCCGCCGCGTGCCCAGGGGGCACCCTCCCCCGCAGTCAGCGGGGCTCCTGGCTGACCGACCCGCGGGGAGGGGGACACTCCGGCCCCACCCGAACACGGACAGAACTCCCGGGGCAGTGCTCGCGCCCCCGACAACTCCAGCGCAGTGCGGGGGGCCCCCCTCAGCGCTCTCCCCGCTGCCGCCTGCCCGGGCCGGCGCCAGGGCTCACAGGTGCTGCAACGGCGGGAGCGGCGTGAGTCCAGATGACCCACAGAGCGGGGCCTCCACGCTGCCCCCGCAGGAAGGCCACGCGAAAGCGCCGCTACCGGCGTCCTCTCAGGAGTCAGGGTCAGCGCCCAGGGCGGGAACGTGGGCGGCAGACAGAATCGGATGCCCGTGTTTGGTTGCTGGAGTAGTGACTGGAGAGCGGCTACCAGCTGCTCATGAGACTCCCGAATCGTGCCCACGGCCCTGCTCAGGGCGGCGGCCCTGAGCCGCCGACGCATGGGGGGCGGGTGCAGCAGGCCGGCCATCTGCCAGTCACCCGATTTCCCGAGCCTCCGGGTCAGCGAGAGGCTTGGCCGTGTCAGGTCAGCTCACCTCCTCCCCTCGACAGGCAGCCCGGCACAGGATGCGGCCGGGCACCGGGAGGCCCTGTTAGGCTACCTTCCTGCTCCGGGGAGGCCTGGCCTTCGTCCTGGTTACCAGGAAGAATGCGGTGTTGGTGAGATCATCAACATTAAAATTTAGTGTCCACGTTCTTCTAGACATTTTTTCCTGTAAAAGTACTTGTTCATACATCCAACAAGGACCTGAAGGCCTGCTCATGTGCCCGCACCGTGCCGGGCCTCAGGCTCCCAGGGATCGAGGCCGGTGCCCGCACGCTCGCCCAGCCGGCCCTCGGGGTGCGCGGGCCGGGACTGCGTGAGGATGCCACGCGTGCATGAACTAGCACGGGAAACCCCGACGCGGCTTCGCAGCGCTCTTTGCCCGGCTTTCCTATTCTGTTTCCATCACTCTTTACTTAAATCTGCAAATTCTGAATCGACCCCTGGAAGCTACCCTTTCTGGGATGCCCTCCTCTGTAGGATTTTGGTTTGTTTCACCTCCCCGATTTCACTGGGTCACGCCGGCTCCATCTAACGACGACCCACCTGTCCGACTCGTGCCGCAGAGTGTCAGCCACCGGGCGGCAGTCCCGAATGCGGGCGGGAGGTCCGGCACACCCTCGCCTCCAATCTAAGGCGGGCCTCCGGGGCCCTCGCCAGCCCTGGTGGAGACAGAGACAGGGACCTGCCAAGGAGTCAAACAAATCCGACACCTCACCCGCCCCCGGGGTCTGTAAGTCCCTCCGGAAGCCCTATCCACAAAGAATCACCCCCCACCCCGCACCCAATTGCAGTCCCCGCGTCCCTGACCTCTCACTCACTGGAACCCACTGTGGCTGAAGAGATCGGAGACAGCGGGCCTTCCAGGAACACTATGGTTACCGGCCGCTGCTCCGGCCTTGAACAGAGTCATTCTAACTTCTACTGCCCATTCAGACAGCGTTTGTATCCGAGATGCTGGGCTGGAGGCATCTGCGGTGGGCTTCACTCGGGGAGGGTGTCCCCCTACCACGCACAACACACAAGTAAACTGGAGGACAGGGACCGCAGAGACAAGGTGGAACAACTGCTATAAAATGGCCACTTATCTCGCACAAGTCGTCGGCACTCAGGACAAAGAGTGTGCGGACATGGCAGCGTCTCCGAGCTCAAGCCTGGAGCTTCCAGGGTTCGGAAGACAAGTACCGGGCAGGGACAGGGACAGGGGCTGTGACGGAGAAGCAGTGGGAGCCTGAGGAGCTGGCCATCCTCGGTCTCTCAGTCACGCCAATAACGACCCTCTGCCGATGGAGGGAACCTAAACCGCCCATGGCGAGGCCCGGCCACCACGCCCCAGAGCGAGAGCAAGGCACCCCAGCGAGTGCCGCGGAGGGTGACCCAGTTGCAAGCTCCACGGGGCCCGCGTCCCGGGCTGGCGGGACACACGAGGCTGACGGAGAAGACGGGAGCTCGGGGACGTGCTCCTAAAGGCGCAGGACGAACGCTGTGCTTCCGAAGCGCACAGCGGGGGATTCTGGCGGAGTGAGGGGCAGCCAGTGACACTGCTCAGAGAAAGGCCAATGCTTTAAAAAGGCATTTCCTGAAACCCTGACGCGCGCTCTAGAGAGCGGAAGTGGCGACACTAGAGATAAACCCCCTTTCATCACAGGTCACTACTTGCTACAGTTTGGTGAAAGTCACTGTCACGCCCTCCACTCAAAGCCCGGCCTGCCCCTGGAAGCGTCCCCCCTGGTTGCAGCCGTGAGGAACGGGCATTTCCCTCTTGCGGGAGCGCGCGCGCGCGCGCACACACACACACACACACACTCACACACCAACGTTTATTTTATATCCAGCCACTCCTGAAACTGTCTTTAATTCCAGTAAGTTTGTGGTGACGTTTTGGATTTACTCTTTTGCTCACTGTCATAGATACACGTAACCCCTTTACTTTTGTTTAACTGCCTTGACTCCAGAACATCACTGAGCTACCTGGCTAGGAGGTGGCTCCCCTGGCTGCGGCCTGAAACGCGGCCGTCGGTGCAGGGAGCCCCCGTCCCCACGTGAGCACCCTTGCGAGCTCTCCGCCTGCGGGGGTCTGGTACTGAGTATTCCATAAAATAGGCTAAATGACAGGATCTATGGCCAAACAGTTTGGGAATAGAAGCCATAATTAAAGAAACAATCACCTGAGTACAAATTATAAAAACAATACAAAAGAAAATGACTATCCATATATGTTTCTTATACTATATTGCAAATTAACTATAAAAATTGGACAAAGTTTTTTTTAAAGACTTAATTCAAAGTTTAAGTCTTTTAATTTACTTCGAAAACACCTACACTTAAAACACTCCCCTTTTCTCTAACGCTTTATTTTTAAAAGTGTTATTTGACAAAAATTAATGAAAGAGCGGCAAAGGGCGCCCGCAGCGGACGCAGGGAGAGGGGCTCGGCGCTCGGCGCGCTTTCCTTGAAGTTACCAAGGATTAAGAAACAAGACACGTTTCCAATTAAAAAATATGCTGAAGATGCTGTGGTCTCCTCAGCAAATATTTACACATTCTGAAAATATTCAAGATCACAAAAATTCTGCAGCAAGATTTAAACCACAAATTAAGTTAAAGCGCCTACGATCCAAATGAAAACATCCTGGTCACTGCCGAGAGGCCGACGGGGGCGGGGCTTCCGACAGTCCCGGCTGGTTGGGAAACGCGCCCCTGCGGGCTCAGGCTGTGAGGTCGCCATGACCAAGGCGGCCTCCACAAGGAGGGTTATGGGGGGCGCGGGGGGGACTGGAGCTGAAAAAACCCGATTTCCTCCCCGCAACCTTCTGAGTGCGGGACGACGCTCCCCACAGCTGAGCCAACGGTCAGGGCGCTGCAACCGCATTTATTCCTAAAATAACCGTCAGCTTGCTCTTTGCGCTCGTCCCAGCAAAAGGCCTGAACGGAGTTTAGATGTCAGCACGGGGTTCCTGGCCCTGCAGTGACCCCGGGCAAATCTGTCCTCACTGGGTCCCAGTTTTCCTTTTTCTGCTCCCAAGTCTAGAATCAATTTGGAAACCAAAATGGAGGCGGAAGGGCGGAGGCGAAAATCCTGGCTGCCAGGGGAGAATTCAGTGTCTGAGGGCTCGGTCCGCCGCTGGACAAACCCAAGCGTGGCACCTCCCTTTACCACTCAGGGATGCTCAAGACAAGATGCCACACTCCTGGGCAGGTGACCCACGGCACAGGACTGGGAGGCTGAGTCCCCCATGCACACGAGGGATGGACAGCAAGAGGAGGCAAGGACCTGCCTGTAGCTGAGATGCCTTCATGGAAGGACGAGGCCGGAAAAATGGAAATCCCACCAACTACAACCCATCCTCGGCTGAGGGCTCTGGAGGGGACCCAGGGAGGTGACGGCGAAGGGGCTTCCGATACAAGGAGAAGGGACCCCCCCCCGGCAGAGGGGCGCGCACGGGACAGCCCTTGTGCCGTTGCCCCGGCTCCTGAGCCGACACCTTTAATGAGAAAGCTGCTCTGACTGCACGTCCCTGCAGCCCTGGTATGTCTGTTTGAAAACACAGCTTCATCACTTTGTAGTCCGGTGCAGCGTGCGCGTAAGAAGGTACTCAACCGGCTCTCTGCGTCTTGGTACCCCCAGCCAGCCCGCTGGGGGGCTCCTCCTCCGCGCTGCTGCAGAGCTTGCAGCCTCTGTCGATCAGACCAAGGTGTCGGAACCCCAGGGGAACACAGTCCCTTCCTCATCCTAAAACTAAACTCATGGGATGTCGTTTCCTGGGAAAAACACCTAAATGCTCACAAAAGTGGAAATGGTGCCAGGTGGTCTCCGGTGCCAGCAATCCCTGGGATTCCACTGTGTGTCAGCGGTGAATGCAGGGGAACAAGCCGCTCTCAGTGCCATAACACGCAGCGGGAGCTGGTAGAAGAGGGGGACTTCAAACCCTCCCCTTCTTGCCTCGGGAACGTCAAGTCTTCCGGTTGGAACGCTGCGTCTTGTCTGCAAAGGGCAACACAACCTCGCCTGGAACACCGGAACGACTTGCGCCGCACGGCATGCGGGCCAGCCGCCCTGGTCCTGACCTGCGCTGAGCGCTGCGCTGTCTGCTAACGGGTCTCCCCGCAGCCTGAGTCCCCGGCGGCCCCGGGCCATGTGTTGCTGCACTCGTCTGCGTGACCCTGCTCTGGCCTCCCTGTCCCTCCAGTGACGTCACCAGGGAGCTTCCGGCTCCATCCCTTTCCCTGTGTTTCTCACCCCCAGGGAGGCCGAGGCCCGCCCTGCATGACGGTGCAGGTCTCCCCACGTTCTGAACTCCCCCGGGGAGCCTCTGTTTGTCCCGCACAGGCCTGCTAGGGCTCAATGGGACCACCAGGCACTGAAATGCCACCAAGGTAATGACAGCATGATCACTGCCCAGGACACCAATCCCCCAAGACTCAGTGTCCCCTGGCTTCACGTTTCTGGGTGACAAGAAAGGCCTGGCCGTGCTGCCACAGAGGCGAGCACCCACGAGGCCCGGCTCCGCTGCTGAGGTGGGGGCAGCGGGGCCACGTGACCTGGCTGGCGCCGAGGTTTTCAGGCTGGACAGCAAGGAGGTGCCAAGTTCAGAGGGAGGTGCTGCCGCCTGGCCCCTGCCGCCTCAGATTCCCCTCCCCGGCGTCGGACCCGGAAGGGCTGCTCTCCCCGCCTGCGAAGGTCCCGTGAGTCCCAGCAGCCCCGCGGTGTCCTGCGGATGCTGCCGCCCGAAGCGCAAGTTCCAGGCTGCCTCGGTCCACCGAACCGATGCAGAGCCGGCTTCTCTCCCCGGTACCCTGGCCAAGCGCCTGGGCTGCCTGGACGCCTGTCCCAGCGTGAGATGGACACGCACCTCCATGTGCAGAAGAGCCGCTCAGGAGACCACGCCAGTGTGGTCAGCAGCTGCCATCAAGAGGGGCTTCACCCAACCCACCCGAAAGGAGGCGCAGGGGACTCCGTGCTTCCGTTTGCCCGCAACTGTGAGACTTGCCACGACAGCGGCCGCCTTCAGGGACGCCACTGCCCTCCAGCCGGTGAAGTTCAGCACTGGGTCCCTTGTGTAATGCTGGCTTCTTCGGTTGGAAGATTGCCCTGTAATTATATCTCCAGATAAACCATGCGTTTAAGCTTCCCGCCCCATGAAAGCCGGCAACACCCATGTCTCCATTCTCAACTATGCAATCACAGAAGCAACGACACACCATCAAGCACCGGACCCAGCGCGGTCCAAACCTCCCACAGGGAAGGCCACGGGCCACACGCCGCCCCCTAACACAGACGCGGTGAAAAACCACCACATCAGCCCGAGGGCCGGGGGACCTGTCCCCGTGTGCTCCAGGCCTCCGAGTGGCCGGGCTGGGCAGGCTCTGGATTCTTTGGCTGATGGAAAGTGATGGTTCTGGTCTCCCGGCCTCCCTGAAGGGCCAGCGCGCACGTCCAAGTGTGAAGTAAACTCGCTCATGGGAGCGACCTGCCCACGTGAACGAGCCCTCCCCGCGCTCTCGGAGCCCGAGGCGCCCTGACGCTTCTGCCCTCCGCGGACCCTCTGTGGGAGAGTGGGGCCTCTTCAAAGTCCTGCTCACCTCAGCAACAGGTAAGTGTGGTGCAGTAAACCATCCTAAGGAAAGATTTCAGTTTTCAAAGCTTCAGTGCTGCCTTAGCTTGTCTGCAACGAGAGTCCCCAGGCGGCTGTCCACAGTGCCCATGGGTGGCCTGGGGTGCCCCTCTCCGGTGCGTGCGCCCACGGCGCTCAGCTGGAGGACCAGGACCCCATGTCCAGTGAGCACGCACCGTGACCCCTCCGGGGCGTTACACAGTCCCACCTAGCTCCTGCACGCCGTGTGGCTGACACCCCTGCTGGTTAGAGTGCTCCGCCTGACCCGACACAGCGCACAGCACAGCGACGGCCCGGTCCTTTGTCCTCCCCGCCCGCTGAGATCCAGGGCTTCAAAGGCCAGCTCACAGCCCACAGCCCCAACAGGCTCTCCCCTGCGCCTGGCCAGGGCTCATCCTCCCTGGTCCCCAGTGAGCCACGCTGCCACGGCACTGAGGCCGGCACACACCGCATTCAGGCACAACTGGGATCAGAACGGACGCTGGCATCCCAGAACCAGGACGGCGGAGGCTGCCGGCTCCGCCTGGACGGCCCCCTCTCCCCCGCGCTCCCCGAGGAAAACGCCCCGCCATCACGCCCGTGAGCGCAGAGAAGGTGGACAGAGACAGGGAGTGTCCATTGGGGGTTCTGTGGCCAGCGAGGGCCCTCCAGGAAGCAAGGGGGGTACCGACATCCCCAGGAGAGGGAAAGCGCGGGGAGGGGCTGTAAGCAAACCCACGCCTAGTGAGTGGCTGCTGGAAGTTCCCCACACAGAGGGGCGAGTGGCAGAGGCTTAGGGCCCCGGAAGGAAGGGGCGCTCTCAGCATAGGGAGAAACAGGGGTGAACCGAGCAAACCATCCTACTTTCTGTGACATTTTTAAATCATATTTGATGGCTGAAGCAAAGCCAATGACCTGGTGCTCCAAGTGTTAAGAAATTACCTAAGTCATTTAAATTTAAAATGTGTTGGGGGGTAAAGGTAGCAAAGTGGAAGTAAAGTTCCCAGACGTCACTTAAAGTTGTAAAACACAGACTCCTGGTCAGCGGGGCAGGCCGTACATGCACACCGAGAACCCAGGCAGCCACCAAGAAAGTGGCGCAGGGCTTTGATGGTCACACTTGAAAGCCAATCGCCAATCAATCAAAAGTGGTCTCCTGCCCTGGCCGGGTGGCTCAGCTCATCGGAGCGTCGTCCCGTACACCAAAAGGTTGCAGGTTTGATCCCCGGCCGGGGCACATATAAGAGGCAACCAATGGATGTTTGTTTCTCGTATCAATGTTTCTCTCTCTCTCCCTCTTCCTCTCTAAAACAAAACAGATCCTCAGGGGAGAATTAAAAATATACATATATATTTATATATACGAAATCCTACAACACGTTTAAATAACCCACAGGAACATAAGAAACAGAAAAAGCCCTCAAAAATAATAAAATGAGACTTATGCCCTAACATATTAGTAATTATTTTCTGTTAAGTGTAACTGGTCTAAATATACAGAGTAATTGACAGGGATGAACAGAGTAGATAAAGAAAATATGATTAACAATATACAAACTCAATTCATACAATGATACGGCTAGGCAGGTTGAAAGTAAAAGGATGTAAGAACATATACCATGAAAGCATTTGTAACAAGCCAAAGTGGTAATGATGAAATAGATAAACTTCAGAGCAAAGAAAATCACCCGAGACAAAGAGGGACATAATGACAAAGAGGTTAATCCCCCAGGAAGACATAATCCTACACGTTTACACACTATACAACGCAGTCTCAAACTACTTGAGGCAAACAGTGATTGAGCTAAAGGAAAAGTCAACAAATCCACAATTATACCGACGACCCTTGAACAACACAGGGTGAACTGCGTAGGTCCACATACATGCAGATTTTCCCAATGGGTTCTGTAAATGTGTTTTCTCTTCCTTGTGATTTTCTTAATGTTTACTTTTCTCTAGCTTACTTTATCATAATAATATAGTATATACTACATATAACATATAAAATATATGTTATATTGACTTTCTGTTATCAGTAAGGCTTCCAGTCAACACCGGGCTATTGTAGCTAAGCTTTGGGGGACTTAGAAGTCACATGCATGTTTTTGACTGCGTGGAGGGTCAGCACCCCTCGCCCTGTGTGATTCAGGGGTCAGCTGGAGACTTCAGCACCTCACTCTCGGCAACAGACAGAACCACGAAACCAGCAAGGATACAGAAGAACATGCCCCCGCTCCCCCACAACAGGATCTGAATAGATGGAGCACTTCCCCAAATAACAAACCTTTTTTCAGGTTTCCATGGAACATTCGCTGACCCAGGCCCACAGAATATACGCCGAGACATATCCTATTCCGTTCACGGAAAAGACCTAGGCAGGAGCAGGGAGACAAGCGGGCGCCCATCCCAGGCGGACGGACACGGTGCTCAGTGGGACCTCCGCACGTGGGCGCTCCTCAGCGATCACGGTGCAAGGCTGCTGATTAGTGACTTGGGGACCACCTGGGTGACTTTCCCGGGTGTTCTGCTGAGTGACAGCAGCCGATTCCAAAAGGTCGCATTTTGCACGATTTCCTTTATATGAAATCCTTGAAGTGACAAAATTATAAACCTGGGTAAGAGAACAGTCAGGTAGGGAGTGGCTATCAAAGGCAACAGGAGGCACCCTGTGGTGACAGAGTTCTGTGTCTCCCTGGCGTCACCGTCCCGGCTGTGACCCCGCACCCCAGTGTTGCATGGTGCCCCTGGTGGGCGACTCAGTCGAAGGGACATGGGGTCTCTGAATTGTTGCTTACAGCTGCATAGGACGATGTCATTATCTCTAAATTAAAAGTTTAATTAAAAAAAAAAAGATTAGGTTGGGTTCCCAGCGCTGCCACCTGCTAATTAGGTAACTGACCTTGAGCAGATTTGAAACTCTCTGCTTGGATTTCCTTATTGGCTACACGGGACAAAGCCACCCCGAGTGCTGTGAAAATTAAACGTCACGAAGGGAAGGGGCCTGCCATGAGTACGGCTCACAGCCAGGGCTTTAAAAGCAGCCCGTCGACACTGAATGTGTTTTAAACACAAATATTATTCTGAGGAGCAACATTCAAATGTCCGCTCTTAGAGCCACAACAAAGCAGATTTACTTAAAAAGTCTCTTCCCAAAGTGATCTGTCCAAACAAAAAGGAGGGAGGGTAAATTTTGGTTTCAGAATGAAAGCTGAATTTCTAATGAGTAATTGAAATAGTCACAACAAATAAAGTGAGTTTAATACAGAACTACAATTAGTGAAAAAGTTCAGAAGGAAGAAATGGCATTGGTTTAAATGTCTTGCTTCTGCTGATAAGGAAGTCAGCAAAAGTTAACATTTCTATGCATTGGGAAGAGCTTAAGACTGCGTTTTCTAAACCGTACTTAACCACCGATTTTGATTTAAGTTTCTGTTTCAAACTATTTTCTCTGCCTCTGGAGTTGAAAGAAACCAGGAGCCAGTCCGCCAAACCTTACTGCTCTTCTACCTGCCTCGTTTGGAGGCCAAAAAAGTAGCAAAAATAAAATCTGGCTCAGCAGCACAGAAAGACAATCACATGCACTTCATCCCAGAAAAGGAGGGGAATTTTAAAGGCACAGCTGACCCCCCTGACTCACTCTGGGCACCTGGCCTTCAACGCTGCAGCGCTGGGCCGCGCGCTGACTCACAGGCTCTTGAAAGAGGTGACGGCGACAGGGGGATTGGGATTATCATCCCAAAAGTCCTCCCCCCCACCGCCCCCCTCTTCCTGACCCCAAAAGGGCCACTTCTACCACGAAGACAGCGCCAAACAACAGAGGCAGGGCGGGAACGCGGTGCCAGAGCCCTGCTGCTGCCGGGGAGTGTGCGGCCTGGCCCGCACCCCGCCCCGCCCAGAGCCACTGGTCTCGAGGCCGGAGCTTCCTCGGGGGCGAGGGAGGCCAAGGCTCCTGACGGCTCCCCGACCTCTGCTAACTGTGAAGCCCCCCAGGCACTTCACGACCGAGGCTGTAGGCCGCTTTCTGGAGGGGCCGCCCGCTCTGCCTCGGCCTGGGCTCCGGGAACGCGGGCCGGGGAAGCGCAGGCGGGGGCCACGGCCGGGCAGGGCAGGCGTGGTGAAACGGGACACACGGTCTCCGGGCGCGGGGCCGCCTTGCCGACTTCGCCGGCTCCTCTGGGCTCCGTGCCTCTGCGGCCCAAGCTCTGCGAACGCTACAGGTTGTTTTTTTCTCCCTCAAATAAACTGTAAAGAACGAAAACGGAGCAAGAGGCAGAGGAGAACCCGGCGATGACCCGGCAGGGATGACATGTGTCAAACGCTCGACGCGAGGACTTAACTGGTGTCCCGGCACAAACAAACGAGGCCCCTCCGTGCGGGCGCCGGGCGCCGATGCGGGCGACGCGCTTCCAAGGTCTGGCAGGGGCACCGCGGGCGCGTCCCGCACAAGCGGCTCGATCGCTCGGTGACTCCTGCCAGGACGCTTTCTAGTGTCATCGCCCGGCGTCGGCGCTCGGCCTCCAGACCGCGCGGGCGCAGGTGACGGGCCCGGCTCGGCGGCGGCGGGCGCAGGGGCGGAGGCCCAGGGCCGCGGGCACGCCCCGCCGGCCCTGCTCGCCCCCTGCGGGGCGCGCGTCTGAAGTTCTGATGAGCAGTTTAGAAGGAGAGGCCGCGGCCGGCGCCCTTCCCGGGCCACGGCGCCCCTCCGCGCCCGCGGGCAGGGCCGGCTCCCGGCTGCGAGGGCGTGAGCAGAGGCCCGCCCGCCCGCGCCCCGCGGCCTGTGCCCTCCCGGTCCCCGGAGGCCGGCCAGCTCTCCCGCTTCCAGCGCCGCAAGCCCCCGGAGGGGCCGGCGCGGAGGCCGCCCCTCCGACGGGCGAGGGGGCGCGCGTCCTCGGCCGGCTTCCCCGAGTCTGGGGGTGCGGAGCCGCTGGGGCGGTCCGGACCGGGGGCCGACCGGAGGGGGGCGCACTCCCGGCCGGGCGCGGGGGGCCGCGGGGCCGCCCCTGCACGCCCCTGGGCGCACCTGGGGCAGGTGTGCGGGCGGGGACGCACGCACCTTGAGGATGTTGTCGAAGATGGTGTCGCGGAACTCGAGCAGCGCCTTCTGGTCGAACTCGCGGCCGTGGATGATGCGCATCTGCTTGAGGAACGTGGACTTGCCGCTCTCGCCGGCGCCCAGCAGCAGGATCTTGACGAGGCGCCGCACGGCGCGCCGCTCGCGGGCCAGCCCCGCGTCGATGTCCCGGCTGCGCCGCCGCGCCTCGCGCTCCGCGTCGCGGGCCCCGCTGCCGCCCGCCCTGCGCTCGCGGGCCCCGCCGGCCTCGGCCGGCAGCAGGCAGCGGCTGAGGGTCCGCACCACGCCGGACATGGCCGCTCAGGCCATGGACCCCGCCGCGGGCGAGGCGAGCCCCGCGCGGCAGCCGGCCGCTCCCTCAGGCCGCGTCCGCCGCCGCCGCCCGGAGGCCCGCTCTCGCCCGCCGCCTTGCCCCGGCGGAGGGGCGGGGCGACGCGGCCCGAAGCCCGGGGATTGGGCCGGCTGCCGCCCATAGGGCCGAACGTGCCCTTCGATTGGTTCATTCCACGCCGAAAGGCGGGCATCCTTCGGCTTTTGGGGCGGGGTAGGAGCCAAAAGAGGCTGGATCGTTAGGGTGGGGGCGCTTCTCATTGGACGGCTGGCCGAGTTTCTTTCTTTCAGAATGAAAGGGAGGCGGGGTCATCGGGAGGAGGAACAGCCGTTCACCATGACCAATTATTATTGGTCTGGTCTCACGTCAATCACATCGAGTGGGCCTCGGATTGGGGAGTTTGCGAAACGGGGCGGGACCCAAAGTGCCAGGTGTACAGAACTTCGCCCCGGCTTCTCAGATTGGTTCAACCTGTGAGACCTGGGAGTTAGCTGAGTCGGCTCCGCGTTGCCCGAGAGCTGGGGAATGCCGATGAGAGGTCTACCTGCTCGTCTTGTGTTTAGAGAGACAGCTGTTCCTAAACCGTTTCTTTCCAGAAGCACCGGAGGGGGATGGGCCATCCATCTCAGACAAACGCACCCTTTGAGAGCGGCAGGGGCCTCTGGGCTGCTTTCCTCAGAGCTGGTTAATCATCTGAATCACCAGAAGTCCCCCCAAAGCCCTCTGCAGCGCCGTAACTGAGAGTGTGGCTGGAGCTGCTGGGTCTGAGAGCTGGGATCTGCACTCGACCCCCAACTCGTCGACTAGTTACAAAATCTTTCAGGCAGCTCTGCCTCCTCCTCCACCTGGTTTTACCTCCATTTTGCTCGTCTGTAAAATGGAACCGCGATAGCAATGGCTGCGAAGCTATATACTGAGATGAACTTGTAAAACCCTTGGCACGGTGCCTGGACCCAAGGACGTTCCTGCTAAGTGTTGACTGATTGTATTACAGTCTTAGTGTGAGTCAAAAGCTCCTGGAAGAAACGCAGGTATCTCTTCATCTCTAGGTGATTGGTCAGATGTAGAAACCATGCGCTGTTAAAGACAACCTGAGGCATGTGAAGAATTTTAAGAGTTTGAGCAAAAATCTATGCCAGTCGCGCAATAGGAGCACTCCCCGCCCCCAGCCAGATCACAGACTTCACAGAGAAAGCGCAGAAGCAAAGAAAGGAAAAGCGTTTGATTGGCTATAGCCGGGCAACTAATTGGTTGGTTGCGACTGGTCGTCCGTAGCGTTTTGATTTTGTAACCTTGTGCCTTTGCAGGCTTCCGTCCTGGTTTTCTTACACAGGCCACTTCAGGCTAGGGGTTACCTTGTTGAATTAAAGGTCAAAGGCCACCCTGTGCAAACCTTCCTTCTCTTCAGGTGCAGGTGGATAAAATGAAGCCTAGCCACGAACGACTCAGCCGGGGTCCCACGCAGGGGCTGGTGAGCACCCAGTCCTGGTCCACTTTGAGGGCACAGGGGCAGAGGGGGAGACACGCTAGAACGCATTAGAGAATGGGATCTCATTCAGTTCTACAGATAACGTTTTTGCATAGTCGTGAAACTGCCAGGCACCGAGGGCTTCTGGAGAGGAATCTGAAGGCGGAAAAGTGCAGCTTTTGTGTCAAGAAACTCCCACCGTAGTCAGGGAGCTCAGGGCTCAAGGCCCCAGGGGAGTGCAGAGCCATGAACCCCTCGGCGCCGTCTGCCCGGGTGCTCAGTGTTTGAACTCAGAGACCCGAACTCCCTGAGGACACTGAATGTCTGCGATGTGGCATTTGTCAGTTGCTGAGGCATGAATCTGTGTCACTTATGAGTCAACAAATTATCTAGCTTGTCATCCTTCAAAATGATGAAAAAAAGCTTGGTTTCTTTGTGAAAATGGTCTTCCAAAAAAAAAAAAAAAAGCCAAACACCAGTTTTGTGATGGAGGTGAAGGAAGAGTGAGAGGCCTCAGAAGGCAAATATTTCTTAGAATGAAAATAGGAATTTTGAACAAATAAGAAAGCGATTGTGTACAGCAATGGATCAGTGTCAGCCCCTTGGCAGTTAAAAGAAGTAAAGGTGAATCAGAAAACACTCTGAGCAGAGGTGAAAGAGAATCAAGTAATACATCCAAAACTAAAACTATGTTAATTGAAATAAAAACTTAAGAGATACATTAAGTTGCAGATTCAAACATAGGTGAAGAGAATAAATTGAATAATAGATTAAAAAAAAATTTACCAAGGATCCTACAAAGACAGGGAGGACAGGAGACAGGAAAGACAGAGGAAGAATCTCTAACATATATTTAACCATAGTTCTTAAAAAAGGATATAAAGAATGAAGAGGAGACAATATTAGAAGTGATAATGGCTGAGAATTTTAAACTGACAAATAGCACAAAATGCTTAGCTAGATAAATAAAAACAAATACAGACTGAGATATACCAGAGTGAAGCTGAAGGGCACCAAAGACAAATAGAAGATCTTAAAAGCAGCCAGAGAGAAAAATAATAATAATAATAGCTACTATTTATAGCATAGTTACCAGGTGCGGGGCCCTATGCTAAGCGCATTGCACGAGCCAGCTCACTTAACCCTCATAGGAACCCCACGAACTCAGAGCCAATGTCTCAGCGACAGAAGCGGGAGCCAGATGGGAAATCATAGCTTCAGAGCACTGGGAGAAAATAACCATTAACAAAGAATTGTAAACCCTGCAAAAATATCTTCCAAAAAAATGGAGAAAATGAGGGCATGTCAGACAGATAAAAACAGCTTATTTTATATATTGTGTGTTAAGGGCGGGATTCGTATGTTGAAGCCCTAACCCCCAGTCCCTCAGGATGTTGCTGCATTTGGAGTTCGGGCTTTAAAGAAGTGATTAAGTTACAGTGAGACCTCTAGGGTGGGCCTTGATCCAGTATGACTGGTGTCCTTTGAAGAAAAGGAAACCTGGGCACAGGCGCAGACAGAGGGCAGGCCACGTGAAGACACAAGGAGAGGACGGCCGTCTGCGAGCCTGAGAGGGGCCGCAGGAGACGCCGACCCTGCCAACACCTGCTCTTGCACTTCTAGGTCTGTGAGAAAGTACATTTCCGCTGTTGTATCGCCCAGTCCGTGTTACTTCATGGTGTCGGCCCCTTTGTGATCTAGCGCAATGTGCTTCAGGAAGAAGGAAACCAATCTCAGAAGGAAGCATTCCCACACAAGAGAGGAATTGTGAACACATAGTACTTTTATCATTGACTGTATTAAACAATAATAATTTTAACTTGTGGAGTTGATAAAAAATAGAACTAAAAACACTGGACACAAAAGGCGTGTGTCAGGAAGGGCCAAGCATAATTAAAGTGTTCTAAAATCTTTGAATTGTTTGAGAAGAGAATAAATATTTTGATTAATGTTCAACTTTGTTGAGTTACATAGTCATGTTAAAACGTTTAGGGTAAACACAAAATGAAGAGAGATAGGGTGTATGATTTCCACACAAGCAGAGAGGAAAAATGGGATGCGGGAACGAGAATCAACCAACACAAAGGAATGCAAAAAAATAAAAAAACCCCATAAGATTAAAAACAGAACAACTTAAACAAAATGAAAAGGTGGAAATAAACCCATACATATGATTTACCAAATCAAATATAAATAAACTAAAATGGTTAGAAGATAAAGATTGTAAGACTGGATGAAATAAAAACAAGGTTCAGCTACCTGCTTCTCGAGGACATACCTGAAGAACTGGAAAAGATCAAAGTGAAAGAAAAAATGGAGAGAGATTCGCCAGGCAAATGGCCACCAAAGGAAGCCTGGCAAAGCTTTGTGAAGAGGAGACAAAATAGATTTTAAGTCTAAAGTCTGATGAGTGATAAGGACTCCTTTTGTGCAATGAAAAGGCTAATTCCATGGTGAGACATAACAAGTCCAAACTTGCATGTGGCTAATAACATAGCTTCAAATATTCAAGGCAAAGAAGTGGACAAACCTCAAGGGGCAGCTGAAGAGTCCCCCGTTGTTGCTGGGGAGAGGGCAAGGGTTGAACGCGCTTCTTCCTGTGCCGCAGTGAACAGGTTTGACCTGCACAACATACGCTGAACAGTCAACCCAATGATCAGAGAACACACATTCTGCTCAAGTCCGAGGAACGTTTTAAAAAATCGGCCACATCATAGGCCCTAAAGCAAATCTTGACACATTTTAAAGGACTGATATCATGCAGACCACATTCTCTGACCACGTTGTAATTACATTTGATATCACGAACATACATATATCTTCTGAAAAGTCCAAAGTTACAGAAATTAAAAATACACCTGAGTAAACATTCAGAAGCTGGTTAAACTTGTTTGTCACTGCGTCCTGGTAAAGATTCTGGGGCTCTTAGTTACCACGCCCTCGTCCGATTCACCCTGACGTTACGACTCCGTGAGCCGTGGGGTCGGACAGTGGGGGCAGGCTCCGCATTCCAGCCGGGGCTCTGTCCTCTGTCGGCTGCGGGACCTCGAGTGAATGGCGTGACCTCGCTGTGCCTCGCCTTCCCTCATCTGTGACGTGGGGATGATGATGCGCTAGTACGACAAGGTTGAAACCAGTAAAAATGAAAGGAGATGACATGCATCGAGCCCTAAGAAGAATGGCACGAAGTAAGGTCTCCGTACATGCCAGTTATCACTATTATCCTCCTCACATTGCAGACGAAAAGCCGACACTAAGCAATGTAAAGCCTCTCGCCCCAACTCACGCTGAAGGAGGGGCAAAAGCCGAATTTGAATCCCGGTCTTTCAGCCTCACCGGGCACCTGGTGCTCCCCGGATGGTGTCACGTGTCTCCCGGCACAGACCCCTTGTGATGAAGAATAGGGTCACCATTCCTTCCTCCTCCCGCCTCCCACCCAGAAGAGCCTGGCTGCGGTGGTCACACGGGGAAGATTGCTCCTGCCTCCCTGCCTTGGCCCCGGCTGTCCCCTCAGCCCAGAGACGACCCCGCCCCCCTCTCCCTCCCAGCTCTCACCTTGCAGCTGAGCTCGGGCAACACCTTCTCAGGAAGGCTTAGCTTACCCCCGACTTCCCTGCCGCACCCACCAAACCAGGCCCCGTGCCCAGGACCTTCTCCCCGAGCACCCCACGCCTGCTCCCCTGGCGCTGGGCACATTTGGAATTATTTGTGTAGTTGTCTGTTGAATGCCTGTCTTCCCCACTACGTACATGAGGCAGGGTCTGTGTCTGTCTAAGTCGGGCCCGAGCTCCTGTGTCTGTTATACACGGTAGGAACCCAGTCGTTATGTGCTGGGTGGACGTGTGGGAGGGAGGGAAAATGAAAGGATGGATGGACGGATGGATGGACGGATGGATGGATGGGTGGTAGGTGGATGGGTGGGTGGGTGGACGAATGGGCAGGTGAGAGGGCACATGGAGGGTTGGGAGGGTGGGTGGCAGGCATAGTCCCCAGGGACTTGGGGACACTGCAGAGGGCCCTCTCTTTAGGAGAAGCTTTGTCAGCTCTCTGGGAAGTGGACAGGGGGTTCTCCAGGGTGCTGCCAGCCACGGTTTGGAGAGATGGCCGGCTGTCTTTGCGGCTAGCTATCTCCCACGAAGTCAGCATGTTCTTAAGGGAGAGTTGATCATGGGACCCAAGACCACGTCCTGAGGAACTTCCCTATTTGAACTTAGGTCCTGCTTGTTTGTACCCCAAGCCCCGGAAGGAGAACATTTTTGGGAACTGTCAGCAATTCTTTTTTTTTTTTTCCTTTTTAAAGCTTTTACTTGAGAAGGGGAGGGAGGCAGAAAGAGAGGAGAGAAACATCGATGAGAGAGAAACATTGATTGGTTGCCTCTCACATGCCCCAGCCGGTGACCGAACCCACAACCCAGACCCGGCGGAAGGTGCAAGGTGCCGCGCTGCCTTTATTCCAAATGTGCATCTGTCTCAGGCCCCGCCCTTGGCCTTGCCGAACCACCGCGCTGTCTGGAAATCCTGCCTCACTTCCCGCAGGTTCCCTGCGGGGAGCAGTGCCCTCCTCGTCCCCCTCCCTGTGAAATGGGCAGACCTGCGGCGATGTGACCCTTCACTGCTCTCTGGGGCCCCTGTCCCCGTGGCCCGGGCAGACCGAGGCTCTGGAGCACGCAGAGGGGCCTCCGTGGGCGGTGGCCTCGGGGGCTGCCTCCAGGGCACAGAGGAGGGAGGGATGGCCTGCTGGGGTCAGAGACTCAGGGGGCGCCTGTAGGAAGCAAGGAGCCCACCAGGCACAGCTGCAGAATTTGTGGGGCCCAGTGTGGCCTGAACACGTGGTCCCTTGTTTACCGGGTGCTCAGGATTTCAGATGGCAGCACAGTACCGAACCAAGCGAGGGGCACTTCCGGGCACCTGGTCTTGAGTCTGCAGAGGGCGCGGGCACCACGGGGTCATCTGGGGCCAGGAGCGCATCTAGGCGGCGGTGGCGGGGGGAGCGGCCCGGGCCTGGGCGCTGGGCTCTGGACCCTGGGGGGACGAGCTAGCAAGCGCGGCCGTTGTGGAGCCTCTGGCCTCTCCGAGAATGCACCGGAAATGGATTGGGTTTTCCCTGGTGATTCACTGCCTGCGGCCTTGCTCTTTTCAGACGCTGCAGCTTCCTGTCCCTTCCCTCCAGCTCAGGCAGATCCTCGCACATCCCTCGGACACTTCAGGGCAATAAAAAGGCTGGTTTGGTCGAGTCTAAAACTTCTGCCTCAAATCCAACGTCAACGCTCACCGTTTCCCCCTCAGCGGAGCAGCGGAGCCTTGCCCCGGGAGCCCAGGAGGGGGTGGGGACCAGCCCCCTCCTCCTCCTTCCCCCCTCCCCACTGGACCCGGGTGAGGAGAGAGTGGAAACCGCAGACCAAGCCTCCTGCTTCATCCTCCACGCCCCCCCCAACGCCTGACTTCTCTGCCTCCTCGATGGTCTCCTGCCTGTACGGATGGGGTGGAGGGGTGGGGAGACGGCGGGTAGCGTTTCGGCCGCCTCTTTCCCCTGTTGCTGCTGGCTGGGGACACCTGTCACTGGCCTGCCCCCAGCTAGCAGTCCCAGACACAGTTCCGGGGCCCCAGGAGGACGCCCGCTCCCTCCGACAAGATAGAGCAAGACACCCAGGGCCTTGCGGGGCAGCCGGGTGACCAACAGCGCCTGACTGGCAGCGGGGGACAATAGCACCAACCGTTGCAGGTAATGTCTACCCGACCTTGTCCACGAGCGAAGCACTTCACTGTGTGAAAATTTTAAAGTCCGGCGGCTGGGAGGTGCATGTTGTGACAAGCCCTAGTCTCTGCTGGCAGGGAGGCCGAGGAGGAGAAGGGTTAAGGGTTGGGCCCCAGGTCACAAAACTAGAAAGAGGCAGAATCTGGGCTGGACACGTGCTCTTCCCAGCTCCAAGTAGGGTGTTCACAGCATCCCACTGCCTGACCTTCTGTAAGAGTCCATACCGGGTGCATAAGTAAGGGGGGAATATCAGGGAAGACTTCACAGAAGAGGCGACCTTCATTCAGTTTTGTTATAAAGGGCAAGTGGGGTTTGCCATGGGGATGCACCTGGAAAGGCACTGCAGCTCGAGGGAATAGCATGTGCAAAGGCCCTGAGGCCTTTAGGGGAGCTCCACAGGGTTGGGGTTCAGGGCCCACGTCATGGGGCGTGTTGGGAGATGAGGCTGAGATGAGGTTCACTGAAGACCCCGTGGAAGATTTTGGGCTCCATCCCTGAACTTGGAGAATCCTCACAGCACTGAACACACTATGGAATCATCTTATTACTTGCCTGCTCGTCATTGCCTCCTTATTATGGTTTAAGCTCCATGACACCAGGCATGTGACCATTTTGTTCATCTCTCTATCCTTAATGCCAGGCCTACAGTGGGTGCTTAATACACGTTCAGGGGGAAAGAAAGAAAGAAAGAAAGAGAGAGAGAGAGAAAGAGAGGAAGAGAGGAAGAGAGGAAGAAAGGAAGAAAGAAAGGAAGGAAGGGGGGGGGAGAGAGAGAGAGAGAGAGAACTCCCGACTGGCAGGCGGGGTCGCTGCGGCTGCACCTCACTGCCACTGTGCTGAGGTCTTCAGGCGCGGCTGAGATGCTGCTGAGCTCAGTGGGTGGTCCCGCCTTTGCCCAGGGAGAGGCGGGGTCTTGCAGGCGTCCTTGACATCCTCGATAACATGCCTTGAAGTTCCCTCCTGCAACCACCAGGTGCCGCTCATGCCCCACAAGAAAACCCAGCAGGGGCTCTGTCGGGGTGGGCGGAGGATGTGGAGCCGCAGCTGAGTTCTCCAGGCTGCAGTGAGTTCTCATCAGCGCCTGGGCTTCCTCCTCCAGAACCGGGCAGGTGTGACCAGCTTCACTCACCCGCCCCCCCTGTGCCCCGCCCCCGTGCCCCAGCTGTTGGCAGCCTGGGACGGGCACATGCTAGGGCCCAGACCTGAGAGGCCCGAGGCTGCTCCTTCCACCCAGCCAGCAGCCCTGCCCAGCAGCCTCGGCCCTGGCTGGGTCTGCAAGTCCATTCAACCGCCCTAGCCACACAACGTGCCCCCCAAGGCTGCCCCGCCCCGCCTGGCACCAGCAGCCCCGGGGGGCAAGGTCAGCCTTCCCACGCAGCTCCCAGGGAGCAGCCCTGTCCCCCTTGCCAGGGTCTTAGCTCGGGTGCCGCGTCAGGCCTCAGGGGTCTGGCCGCTCCTGCCTCCAGCCTCCCAGCTGAGCTCTGGGGTCTCCCTGGCTCCCGTGCGGAGGAAGTGGCCCGGCCGGCCGGCCGCAGGACACACTTCCTGGGCCGCCAGGGAGTGAGCGCTGTTTTTCTGTAGGTCAACCCAATGCCAGAAGATGTCACCTTGGCCAATCCCAGATAAACCCGGTCACTTAAACTCAGGCTGGAGCCTCCCTGTGCCCTCTTTGGGCCTGGAATGGCAGATCTGCTGCAGGGGACAGCACAGACATGTGGCACTGTGGTTGCCCCGACGCTGGCGTCCCCTGAAGGGACACTGTCCTGTCTGCTCCGCTCTTCAGTCATTCCCGAGAGTGTTTCCTCTGTGACAGCCTGCTCGCTGTCCCCTGCCTCCTCCGAGCCCTCGTCCCCCACCCCTCTGCCCGCTGCCCTCCGTGTCAGCGCGGTGCCATGCCTCAGCATGCCCCCAGGCCCCGTCTGTCCCCAGGCGTCCAGCTGCTGGGGCTTCTGTGAGTGTGGCGGGCTGCAGGACCCACGGACCGTCACCGCCGCCAGGAGCACCGCCCCCCGCCCCTTCGCCCCTTCGCCCCTTCGCCTGCCGCAGCCTCTCCTCTGTTCTCCCGGGAGGAGCGTCTTCTTCCCAGGAGGGAGGACCCGGCTCCAGACCTCACTGACTTCTCAGATCTTTCTGGAACCACATATTTTTAAAGCAATGGTCAGGATTTCACATTCTACGTTCCCCACCCTCCCAAAAGGGAGCACATAGGGTCAAAAGGAGGTGCGTGCGTGCATTCATGTGTGTGTGTGTGCGCGTGTGCAGGTCTGATGGTTGCGAACAGAAGAGGGGAGGGGGGAGGGCCGGGCACGGGGAGCCCCACCCTGCTCTGCAGCTCTGGCCGAGCCCGGCCCCTCTGGCTTCGCTTCATCCTAACTCAGTTCGTCCGAAGCGCCCTGTTTCCAAATAAGGCCCCACGTGCAGGTTCTGAGGGCTGGGACGTCAACGTTTCTTGGGGGCTGTGTCTCTGGGAACTGCCCACAGGTGACCCCTGGGCTTGGCCGAGCACCGAGAGCACCAGCCTCAGGCCTCAGAGGGCCCAGCGGGGGACACCCGGCTCCCACGTCTGGCTTCCCCGTGACCCCACCAGCCCGCCCTCCCGAGGCCAGGCTCACAGCAGTGACTGTCGCTTGGCGGAGCCCGGGCCAGGCTGACAGGCCACAGGACAGAGGGTGTGACGGCAGGAGAGCAGCCACTGACAGCAGCGGCGGCCGGGGTGCGGGGGCTGGGAGACGGGGCTGCTGGCAGGACGCTGACAGGATGAGGGACCCGCGCTTCATTGAGATGTTGGGCCGGAGTCCGCGTGGCAGGGTCCCCTGCCCGTGGAGAGGCGGAAATAAATCAGCCTTTACGGCAAGCAGGGTGGCAGGGAGTTAATTAGGAACAAGAAAAGTGCATTTCAACTCACAAAGAAGCTGAGTGAGCGAGCAAAGGGCATCCCGGCCCCGTCGGCGTTGTCCACAGCCCACTGAAGGACCGGAGGAGCGCGGATGTCACCTCCGATGGGCCGGCACGGGCGCTGCGCCCACCCCGCCCGCGTGGCTCGCAGGGCCCCGACCGTCCGCCAGGTGGCGCTAACGCTGGGGCTGAGCGTGAACGGGAGGGAGGTCAGGGAATCGAGGCTTTATTTCTGGTCGCTTGCAGTTGGCGGCGTTCCAGAGTGTCTCTCAGGCAGGGGTCCTTGGGTACCGACCCGACAGCTTCCAGGTCCCCCTGAGCCCCCGCATGTGCTGGTTTTCGAGGGAGAAGGGAGCGTGAGCGTCTCCCGCGCCCGTTCACGGGGCACAGCCCCCTGGTCAGAGGGTGCAGCCTGACCCCAGGAGGGGTGGGGACCGGCAGGTGGGGGCCCCCGTGCAGCCCCTGCCCCAGCTGAGTCTGAAGGGTGGGAACTAGCGAGACAACGGGGAGCAAAGGGCGGGAGGGACAGCCAAGTGCTCGGCCGGCTGGAGTGGAGTAGGCGCGTGCACGCGCCTGAGGGCCTGTGTGTGCACACACACGTGTGCGTAGGGGGTGAGCAGATCAAGTCGGCCAGGACGCAGCGACCAGACAAGGGGCAGATTCTGTCCCGAGGGCTTTGGGAGGCCCTGGAGATATCCAGGCTGGACAGGGACCAGGCCATGGCCTTGTGTTCTAGAAAGATCCCTTGGGCTGCAGAGAGGAAGGCAGGGGGTGGGGAAGCCGGAGTGGACCTTCTTGCGGAGACCCGGGCTGTGACCGGTGCGAGGTGATGACAGCCTGGACGCGGGGTGCAGGCGATGGAGAAGGGGGGACTGGGCCTGCCGCCACCTTCCCCTCCCCCGCCGCCTCTGGGGCTGTCCCCTGAGCCGCTCTGCCCCGCCGACCCGTGGGCTCGACCTCTGCCCTGGCCGGCCCGAGCTCGCCCTGGGTGCCTGTCTCACTCCCCAAACCCTTGGTTCTGGCCCCTGCTGAGCCCATGAGTTCCTGGAGGGCAGGAGTCCCCTCCAGGCGTGGCGGCCCCCAGGGATGCGAAAGCAGCTTCGATCAATGCTGCCTCTAGAAGGACGTGAAACAGGGCTGGAGCCAGGGGCGTGCTCTGCTCCAGGACCCTGCGACCCCGCTACAGGCTGGGAATTACCGCCCGTTTCCCGGAGGCTGTGGGCGGGAGTGGAGGCTGTGGGACCCAGGGTGTTTCTGAAGGAGGGGGGGACACTGCCCCAGGACTGCACTTGGCGCAAGTCCCCACTTCTCCCAGGCCCACCCTCAGCTCTGGCCAGCCCCCGCCCCCCTCCCCAGCCCCAGAGTCAGCATTCCCCTCCCACAGGCTGGCCAGAGAGGCCAGAGGTCTGGGAGCCTGGTCAGGCACCCCAGTCCTGCTGGGAGGTGCCCAGGGTCCCAGCAGGGTGGGCATGGGGGGCACCGATGGCTGAGCCCTCCTAGCCTGGGCCAGTGTGAACATCTGATATCCAGGACGGGTGTGGAAACTTCCAGATGCAGCCATATGGTCCGGGGCGGGGCCGGGGGGGGCAGCATGGAATAAGGGTCTTGAGAAAGCTCCCGGGTTTTTTCATTACACAAGCGCTGTGGGCTCGTTGCAAATCCCGCTACGCAAGGGGAGACATGAGCACCCCTTCTCCGTCCAGGTGCGTGGCCTGAGCTAAGCCTCCCCTCACCGTTCTGCGCACACGGGCCTGCACCCTGTGCACACGGACTCCACCACACGATGTGCGTACCTGTTCCTGCCAGCTGCTGCCGCGCGTCAGCACACCTTGGACGTCTTTGCCTCTCAGGGCACACGGAGCTGCCTCGCTCTTCTCCACACGCCCAGAGTTCCGTCGGCGCCCGCCCGTCTCTGCTCTGCGGCCTGTGGCCTGTTGGGGCCGTTGCAGGGGCCCACGCCCACGGCTGGCCTGCAGCTGGGCCAGTGTTTCACGGGCGCAGAGGCTAAGCCATGAGCTCTGCTGTGAGCAGCCGGGTACTCGCTCTGCTGATCTGTGAAATGGGGTTCCTGCATCCCTCCTTCGTGGATTTTGCGGGGGAGCGGTTGTCTGGGCGTCGGCGTGAGGTGGGCTGAGCGCTGGGAGCGGAGGGCGGCCTCTGCCTGGGGCAGGGGGCGGGGGGGGGGGGGGGGGGCGGAGAGCGCATCCCTTCCCAGGCCGGCAGCGGCGCGAGGATTAGATGCAGAATGATGCAGTCCCCACCAGACCCGCGGCTGTAACTCAGGCCCCAGACGCGGCCAGCGCCATAAATTTGGGTGGAAAGTGCAGCTCTAGCAGTTTGCGAACAGGAGCGGGGGAGGCCCGGTGAATTACAGCCGCGGAGGAAGCGCCCCGCCTGGCATTGTTAGTCGGAGCCAGGGATTGATTGTGTGCTGGCTTAATGAAATTGAATTTTAATTTATGTCCTGGCCTGCGGTGGGGGTGCGGGTGCCCGGGCAGAGGTGGGCTCAGCCCCAGGACAGGGTCCCTTTTGCGGGGGGATCGGAGGGTGCTGCTGCCAAATCCCACAGGGCAGGATGATGGGCCCCCCGGGGTGACCTCTGCTCCTCAGAGTCCCAAGGTCTTGCCAGCCTGGGGGGGGGGAGTTTTGGGCAAGGTCACACGGCTCTGCGCCTGGTCCCTCATCTGGCCCCACCTGCCTGGCTCAGGTGCAAGCCTGGAGCAGGTTCAGGGAACCGATCATGCCTATTCCGCCCCCTAGTGGGGCCCGGAAACTCCACCAGGTGCTGGGACCAGGCGTGAAGACGTGGGTGGAGGGAGGGTGAATGAACCTGGGGTTAATGAATTTGGGAGCCCCCCACTCTCTCAGGAGTCCACAAAGGAGACATATCCACCTGCTGCTGCTCATCGCTGTAATCACGTGGCGCTTCCAGGGCCTGCTTGGCGTGGGCGCCCTCCCGCGGAATCCGTGTGGTCCCCCTCTGGGCGGCGCACTCAGACCCGAGCCCTGCGGGCGGGTGTGGCAGAGTCTGCACTGCCCGGGGAGCAAGGCCTGGTGGTGAATCCCGGCGGCGGGTCTTCTACCCTCGGAAAGGCCCTGCCCTCCCTGAGCCTCAGTTTCCACTTCCTGCGCTAGAAAGGACGAGGCGCCTTTGCTCAGGCTGTTTGGAGGGTTTAGCAGGACAGGTCTCTCAGCGTCTGGCCCACCTGGAGGCGAGCTTCTCGGTGGAGCGTCCCCCAGGCCGCTCCGATGTCACCAGGCAGCGTGGTGCGGGGGTGGCGGGGTAAGCCGCGCTGCCTTCGTCAATAAGTGGGGCGGGCGATGAGGCTGCGGCTGCTGAGCTGGGTGTAAATCCACGGTTTCTGGTGGAAACCGATTATCGCTGTCTGGATCTGGCAGGTAAAGCCATCGGTGTAGCCTGTGTGGCTGAGAGAGTGGGGGACAGAGGGAACCCCAGACTGTGTGCTCAGGAGCCTTCAGGAGCCATTCCAAATCAGCTCCCGCTTTGATTGCGCAGACGGAGGCGCTCAGGCCTAGAGAGGTTCGGGCGCTTGTCTGTGGTCACATGGCCAGTGGGCAGGAAAGTTGGGGCAGCCTGGGTCACTGGGACGTGGTCCTGGGCGAGGTGCCCTCAGGCCCGTGGGCCCCATGGAATGAGGGAGCTGGAGAAGATGTAGGTTGTCCCTGTCATCTCAAAAGGAGGGTGAGTGTCCCGTGGTTCCTTTGTTGCCCAGACTTTAATCCCGCCCTCTCCGATTTGGGCGCATGGACGGTCTGTCTGGGCGTAGAAAAGGACACCCGTCCCCCGGCGGCCGCGGCCCCGGAGGCCTGCTGAGCAGCCCCAGTGGTGCTGTAGCCTCGCTCCGACCCCATCGACCCAGAGGACCTCGAGCGGCTCTGATGAACCACCCCGACCCAATGTCATTTTCCTTTAAGTGGTCACCATTTTTTTCAATATAAACGAACTGATTATAAAAGAAAACTTTGCATTGCCATGGTTTATGGGAAACCAGCATCACTTGCCAAAAATAGCTGATAACGCAGAAATAAATGTCTCCAACACACCTTATATTCCTGTACTGTAATGTGTGTTCTGAGTGTCTGCATCGGTGTCTCCCGTGGCAGGGACTTGTTCCCCTGCAGGCGCGACTGTCCCCCGTGGTACACAGATCCACGCGCGTTCCACAGGCGGGACGCCGAGGCACCTGCTCAGCTCACAGGGCGCGAGGGGACAGCCAGGCTCTAACCCTGTCAATGGGCGTCAGTGGTCACGGGGCCGGGACAGTGTCTCCTCCACACAGGCTGTCCGGGCCAGCAGGAAGGACTCAGGGTTTCTCTCCACGGCATCCAGGGTCTGGGGCGTCCGGGCTGTGCCAGGCCTTGGGGACCCCAGGCCACTCAGGATGGAAAAGCCAAGAAGGGCCTGCCCTTCAGCTCCGTGGGGTTCTGCAGAAGCGAGATGACCGGCTCGATGGTCCTGCAAGCAGGTGCAGGGCACCTGTGCCCCAAGGTGACAGGCGAGGCCACGTCCCCACAGTCCCAGGAAAGCTGACCCTGGGAGTTCCGCCTTACCTCGGACAGCAGAACTTGGGGTCGGGGGAACGGGAGCCAGTCCCTCCCCCCGTTACTCTGATCAACAGGCAGGTCAGTGGGCCTGAGGGAGAGGGTTTGCCGAGCTGCCAGCAGCCTCTTTGGGGGAATTTGAACCGGGTGGGGTGCGGGGCGGGGGCAGATGGCAGTTGCGGCCTGGAGGGAACACAGCCATCAACTGGGCTAGGAGGTGATGGAGGAAAGTCGGGGGTGGCCTCCATGCACCCGTGTGTGACATGTGACTGGGAGCCCAGCACCCATGCCCCCGTGTGTCCCCCCACACCTGACACCCCACATGCCAGCATGAGCAGAAATGTGCATCGACACACCCCAAACACACAGGCAGGTGTGCACACGAGCGTACACAAAACCTCCGTGTCCACCCACCCCAAACCCATGTGTGCATGCACACAAATGTGCACACACATCCGAACACTTGCGCATGCATCCCATTAAAACACACCCCTGCATACATGCACACACACATGCATGCCCATGCATGCGCCCAAATGCAGGGCACACACCCACACCCACTCACTTGTGCACAGTGGTGGGGCCCTCCTCGCCACTAGAGGGCGCTAGAAGCCTTCCCAGACTCCAGACTCCTTCGCTGAACAGCCAGCACGTGTGCGCGCATGAGTGTACGCGCGCGCGCGCACTCATCGTCAAGAGAAAGACAAAGTAAAGAAAAACCCTTGACAAATAGAGCAGTTGATGGTAATTCAAGCCGACGACGGCTGTAAATCCTGGAGGCTGATGATGATGAAGTATGAACGGCCGGTGCCATTTAACAGACACATCGCCTGCCTCCCGACCCATCATCGGCTGCACCAAGGGTCTCCAGACGCGCGTGGCTGCCGAGTGGGGCCCTTCTCCAGGCTTTGGGCGTCAGGCACACCTCCTTCCCGTCACTCCCTCCTACCTTCTGTCCGCGGCACTGACAGCCGCCGGGGGGAAGAAAGCACTTTTCCAGCGGCAATGTCCCTGGGTCATTGCCCAGCGGTGACCCCAGTGCTGCGGGAAGCCGGTCCTGCAGGCGTAGCTGTGGCCCTGGCTGGCCCCCTGCCGGCCGGGCCCGCCGACGCACCCTCACTGCCGCCGGTTCCTGCCCGGCCGCGCCGCCCCTCGCCCTGCCCGGGGGCAGCAGGGCCGCTGGAGCTCTTCTTGCTTGACTCCCGTTTGCAGCGCCGGCTCCCGGCTCTTGTCCGGTGCGAAGGGCGGCCGTGAGTGTCTGGGAAGCGGTTTGCTCGAAGCTGTCAAGGCCTCCGAGGAGAAGGCAAGATGGCCTGTCGCCGGTGAACTCTGGGACAGGCCCCGCAGGCTCAAACTTTGCTCGGAGGTCCGCACTCCTTACTGCTGGGGGCGCTCTGACTGCGTGTCTGACCTGCTCCCCGATGGAAACCGGTGTCCCCTGTGGCCGCCACAGGTGACAGGAGATAGTTTAGGCTCATCACAACTTTGAAATGACAGCGGTCGGCGCCATCACTAGGTCTTGCTGTGGAGTCTCAAAAGTTTAATGCATCACAAAACAAGCATACGAGTGGCCAGATGATGAATTTGCTCTTCAAGTATTTTGATAACTGTATTTCAACAAAGACGGGTTCCTTGGCAATCCTACGTGTTTGACTTGATGTATTGGGTTGACCCAAAACCCCACATGGTTTTTTCTGTAAGATGAGAGACATATTTTTTCATTTTCACCAGTAACTTAATTGATTTGGGTATTTTGAGTACATTGGCTATCTCCTGCATGGTATTATGTTGACTGTTCTCAATGAATATTTTGATTCGCTCGCTATCAACTTCAACTGATCTACCCAACTGGTAGAGCATTGTCCAGTGAGAAATCGCAGCACGAAACTTTGCAAACCACTTTGACATGTTTGATCGGTCACGGCCCCTTTTCCGTACACCACACAAATCTTCTTTTGCATTTCAGTTGCGTTTTTTACCTTTCTTGAAATAATAAAGCATAATATGCCAAAAGTGTTGCATATTGTCTTCCATCTTCAATATTAAAATGACTACACAAAAATTCACCAATTTTGATCCGGTTTTTTAATGCACGCCGGTATGACAGCTGTCACAATACAATCTAACAAAATTGTTTCGAACGAAGTTAAAGACAGCTACATGTTACTAGAGCCATCCTACGGAAAGAAACAAACTTTTTGGCCAACCCAATATTTAAAGACATGACTTCGAGATGCCCAAGGGGTTCACGGTGGGAAGCGGTGAGAAGTGCCGCCTGGGGGCCCTGGTGGCGTTTGGGGGCGATCCCTCCAGGCAGGCTCACGGTGGGCGGGGGGCGGGGGAGAAGCAGGCGGCTCGTGGGCACGGGGTGAAGCTGGGCATCGAGGCTGGTGGGGTCGACGCCGGGTAGGGAGCGGGACGAGGAGGGGGCTTTAGGGGGATAATGCTGCACCTGTTTGGTTTTGAACATTGAATTTGGGTAAAGCCAACGCGAGAAGCCGAGGGGTCCTGGCCTCCTAGGCAGCGGCTGAGCTGGCGTCGACGGCTCGGGCTCCTCGCAGGAGCTCACGGGGCCCTCACAGTGACCCCAGGGGGCCCTCACAGTGACCCCAGGGGGCAGTTACCCAGGTCTGATCGTCTGATTCTACACACGACCTTCGGGGAGGTCACTCGGGTGTTGCCGCTCGCTCCTGGCATCCACGTCTCCCAGCCGGGAGAGGCCCGAGGACCCCTCGCTGCCCAGCCACGTGCACTGGACGTGGCGGCCACCAAGGTGCCTGACGTCCATCCTGGGCCCAGCCTCAGGCCAGGGACCCGGGGGGCGCAAACCGGTCTTGTCCTGGAGGAGCTGCGGTCTTTCCTCCTGGCCCCTGCGTGTGTCTCCTCCTTCCTCCCTGTTGTCCTCGCCCCCTCACACACGCGCACACATGCACACGCAACTTCACAGACTCGCTCACACACGCAGTCCCATCCAGTCGGCCCCACGGACGCTGGGGAGACGGGCAGTGTCGTTCAGACCATCAGAGCCGAACGAGACATGTGACAGGAGGGAAAGAAATTCCTGTGTTGGGCTCATTTCCAGTCACCACGGCGGCTCGGAAACTTTCGGTGCCATTTTAGACCAGCACCTGGGGTTTCGAGCAGCCTGTGCTGAGAAGCCTTGGGCCTTTCGCCCCCTCACTCACCAGGGGCTAATTTTAGCATCCAAACAAACCAGAAAGCCCAAGTTTCCTCTCTCCCCCGCGCCCCTCCCCCACGGCCGCCTTGAGCCCCAGACTTCCTGCCTCTGGCCCCCGGCCTGTGGACGGCTCTGCCGGGGCGGGCCTGGTGCTGCTGCGGGCAGAGGGGCGCCTGGCGAGCGACAGGGAGAGCCAAGCCGAGCCCCGCCTGCGTGCAGACCTGAGGCGTCTCCCACGGACCCTCAGCACGGGGCCCACCCCTCCCCTCAGTCTTCCTGGATTTGGTCTGACCTTGACCCCCACCCCGACAACGGAGCCGGGAGCGAGCTCCGGGTGATCTGCACCAGGCGGCTCAGGGAAGCGTCCCGAGGTGTCCCCCGCCGCCGCCCCCCACTTCCCGGTGGCGAGCCCCTCTGAGCCTCAGTTTCCCTGTCTATTAAATGGGGGCGATGTTTGCCAGTGGCCCAGATCGGTGCCAGGTTAGGAAGTGACATGTGGCCACTCGGTATTTTTTGAGGCCTAGGGCCCCAGCGCAAAGGCAGTGGGCGATGCCGCCCGGCCCACCTGAGGCGGCGCTCAGAGGCGCACGGGAGCAAGTAACTGGGCAAGAGGGAGACAAAGGCCCGTCTGCCACGCGCGGGGCCGCAGGGTCTGATGACAAGAGGCCAGCGCTGCCAGGCGGAGGGCAGGGGCGGTGTGGGCGGCCAACCGCACCCTCGACCCAGGCCTGCAAGGAGGGAGGACTTTGACCCCTTAGGGGGAGGCCCCCATGCACCGGCCGTGAATAAAAGTGGTGTCCACCTTTGGTGTACGATGTTTTTTTAATGCATAAAAATGCTATGTAACAGTTGGATCAGGAGAAAAGTTAGGCACGAGCCCAGGAAAGGTCAGGGAGGGAGGGGGGGAGGGATGGGGCGAGCGCTGCCCTTTCTCTTGGAGCTGCAGCTGCGTCCCCACCTGCCCGCGCGCTGCTCCTCCCTCCAGTCTCTCTGGGATTTTTCCCTCTTCCAAAGGCTCGGCCCGGAGCTAAGCGGGAATGGCAGAGCCGGAGGGCCTTGGAAGCTCATGGGCGTGGGCGTGCAGGCCGCCCTCACCCCGACCTCTCCCCCGGGCCTGGCCAGCCCCCGTCGCGGCCTGCCTGGGCGCACAGCTGGTCAAGCCAGGGCGGCCGCCTGACTCAGGCTGCTCCAAACAGCCCCCCCGCAGGAACGTGGGGGCCACCTGGGAGCCCAGTCGCTTGGCTCCGAGCTGCAAGTCATGTGGGTGTGGAAACCGAATATAAACGAGCAACTCAGGGGGAGAGGGAGAGAGAGAGAAACCTGATGAGCAGGAAGACTGAGGCGAAGGACCACACGCCTGCTGGGGGGTGGGGAGAACACAGAGCTGTTCCGGAAGGTTCCACAACTGCTCTCGAGGGGGAGAGAGCCTTGATTCGCAGCTTTTGCCAATTCCCAAAGTGTAACCCCTGCCCCCACCCTGTGCTGCTGTCAAGCTGCCACAAAGGTCACCAAGGGAGACGAGACGCCCTCTGGGCTCAACACACCCGGGGCGCCCTGCGTCCTGGCTGCTCTGCCATCCTCAAGGCGCCTGGCTGCTCAAGGGCTTTCTGGCCCCAGAAGTTCTCAGCCCCCCTGAAGATGTGACCCAAGGGCCGCCTCTCAAAAGCAGCCCAAGCCAAGAAATGCAGTCCAGAGACCAAAAATGGAATTCCAAGACGTGTGTTTCTTAAAGGTTACCGAGTGAGCGCTGTAAAATACGATCTTCCCCCTTCCCAGCAACTGCTCACGTGGCAGCTGCTGTCTCTTCTTTTGGAAAATGTCCCCCAACTCCTACCGCAGCTCTTGCCCAAATGCCTCCCAGTCTGGGAAGGGTAGGGCCGTCCCAGGGGGCGAGGGGCCACTGGGCAGTGGAGGCAGAGGCGAGGGGGGCGGCGGTAGGGGGGTGGAGTCTAGCCATCACGCTGCAGCCCCGCCGCTCTCTTCATGTGGGCTCCCTTGAGTGCGCAGGGTGCAGTATTGGCCTCAGGACTTTTGCACTTGCTGTTCTCACTGCTTGAACGCTACTGCTCCATGTCTTTGCTTATGTGCTGATGTTCCCTTGAGGCCTCTGTTCAGATGTCACCTTCTCAAGGAGACCATGCCATCTAAACAAGCTCCCCTGTGACAACTATTTGCCTTCATAAAGGCCAGGCCTGTTTTCTATGTTTGAGTGACAAAAGGCATAGCCCCAAGGTGGTAAGTGCTCAGTATTGGCCAATGAGATGGAAAAGAAGGACTCTTGGGACTGAGATGTTCCGCCGTGATAAATAAGTAACCCTCCTTCCTCCTTGCTTTGGGCGCCAGCCTGTGAGGATGTGACCCTGGTGCTGTGGCAGCCACTTTGTGCTGAGGAGGCAACCAGGATGAAGAAGGAAGCCTACAGTTCTCTTAAAGAGTCAGATGACCCAGCAAGCCAGGGCTTGCTTCTTCCAGGGCACCAAGCAACTGGGGCCGAGCTCCAGCTGCCCCTTTTACCTGGATTGCGTTCTTGCCGATTTGCCATGGTTCCCACCTGTCCCTAGTGTGTTACTCCAGCCCACTTCACTTATTCACACCCTTGCTGGCCACCAGGCAACTCTGATGACATTGTGATGACTTTCTTAATTGCGTGTCCATCCTGGCAGGCTGCCAGGGCCCAGAGAGAGGAACCGGGGCAGATACACCCCTGTGCCCGAGTCGTGGCAGGAACCACGGTGGCACTGTCCGACAGAACTTCACTCTGTGCTGTCCAATACATTAGCCCCAGCTCCATGAGGTTATCGAACATTTGAGGAGGAGCTTTTCGTGATTGAGGAATTTTTAATTTAATTGGTTAAACTTAATTAGCCATTGAGGCCAATGGCTACCAGACTGAACAGCGTAGCAGAGCCTCGCGTCCGTCTCTCTGCAGCAGCCGCCGGTGCGCCGCGCCGCAAGAATTTTGCAAACGTGCAATGCCCGCCTACGTAATCAGGGGCACTGACCGCTTTTCCCTTGACTGTGAAGTGCAAAAAGTGATAGCAGTCAACACCACAACAGCCGTCACAAGGGAACGAATCAAAATTATATCTATTTTTTTGTCAGATTGGCAAAAAGATATATTTTGGGTGGGCCGCAGAATTTTAGTCATTAGCTCGTGTGTGCCACGAGATGCAACAGGCTGAAAACCGCTGCTCCCTAGCTTCCCGAGCGTTTTCTGTTCCCAGGGTGATTCATTTGGCGAGCGGACAGATGGAGCCGCGTGCCCCACCCCCCTGCCCCGGGGCTCCTCCTCTGCCCACCTGCCCCTGCCGCTGTGTCACAGTGTTGGAGCAGCAGCGACATAGCTTAGCCCCCTCCCGCCCCCCGGGGAGGCCAGCGGTCCAAACAGCGCCCGACAGGCCGAGCCTCTCCCGCACCGTGGGGTCACTTGTCACCTGTTTGCCCTGAGCAACCACAGGGGACCAGGAAGAGTTCCGCAAAGAACACGCCACTGGCCTCATGCCTCGCTGCGGGCGTTGCTGCCTTTTCACCCAGGAGTCCCTGGCGTCGGGAGGGGCCCAGGTGGATTCAATGAGGCTGCATGTTCTTTGGGACTCACCGGCCGCAGGCAGGATCTCATCCTTTCCCCCAGGGTCTGGGCTGGCCTTCGCGTTTCGCCGTGTCACGTGGGACCCCTCAGCCCGGGCCAGGAGAGTCCCCTGGGGACTCTGCCTCTGGGAGCCTGCGTCACCGTGGAAGAAGCCCGCTGGCTGGAGACCACGTGCCAGGCTCAGGCCAGAGTGCAGGCGCGACGGAGCCCACCTGCCACCGAGAACGTCCCGGCGACGGGGGAGGACCCTTCTTCGTGAGCAGGACTGTTGCCCAGTGGAGCTGTCTGCCCTCCGGCAGCACCAGAGAGACTTCCGGAAGATGGGGGCCATGCGAAACCACTATGTGCTGGGGTTGTCACGCAATAATGCATAACCAGAACGGGGGACATGTGGGGCCACGCCCCAGGCCCGCCACAGCCCCTGCCTCAGCACGTCTAGCCCGTCCCCAGAGACTCCTGGGCCAGTCACGGGGCGGTGCTGCGGTGACAGGCGTTGGGGGCCCCGGCTCTGTCCGCCGCTGTCCCTCGGTGGCTGGGTTGCGGGAGGCGCAGGGGGAGATGCGGGGGCTGCTCCCAGCGGCAGGGAGTGGTCCAGCACTTTCCACAGCGGGATGGCCTGCCGGGGGGTAAGGAAAGAGGCCCAAGACACCCGCTTCGGGTTTAAAGAAAAGCAAAGTGCAAAAGAGAGCGGCTAACGTGTTTGCTGCCGTGTGACAAAGGGAGTGAGCGTCCCCGTCGCTTGTCTGTGCCAAGGCTCCAGAAGGGCCCAAGTGGCAACTCGTAAACGTGGCCTCTGCAAATGTTGGGAACGGGGACAGGCGCAGGTGCGTCTTAAATGGGGGGGGGGGGGGGGGGCTTTCGTAAGGCGTGGCTTCTGCGCTCCGTGAATGCTCTGTTGAATACGGACGCGAGTTCCAGGTTACAACGAAGGGGAGCCACCCGTCTTTGCAAAGCCTCTTGCCTCTCTAAGGTTCCCAGGTCCCTGCAGCTGGCCTGCGAGGTGACCGGTGCGGGCTGGCCAGGCTGGCTGGGCTGGCCCGGGCGGGTGGGGGTGGAGGGAGAGCCGTTGGGGGCACTGGGGGTCGGCACTTGTAGTTGCTGTCAGTTTGGTTTCTCGGGGTTTAAACTACAAAGCCAGGGTTCAGCCCCAGCTGGTGAGGCCCCCGCCCCTTCTGGAGATTTCTCTGGCCCCAGCTCTCAGAGCTCAGGACAAGGCTTCCATAAGTTGCCGGGGGCCCTGCAGAATGTTCTGGGTAGTAAGAGGGGCTGGGAGCCCGTCTCCCATCAGGCAGCCCCGGCGTCCTGGCCGACCTTGGCAAGGACACATCTGGGAGCCGCGGCAAGCCTGGCCGGAAGAGGGAGGCCGACCCAGATAGGCACCCGGGAAAACGAGGCCAGCAGATGCGGCAGCTTTTGTGGGCTGCATGCTGGCAGGGTGCCAGGGCTCAAAGCTGGTCCCCTCCCACACCCCCCCACCCCCAACGGCGGCCCGGATAGGTAGAAACCGGCCGCTCAGGCAGGGCTGCTGGGGCGTGTCCCTGAGAGGAAGCCCACGTTGCCTGCGCGGTCATCCTGCGACCGGCCCCAAGCCCGCTACTGCCCTGGACGCTCCCCGGTCGCTGGAACTGCAGGGGAGCGGCTGAGCAGGTGCCACCAGGGCGCCAACAGTGCCTCCAAACTGAAGATCCAGGGAAGGGAGAACCTGCAGCTGGCTGATTGGCCAGGCCTGGGTAGAGCTCCAGCTTACCAGCTGCGTGGTCTTGGTCAAGTGGCTTAACCTCTGTGAGCCTCAGTGTCCTGCTGTATAAAATGGAGAAGACTTTGGGGAATCAGTAAGTAAAAGAACATTTACAAAGTGCTTCACAGAGAGCAGGAACTCAGAAAATGGCTGTTAATATTTGCCCAACCCGAGAGCAACGGCCCTTCATCTTTGGGGGCGCCCGAGACCCCTTGGGCGTCTGGGGCAGCCAGGACTTCTTCCCTGGAAGACCGTGGGTCCGTCCACACAGGCAGCGGGATTTCTGGGCTCTGGGCCGCACACAGGTGGCCTTGGAGGTAGACGGAGCATCTGTCTGCGGCGTTATCAGCCGGGCCCAGGCGCGGGGCTCGCTGTGTGGGCAGCGGACCCGTGTCGCGTCTTGGGGCAGCCCCCTGAGCCCTGGCCTGACTCCTGGGAACACACCCGACCGCAGGCTCTGCTGTGGGCACGGGTGCGGCATCGCGGGGAGCCCCGGGCGGTCAGCACCCCCCGGCCCCACCCCGTGGAGCCCTCCCTCCTCTCTGAGCAGCCCCAGGGCTGCGCCGCTGGGCTCTCGGCCGCTGACACATCGGAGCCGGGAGCCCGAGCAGAGGACGTCGGGGTTAGAAATTCTCCCGTGGACCGATTCCCCAGGACGCCAAGCCCCAGCCTCCCGCAGCTTCATCAGCTCGCCTGCGGGGAGGCCCGGAACACAGCCCCTCATTCCTGACTTCTCCTCCCACCGCCCGCCCCCCGTCCCGACCATGCGCACGCGCGCACGCACGCACGCACGCACGCGTGCGCGCACACGGCCCAGCCCCTCTTCATCCGTCTCCACCCCCAGCCCCCAAATTACATGCAAACCTTGGGTTGGGTTATTCTGCAGGCAAACCCGAGAATTCTGAAGTTAAATAAATATGAATAAATCAGCAGGTCTTTGTCCCTGGACCCTTTTCTAGTCACGTCAGTCCCCTTGGCTCTAAGTACTTCATAAGGAAGTGCGGTTTCCAAGTGGAAACGTGGCTGCCTCCGCGTGGGGAAAATGCACTGCGTAACCCCAAGCTCTGCACGGGCGAAGCGGGCATCCTCCCAGCCTGCTGCTCGGGTGGCGGCTGGCACGGCCCTGCGTTACTGCCGCTGGGCCTGGGGACCAATGGCCCTCAGGCCCGGCGCGGCCACAGCTCCTGGGCTGCTCTGGGGACAGAGGCATCGCTGACCGGCGCTCTGAGGAACGCCTTTTGCTTTCAAAGGCGCCGTCCTCCCCGGCACACGCAGATGGGGCGTAGAGATGGGTTGCAGAGGGAGGAGAGGACCAGCCCCCACCCTGGACCCCCAGGGCCCCTCATCCCTCCTGGGGCTTTGTGTTAACTTGACTTCTAAGGATTGAAATGCTAGGAAATGCTCCAGGATGCACAGTAATTTTTTTTTTACGGAGACATGTGTTGAGTTCTTTCATTCATAATTCATATTTGGACTATGTGGCAAAACCTAGCAGAGGATCAGCTCATGCCCCTGGTGTTTGAAACTATAAAAGAAAGGATGGCTCCTACATCAGTTAGAAATTGCTCGAGGCTGCAAATAACTGGGAATGGAAATAACAGCCAGTTCACACAAGATGAAAATTTCAGTCTTGTGCAGAAGAAACCCAGGCAACAATCCTGGGCTCCAAAGCACCATCAGTGACTCTGGTTCCTTCGGTCCTTCTGCACCACCATCCTCTGCACAGGGTTTTCATACTCAAGGTTTTGGATTTTCATACTGAAGATCCAAAACGACTGCTGGAGCGCCAGCCATCAGGTCGGCATTCCAGACTGGGAACTGGAGGAAGGCTGTCGGTCTGTGTCGCTCCCCCAAACTTTTTACCTTACATTTGCTTGATTACTCTAGCTGCAAGGGAGGCGGGGAACTACGACCTTTTAGCTTAGTTTCCCAGAATGAAAATCAGGATTCTGTTAGTAAGGAAGGGAGTGTGGGTATTGGGTTGTCAGCTAGCGGTTGCACCCACAGGTCCCACAAACACACTGACCTGGGTTTGAACCCCAGCCCACCACCTACCAACTGCTGAACCCTGTTTGCCTGTGCCCTGTTGGGTCCATAGTCAAAATTTGCATCATAGGGGTCAAGAACAATCGTTCTAGAACACAGGGCCTCTGCTAGCTGCTGCTGTGGAGGGAAGCATAGCTTTCCTACAACGCCCTCCCCGCCCCCCTGCCCCGCTCCTGGTACTGGGAGCAAACACAGATGGGGCCTCACCCTGAAGGACCCCTCCTGAGCTGAAGGATGCAGAGAGGCTGTGTGCAGGATCACTAGCCAGAGATGGAGAACATGCGTGGGTGTGCTGAGCAGGGGCTGCCTGGCCTCCGCGCTGGAGCTGGAGGGGCGGACGCAGGGGCTTGGACAGCAAGGCCTCCCAAGGACGGGCCTTTCCCAGGGCAGCCATAACGGATGGTCCGAATCAGGATGCATCTTAGTCATGAGCCCCAAACCCAAGTGTAAACCTGGCCTGTCCTGCGACAATGGCGACGGACGGTCCCTCGACCTTCACCCAGCATGACACGGAGCCTCAGCTAAGCTGGCTGGCAGCGGCCTGCAGGTTGGGAGGGTGCCGAGATCTGAACCCCCGTGCAAACTATTAAATTAAAAAGATGGTCGAAACGAGGAAGTAGAGAAATTTTAATGCGAGAAAAATAATGGTATGGCGCACTTTCCCTTCCGCCCAATCCCCTGCCTGGGAATGTGCACATTGTGCGTCCCCAGGGCAGGCGGGCGCCTGGCCTGCAGGGCCCCCCGCCTCACAGGCAGTGCACCTGTTCCATCCATTACATTCAACTGCTGCTCTGCTCCTGCGGGGCCGCCGGCCTCGGCCTGGCTTCCTGTCCCCAGCGGGGCCCCGCCTCCCCGCTGACGCCAGCAGCCGCAGGCCCCTCAGCGGGGTCAGCCCTGGCAGAATAAGCCGTCCCCCGCTCCCTCTGGAGGCATCCGCCCCCAGGGCTCCCTGGAGGGGCTCCACCTGGGTGGGACGGAGCCCCTAGGCTGGGGCGGCTCTACGGGCCACACGAGGCCCTCGCCCCCACAGCGCTGCCTGGTGGGGCCTGACGCCCCTCCCGAGTCCGCTCGACTCAGGGCTGCGCGCTCACAGCTGGTCCTCGTCCACCCAGACGGTCTTGCGCTGCTCCTCGCCGATCTTGTCCTTGATGACGCGGAGCAGCTCCTCCACGCTGCCCCACATGTCGGGCTCCACGGTGGCGTACAGGCAGGGCAGGGCTTCCAGCTCCTTCTCCTTCAGCCGGCACAGGCGCAGGAACTCCTCCTCCGTCTCCGGCCGGGGCAGCATCTTCCTGCGGGCACAGGGTGAGGCTGCAGGCCGGTCCCCGTGGTGTGCGGCCACTGTGCCTCCCTGCCGCCCCCCGCTGCTGGCCACCCCAGCTGCCCCCACCGGCCGCCCTTTCTCTGTGTGCTTCTCCGTGGTGGCTGCCCGCCTTCCAGCACACGGCACATGGAGCCCTTTATTCTGTTTGCTACGGAAAGCCCAAGAGGTGGGGATTAAACAAAAAACCTTTTTTTACCTTTTAATTGTGGTAAAATCACATAAAACACAAGTGGCCATCTAGTCATTCTTAAGCGTGCAGTTCAGAGGTAAGTTTATTTACACGGTTGTGCAACCGTCCCCACTACTGCCTCCAGGATTTTCTCACCTTCCCAAACTGAGACTCTGTCCCCAGGGAGCTCCCACGCCCTCCGCGCCCTGGCCCCGGGCCCCGCCCTCCCATTTCCTGTCCCTGTGAAGTTGGCTCCTGGGGGGGGGAGGGGGGCTCGCAGAAGTGGGATGGGACAGCTTTGTCCTCTGTGTCTGGGGGATTTCACTGAGCACACAGTCCTCCTGTCCCTTCAGGTCCACCCACATTTCACGGGTCAGAATTCCCTTCCCTTTACAGGCCGATCAACAGTCCAATGGAGAAACGGGCCCATTTGCTCCCCCGCTGGTCCACCCGTGGATACCCGGCGGCTGTTGTGCGCAGCCGCGCCGCACACGTGGGCATGCACGCGCCTGCTGGGGCCCTGCTCTCAGTTCTCCGGGTCAAGCCGGGAGCGGGTGGGCTGCGTCCTATGGTGACCCTGTGTCTCACCTGTGAGGAGCCTGCTCCCTGGATCCCCCAGCAGCTGCGCCTCCCCGGCGCCCGCCGGCTTGTGCCGGCTTTGGGCTGGGCCCGGCCATTCGGCCGTGTGTGCCGTGGTCAGGTGGGCGCTTGGGTCTCGTCTGCTCGCTCACGGGTTCCCTAGGTCCTGGCACTTAGCAGGCGCTCTGCCGCATTAGGTGGCAGAATAGAGTGGCCTCAGTGCAGCTTGGTTGCAGGCGGGTGGGCGAGGACGCCTGGCACAGACAGGCCTGGGCCTCGAGGTCATCCCGGCCCCTCTCCGATCAGACCCCGCAGCTAAGACTTCGACACACCCACCGCACGGCCTTGGCGGGGGCCCAAACCAGCCCTCCCTCCTCGCCCCCCAGACCGCTGCGCCGCTGTGCTCGGCCATGGTGGTGGGGAAGGAAGGGTGCTCTGGGCGCGGGGTGGGGCTCGGAGCCCTACCTGAACTTCTTGATGTTCTTCTCCGACACCCGGACGAAGAGCACGATGGGGTAGATCCGGGACTTGATCAGCTCTCGGGTGCAGCTGATCCCGGCCTCCAGCAGGCAGTGCTTGTTCTGCAAGGAGAGGGCGGTGGTCAGCGGCGGGTCCACCCGCTGCTCCAGCCGGTGAAGGGCCTGGGACGCGGGCAGGCCGAGGGCCCGGAGAGCCGCCGCCAACCCGGGAGCGACCCCAGGCGAGGCCCGCTCCTGGAGGCTTGGCGCCTCTCTGCTGTGCAGAGACAGGCGCTGGGCTGGGTGGGTTGGCCGCGGGGTGCTGGTGGGGGGGCTCTTCATGGACATGAACTCGGCGTCCAGAACACCAGCGCTCGCTGCGGCCTGTGAAGGCATTCTCGGTGCCGGGCAAGGGGCAGAGCCCACGTGAGAGGCGAGGGGTGGCCGGCGTTCCTGGGGTGTCCACAAGGTCCCCTGGTGCCCACGAGCTCCCCATTTCTGAAACGGGACACTCCCTGTTTGGCAGAAGGTGTCACTTCAGAAACAGGCCACCTTCGCACTGACATAGAGGATGACTGGAGAGCGGCACGTGCTCCCAGGCTGCGGCCAGCGGACTGTGGGATCCAGCGTGCCGGCGGGGCTCAGGCTGCCGCGCGGGCGCGGGCAGCGCCCGTCCCAGTGCCCCCATGCTCCTTCCGACCACTGCCCCCTCCTCCAGCGCAGCCGCTGCCCGGCCGCCTGACAGACACACATGTCGGGCGGCACCGCTCTCTCAGGGGACACCACCCCAGCTCCCACCCGCACACCCATCTTCCAGCCCGTCCGCCGGCCGAGCCCCCCGCCCCGCCGCCCCCCGCGGCCCAGGCTTTCGAGCTTGTGCTTCTGTCTGTGGGAGGGGCCGTGCTGGGAGGGTGCGGGATGGCACATGTGGAGTCCCTGGCTGGGGCGCCTGTGCCTGCCGCCCCCAAGGTCACCGCCCCAGGTCGGTGCTGTGCCTCCACAAAGCCCTGGACGGGGGGCAGCTTGGTGCTGAGGGCCCTGTCACCTGGCCCCGGGAGACTCAGGATCACGCACGGCCACCACCCTGCTGTGCTCCCTTTCCCCTCATCTGACAGACAGGACCTCTGCCACCCCCTTGCTGACCCCGGCTCCTGCCCGGACATGCACCCTCCCGCGGGCCCTTGTCACAGCCAAACACACACACGTCCCTCAACAGCACACACTGGGACCACAGCGCCAGGACGAGGCCGGCAGGAAGCGGAGGCTTCAAAACATGAGGCCAGAGCTGGGGCGGCGCGGAAGGGGGGCCCGCCACAGAGGCGACAGCCGGGAGGCATCCGGCGCTGGCCCAGCCGCGGTGAGTGGTTGGGCATGTGCCACCCCGTCTGGCCCGCAGCCCTGCTTCACCTTGGCCGCCACAGCCTCGATGTTGGCGGGGACGATGCACTCGAAGGTGTTGGGGTTCTTCTCTCGGGAGTAGATGATGGGCTGCGACTTCTGCTTCCGGAGGAACTCATCTCTCGTGACAACATCTGTGGGGAGGGGGCCGGTCCCGAGGGAGGCACAAGGTGGCGCGGGGCCCACCGTCCTGTTCAGACTCTGCCACCCTCTCTGGGCTGGACAGAACCCCATGACCCAGTCCCCTCGGGCCTTGTGTAAGTAGACCCCGCCTCCTGCCGCAGCCGGGGAGGCTCCTTGGGGGCGTGGCCAAGGACACGCCTCCCGGCAACAGAACAGCTGGTTAGTGTTCTGTGAGTGCTCCTGGCCTGGCTTTTCAGCAATAAGGTTCATTGGACGGTGGAGCGTGGGCACTGTGTTGTAATACTGATCATCAGGTGCCTATCATGAAGGATTTCCTGCCCCACCCACGCACCCACCCATCTACCCATCCACACTGCATCCATCCATCCATCCATCCATCCATCCATCCACCTACCCACCAGTCTACCCATCTCCCCATCCATCCATCCACCTGCCCATCTACCCATCTATCCAATCATCCACCCACCCACCCACCCAGCCTTCTATCCATCCAACCATCTACCCACCCACCAGTCCATCTCCTCATCCATCCATCCAACCATTCACCCATCTATCTATCCATCCATCCCTCCCTCCCTCCCTCCCACCCACCCATTCACCCATTGATCCAACCATTCACCCATCTACCCACCCATCAGTTCGTCTGTCTACCTATCATTGTCCTCCTGTCTCACGAGGATGCAGAACTCAGTGAGGGGGCGGCTTGCCTCCCACATAAGGGCCCAGAGCGGGGACCCCAAGCTGAGCTTCCTGGCCGACTCTGCGGCCCTCATCCTTTCGCCCTCAGTGTGAAACGGGGGAGCGAAGGCCTGCTGTCCTGGCTCCAGGCCACTGTGCACCTGGACAGGCGGGCGCAGGTGTGCAGACCTCCCGCCCACGCCAGGCCGGAAGGAGCACGGCGGCTCCCTCGCTCCTCCCGCTCCCGTAGCCCCATGTGGGGTGTGACCGGGGGGCGCGGGGCGGACGGCTCCGGGGTCCCGTGCGGGAGTGCTCACCGGGCTTGCACATGGTGAACTCCATCGCACCCCCCGAGTTAAGCAGCTTCTGAACCAGCGCCTTGGCCAGCATGGTGGGCGTGAAGAGCACCGGCCGGCGGCGCTCGCAGTGGAAGGCGCGCACCAGGCTGTAGGGGATCAGGCTGAAGTTCTTGCTGAGCTCGCTCTCGGGGTCCAGCTCTGGGAGGGGACAGAAGAGGGCTGGTGGTGAGACCCCGGCCTGCCAGCCCAGGCGGGGGCACGAAGGCCTGGGTGCCCTTGGGCCCCGCGGAGGCTTTCTGGGGAGAGTGGACCCGGGGGCTCGCTCTGGAAGACGACGGCCAGCGGCAAGCCCATGTGCGGCACCCAGGACGCCCTGGGCCGTCCAGGAAGTGATCGCGGGCCAGGCCCTGTGCCAGGCACACGGCCCTGCCTCTCGACGCTGCAGGCCAGGAGGGCCGTGAGGCAGAAGGCAGACAAGGAGCAGGTCACAAACACAAGCTCGGTCACTTCAGACAGCGCTGAGCTCTGAGGCAGAGGCTTGGAGCAGGAGGGCCAGGGCGGGCTGCTCAAGGGGGGGCCTGGGCAGGGAGGGGGCTGCAGCAGCCCCTCTCTAGGCAAACCCTGGCGGGAGCGAGGGCCTGGTAGGAGCCCACCAGGGGCAGGGCCGGCCAGGCGGGGCTTGGGGCCGGCTGCAGGAGCCCTGGACGCCCCTGGGGACAGGGGCAGGGAGCGGCCGGGCCTCCTTTCCGCCTTTTCCATCCCCCGAGGCTGGGACGCGGGAGCCCCAGGCAGCTGGAGGAACGGCCTCTCCGGAAACCAGAGGCTTGTTGTGGGCTTCGTCTGCTGGCCTGCTTGTCCGAGCTCCCAGAGTCCCCGCCCTCCTCTGGCCAGCAGCAGGGCCCTGCAGGGGGTACTGTGCCCTGGTGCCCCTCGTTGGCTTGATAAATGGCAAGAGCACGCGCCGGGGAGGGAAATCAATAAGCAAACACTCCACAGCAAACAGCTCCAATTAACATGGGCATCTGGGTGCAAACCAACTGTAGCGGGCGTTGGTAGGGGGGGCCGGGCGGGATGCCCCCCCAGCAGATCCTCCCCGGGTGGCACCCCCATGTGGGGGGAGCAGGCGTCCCAGCCCCCTTTGCGGGGACCCCTGAGACCGCCGGGCCTGAGGGGGGCGGGGAGCAGGCGGTCAGCGCCATACCTTCCTGCTTGTCGGTCAGGAGCTTGGTGGCGTCCAGAGAGGGCCGGGCCAGGCCGCCCCGCGGGCTCCCCGGCACGATGCGCACCCGCTCGTTGCTGTTCATCCGCTTGTACTTGTTCTCAGACCTGCTGACGAACTGGAGGACAGTGGGGGGAGGCGGCTGTTGTTCCCGCTCCCGCGTCCGACCCGACCCAGCCCCTCAGCCCGCACTCGGGCAGACCTATCAGCATCCCGCAGACCTGGGGTGCGGCTCTGCAGGCACGGTGGGACTGGGGGCACCCAACCGGCCCACCCGGTGGGCGCAGGCAGAACCTCGCCTCCCAGGACCCTGCTCTCTGCGTCCCCTGCCCTTTGTCCTCGGCCCTCCTCGGGCAGCACCTGCTCAGAGAGGAGTCCGGGGGCAAAAGGGCTGCCCCCTGGGGGGCCCAGACACAGGCTCCGCCACACCCCGCAGGCGGCCCTGCAGGGAGGCCGACCCCGGGAGCGGGACCTCCGCCTGCTCTGCGGTTCAGCGACCCTCGAGTTTCAGCGGGCGTGGCCCACAGGCGGAGACGCATGTTCTCGCGTGGTGCCGCCTTTCGAGCGCCCGGACCTCACCAGGGCTCCCTTCTGCTACTTGTTCGCATATCTGCCTGGACTCCGGGCTCACACCGTGCCTCCGGGTTTCCCATGTCCCCAGTCAGGACGGAGCAATGCAGTGACACACTAGCTCCCCGGGACCTCACTAGCACAAGAATGCGCCCACGGGGCCACCTCTTAATATGACCGCCTCGGCTTTTGTCCCCCAGTGATGGGGGGACAGCCAGGTTGGATGCTTGCCCAGTATTTACGTCAAATCATTTCTTGACACCACCCACTATGCTACTCAACGGTCCTTGGATAATGATCTATGAAAAAAACAGAACTAAGAACTAAGTTTTAGAACCAAGTACAAAAGAAAAAAAATTTTGTCCCAAAGAGCTACAATATTTTGGTGGTCAGAGAAGATCTGAAGACTCTGCTGGTTTCCCTTTTCCCCTGGACTGCCGGGATGCTCAGAGGTAACTTTCATTCGCAGTCTGAGGGACTGAGGTGACGCAGGTGTCTGAAACGTTTGTTTCCCTTTCCCCAGATACAGGTGCTGGGTTTCCTAGTCATGTTTCACCGGCTGGGTTCAGTGTTTTAGCCATAAGCACCCTCAGATCTTTTGTGAACGCGGGCTCTGCTTTGAACAGACGCAGAGGCGGACTCCCGACCTGTCGCTGGGGGGATGAACTGGGACGGCCGAGGTGACGCTGCTGTTGTTTGGATACGGCCTCTGTTCTCGGGGGGAGGGGACAGGGCCGCGACCGTGACGGATGTGGGCGGGGGGGAGTCAGGTGGCGCTGGGGGGCCGCACCTGAAGGAGCTGGCCGAAGAGGAAGCTTGCTCTCGAGAGGCGGGGGCTGACCCGCGGGTCCCCGGCGGGGAGCGGTTCTTCAGGCTGCAGCGTGTTCTGAAATCAGTGCGTCCGTCTGTCAGGCCTGCGGGCTCGGCAGGACATGTGAGCTCCACCGAGGACCCGAGCCGTGTGCCCCGGCCCCTCCGTGCCGACGGGAACTGCCAGTCGTGGGAGCCCCACCCGGGAGGGGCCTGCTCAGAGGGCAAGAGGAGCCCGGGCGTGTCCCCGTGGAGACAGCAGCCCCTGCTCGGCCACCGCGTGGCTCCGGTCAGAGGCCGTGGGGGCCGAGGGTGGGCTCCACCCGGAGGGGCTGCCCGGCTCCTGAGAGCCACGTCCCCAGGGGCCCTTCATTGCCTGCCCTTAACGGCTCCCATCGGTGATCCCTCCAAAGCCCAGGAGGGCAGGGTGCCGGCGACCTACCCGGAGAGCCCGCAGGGTGTGGTGGGCGGTGTCCGCCTCCTCCCGGCTGCCCCTGTGCATCAGCCGCTGCAGCTTGACCAGGAGGAGCTGCTGGGCTCTGGGGAGGAGAGGGAGGCGGGGCCTCAGGACAGGAGCTCTGAGGTCCCCGGAGGCGGCCACGGCGCCATCCTGCCGCCGGTGCCGTCGGACTGGTGCTGGGCAAAGCCCCTGGGCAACTTCGGTAAGCCTCAGTTTCCTCATCTGGAAGCTGGGCCCCCTGAGGCTGCCCTCGCGGGGCTGGCTGAGCAGCGGTGCCAGAGTTTACAGAAGCTTTACCGACGCCCGTGCATCTACCGGGGCAGGGGGCTGGCGCTCAGCCCCCGGCAGCTACTGGCACTGCCACGGACCTATGGACCGATGTCGGGGAGGGAGGGGCCAGCGAACACGAGGACGAAAATGAAGAGCCCAGCCGTGCCGGGACGGCCGAGAGGGCGCGCTGGGGTTCAGGGAGACAGCGGCGTCCCTGGGGAGGCTTCCCGGCGGGGAGGGGGCAGGGCCTCGCCGCTCAACAGGCGGAGGCCCCGCCGCAAGCCCTGCGGCTGAGCCGCCAGCCCCGCCCGCCCGGCCCGGCCTCACCTGCTGTAGCTGGGGATGGTGCCCACGTCCAGGTCGTGGTCCGTGAAGGGGTCGACCCGCGCGCACAGCCACTCGTGCTTGTCCTGGTACATGGTGTCCCGGATGTGCACGACATCGTCACACTTCAGGGACATGGAGCACGCGTCCAGCTGGCTGGAGATGTTCAGGTTCAGCCGGATGTAGAAGGAGTCGCCGGAGGTGATGAGGCCCTCCTCCATGTCCTTCAGCAGCTTCCGGTACCCTGCGGGGCGGGGGGCACGCGCAGTGCTGGCTGCGTGTGTGGCGCCGGTGCCGCCCCCAGGAATACGCCCCAACCCTCCCGTGGGCTCCCCATGGAGCCGTGGCCAGGGAAACGTCTGTCCTCCCTGAGGACGAGCGGCTGGGGCACTGACGGGTCCCCTCATTGTCCTGGCTGCCAGGAATTTCAGAGCTAAACCTTGGGCCAAGTTGCAACAAATCTAGGATCTCTGCTACGACCTCCATGCGCCCCCTGCCTCTACACGGTGCTTGTGTTTTTATTGCCTTCCCTTCAATCACTGCGTGACGTGCACACAGTACACAGCAGCATCCTTAAGGCTTCAGCTTGATGCCTTTGCACAGATGGGTCCGAGCCGGCCAGCGCCACTCAGAGCCCTCGCTCATGCCCCTTCTCTGTCTACACCCTTTGTGGGGAGCCGCTACCCTGACTGCGATCAGCAGACCGGCCGTGCCCCACTTCATGCAGGGGGGAGCCAACAGCAGGTGCTGGTCCCGCCTGGCTTCTACCGCTCAATATCGTGCCAGGGGGAGCCACCTGCGATGCTGTAATGGAGCGCCACGCGCTTTTTCATCGCTGCGCGCTACTCCGCTGGGTGTTGCTCTCTGTTCTCTTGTGTACACGTTGGTGCTGTTTCTGGCTCTTACATGTAACGCTGCTATAAACCTTGTTACATGTATCTCTGGTGGATGCGTGTGCTCATTTCTCTTGGGTACAGTCACGGAAGTGGAATGACCAGTTCACTGCCTATGCGTACGTTTAGCCTGAGCAGACACTGCCACGGGCTTTCTGAAGTGGTAGGACCACGGCGTGTGCTGTTTTAACCCTATTTAACATCATTGCTCTCTAGTGTGAACTTTTACAAGTCCCTCTGGAAGGAAGTGGGGCATGAACCACAAACACGGTAAACGCCGCAGAATGAATGCCTGCGACATAGCCCATAATTTCGATCCGCCAGTCAGGGCCACATGCAGGGAGCTGCACGAACGCAGTGACATGCACATGGTCCTGACAGCCAGGCCCGGAAATCGCTTGTCAAACGTCCGCCCCGCACACGCTGCGGTGTGTGGTTGTCTGATCAGGTTCATGGAGAAACGGGGGCTCCCTACAAACGGGCCTGCCAGGGCCCTTTCCTTTGCCGAACTCCAGACTGCGGGGCTATTCCGCGGCACAATTCTGGGGGACACCGCCCAGGGACTCCAGCTGGGCTGAGAGGAGGAGGGGCCCTGGTTTGGGGGCACAGCATTGTTACCATCCTCCGCACCGGCCAGGCGCTGCCGGGAAGGATTGCGGGCAGGCGGGCGGCAGCGGGGAGCGGCGGGGGGAAAGTGGCTATTTATGCTCTGTTGAAACATTCATGAGCCCCGGTGGTTAAAAATAAGACCAGCTGCAGAGATAATCATGCAGGAAAAAGCCCAGAGGTGAGAACGAATGAGAACTTGGGCCGCGGGGAATGGCGGGCAGAGCTCGGCGCCCGCTGCCCGGAGTCCTGGCCCAGGAGGGGGCTGGGGGAAGCTGCTGGGAGCCGGGCTGGTGGGGGGCGGGGGCAGCCCTGGCTGGCGTGGACCCGGGAGCCATGGCGCAAGGCCGGCTCTGTGTGGCCCGATGGCCCTGCGCGTGCCAGAGCGGCCACCCCAGAGCTGACTCCGCCCTCAGGGCTGGGAAGCCCGACAGAGGCAGCCAGTGTCAGCCTGGCCGGGAGAGGGGGATCCGGGGCCTCACCTTCCTGGTTGACTTTATAGTGCAGCGTGATGGGGCCGCTGCACCTCTGGATGGTCCAGTGCGCCTCCTCCTTCGTGCACGTGTCCAAGGGGACGCTCTGCTTCTCACCCTTGATGCAGCCCTCCAGCTGGAAAGCAGAGGCACTGCGTTCCCGCGGGCCCGGAGGGCGGGACGGCTCCTCCAAGAAACGAAGGCCTATCTGCCCGCAGCGGCCACTCAGCGTGTGCGGGCAGAGGGCTCCCCGCCTCACGGGGCCTGGCTGCCCACCACCCGGAGCCCCGTGTGCAGGTGTGTGTAGACGCATGCGCACAGCCTCACAACGGCCCAGAGAGGGACCCCTGGAGGCGAGGCTGGCAGGAGGGGGATGTGTCCTCCGCCGGCAGCGCAGAGGTCAAGGGCGAGCCGCGGCCCCCAGGCCCCAGCCTCTCACCAGCAGCAGCTGCAGGCCCTCGTGCAGGCCCGCCTTCTCGGCCTGGGAGCCCGGCTTGACTGAGTGCACGAAGCTCCCGCGCGCGTTGCCCCCGAGCAGGGTGAGCTGGGAGGTGAGGCTGTCGCCGCTCAGCGTGGCGTGCTGCACCGAGGGCCCGGGGCCCCGCACCTGCCCCACCGACGTGACAGACGGCCGGAAGGGTCTGGGCGGGAAGAGAAACGGGCGTCAGCAGCTGGAACTGGGACACCTGTACCAGGACAACCAGGGGGCACAGCCTCCTGGGCCGGGGGGTGCTCAGGCGTGTACGGGGCCCCGGCTGCGCCAGGCTGGGCTCCGGCCGCAGGCAGCGACCAAGGCAGACGCCGCTGCGGCTCGAGAGCACGGGCCGGGGCGGACCCAGGTTGCGACCGCCCAGCCCTGTGGGCCCCGCGAGCCCCCTCTCCTCCCTGGGCCTGGCCCGGGGCCCTTTCCAGGGGAAGTGTTCTGACTGGGGGATGGCAGGGTCCCCAGACCGGGGCTCCAGATTCCAGGGGTGACGTGGATGGTCCCCTCTGTGGGGGGCTTAGGAGGTGAATGGCCTTCGCCCTGTCTCTGCCACCCCCACCCCGGGTCCCCTTTCCCATGACCGCAGTACCTTTCCAGAGAGAACTTCCTGAACATGAGGTTGACCTGCTCCAGCTCATAGGCGTCCAGGCCCTCGGACTGGTGGGAGGAGGAGGAGGAGTGGATGGAGGGGGGTCCAAAGGAATACCGCTCGTGGCTGTCGTCTGCAAAGGAACGGAGGCCCCTCAGGACCCAGCAGCGCCGGCGTTCCCTGGACGCGCTGGGATGGCTGAGGGCGGTCAGCCAGGCTCGGGGCCCCTCCCGGGCTCGGGAGCTCGGAGAAGGGGCCGTGTCAGGCAGCGTCCCGAGGCCCCCGCAGGGGCAGGGTCCAGTCCCCGTCCCCGGGAGCCCCTTCATAGGAAGCTCGCTAGCTCCCTGGTGTCTAAGGGCCCATTTTTGTACCGGGAAGAGACGGCCTCCTTTAGCGGCTGCCAGTTCTCTTTCTGAACTGGGCTCCGTGTTTTCGTTTTGGGTCCCTCCTACCATCTCCCCGCTTCCTGGCCTGTGGGAGGGGGGCAGGGCAGGGAGGGCAAGGCCCGGCCCCTGGCGGAAGCCCTCCGCTCCCCGCTCGGCCCGGCCCCGCACACCTGCTCTGGGCCCGCAGTGGAGGCGCCGCCGCACAGGGAGTTTGTCCCGACGCTGCAAAAGCATCTGGCCTGCTGCCCAGAACTCACCGCCTCCCCTTTCCAAAACTCCTTTGCTTCCTCTCATTACCCAGCCACCATTAGGTGCTAACCTCGCTTTAACACTTGATAGCGTCTCATGGTCCCCAATTAAGGCAGGCCACTCATCTTTCATTTTATCTGCTGGCGGCCGGAGGTGGCCAGGGTAGAGGCACGGTGGGGGGGCCAGCCTCCGTGCTGGCAGCTCTGGGGGCCAGGGGACGCTGCCGCCACCTCACGGTGCTGAGCCATCTCAGAGGCCCGGAGCCTTCCCGCTCCACCACCCCTGCCCGGGGCTCCCGGTCTGGACTCTGCACTGCCTGCCCTACTGTTCCACAGCTGCGCCGCAACCTGCCACGGCAAGAACTCGAGGACATGAGTGCGTGTCCCGTGCATCTGTACGAGGGCCCGGCGAGGCATGGGGGCTCCATGCGCGTGGGGCTGAACCCGGCCTCGAGGCTGTGGGGGCGGCGCCGCCGCCGCCCACGCTCTCCCCCTGCTGGCAGACCCCGAGCCGGCTCTCTGCACTGTTCTCTGGCCCAGGTGACATCCCGACTGTCCTGGCAGCCGGGCTGGGGCCACCACGTGCCCTTGGTCTGCCTGGTGATCTCCCGCCCCGCACCTCCTTCCCGGGGATGACAGAGCCTCTCAGCTGCTGCCCACACCAAGCCCCGACTCCGCTCCCCATTTCTACTTGTCTTGTTCAGGTGGGTCAGCAGCCTAACAAGCGGATTCTTAAGAGGCCCCCCTGCTTCCAGGCCCCCCTCCACCTCCCGGGCCTTCCCCTAAGGTCGTGTCTTCTGCAAAACGAGGACAAGGGCACCTCTGCCGGGTCGCTGGGAGTCCGTCGGGCCAGGCTAGGCACACAGAGCCGGCACGCCCACGGCGGCGCTGGCCACGACTACGGAGCTTCTCTCTTAGACACCCAAGTCAACCCTGAGCCTTGGGCAGCAGCTGGCGGCCCCCAGTGCCTACACCGCCAAGGACAAGGTTGCGGGCGCCTCTGGCGCCGGGCAGCGTGGCCGACAGGGTCGAGTTCTGTGAGCGCAAACGGCACCCCTGCGATGCTCTCTGCATCCGTCCCGTGCGTTCCCGAGGACCTACTGTGCTCAGGGCTCCAGCCGCGCAGGCCTGGCTGGAGCGAAGGGCGTGGGCGACATGGCCTTGCCCTGGCTGGCTGCGGGCAGCCATGGCCTCTGCAAACCTGCGAAGTCAAGCCTCAGGTCTGCTGGGCACCCACCGTCCAGGTCCAGGGCATCGAACCCGACACTGTCGTTGTCCTCTTCCATGGCACTGCAAGACACGAGGGGGGCGCAGGGAGCTCGCATGTGGGAGCGCTCCCGTGCGGGGTGCGTGGCGCTCGAGGGAGGGGAAGCTTCTGGAGCATCCTGGCTTCAGTTCCGGGAGGGCTGGGTGAGGCTGGACGCTCTGCAGGGAGGGCGGGTGCCCGGCCGCTGGCAGAGGCCACGTTCGCCGCGTGAGGAGGGGCCTGACACGCAGACGGGCAGAGTCCCCAACGCGCCACCTGCTCCTGGCCACTCTTCTCCTGCGACGCAGCGGACCCAAGGTCCCCTGGGGCTCGGACGGGCCGGAAGCGGCCCAGCGCCCTCAGCCAGGCTGGGCCGGCAGTGAGGCATCAGCGTGGTCTACGTTGTCCGTGTGCGGTTCTGGCGATAGAGTAACGGGGCCCAAGCCAGGCCCCGGACAGGACGGACACACGCACCCCGCACCTGCTTCTCTGGGCTGCTGGCCCTTCCGGAGCCACCCAGTGGCCCCGGACTTGGAGTGGGCCATGCCTAACGCCTGCGGCCTGGGAACACCTGGTGCCCAGGTGGGCCTCTCCTGCAGCTTTGCTTGTTGGGGACACTGATGGCTTCTGAGAGGAAGGGGGACAGGGAGCCGGAGGCGGGGCCATTCACAGGGTGTCTTGCTCTTCGACAGAAAAAGCTGAGCCGGGGGCCATGGGACACAGGAACCCGATTTCTGGGTGGCACGGGGCACAGGGGCACAGGCTGGTCTTTGAGCACGAGCTGGGTGGCTCTGGGGAGGACGTGTCCCTTCTCCAAGCCTCAGCCTCCTCCTCTGCGGGGCGGGCACCGCGCCGCCTCCCGTCGCGGCGGCCCGGGGACGGGGCGGGGGCGGGCGCAGAGTGGTGCACGCAGGCACAGGCGCCTGTCACCCACCTCCGGTGAGGCGCGTCCTCCTTATAGCGCCGGACGATGGAGTCGTTCCCCGGGGGCTCGGCCGTGATGGACATGATGCTGGACCGGCTCCGGTGGGGCTGCTTTGGATGCACGCGGATGCGTTAGGGGAGCCGGGGAGTCGCACGTCCGTGGGCGTCGATGTTACGTGCACAGGGGCTGGGTTTCACACAGAGGTGGCCGCCCCCCCCCCCGATGTGGGGGTGGGGCTGGCAGGGTCTCGGCGGGACCTTGCTGCGGTGGCCGAGCTTGGTGCGCATTGCTCGCCTTGGGAGGGGTGGGGAGGACGCAGGCAGGAGTGGCCGAGGCTTGGGAACCAGGGCGCTGCCCTGTACCCCGCACCGGCTGAGCGCCACATCCCCGCTGCGCCGGCCGTGGGCCCCGGCTCTGAAGCAGACGGAGGCCCGCGCCCCTGGCATGTATAGGGACAACGGGGTGGCCCTTCCAAACCAGGCCTGCTGGCTCCCGGCAAGGGCTGCCTTCCAGCGGAGCCTGGATTTCGCTCCCCAGAGCTGCAGACAGGCCTCACTGGTTATGGGGTCCCCAGGGCCCAGCTTTGGAAGCAGAGCTGACAAGCTTCTCAGGGCTTCCCCCAGGGTCAGAGCTGCTAACCCCAAGCCTCCTGCGGCCTGGCTGGGGGAGGGGCAGGGGGTGGTGGCTTAAGCCCACGCTGGCCCTGCCTGGGGGGGCTGGAGCTGAGGTGGGGGGGGCGGGCTGGAGCTGAGGTGGGGGGGGCGCTGGGCTGGGTGAGGGGGCACCAAGCCTTTGATCAGGGGCGTCTGGGTTCCAGCAGCTGGCCCCCCCACCCGCCTCCTCCCACCAGGCCCCCAAGGCGGCCAGGGTCGCCGGGGCCGGAAGGCTGTGGCAGAGTTTCCGCAGCGGCGCAGTGCGCTGTAGCCCCTGGGAGGCCCATCTCTTCCTCCCATCAAGTGCTGGGTTGGGAGAGGAGGTGGCCACAAGGTGTAAACACATCAAGAGACCTGGAAACGTCTTTAAATAAACGTAAGGCGGGCCCAGGCCGCAGCTTCCTGCGGACACAGGCTGGCTCGGGAGGAGGCGAGGGCCTGGTGGGTGCCCTGGGTCGGAGAGGGGGGGAGAGGAGGGGTGGGGGAAGGGGGCCGCTTACCATCTTGGGGAACGAGTTGGTGATGGGCAGGGACCGGGCGGAGCTGGGGCTGGCGTCCGTGCCATCTTCCTCTTGGGCCCTCCCTGTCCCCATCGGCAGGAGAGGCAGAGTGGGAAAGAGAAGGGGACAGGGAATTGAGAGCCCCTTCAGCACCGGTGTGGGGGGGGCCGATCCTGCCTGGTGGCTGCGCTCCTCTCTCCCAGGGGGGCTCGCTCGCTCCTCTCATTACCCCTTCCCACCGGAGGCCCCAGCAGGGACGCCCGGTCTCGTTCACCAACAGGTGCCTGCGCCCCGCCAGGCCCAGGGGGCCCTCAGTCAAGGCCCACTCTCCAGGGGGACACTTGGACCTCGGCGCGGGGGGCACTGCCGCTCCAGTCACCCCAGGGGCGGGGCGGGGCGGGGCTGTCTGGGGCCCTGTCCTGCTGCAGAGGACTGGCGGGCTCTCCCACCTGTGCCCTGACCCTGTGCTGGGTGTGGACAGACAGACAGACAGACAGACGCAGGCATGCACCCCCGCCTTCGCGCTCCTCGGGGCTTCTTGAGGGGATGAACCATAGGGCACCTGGCCTTCGTCCCCGGCACTGGCGCCGGGAGCCCCTGAGGCTGGGCGGGGAGCCGAGGAGGACCCTCCCCCACACAGCACGCGTCCCCTCTCCCCTCTCCTCGGGGCAAACGCCTTGTCTGCTCCCCACCACGGGCCTCGGGCCCTTCACACCCACCTTCTGGGGGAAAGGGTCCTGAGACACCTGATGTGGCCACGAGGGAATGAAACAGGGGCCCCTCGCCCTCCACCAGGCCCCCGGAGGACAGCCTCCAGCGCAGCCCTGGACCCCCACTACCCGCCCTCCGCAAGCCCCTCTGAGGGACGGGGCCCATCTGCCCTGCGGCCTCAGCCGTCGTGCCCAGCGCTGGCTGCTCCGAGCTCCGGCGTGGCGGAGCGCTAGGCGCCGCGCTGTCCCTGCTCCCGGCTCTGTCCGGGGGCACCTTCTGGAGACCGTGGCTACAGGCTGAAATCCCCCCGTTTTCCAGGCCCCACCTAGATGTCTGCTCCTTGACGGGTCCCTCTCCAGCCTCCCTCCAAGCACCCTTTGGGCACCCAAAGCCCCTCCGTCTCACCGACGGGCCTGAGCTCATGGGCTCCGGAAGCGTCTACTTGGACCTGCTGGTACCTGGCACACAGTAGGTGCTTGTTTCACCTGGGAGACTGTGCCTAGACAGTCACCACTCCAGGGCCACGGGGAGGACCCGTGAGAGGGATTCTGAGGACAGCGTGTCTCGGGGGACCAGGGGCTTGCGGTCGGGCCACACCCCACGTGCCCGGGAGGCTCGGCCTGAGCTCCGGGAGCGGGGTGGAGCAGCCCTCCAGCTGACCAGCCGGCGGCAGAAATCCCCAGTTCAGCTGAAGCACTGGGGGCTCTGGACGCACCCCCAGGGAGGGGTGGCGGGCCAGGGGACCACGGACGTGGCAGGCTGTGGTGGCAGCTCGTGCCCTTGCGGAGACCCCGCCGCCCGGGGCCCCGAGGGCTCGCCAGGTTTCCCCGCAGGCGCGATCGCTACAGTGGGGGCCGCAGGTCGACGGGGCGACCCGAGTGACCGACGGGAGAGGCCTGGGCGTCGCACTGACCTTGAAAATCCGACGCTCGCTTCAGGCTGATGGGGGACTTGGCCCTCTGCAGCTGAAACGGGGAGACGGGGGACGCAAATCGAACAAGGCCTGAGACCCGTGTCACCAGAGCAGCAGAGACACACAAATGGAGGCAAGCCTGGGCTGCGCTCATCACGGGGCCGCGGCCGCGGGGGGCGCACGTGCCCGTCCTGGCGGCTCAGCTCCGGGGCGTGGCTCCGACGGGCCAGGCGCCCACCGCGGCAGAGAGGGAGCGGCGTGCGCGGCAGTGCCAGGCTGCGCGGAACCGCGCCCGGTGCAAGCACGGTCAGGAAAGGACGGGGCTTTCGGGCGGCTGCCCGGGCCACACGTGGGTCCAGTACAGGGTCCCCTGCTGGCCTCCGATGTGCTGCCTCTGGTTCCACGCATGCAGGGGACGGCGGGCACAGCAGGAGCACCGTCAGGCCCTGCCGGTCACGGCCCCTCATGTGAGATCTGTCTCTCTCTCTCTCTCACTCACTCGCTCACTCGCTCCCGTGTCCTCTCCTTGCCGAGAGCCAGGCCTGCGCCACGGGCCGCACACTGGGCGAGGCCCAGAGGTGAAAGCGCGCACGGGCACTGTGCCCATCTGCAGGGCGGCACCAGCCCCACCCCGTGTCCCCCGGCCCTGGCAGGCACCTGGATGCCCTTCAGGTTCATCCTGCGCTTCGGGGGGTGGTAGGGCAGGAAGTATCTGCTGTCCTCCGGCGAGTCCTCTGAGGTGGAAGAGTCGTCGGCTTCCTGGCCGTTGGCCCTGGGGCCGGCGTCCCCGAAGTTCTGAGCGATGATGGTCACCGGCAGGTTCCTGGGCAGACTCTGGAGACAAAGAGACGTGGGTGCCGTGAGGGGGCGCGAGCAGCCGCCGCCAGCTGGTGCACAGGGCTCTGCGACGGCGCTGTAGTTCCCCCGGGCGCCCGAGAACAAAACTCAGGGTGGCCTGTGCTTCCCCCCCGACTCCCTGGATGCCAAGGCCGCCTCCTAGCTCAGCCCCCTCTCCTCCTCGGGAGCCTCCGTCCCGCCTGCCTCCGGCCAGGGCAGAGCAGCGACGGCACGGACACCCACTGGTCTTGGCCACCATCGTCTCCCCGGTTCCAAGCCCCCGGCCTAAGTTACAATTATGCAAATATGGCAGGACGACAGACTGAGGATAAAACTGGGCCAGGTACTGTCCTCCGTGGCCTGTTTGCGTGGCCTGAGGCTGAGGTGTGAGGGCTTCACGGGACTTCTGCTGATCCCCGAAGCCCCCAACACCCTCAGGCCACACTGTCCCCAGTGCTGAAGCCCCTTCCCCGCACAAAGCCCTGCACGGTCCCATGGCAAACGGCAGTGCAGGTCCTAGAGCTGCAAGCTGCTCTGCTCCCTCTTGCTGCCCCCCCAGGTGTGCCCCCTGCCTGTCCCCACCTCCCCGTCTACGACGACAAAATCGCCGGTCGTGGCTGCCGCCAGCATGCCCGGACGCTGTGCCCCCCGCCTCCTCCTGCTGCCCCGAGGCCGCGTCTCCCAGGGCGGTGGGTGTGGACACACAGGGGCCCTCCTGGAGCTTCCGCTTCATGACAGAATGCGGCCCAGGTTCAGTGTGTAACACAGAAGGCCTAGCCCAGAAGCTTCAGCCCAGGCCGGGGGGTGGGGGGGAGGCGGGCGGGGGAGGGCAGGACCTGGCCAGGCAAGGTCAGGGGGCAGCGCTCCATGGCATGAGGGGGTCTGGCGGCTGATAATTAAGGGGGTCTGCCGGAGAAAGCCTTTCCGGAAACCTGCGGAGCCGCTGCCAAGGACCCTCCCTGGCACCTCATGCCCCTTCCTGTTTGATTTACAGCCCCGCTGGGCCGGCACCTCCTGGGTTTGCCTCCAGTGCCCGGTGAGTGCGGGGGGTCTCACCCCAGCCCGCCCCCGAATGCTGACTAGCAGTGCCTCAGGCAGGCTACTCGGGGTCCCTCCCTGGGAAACGAGGAGACGAGATCGCGCGGAACGCGCCGCCGACCGCACGGGACCCGGGGCTGCAGTGTTGTCACCGCCTGGAGGGCTGCGCCCCTGGTCTCTGAGCCCGGGGCCCCGCTGTGACGGGCGCTCCAAACCCCACCCTGCCCACGGTGACAGGCACTCGCAGGGGCCGGCGTCTTAAACCCGGTGGCCGCCAGGTGGCGGCGGCGGCGGCAACGCCAGCGCGGTCAGCCGAGGCGCTGACGCAGCTTGGGGAAGAGCCCGGCCGGGGACCGGCCCTGCGGCTTCTGGCGTGAGTGTGCACGGTTTCTGCTCATCCCTCCACAGACGCACGGGGTTGCAGGCCCCGGGCCGGGCCCAGCCCCATCCCACCTGGTCCAGGCTGCCGTTGTCCTTGGACATGCGCCGGATCTTGCTCTCCAGGTTGACGATGCAGGCTTCCCGCCGGACCATCTCAATCCGCGTCTCGTCGATCTTCTCCTCCAGCTCGCGGATCTGCTTCCTGTACTTGTCCTTTTCGATCAGGCACTGGGAGTACTGGGTCTGTGCTTCGTCCCGGGAGTGGAAGGCCTGCCCGGCGGGAGCACAAGGCCACTTGGTTCTCCCCCCGGCCTCCCCCCGACACCTGCGCCCAGCCCTGGGGTCGGCCGCACTGCCTCCCGCTCTCTCCTCGCCCCAGTGCCTGGGTGCCGGGCGCGACCGTCCCGTCAGTCCGTGTCCCTGCGGCCGCCTGTCCCATCCCCGCTCCCAGTTAGGCACAGTGCTGTGAGTTTGGAGGCGCTGTTTCCCAGAGACCCCCTGCGCCCCGTCCCTGCTGCGCCTGTGAGGCAGTGCAGCTGTGATCCCCATTTACAGGTAAGGGCCCCGGGACTGCCTGCGTGTCTGCGGCCACACGCCTGAGAGACAGCCCTGGACGCGGCTGTGCCACTCGAGAGACTGGGCACTGAAGGCCCTGCTCTGTCCAGCCCAGGCCCCACAGTGCGCAGTGAACTCTGGAAGCCTTCGGCTGGAGTCCGTCTTTGGAACAGAAATGGGACAGCGGATTCGGGAGCGACTCCTGCTGAGCCTGGTGGCTGGGCATGGCCTGCGGGCGCCCAGCATCGCCCCCGCGGCCCCCGGCGCTGGCCGGCCGGACACACCTGGTCGCGCTCCCGCTCCACCTCCTCCAGCTGCAGCATGACCGTGTTCATGCGGTGCTTGTACATCTCGCAGTCCTTCCCCAGGGTCGAGCACTTCAGCTCCAGGTCTTCCCTCTCCTCCAGGTACTGTGGGCGTGACAGGGGGGCAGGGAGGGGTCAACGAGCCCACCGAGCCCCCCGCGGGCCAGGCCGGCCTGTCCTGAGTCAGCTTCCTGAGCAGCAGCCGCCCCGAGCAGCAGGCCAGCCAAAGAGCTGGGGCTTGCTTCAGACCTACTGTGTGCGAGGGGATGCAGTGGGGGCCAGGGCAGACCCTGCGCGGGCCCCCGTTAGGACGGGGAGACAGGTGCTGAGCTGACCCTGTGACATGCAAACAGTTGCCGGAGCGCTCATGGGGGGCAGGGACGGGGTTTGTTGCAGGGTCCGGGAGGGGCTGGGGCTCCTGGTGACTGGGGGCCACAGCCGCCGGCGGGCGCGCCCCCGCCCGCGGGCTCTCACCTTGTCGCGCAGCTCCTCCGCCCGGCGGACCTCCTCCTGCAGGTTGTAGATCTTGTTGACGAGCTCCTGCCGGTCCTCCAGGGCCTCCTTGCGGTCGTGCTCCAGGATGTCCAGGATGGCCTTGTCCGAGTCGGGCAGGCTGCGCTTCCCGGCCTGCGGGGGAGGGGGACGCGGACACGGAGGTTGTGG